>NC_091978.1:262360927-262967784 GCF_044704955.1 Pristiophorus japonicus | reverse complement strand
TGGGGGGGGAGGAGGAGGGGGTTGGAGGAGGTGGGGGGGATAGGGGGGAAGTGGGGGGGAGGAGGAGGGGGTTGGAGGAGGTGGGGGGGATGGGGTGGGGAGGAGGAGGGGGGTAGGAGGAGGAGGGCTGAGGAGGGGGTGGGGGGAGGAGGGAGTGAGGGGGAGGAGGGGGTGGGGGGAGGAGGAGGAGGAGGGGGTGGGGGGAGGAGGGAGTTGAGGGGAGGAGGAGGAGGAGGGGGTGGGGGGGAGGGGGATGCGGAGGGGGTGGGGGGAAGGAGGAGGAGGAGGGGGTGGGGGGGTGGGTGGAGGAGAGGAGGGGCGAGGAAAAGGGGGGGAGGAGGAGAGGGGGAGAGGGGGAGGAGGAGAGGGGGAGAGGGGAGGAGGAAAGGAGGGGTGTGGGGGAGGGGGAGAAGGAGGGTGGGGTGGGAGGGGGAGAAGGAGGGTGGGGTGGGAGGGGGAGAAGGGGGGTGGTTGGGGGGGAGGAAAGAGGAGGGAGGTGGGGGGGTGGGTTGGGAATGAGAGAGGAGGGGGGAGGGAAGGAGAGAGGAGGAAGGGAGGGAAGGGAGAGGGGGGCGAGATGGGAGAGAAGGAGGGGGGAGAAGGGAGAGAGCGGGGGGGAGAGAAGGGAGAGGGGGGAGAGGGGGGAGTGGAGAAGGGAGAGAAGGAGGCTGAACTGCTGGCCCCAAGACTTCGGGCTGGATTTACAGGTAGGTGGCGTCGGGTCTCGGGGGGTGTCGCGGAGGTCCGGCGGGGGCGGGGGAGAGTCGCGGAGGTCTGGGGGGGAGGAGAGAGAGTCGCAGAGGGGGGAGTCGCGGAGGTCCGGGAGGGGGGGGGGGGGAGAGTCGCGTAGGGAGGAGAGTCGCGGAGGTTGGGGGGGGGTGGAAGAGTCGCGGAGGTCTGGGGGGGGGGGATTCGCGGAGGTCGGGGGGTGGGGGGGGGAAAGTCGCGGAGGTCGGGTCGGGGGTGGGGGAGCGGAGGTCGGGTCGCCGGGGGGTGGTGGGGGTCGGGTCGCCAGGGGGCGGCGGTGGGGAGAGCAGGGGTCGAGTCGGGTCCGGTCGGGTGGGAGGAGCCTTATCCACGCAGCCCCAGTGAGGCCATTCGGCCAGGGCTAGGGGCTGCGAGCTTCGGGCCCCTCCCACAGTTTTGGGCGCCTGGAGCTACTGCACATGCGCACCCATTGTAGCGCGCATGTGCAGAGGTCCCGGCACTGTTTTCAGCGCAGGGACCTGGCTCCACCCCCCACAGCTCGTGCTGCGCCACGCCCAGCTCCAGAGGACCTGCAGGGAACCGGAGAATAGGTAAGTTTTTTTTAGGCGCACTTTGTGGCGCGAAAAACGGGCGTCCAAACGGCGCAGCCCGAAACTTGGGCCCAAAGTCTCTGCAGCAAGTGCACAGGTCCATTCAATGAAGCAGTCTTGGAAGCATGCTGCATGAAGTCCTGCAGAGAAGGCTGGCTCTTTTTGCAGCTGAGGGCTATTCCCCAATCAAAGGTAACGCTAGCGTAGCCTAGATAGTGATGGCTGAAAAGAGGAATGCTGCCTCACCTGTGCACTGAAACGGGCATCAAATGCAGAAGAAATTTGCTGGTCTCAAGAAGATGCCCAAGTGAGGGTGCTCCCTTGTTATTTGAAGAAAAGCAGGCGAGTTCTCCCAATGTCCGTTACAAAATTTATCCCTCAACTAATGGCACCAAAACATCATTCACCTCATTTCTGGTTATGGGACCTTGCTGTGCCATGTTTGCACTATGTAATAGTGACCACACTTCAAAAGTAATTCATTGGCTTTGGGACATCCTGAGGTCATGAAAGGCACTATATAAATGCAATTTCTTTCTTACTTTAATGAGATGAGCTCACTATTAATATGAACGGAGTAGATAAGTCACAGCAGGTACCCTAAAGTGTGACCCTCTCACCACAAATATGAAACTGAGAGGCAGCAAGCCTGAATGTGGGATGACCTCTGAATGTTAGATAGTTTAGGAGAATCACTGTGAATATTAGTCCAATGATAATGACAGATTAATGTTGTGGTTATACTACCGTGACTGATAAGAACATAAGAACATAAGAAATAGGAACAGGAGTAGGCCATACGGCCCCTCGAGCCTGCTCCGCCATTTAATACAATCATGGCTGATCTGATCATGGACCCAGATCCACTTCTCTTTCCGCTCCCCATAACCCCTTAATCCCAATATCAGTACCAATTTCAGCGTGGTATTAGCAGCTAATGTACTTTTATATTGTTCACACACATCTCTGTCAGGGAAATGAAGTTGGTAGGTTGTATAGTCTTATGCATGTCCATTGAAGCCAATTGAAGAACATATATGATGATTTAAATGAAGAACCAAGCCATTCCCTTGAATGTTGCAGTGCTGAGTAATTAATAATTTATTAGCTGTTCTATTATCATCGTACAATCTTGCCAGTTGTATTTACACTACGACTGTGAAGATGAGCACCAATGTGTATTTGTCCATTTTCTACTATGTATTTGGTGTCATTTTAGTGCCTGGTGCTAGAATTATAACTTAAAAGTAGCTGAAACAACATACATCATGAAAGCAAAAATACCAATTAAACTCAGCAAATTGTTGATAGAAATGCAAATTGAAATATGCAAATATAAACTCTCATGTTTGTAGTTTATTCCTTTCTCCTCCATCTCCAATACAAATCCTATCAATGCTAGTCTGTATAGGAAAGGGTAAATTTCACCAGCTTTTCTTACCCTTTTTATATTAGGATCCATCACTATACATAATTTTATGTGAAAGGATTAATGGTGTGAACATTTTAGTTCATTTTATTTCACATCTAAGGTACCAATAAAGCATTCATCCATTGAAGCATCTAATAATTTCCTTAACTTTACTTCATCAATTATGCAGAGTTCTCATGTTTTTGTTCTTTTCAAAGCTTGAATATGACGTAACTCCTAAATAATGCACACCTTCCACTTCATTAGTGCTTAGTTGCAAAACCTGCTTTTAGCAACTTTTGTTCATGGTCACTCAATTATCCAACTGTTAAACCAAGAGGAACACTTTATGGTAATGTTCTTGGGAAAGATCGGTATAGAAAACAAATGACATCTATATGTAACTTAAAGTACTCGAGTGAGCTGTGAATTGATCTCAGATTTAAATAGACTGGTATTATGCCAGTTTTCAAATACTTAAAAGATTTTAAATTTAGTCCAATTCAAATGTTTGAGGTCAATTAGAGCTATCCATTTACGAAATATTAGAGATTTTCCAACATGATTTTCCATTGTTCAATGTTCTATTGCTGTAGGATAGCAAGCATTTGAAGTTTGTGGTCTTGTGAGATAGACTGACATAATTTTGCTATGTGTGTTTTTGTCCAGTATGTTTGTCCACCTTTAATTGTGTGGTTTTCTAGAGGCTATTGCACGGGAGGATCCATTCTGTTGGTGGGATAATGATTAAACCATCACTGTCCTTGGCAGTCCTGGGAACTCCGTATCTTCGGTGTTTTGGGGCTAGATGTTCTATTATTTTGGCATGCATAATGCCCACTTAACATCCATTTTAACACTGAAATGAGGTGTAACGCCCATATATCGCCCATTTAGCCACATAATGGAAACTGACGCCCATTTTTCGGACGTTTATTGCCGAGCGTTACTTTCGGAATTTACGTAACGCTGGGAAAAAATAATATCGCCCGCCCACTTTTTTTGGGTGGAATCATCAGAATGGGCAAAACCAATGCCCATATCGGCCAGGGTTACTTTAGGCACATAATTAATGCCGAGATTCAATAATACCGACCGTCCACTTTCTTTTGTCGTAAAGATCACATTTGCCGAAACTAACGCCCAGTATATCGTCCAGTGTCACTTTCACCACCTCACACACATCTCGCCCACAATATCGCTCACCCAAAACACCATTCTGAAAAAGTGGAACTGTTCTGAACTAATCACAGTGGTGTGGACGCCATTATTCAAATCGCAGGTTGTCTCATTGAAAAGGCTACTTCAACTTCGGGGGAGTTTGGATTGACTCTGGAGTTCTTAGGTAAAATGACTGTTATGTATAAAACCCTAGGCAACCTGTATCATACCGCCACCAGAGGGCCTACCTGTTGGAGTCCCAAGGGATCCCAGCATCCCTTGGGAGCACTCTATATAAGCAGGCTTCCCATACTGTACTGGCACTCTGGAGTTTAAATAAAGGAGCTAAGGTCACACCTACTCACTGTCTGCAGTACTCAGTTGCATTATCTTATGAGCATAACAATTGGCAACGAGATTATGAACAACCACACGAAAATGCAAAGAACTGTTGGTATCCTGGAGAAGTTCTCAGAAGGGGACGATTGGGAGGCCTTCGTGGAGCGACTCGGCCAATACTTCGTGGCCAATGAGCTGGAAGGGGACGAGAATGCTACCAAACGAAGGGCGATCCTCCTCACCGTCTGTGGGGCAACAACCTATGGCCTCGTGAAGAATCTTCTAGCCCAGGTGAAACCAACAACCAAATCCTTTGAAGAACTGTGTACACTGTTCCAGGAGCACCTAAATCCGAAGGAAAGCATTTTGATGGCAAGGTATCGATTCTACACGTGTCAACGGTCTGAAGGCCAGGAAGTGGCGAGCTACGTCGCCGAACTGAGGCGCCTTGCAGGACATTGCGAATTCGATGGATTCCAGGAGCAAATGCTAAGAGACATTTTTGTGCTTGGCATTGGCCATGAGATTAACCTTCGCAAGCTATTGACTGTTGGAACACCGAATCTGAGCGAAGCCATAACGATAGCCTAGGCATTTATGTCCACCAGCGATAACACCAAACAAATTTCACAGCATAAAGAGGTTTCGTCTAGTACTGTACACAAAGTAACATCGTTTTCAGGCAGGAATGCATATGGCAGAACGTACACGCCGGCAGCTGACCCAGAGTCTGCCATCAATCGTTAATGCGAGGCAGTTAACACCTTGTCGGCGTTGCGGAGGTGATCATTGAGCCCATCAGTGCCGCTTCAAACACTATGCGTGCAAAGGCTGTGGAACAATGGGACATCTCCAGTGAATGTGCAGACGAGCTGCAAACCCTGCAAACCACCACGTTGCAGAGGAAGATTGATCCATGGTGGATCAGGCTGAACTAGAGACTCGAACCGAGGATGCTGAAATGTACGGGGTACACCACGAAATGTCCACCGATCATGTTAAAAGTTGAACTGAACGGAATTCCAGTATTCGTGGAACTGGACACGAGTGCGAGTCAGTCTATCATGAGCAAAAAGTCCTTCGACAGTGTTGTGTATGTACAGTTACATAAGACCAATGAATGTATCTTTACACCTTATACAATATGCCTGTGCCACCAGAGGGTGCAACAGGTGGAGACCTAGAGGTCACCTGTACACTGCAGGTAACCAGGTATAAAAGGGAGCCAACCTTACTGTAACCTCATTCAGGAGCTGCAATAAATGGACTAAAGTCACAACAGTTCAAGTGCAACATCTTGCCTCGTGAACTCATTACTAAAGTGCCTGCAAACATCACAATTGGCGACGAGAATACGAATTCCACGCGAAAAATGGCCAACCTTAGCAACTTTTAACAATTCGCTGATGGAGAAGATTGGGATGCCTTTGTAGAAAGGCTATAACACGACTTCACCGCGAACGACCTGGCTGGAAACATGCCGACCTCGCTGGCTGATAAGCGCTGAGCCATCCTGCTCAGCAGTTGTGGGCCCACCGTTCGTGGCCTTGTCAGGGGCTTGCTAGCCCCAGAGAAGACGACAACGAAAACGTTTGCGGAGCTTGTAACCCTGATACAGGAACAGCTTAAGCCAAAAGAGAGCATCCTAACAGTCAGATATCGGTTCTATACACACCGGCGGCCCGATGGCCAAGAAATCGCAAAATACACTGCAGACCGGAGGTGATTGGCTGCACTGTGTGATTTTGGCGACCACCTCACCGATGCACTGAGGGACATCTTTGTTATCGGAATCGGCCACGAAGGCCTCCTCCACAGGCTGCTCTCTGCGGACACCACCGTCACCCTGCAGAAAGCAATTAGCGTGAGCCAAGCGTTCATGGTCTCGGCCTGCGATTCCAGAAGGATAATGACTCAACCCCAGGACTCTAACACGGCAAGTACAGTGAACCGAATGGCGCCATTCAGAGGCAGGACTGTGACCCTGAGCCCCGCAACCCTGAGTACACCGCAGGGGGCCAACCCCTGGCACTGTGGAGGAAATCACAGAGCCCACCAATGCAGATACAGAGACTATACTTGCAAAGGCTATAACACTAAAGGCCATCTACAGCGAATGTGTAAAAGAAATTTTACTCACCAAGTCACTGAAGAGTTGGCCGATCACCCGGGCTCCAGCGCTGATGAAGATGGCGACAGAGTCCAGGAGGCAGCTCAGCCCCAGGAAGAGGTGTACGGAGTGCTTACATGCTCCACTGAGAGTTCCCCGTTGAAGTTGGAAGTCGAAATCAACGGTGTTCCAGTCTCGATGGAGGTCGACACAGGAGCAAGCCAATCGCTGATGAACCAGGCGGCCTTCGAGAAACTCTGGGACAACCCTATCAAACAACCTAAAATGCTACCAATCCAGGCGAAGTTGCTCACTTACACAAACGATACCATCCCAGTCGTTGGCAGCGTGGATGTCCAGGTGTCCTACGGCAGCGCGATGCATTGGCTACCTTTGTGGATCATTGCTGGTGATGGTCCAACGCTGCTAGGAAGAAATTGGATAAAGCAAATCCAAATCTGTTGGAGCTGGGAAAGCCTCCAGGCCCCAGCGATCGACGTCCTAGGTGGCCCCAAATTTGTATCCATCGCAGCACCTGAAGATCCTACCGTCCAGCTTGACTGCGTGGCGACGACACAGACTGCACTACCCAACGGCGAGATGATCCAACCCGAACGGACAGAGCACACCTTCCGGGCTCAAGTGGCAGGACTCAGAAGGGAAAAGATCGATGCAGAAGGTATTTCCTCAGCTTCAGTGGCAGACCCCGGGGAGAGAAGGATCACCACAGCCTACATCAAGGAGAGCGAAAAGATGATTCAACCCGAACGGACAGAACACACCTTCCGGGCTGTGGCAGGACTCAGAAGGTAGCAGATCGACGCAGAAGGTATTTCTCCAGCTTCAGTGGCAGACCCTGGGGAGAGAAGGATCACAGCAGCCTACCTCGAGGAGACTGAAAAGATGGCGTGCGCACCACGAGATGAAGTGCCTGAAATCAAGATGGCCACAACCAGACCACGAGGGCCAGCGTTGAGGGAGCAACACATGATGCCGAGCAGCAGACCGGATTGGGGTAAAGATTGCAAAGCCCCCTTAAAGGAGACTGGCAACCCAGAACAATTAAAGGGAAAGTTCCAATTTTTTTACAGAGATGCCAGTGATACTAATGTGAGACGTGTAATTAACAAATGAACAAATGCAAGTATTTAACTGTACCGTTGAACAGCAATGCTGGTAGGATACGTGGAAAAGGTGTAATTGATGAACACAAGTATTTAAATGTAACATTGTGCAGCGATGCTGGTAATATACAGAAAAAAAATGTAATTGAACGTTTAGAAGTAAATGACAAATGTGAACTCGTACCTGAAAGCAATCAGAGCCAATGTATCATGAATGTAAACAATGGAATAATATGTGATGCCGGGTTCAAGATGCTCGCCGACAAAATCAAGGGTAATTTCCCGTTTGGTCCAGCGGGCTACCCAATCATGTAGCCTCCGGGACCGTGATGCCCCAGGGAGTGTGGCCACACACAATGGGAGCTTGCCCACTGCAGGGCCAGCCGTCAGCGGATGGCACAGGCAGCACTACTGGCACCCTGCCCCAAATCGGCCCTACCCCTCTGGCCACCAGGGCCAGCACCGGGAGCAAGAGGCCAGCAACCTCCAATCCTCCCGAGGGGACCTGGGATGACCAAGCTCCCACTACCGCTGAAGGGCAACAGGGAGATCCTGCAGCCTTCAAAGGCGGACAGGGAGGCCATACATTCCTGTGGCTCTGCCCACCACTAGGCAACGGCAAAGGCCCTGAGACCCAGCCAAGGGAGCGACTCGAGCTCACCCAGTTGGCAGGGAGTGCAGCGTCGCCATCAGACAATCTGGACACAGTCCGGTTACTCTGGAACTAGCATCATCACCCACCTACACCTACACCCCAGAGGCAAGACTGCAATACCATGTCTGTACCTTACCTGTAAAATGTACTTGTTCCACCACTGCTAAACCCAAACATGTAACCAATCCTATATTTTTTTTGTACATGTATGTAAATGCAACTGTCGAGCCACACACATGGTCTCTGTATGGGAGGGGGGGAATGGGGTTATCTAGCCATGGACACATGGATCAGACCCAGAACCCACACAAACCCCTACTTCAATCTCCAACCGTCCACTGCTGACCATTTCCCAATGTTGTGGCAATAAGAACTTGGGGGTCCACAGGGAGAGAGCCATTCCCAAGCAAAGACAAAGTGCAAGGGCTTTGGGCACTCAAGTCAAGGGCCAGAGCACTCAATGCAAAGGCTAGTGGCATAAGACTTAGGGGGGAGTGATGTTGTGATGTATATACCCTGTACACTCAATGTACAGTTACATAAGACCAATGAATGTATCTTTACACCTTATACAATATGCCTTTACCACCAGAGGGTGCAACTGGTGGAGACCTAGAGGTCACCTACACACCGCAGGTAACCAGTTATAAAAGGGAGCCAACCTTACTGTAACCTCATTCAGGAGCTGCAATAAATGGACTAAAGTCACAACAGTTCAAGTGCAATACCTTGCCTCGTGGAGTCATTACTAAAGTGCCTGCAAACACCACAGACAGGCTGTGGTTCAACAAGGCACACAGGCCCAAGCTTAGCCCCATTCATACCAAGCTAAGAACTTACACCAAAGAGCTGATTCCTGTTAATGGCAGCGCAGAAGTAAAAGTCTCCTATGATGGAGCAGTGCACGAACTCCCACTACGGATTGTACCAGGAGATGGCCCCATAATGTTCAGCAGAAGCTGGCTGGGAAAAATCCACTGGAACTGGGACGACATCCGAGCGCTCTCGTCCGTCGACGCCGCCTCATGTGCCCAGGTTCTGAGCAAGTTCCCATCGTTGTTTGAGCCAGGCATTGGAAGTTTCTCGGGGGCGAAGGTGCAAATCCATTTGGTTCCCGGTACATGACTCATTCACCACAAGGCACGGGCGGTGCCATACATGATGCGAAAGAAAGTAGAAATTGAGCTGGACAGGCTGCAGCAAGAAGGCATCATTACGCATCATAGTGGAGTTCAACGTGTGGGCCAGTCCGATTGCTCCGGTTCTCAAAGGCGATGGCATGGTCAGAATTTGTGGGACTATAAAGTAACGATTAACCATTTTTCGCTACAGGACCAGTACCCGCTACTGAAGGCAGACGACCTATTTGCGACCATGGCTGGAGGAAAGACGTTCATCAAGTTGGACCGGACCTCGGCCTACATGACGCAGGAGCTGAAGGAAACTTCGAAAGGCCTCACCTACATCAACACGCACAAAGGTCTGTTCATCCCGTTTTGGATTCGATCGGCCGCAGCAATTTTCCAAAGGAACATGGAAAGCCTGCTAAAGTCGGTTTCGCGCACCGTGGTTTCCCAGGACGACATACTGGTCACAGGTCGGGACACCATCGAACAGTTGCAGAGCCTGGAAGAGGTTCTAAGTCAGCTAGATCGCGTAGGATTCAGGTTGAAACACTCGAAGTGTGTTTTCCTGGTACCAGGGTCGAGTTCTTAGGGAGAAGAATCGCGGCAGACTGCAGCAAACCCATCGACGCCAAGACGATGGGCATCAAGAATGCGGCGAGACCACAGAACATGACGGAGCTGCGGTCGTTCCTGGGACTCCTTAACTATTTCGGTAATTTCCTACCCGGGTTAAGCACTTTGCTAGAACCCCTACATGTGCTACTACGCAAGAGAGACGACTAGGTATGGGGGAAATCACAAGAGACTGCTTTTGAGAAAGCCAGAAATCTGTTATGTTCCAACAAACTACTTGTTCTGTGCAACCAATGTAAACAATTAGTGCTAGCTTGCGATGCGTCTTCATATGGGGTCGGGTGTGTGTTATAACAAGCTAACGAATCGGGAACATTGCAACTGGTCGCCCATGCATTCAGGAGTTTGTCCAAGGCCGAAAGGGCTTGCAGCATGATTGAAAAAGAAGCTCTGGCAATATTTACGGGTGAAATAAATGCACCAGTATCTGTTTGGTCACAAGTTCGAGCTAGAAACTGACCATAAGCTGCTCATATCGCTATTCTCAGAGAGCAAAGGGATTAACACCAATGCCTCTGCCCGCATCCAAAGATGGGCGCTCACGCTGTCTGCATACAACTATGTAATCCACCACAGACCAGGCACAGAGAACTGCACTGATGCTCTCAGTCGGCTATCATTGCCCACCACCAGGGTGGATATGGTACAGCCTGCAGACTTGCTCTTGGTAATGGTTGCATTCGAAAACAAAAAGTCACCCATTACGGCCTGCGAGATCAGAACCTGGACCGGCCAGGATCCTTTACTGTCCCTGCTAAAAAACTGTGTCCTCCATGGGAGCTGGTCCAGCCATTCCAGTGGCGCAAAGATGAAATGTCCATACAGGCGGACTGTCTTTTGTGGGGTAATCTTGTGGTTTTGCCTAAGAAAGGCAGGGAAGTGTTCATTCGCGACCTACACAGTGCCCAGGCATAGTAATGATGAAAGCTATAGCTAGATCCCATGTGTGGTGGCCTGGCATTGACTCAGACTTAGAGTCATGCATGCGCCAATGCAACACTTGCTCTCAACTGAGCAATGCATCCAGAGTGACACCGCTAAGTTTGTGGTCATGGCCCTCCAAACTGTGGTCTAGGATCAATGTTGACTTTGTGGGCCCATTTCTAGGCAAAATGTTTTTGGTTGTTGTGGATGCTTATTCAAAATGGATTGAATGTGTAATAATATCTGTAAACACGTCCACCGCCATCATCAAAAGCCTACGAGCCAATGTTTGCCACGCATAGCCTGCCTGATGTCCTTGTCAGCGACAATGGGCCGTGCTCCACCAGTGCTGAATTCAAGGAATTCATGACCCGCAATGGGATCAAGCACGTCACATCTGCCCTGTTCAAGCCCGCATCCAACGGCCAGGCAGAACGGGCTGTCCAAATTGTCCCGAGTCCTGCTCAGCTACCGCACCAGACCCCACTCGCTCACCGGGGATCCCCCAGCCGAGCTGCTCAGGAAAACACGCTCAAAACAAGGCTCTCTCTTGTCCACCCTGATCTCCATGATCACGTCGAGGGCAGGCGGCATCAACAAAGCATGTACCATGATCGCGCAAACTTGTCATGCGATATTGAAGTCAATGACCCTGTAATTGTACTCAACTATGGACATGGTCCCAAATGGCTTGCTGGCACTGTCATAGACAAAGAAGGGAGTAGGGTGTTTCAGGTCAAACTTGCCAATGGACTAACTTGCAGAAAGCATTTGGACCAAACCAAACTGTGATTCACAAACAGCCACGAGCAACCCGAAGAGGACACCACCAACTTCGACCCTCCAACACACACACAGTGGCAACCGACATCACTGAGCTCATCATCCTCAGCAGCCCGGCAAGGCCAGCTGCCCAGCAGCCCAGCGAAGAACCAACCAACTCACCCACACCTGCATTTGTACCGAGACGATCGACAAGGGAGCGAAAAGCCCCAGATCGTCTCACCCTGTAAATAAGTGTACTATTGACTGAGAGGGAGTGATGTTATGTATGTAACCCTAGGCAACCTGTATCATACCGCCACCAGAGGGCCTACCTGTTGGAGTCTCAAGGGATCTCAGCACCCTTGGGAGCACTGTATATAAGCAGGCCTCCCATGCTGAACTGGCACTCTGGTGTTTAAATAAAGGAGCTAAGGTCACACTTACTCATTGTCTACAGTACTCAGTTGCATTACCTTATTATGAGCATAACAGTGAACATCTGAACAGACATCTTTTCAGACTGTGGATCATTGAGTTTTACTGTAGGTGTCTTTTAGTGTTGAAATTTATCACCGGTGAACAATCGGCATTAAACCTTTATTGGGGCCAGCCATTTCCCAGCCTGCATCAATTGCTACGCAGATGCTGCAGAGTGCAAATGGTACAACGTCTAATGCACAGCATTATTTGCCCAATCTAAGACGTGCCAGACTGAGGAGGCGGTCCAGACCATACACATCACGCACTTACAGGGAGAAGCGGTCTTACCTCGACATATCCGAGAACACCTGCCTTCGGAGACTGCGCTTCCACAAAGTGGTGATCACTGAAATATGCCAGCTCATCAGTGAAGATCTGCAGCCTGCCAGCACTTTCAGGACATCACTGTCCATCGAGGTCAAGGTCACCATGGCACTGCCGTTCTATGTGTCCGATTCCTTTCAGGCCTCCGCGGTCGACATTTCCCCTCTGTCTCATCATGCCACACATCGTTGTATTAGACAGGTCACGGAGGCCCTGTACACGCATAGGATGGACTTTATCAGCTTCCCCATGATGATGGAGGCTCAGCCTGACAGGGTTAGAGCATTCTACTGCATTGCTAAGTTCCCCAAGGTACAGGGAGCAATACAGTGTACTCACATCGCCATGCGGGCACCTTCTCAGGACCCAGAGGTTATTTGAAACAGAAAAGGATTTCACTCCCTGAAGGTCCAACTAGTTGTCGACCACAATCAGGTAATAATAGCAGTGAATGCCAAATGTCTGGGCAACTTCGATGAGGCTCACATCCTGCGTGAGCGCTGTCTCTGACATGTTTAACAGTCAGCCACAAGGACAATGCTGCATGCTTGGTGACAAACGATATGGCCTAGCCAACTGGCTGATGACCCCCCTGCGTGACATCCACACCGAGGCCGAGAAGCGATACAATGAGAGCCACAGAGACACATGCAATGTGGTCCAGAAAACAATTAGTTTGCTTAAGCAGCGCTTTAGATGCCTGGAGCACTCGGGAGGGGAGCTACAATCCAACCCTGAGCAAGTAGCTCAATTCATGGTCGTGTGCTCCATGCTGCACAACCTGGCTATCAGGAGGGGACAAGAATTGCCAGAAGGGACTGATGGTCCACCTCAGGAGAGAGAAGAAGAGGAGGGCGAGGGGCTGGACGCTGACCTCGGGCCAGACAATCAGGCTGACTATGCAACCATGCTCGCGTCCCCTATCGACTGCAGGAAAGAGCCCGTGGTGGCTACATAGCTGCAAGACTCTTATGTCAGGAGCTCATAAATGAGCGATTTGCCTGAAAGAACGTTGCTGTTATTGACAAAGCTGACACACTGTTGTGTGTGTGCAACTCAGACATCAATGGTGGGCATCACCTTGGTGCCAGTTAAAGTTTAAGGTGATTCAAGTTAAGTTTAATTCTACCCTTTCATGTTAAGGATTCATCAGTGTGTAACGGTCCAGCTATATGAGACAATGCGTAACAAGGTTATGTTGAATAAAAAATATTTTATACTACCATTGGTCTGAAGTTTCACGGGCAAAAACACCCCACCCCCACCCCACTTTTTCGACATTGACATCAATCAACTGGTCAACATGTCCAGCAACACAGAATACAAATGCAAACCAGGAGGGTGGCCCCCTCCCCCTATACATTACAACAAATTGCATACACCAAGATGGAGATACAACACAGCCATCACTTGCGGACATGCACCCCAATTTCCTTCCCCCCCACTCTCCTTCCTCTCCCCACCTCTGCCCCTTCCCCTCCTCACTCCATGCCGCCTGGCCGAGGAGCTCCTTAGATGGTGCCTCATTGGAGGGGGATGAAGGCAGAGCCCCTGGTTGCACGAGTACGGGAGCGGGGGGGTATCGAGGTGGAAACATTCTCGGATCCAGAAGCAGGATCTTTCTCCTGCCTCTCATAGATCATTGGCACTGGGGGTGCGGAACCTAGGGATGGAGTGCCGCGCTCCATAACCACTGGGAGGCCTGTGCCAGCAGTGTTCCTGGCTATCGACTCCAGGGCCTCCGCCATCCGCGGAACGTACTCTGTCATGGTGCCGGAGATGCTGGCCAGCTGTCAGGATATGCCCCCCAATGCATTTAGGATCTGGTCACCTATGTCTATAGTTCTCTTGGACAACTTTACCATCTCTCTGTTCTCATCTGGCGCTCATGGACCGGACCTGCCGCATCCACGAAACCTCTGTGGGGTCGGCGCCATCCTGGGGAAAAATGGGGTGCCCCATGGTGAAGTGTTTGGGCCCGGTACCTCCAGAGTGAAGGTGGGAATGGCCAGAGGAGCACTAGATGGCCTTGGGGTGGAATGCCTTCTGGAGCCTGGCGATGCAGATTCCTCAAGTCCGCGCTCTCATCTGTAGAGAACAGACCCAGCAGATTGACGGGCGAGGATCGAACCTCCTCAGCAGCAGATGTAAGATCGCCCGGCGAGTCCGGCCCCGCGCCCCCACCTTCTGGCCTCTGTGGTCTTGCCTTGGGACGCGCTGCTGGCTGAGCTGCAAAACACAAGTGAGGTTATTAGAGGAGAAGGGGTGCTAGGGTGACAAGGTGAGTCCAGTGCTACACACATCATATGCACGACAAAAGCACCACCGCAATCAAAATCGTTACAGGCATCACATTTCATGACCATCAACACATTGTGCATTGCAATGATTCTCATAAGGCCAGCATTATTTATCGGACAATTTTAGAAACCATCTATCATATATTATTGTTCGGATATAAGTGGGTGTGGCATCAATTGACTTTACATCATGCAATGGTGTATACTTTACTCATGTGGCATCACTTCAGGGTCTGCAGCTGCCGGCATGGCCGTCCGGGGGTGCCTCCCCATGGGTGTGAGCACCCGCTCCTCCATCCCAGTGATGTCGCTGGTGATTGGTGGCCCCCCCACCTGTTCGCCTCTGCTCGGACTTAATCGTCGATAGCTTCTTCTGTAAAAGATAACAGGACAACATGGCATGAGATCATTGCATGATATAATTTCTAGGTACTATCACAGACACTGATACAACACATAACTGACAGATGTAATCATGCTTATTATAATAATTACCATTCTTTACCTAATTACGTGCACCGTGATCGCAGGCTTTGAGTACAACATTCCCGGTAAAAGTGAAAGACCTCACATCTGATGATAGTCACTCTTGACTCTTACAAATCAAGTTTTATAAATATATAAGTACATGAAAATAAATGTAATACTTACTCTTGCGGATCCGACAAGGTCGTTCCATCGCTTGCAGCATTGGTTGCCCTCACGCACCTTGTTGGTCACCGACGAGACCACCTCTGCAATCTTGGCCCATATCTTCTGGTAAGCCTTTGGGATGGGCTTCCCACCCCCACCCTGTGTCAAATCACTCCAGCGTAAATCGACCTCCTGCAGGAGGGAGGCATTTCCCTCATCCAAGAACCTTCTGTCTCTTTTGTGCCCTCCAATGTGTTACTCTCCCAGCTCACTGCTCTCGCCAGTGTCAGTATCCACAGCGTGCAGTGTCGCCTCCTGCTCTGCCTCCATTATAGGCAACAAATTCGGGAAAATATCTGGCTGGCAACAGCTAAGTTTGTTTTGCTCAATTTGCTATTAAGCTCGAAACTCTTCCTCCCTCCTCCCAAAGCAGCCACATCACACCCACACACGCCTTCACTCCCTCTCAGCTCCCTCTCTCTCCTCTTATGCGCTTGTCATGATGGCTCTTGACCTCCTGAATCGCGGGAATTGAGCGTTGCCATGCCGTTGCTAAGGACGGCGACAATTTACGGCAGAAGGTCAGAGAGATTTAACGCTAATGTCCATTTCATATCGCTCGCGGTAATGCCCAATTTTTAAAATGGAGACTAGAGGCTTTGAAAATGAGCAATCTGAAAATCCATTTTTACCGCCCACGCCGGAAATAACACCCGTTTTTGGGCGATCTGCACAAAAGTTTAAAATCTAGCCCATGGTACTGGCAGCATTGGATGTAGTGGGGATGGAGTAGAATCAGTTCGAGATGCCTTGCTTCCCAAGTCATTAAAAAGGCTATACTTTGAGGAATCCATTTTCTGTTGCTTATGGAAGTTACACAGCTTTTACATCCAATTTCTTGGTGATTTAGAGAGGGTATACACATGAGGCGTCCATTTTCATGCTGGTTTGGAGATGCTCCCAAGGCATCCATTCCCTCGGGAATTGGTAAAATCGTTAATTTGTGATGATCACTTCTCTGGTGTGTTAAGGAGGCTGTCCACAATGATTGCTTATTCGTTACACAGAGTATTTTAATTTTTTTAATTTTGAGAATGGGGCTGTCTTAATATTACTCTGCATATTTCAAAAAATATGAATCTGACATATTGTCATAGTGAAAGAAAAATACCATATGGGTAGCCTTAACTACAATCCTACACCTTCCTATTATCACATAGCATGCTTAAATTCAAACAAACAAAACTTGCATTTGTGCTTCTCCTGCAGGGTTGGTTCCTGCAGTTATATAGCACGGAAGAAGGCCATTCGGCCTGTCGCGCCCATGCCGGCTCTCTGCAAGGGCACCTCAGCCAGTCCCACTGTCCCGCCCTTTCACTGTAGCCCTTTCTTTCAGGTACTTTTCTTTCAGGTACTTATCCAACTCCTTTTTGAATCTGCCTCCATCACCCTTTCAGTCAGTGCATTCCAGATCCTAACCACTTGCTGCATAAAAACATTTTTTTCTTATGTCACCTTTGGTTATTCTGCCAATCACCTTAAATCTATGTCCTCTGGTACTCAACCCTTCTGCCAATGGCAACAGTTTCTCTCTATCTACTTTGCCCAGATCCCTCATGATTTTGAATACCTCTATCAAATCTCTTCTCAACCTTCTCTGCTCTCAGGAGAACAACCCCAGCTTCTCCAGGCTATCCACATAACTGAAGTCCCTCATCCCTGGAATCATTCTTGTAACTCTTTTCTGCACCCTCTCCAAGGCCTTCACACTCGTCCTAAAGTGCGGTGTCCAGAATTGGACACAATACTCCAGGTGAGGCCAAACCAGTGTTTTATACAGGTTCATCATAATTTCCACGCTTTTGTACTCTCTGCCTCTGTGCATGAAGCTTCTTAACTGCTTTCTCAACCTGCCCTGCCACCTTCAACGATTTGTACATATATACCACTAGGTCTCTCGGTTCATGCACCCGCTTTAGGACTGTACCCTTTAGTTTATATTTCCTTTCCTCATTCTTTCTACCAAAATGTATCACTTCGCACTTATCTGTGTTAAATTTCATTTGCCACTGTCGCCCATTCCAAAAAAATCGGACCTCTTCTCACATGGCTCACGACGTCTCCCGCCAGCCCAAACTAGAAGTGCCATTGATGATATCTGTGGTCAGGTTCATGGGGGGACCATTACAGCTGCCATCAAAATGTAGACAACACTGTTTCTTTGTTGGAGAATTTGGATATTTAAGGCTGGATTTTCTGCTATTTTGTGCCCCGTTGAGCGCACTGGCACGGCGTTAAATGCTATTTACGGGCATGCTGGGTGTTCGGGATTTTGCATCCAGCCAGAAGATTCGGCTATTGGTTTGCGCTGGTGCAAAAACTTACCACCCCGCCCTCCATTTTCAGTATGATTTTGATGTTAATCATCGTGTAAGGCTGGGCTAGCACCCCGGGTGGAATTTTCGGCCTTAACTCCTCATTTAACGACCGCCTCAGGAAATGCCTGAAAAAATCAGGTGGTCCGAGGGTGCAGCAGGCGTTACTGACGGCATATTTAAATGGAGGCTGGAGTATCTTATATCGCAGTTGTCAGTGACTGCTACGGTTGCACGCAGAATGTTGCGTGAGGCCGCGAGTTGCAAGTGGCACTTTTATGTTGCCATGACTTTTTGCTTACAAGGTCAGTGGGAGATTTCAATGGGGGCAATACTAGTTCACCAATGTATCATGCTGGTTGCTATTGGCAGGCGGCTTCAAGCTCGAAGAAGTGTTTTTGGCCATGTTGGGCCACGGATTCGAAGAGGTCGCAGACATATGGAGAGGAGGCCTTACCCCCCCATGTGTTTACAGGGAACATCACTCATACCTCCACATGTCTGAGGCACAGTGCGTTAGAAGGCTGCACTCCCAAAAAGAAGTGCTGACAGAGATATGCCAGCTCATATAGGCAGACCTACATCCTCACAGCGTCAACAGGACTGCGCTGCCCGTCGAGGTGAAAGTGACTGTGATGATGGCCTTCAATGCCTCTAGCTCCTTTCAGGCAGCAGCAGGGGACATATGCAGCATCTCTCAGCACGCTGCACATTACTGCATTCGTCAGGTGACAAGGGCACTGTACTTATACAGAATGGACTTCATAAAGTTCCCAATGAGCAGGGATATCCAGAATGAGAGAGCTTTAGGGTTTGGATGATTTGTAGGCTTCCCCAAAGTTCAAGGTGCCTTTGAGTGCACACGCATCGCCTTGTGAGCACCATTACACAATGCAGAGGTCTTCAGAAACCAAAAGGGACACCACTCCCTTAACATACAGCTGGTCTGACCAAACACAGTGCATCCTTACAGTGAATGACGACTATCCAAAGAGCTCACATGATGCTTTCATCTTTCGTGAGAGCAGTGTCTCACAAATGTTTCAGCTGGCTGATCAGGGACAAAGTTTACGGCCTGGCCACCTGGCTCATGACCCCGCTCTGGAACCCCGCCACAGAAGCCAAGCAGTGAGACAATGAGAGCCATGCAGCCACGCACAACATCATCGAACAGACAATTGGCATGCTCAAGCAGCACTTCTGATGCCTGGACACTCTGGAGGCAGCCTTCATTACGCCCCTCAACAGGTCACCAAATGCATTTTCTTGTGCTGCATGCTACACAACTTAGCCATCATGAGGGGTCAGGCATTGCCAGTGGGGATTGCAGGACCACCTCAGGAGGAGGGAGAAGAGGAAGAGGAGCCTGTCGAGGAACCCATTGCGTTAAGACCACAACCACAGGGGAGGCAGCATGGAGATGTGGCCGCAGCAAGAGCCTTACATTGGTAGCTCATAATTGACGGGTTTACTTGAATGGGGAAGGGGGGGTTGCAGCATTGATTCACTACTCTATGCCATAATCATCATCATCATTATAGGCAGTCATTCGGAATCGAGGAAGACTTGCATTCACTCTTAACATGAGTTCTTAGGTCACTGTACGGGTGGGACTGGTTTGTCGCACGCTCTTTCCGCTGCCTGTGCTTGATTTCTGCATGCTCTCGGTGATGAGACTCGAGGTGTTCAGTGCCCTCCCGGATGCACTTCCTCCACTTAGGGCGATCTTTGGCCCGGGACTCCCAGGTGTCAGTGGGGATGTTGCACTTTATCAGGGAGGCTTTGAGGGTGTCCTTGCAACGTTTCTGCTGCCCACCATTGGCTCGTTTGCCGTGAAGGAGTTCCGAGTAGAGCGCTTGCTTTGGAAGTCTTGTGTCTGGCATGCAAACTATGTGGCCTGCCCAGCCGAACTGATCAAGTGTGGTCAGTGCTTCAATGCTGGGGATGTTGGCCTGGTCGAGGACTCTAACGTTGGTGCATCTGTCCTCCCAGGGGATTTGTAGGATCTTGCAGAGACATCGGTGGTATTTCTCCAGCGACTTGGGGTGTCTACTGTACATGTTTCTGAGCCATACAGGAGGGCGGGTATTACAACAGCCCTATAGACCATGAGCTTGGTGGCAGTTTTGAGGGCCTGGTCTTCAAACACTCTTTTCCTGAGGCGGCCAAAGGCTGCACTGGCACACTGAAGGCAGTGTTGGATCTCGTCGTCAATGTCTGCTCTTGTTGATAAGAGGCTCCCAAGATAAGGGAATTGGTCCACGTTGTCCAGGGCTGCACCGTGGATCTTGATGACTGGGGGGCAGTGCTGTGCGGCGAAGACAGGCTGGTGGAGGACCTTCGTTTTACTGATGTTTAGCGTAAGGCCCATGCTTTCGTACGCCTTAATAAATAAGTTGAGTAGATCCTGGATTTCAGCCTCTGTATGTGCGCAGACGCAGGTGTCGTCCGCATACTGTAGCTCACCGACAAAGGTTGGGGTGGCCTTGTACCTAGCCTGGAGACGGCGAAGGTTAAACAGGTTCCCACTGGTTCTGTAGTTTAGTTCGACTGCAGAAGGGAGCTTGTCGACTGTGAGGTGGAGCATGGCAGCGAGGAAGATTGAGAAGAGGGTTGGGGCAATGACGCAGCCGTGCTTGACCCAGGTCCGGACGTGGATTGGGTCTGTGATGGATCCATTGGTAAGGATCACGCCCTGCATGTCATCGTGGAGCAGGCGGAGGATGGTAACGTAGTTTTGGGGGCATCCAAAATGGGGGACACTCCATAGACCCTCGCAGTTGACAGTGTCAAAGGCCTTTGTAAAGGCGAAGATGGCTATGTGTAAGGTCTGGCACTGTTCCCTGCATTTTTCCTGCAGCTGATGCGCTGCAAAAATTGGGAGCAGCAGCGGGAGCGGGTGGACCTGTGAGGGAAGCAGCGGCAGCAGGGTTAAAAGTAAGAGAGAAATAAAAAGTAATTGGAGTGTGACGTCACAGCCAAGAGGGTAAGCGATTGGCTGGTTGAGTGGTGAGTAGTATTCTTTTTGTTTATCTTTTTTTTTGTTCTTAGCAATAAGAAACCTTTGGCATTGTTGCCAAATTAAGTAATTTAAGGGTTAAGTCATGGCAGGAGAGCCCAGACCCATGTCATGCTCCTCCTGTGCTATGTGGGAAGCCAGGGATGCTTCCAGTGCAAGAAGTGTATCCAGTTGCAGCTCCTGACAGGCCGCATTGCGGCATTGGAGCTGCGCATGGACTCACTGTGAAGCATTCGCGATGCCGAGGATGTCGTGAATAGCACATTTAGTGAGTTGGTCACACACAGGTAAAGGGTACACGGCAGTTAGGAAAAGGGTGACCATCAGGAAGAGCAGAGGAAGGAAGGTAGTGCATGGGTCCCGTGCGGTCACCTCCCTCCAAAACAGATACACCATTTTGGGTACTGTTGGGGGAGATGACTCATCAGGGGAAGGTAGCAGCAGCCAAGTTCATGGCACCATGGGTGGCTCTGTTGCACAGGAGAGCAGGAAAAAGAGTAGGAGAACTATAGTGATAGGGGATTCTATTGTAAGGGGAATAGATAGGTATATCTGCGGCCGCAATCGAGACTCCAGGATGGTATGTTGCCTCCCTGATGCAAGGGTCAAGGATATCTCAGAGCGGCTGCAACGCATTCTGGAGGGGTAGGGTGAACAGCCAACTGTCGTGGTACATATAGGTACCAATGATATAGGAAGAAAAATGGGATGAGGTCCTACAAGCTGGGTTTAGGAAGCTCGGAGCTAAATTTAAAAGTAGGACCTCAAAGATAGTAATCTCATGATTGCTACCAGTGCCATGTGCTAATCAGAGTAGGAATGGCAGGATAGCTGAGATGAAGACGTGGCTTGAGGAGTGGTGCAGGAGGGAATGATTAAAATTCCTGGGTTATTGGAACTGGTTCTGGGGGAGGCGGGACCAATACAAACCGGACAGTCTGCATCTGGTCAGGACCGGAACCAATGTCCTAGGGGGAGTGTTTGCTAGTGCTGTCAGGTAGGGGTTAAACTACTATGGCAGGGGGATGGGAACCTATGCAGGGAGATAGAGGTAAGTAAAATGGGGGCAGAAGCAAAAGATGGAAAGAAGAAAAGTAAAAGTGGAGGACTAAGAAGCTCAAGGCAAAAATCAAAAAGTGCCACATTACAGCAAAATTCTAAAGGGACAAAATGTGCTAAAAAGACAAGCCTGAAGACTCTGTGCATCAATGCAAGGAGTATTTGTAATAAGGTGGACGAATTAACTGCTATTAACGAATATGATGTAATTGGGATTATGGAGACATGGCTCCAGGGTGACCAAGGCTGGGAACTCAACATCCAGGGCTATTCAACATTCAGGAAGGCTAGACTGAAAGGAAAAGGAGGTGGGGTAGTGTTGCTGGTTACAGAGGAAATTAACACAATAGTAAGGAAGGATATTAGCTTGGATGATGTGGAATCTGTATGCGTAGAGCTGCGGAATACCAACGGGTAGAAAACACTAGTGGAAGTTCTGTACAGACCACCAAACAGTAGTAGTGACGTTGGGGCCAGCATCAAACAAGAAATTAGGGGAACTTGCAATAAAGGTACAGCAGTTATCATGGGCGACTTTAATCTACATATTGATTGGGCTAACCAACCTGTAGCAATATGGTGGAGGAGGATTTCCTGGAGTGTATTAGGGATGGTTTTCTAGACCAATATTTCTAGGAATTAACTAGAGGGCTGCCCATCCTAGACTGGGTGATGTGTAATGAGAAAGGACTAATTAGCAATCTTGTTGTGCGAGGCCCCTTGGGGAAGAGTGACCATAATATGGTAGAATTCTTTATTAAGATGGAGAGTGACACATTTAATTCAGAGACTAGGGTCCTGAACTTAAGGAAAGATAACTTTGATGGTATAAGACGTGAATTGGCTAGAATAAATTGGCGAATGATACTTAAAGGGTTGACATTGGATAGGAAATGGCAAACATTTAAAGATCACATGGATGAACTTCAGCAATTGTACATCCCTGTCTGGAGTAAAAATAAAACGGGGAAGGTGGCTCAACCGTGGCTAACAAGGGAAATTAAGGTTAGTGTTAAATCCAAGGAAGAGGCATATAAATTGGCCAGAAAAGGCAGCAAACCTGAGGACTGGGAGAAGTTTAGAATTCAGCAGAGGAGGACAAAGGTTTTAATTAAGAGGGGGGAAAATAGAATATGAGAGGAAGCTTGCTGGGAACATAAAAACTGACCGCAAAAGCTTCTATAGATATGTGAAGAGAAAAAGATTAGTGAAGACAAATGTAGGTCCCTTGCAGTCAGAATCAGGTGAATTTATAATGGGGAACAAAGAAATGGCAGACCAATTGAATACTTTGGCTCTGTCTTCACGAAGACACATATAATCTTCCGGAAATACTAGGGTCCGAGGTTCTAGCGAGAAGGGGGAACTGAAGGAAATCCTTATTAGTCAGGAAATTGTGTTTGGGAAATTGATGGGATTGAAGGCTGATAAATCCCCAGGGCCTCATAGTCTGCATCCCAGAGTATTTGAGGAAGTGGCCCTAGAAATAATGGATGCATTGGTAATCATTTTCCAACAGTCTATCAACTCTGGATCAGTTCCTATGGACTGGAGGGTAGCGAATGTAACATCACTTTTTAAAAAAGGAGGGAGAGAGAAAATGGGGAATTATAGACTGGTTAGTCTGACATCAGTAGTGGGGAAAATGTTGGAATCAATTATTAAGGATGAAATAGCAGCGCATTTGGAAAGCAGTGACAGGATCGGTCCAAGTCAGCATGGATTTATGAAAGGGAAATCATGCTTGACAGATCTTCTAGAATTTTTTGAGGATGTAACTAGTGGATGTAACTAGGTCAAGGGAGAACCAGTGGATGTGGTGTATTTGGATTTCAAAAGGCTTTTGACAAGGTACCACACAAAAGATTGGTGTGCAAAATTAAAGCACATGGTATTGCGGGTAATGTATTGACGTGGATAGAGAACTGGTTGGCAGACAGGAAGCAGAGAGTAGGAATAAATGGGTTCTTCTCTGAATGGCAGGCAGTGACTAGTGGGGTGCTGCAGTGCTCAGTGCTGGGACCCCAGCTCTTTACAATATACATCAATGATTTAGATGAAGGAATTGGGTGCAATACCTCCAAGTTTGCAGATGACACTCAGCTGGGTGGTGGTGTGAGCTGTGAGGAGGATGCTAAGCGGCTGCAGGGTAACTTGGACAGGTTAGGTGAGTGAGCAAATGCATGGCAGATGCAGTATAATGTGGATAAATGTGAGGTTTGGTAGCAAAAACAGGGAGGCAGAATATTTTCTGAATGGCGGCAGATTAGGAAAAGGGGAGGTGCAATGAGACCTGGGTGTCATGGTACATCAGTCATTGAAAGTTGGCATGCAGGTACAGCAGGCGGTGAAGAAGGCAAATGGCATGTTGGCCTTCATAGCGAGGGAATTTGAGTATAGGAGCAGGGAGGTCTTAATGCAATTGTACAGGGCCTTGGTGAGGCCTCACCTGGAATATTGTGTTCAGTTCCGGTCTCCTATCTGAGAAAGGATGTTGTTGCAATTGAGTGAGTGCAGCGAAGGTTCACCAGACTAATTTCTGGGATGGCAGGACTGACATATGAGGAGAGACTGGATTGACTGGGCCTGCATTCACTGGAGTTCAGAAGAATGAGAGTGAATCTCATAGAAACAGATACAATTCTGATGGGCCTGGACAGGTTATATGCAGGAAGAATGTTCCCGATGTTGGGGAAGTCCAGAACCAGGGGTCTCTGTCTAAGGATAAGGGGTAAGCCATTTAGGACCGAGATGAGGAGAAACTTCTTCACCAGAGAGTTGTTAACCTGTGGAATTCTCTCCCGCAGAGAGTTGTTGATGCCAGTTCATTAGGTATATTCAAGACGAAGTTAGATATGGCCCTGATGGCTAAAGGGATCAAGGGCTTTGGCGAGAAAGCAGGAATGGGGTACTGAAGTTGCATGATCAGCCATGATCATATTGAATGGTGGTGCAGGCTCGAAGTGCCAAATGGCCTACTCCTGCACCTATTTTCTATGTTTCTATGTTTCTATCGGGTCCGTTATGCCCGTAGGTGACGAAATCTACACTGTGACTCTGAGAGAGGCTCCTCAGCCACAGGGAAAAGATGGTTGGCCATCAAGCCGGCTAGTATACACTTAATTCTGCAATGAGGCACAAGACACCAATGGCAAAGGTCAAACATATTTATAGACATGAATAATTAACAATGTTGCCCATAAAAAAACTATACAATGGTTAAACTAATAGTAAATAAGCACAAAACTGCTTCCTGCAGTGAACAAATTGTAAATACACAGTAAACTGTTTCCTGCAGTAAACAAAATATTAATAAACACAAAACTGGTTCCTGCAGTAAACAAGATGTAAATAAAGAGTAAACTGCTTCCTGCAGCAAGAAAATTCAAGATGTGTCAGTTGTTATCACACAACTATGCACAATTTTTACAATGTTACATATATCCATGAGCACCAACTTGTGCCAGGCCTTAATGGCTCTTATTCACACTTTCCACCCGACCCTTCCCTTCGACCAGCTCCCATGCCTGCTGCTCCTCCTCAGTGAGGCCTTAGTTCCTACAGCAAGGATGCTAGTGGGCAGCTGTGTTGGGGAGCCAGAAAATGCAGACAGCGTCTGAGGATGCCTTGGTCCAGCTCTTGTCCTGGAAGGCCCGGCTGTGGATTGCTGCGCTTCATCATTGATGGGAGCAGTCACTGGTGCCTGGGTTGTCAACTGTGTATAGTGCATGGTTGGTGATTCAGTGGTGGGAGCTGGAATGCTGTCATCCTGAGGAAGGACAGCACCTTCCAAGTCCTGGGAGCCACTGACTCTCCGACGGGGCTGGGCCTCAGCATATGGAGCAGGATGCGTCTCCACAACTTGCTGGTCTGCTTCGGCACTGTCCCTTCCCCATTGGACAGTAAGGAACACAGAGAACACAGTAGCAGACATCGACTGCATCACTTGACCAAGCTGAAGTATAGCTTGTGCCTGCGATGCGCCAAGTCGGTGACGTGATCAAGGGCACCGCCACACACTCTGGAATACCACTGTCACTGCTCGAGGCCACCAGCCTCTGTGTGTGGGCAATGGTGGCCTCGCTGGACTCCTTAGTCACAACGATAATCTGTGAAGCTGCCTCCGCATCATTCACAGTGAGCTTGTCAATTCTCTCTGGGATCCATCCCAATGCATCCAGAAGCTCACGGTGCATTCCTGTGGTTTCCCTGGACATTTCTACCAAGTCCTGTTCCATGTCTGTCTCACGTTGAGCAGAGCAACTTTGCTGACTCACCTTCAGACAGCTGGCCTGCGAGATTCCCCTCTCACACTGCGTTGCTGTACGCGACTGGGGCCAGGAGCCTCTGACTCCTCGAACCCCGGGAAATCCGCCTCATCCCCAGATGTAGTGAGGCCAAACGGGGCAACCGGTGGGCTCTGTGGCTCCGGCAAAACACTCTCTTCCCCTCCCTCATTGTTTCCTCCATGGCAAGATGTAGAGGGCTCCCTTGAAGGATGCTGCTCTTGTGGCTGGTCATCTGCAAGCAGAAAACAATAGAGGTGTGGTTAGCAGCAGGGGAGTGGGCAGGGTGACATGACGAAATTGGCATTGCACATGTTAATTTGAAGGACCGCCGCCACTTCAATATATATCAAATTGCATTCTCTTCAGGCGCCCTATCCATTTACACACCCTCACTACCCGAAGGGGGCTCAGCATCACCTCCGACAACTGTCGAGCTGGTACACCAATGAGGGCCGAGACCCATTCCTCGACAGCACTAAGTTCCAGTATTTGAGGCGGACCCCACCTGTGTGCAGCTGCTCCTTCCTGTTGTGGGAGTGCTTCGACTGCAAAGGTCGGGTTCAGAAAGGGTTTCACTCCTGTTGTGGCACATATGTCTACCATAGTACAATAGGTGAGACTGTGTGAATGTTCTACTGGCTTCCGTTCAATCTGTTTAGATGTTGCATGTGCTTCGTGAGGAATTGTTAGGAGGTTAGAGGGAGGTAACATGTATGTAATGTTTCTGAAAGGCATAGCAGCAGTGGGAGTGTATTGTGGGGAAGAATGTAAATGATTGAGTTTATTGGAATCGATCATTAGAAGCCAATGGGTGCAGAAGTAAGCCTTCATCTTTCTGATGCATTGTGAAAGCCACCTCGCAGACAGAGGACTTTTGAGAGGGACCACATGCATGAAAAAGTTCACATAGTATGTGAGATTCATCCTAGAAGTCATGGAGGCATACATAAATGCAAATGGTACTCACCCTAACAAATCTAGTAAAGTTGTTGAACTTTTTATGACAGTGTGTGGCAGTTGTGGGCACAGTTCTGCAGCAGACACCTCCTGTGCAATGTCCCTCCACAGTCTCTTAAAAATAGATGGGTGTGGTCTGGCTCCCCCAGCAAGATGGAGTGAAGACCACCTCCTCTCCACTCTTTACTAAGGCTCACTCACCTCATTGGTGAAGCGCCTTACACGCTGCCTTCCCTCCTGCTCCTCCATCACTGCAGAAGTGGCTGAAGTGGGGCGGTTTATATATGCATGTGCGCAGGAAGCTGCCGTGCCCTGCATTAGCTTTTGCGACCGGGAAAAAAAATTGCGCAAGTGCAAAATAGCCGCCTCCTTTAATGGCACAAGTTTCAGCTCAGGTGCACAAAACCCGTTGTGCAATGCTTGACTTAATGTCAACGCCCCTCCAACTTACCTTTTCACTGAAATTTGCAGTCGGAGGCGCAAACTATTTTCAGGCACACCGCCGCAATTAACGCCCCGAAATCCAAAAAGCCCAAAATCCAGCCCTTAAGCTGGTGGAAGCGAGCAAACAAAAAAAATTTACTCAATCAAAATGTATCTTTCAAAAAAATCACTACAACACAGAAATAAATCCAATATTTACCAGATTAAACATAAAACATTGCAATTTCCTTTTGTTTCCAAATCCATACCAATTACTAAAAATGTGATGTAATATTGAAACATCAATGTTTCTTCATAAAAAAATATTAAAAAGAAATACATTTTGCAAATCCAATTGAGACATGCAATTTGAAAAAAATATTTTAATAGATATGTAGCCAATTAATGGGAGTTGGAAAACCATTAACATCCTAAAAAAACATAAGAACATAAGAAATAGGAGCAGGAGTAGGCCGTTCGGCCCTTCGAGCCTGCTCCGCCATTCAATATCATGGCTGAACTTCTATCTCAACTCCACTTTCCTTCACTATCCCTATATTCCTTGATTCCCATAATATACAAAAATCTATTGATCTCTGTCTTGAATATATTTAACAACGGAGCATCCACAGACCTCTGGGGTAGAGAATTCCAAAGATTCAGCACTTTCTGAATGAAGAAATTTCTCCTCATTTTGTCTTAAATGGTCCACCCCATATTCCGAGGGGTTCTTATTAAAAGGTCTGAAAGTGATTATATTTTAACAAACTTATTTGTAATTATAGGGATTTGTTGGGATGGTTTTATAAAAATGAGTTTGTTTTACAAGTCTGAATTTGAGGCAGGCTTGAAATTAAAATGCCTGGTCTTATTTCTGGATATTTGATCTGCAATGCTGTTACATTTAAACTTGCATAGGAAATGTACAGGAATATTTATGAAAAAGATCTTTAGATCACACAAAGTACTTGTCTAAAAAATTACTAGGATCAAATGCTAAAAGCCTGTTTGGGTGCTAGGAACAACATGTTCTCAAGCACCCTTAATAGCCATCAGAGATGTCTCGGGTTTCTGCACATTCTGTTGTGCATTTATCTACTAATGTCGGAAGCAAATGCCCTGTGGCTGTTCCAGCATCTGCAGACTTTATTCCGATCTGCAGAGGCCAATGGCCATGCATCCTGTCAAGCGTTGTAACTGAAGAAGTGCCTAAACACAGTTGAGGGAGACATACAAGGCATCTCTTAATTAGCTGCTCATCAGTGGGTCCTGACACAGGCTGTAGGTGTAGCCTACAGGCTTGAAGTCAACACTTTCCGTACAAAATTTTAAAAATAAATTGAGAACCGGGTCAAAGGGTTCACGGATTCTGTCTGCAATGTCAGAAATGATTGCATATTTTCTATTCATATCACTGTTTAATAAATTCCAGTGAATTCATTGTTGTACTGCATTTCACAGGAATTATTAAGTGTCTGCCAATTTATTGCGTAAGTTTTTAACGTGAGTTGATTAAAGATATTCTGCTCCTGGGGATTATAAACCTCAATTCTTGCAATATTAGACATATTTGTCAACTTTTTTGAGCTATAAACAATTCTGTTTTGCATGTGGTTTCTCTGTTAACTTCAGTGCAGAATATAAATTAACCCTAAATTATTATGATTCACAGGAAATAAGCATTTTAAATGGAACTGTTTGAAGTAGCCTCAGTTTAGTTATTTGGCTTGTATAATTCAAGTTCACCAAAGTCTGTCAAACTCTGAGCTAAATCTAAACGACTAATGCAGATATCAAAAATGACAGTGCAAGTGAAAACCTGTCTTGCTCCAAGGTTGATTTTGTGATTTCGTGATAGATTCAAATTTAATTTATTTTTTAAAAATTGGATTTGTACAAAATAAGAATAACTGATCATCATAATTGATCATCAGATTATTTGTGCACCTTCCTAAACATTATCCCACTTAGCTTAGATTTTATTTTTGTATCTCAAGGACATTTGTATCATTGAAATCCTTAGATTGTTGAAGAGCCCCCTATTATATTTTTGATAATTTACTCAAATATTTCTCATGTTGGGCACCAATGATCACTCCCAGTACCTATGAAACACTGTGGCTTTATTGTAGTGGGCCCAGGGGACAATCAGAAATGCTTGTTATTGTACTTAGCTTACTAGAAATGTTACAAGCCCTCCCATGATTGACTAGATCTTGGTAATCATCATCATTATCATCATCATCAGAGGCAGTCCCTCGGAATCGAGGAAGACTTACTTCCACTCTTAAAATGAGTCCTTAGGTGGCTGAACAGTCCAATACAAGAACCACAGTCCCTGTCACAGGTGGGACAGATAGTTGTTGAGGGTAAGAAGGGTGGGACAGGTTTGTCGCATGCTCTTTCCGCTGCCTGGGCTTGATTTCTGCATGCTCTCAGTGATGAGACTCGAGGTGCTCAGCGCCCTCCCGGATGCACTTCCTCCACTTAGGGCAGTCTCTGGCCAAGGACTCCCAGGTGTCAGTGGAGATGTTGCACTTTATCAGGGATGTTTTGAGGGTGTCCTTGTAACGTTTCCTCTGCCCACCTTTGGCTTGTTTGCCATGAAGGAGATCCGAGCCATGCCGGAACTCCTTCACGGCATCTTGGTAAATGGTGGAAGAAACACTATCAGGCCAAGACATAGCCTATAAACTATGTAACAGGTTTATTAAGAATAATGAAAGATAAACAATTGCAAAGCAATACTGCAGTACCTTTTTCAGCGCTCATCCTCCCAGTGGATTTGTAGGATCCTGCGGAGACATTGTTGGTGGTATTTCTCCAGCGACTTGAGGTGTCGACTCTACATGGCCCATGTTTCTGAGCCATACAGGATGGGGGGTATTACTCCAACCCTGTAGACCATGAGCTTGGTGGCAGTTTTGATGGTCTGGTCTTCAAACACTCTTTTTCTCAGGCAGCCGAAGGCTGCACTGGCGCACTGGAGTCGGTGTTGGATCTCTTCCTCAATGCCTGCTCTTGCTGATAGGAGGCTCCCAAGATAAGGGAAGTGGTCCACGTTGTCCAGGGCCGCGCCGTGGATTTTGATGACTGGGGGGGCAGTGCTGTGCGGCGAGGACAGGCTGGTGGAGGACTTTCGTCTTACTGATGTTTAGCGTAAGGCCCATGCTTTCGTTCGCCTCAGTAAATAAGTTGAGTATGTCCTGGAATTCATCTTCTGTATGTGCGCAGACACAAGCATCGTCTGCGTACTGTAGCTCGACGACAGAGGTTGGGGTGGTCTTGGACCTGGCCTGGAGACAGTGAAGGTTGAACAGGTTCCCACTGGTTCTGTAGTTTAGTTCCCCTCCTGCGGGGAGCTTGTCAACTGTGAGGTGGAGCATGGCAGCGAGGAAGATTGAGAAGAGGGTTGGGGCGATGACGCAGCCCTGCTTGACCCCCAGTCCGGACGTGGATTGGGTCTGTGATGGATCCATTGGTAAGAATCACGGCCAGCATGTCGTCGTGAAGTAGGCGGAGGATGCTGACGTACTTTTAGGGGCATCGGAATTGGAGGAGGATGCTCCATAGACCCTCGCGGTTGATAGTGTCAAAGGCCTTTGTAAGGTCGAAGAAGGCCATGTATAAGGGCTGGTGCTGTTCCCTGCATTTTTCCTGCAGGTGCAAAAATCATGTCCGTTGTGCCCCGTAGGGGACGAAATCCACACTGTGACTCTGAGAGGAGCACCTCGGCCACAAGGAGGACACTAGCGACAACTTTCCAAGTGGCTGATAGTAGGAAGATTCCTCTGTAGTTGCCGCAGTCGGACTTGTCCCCTTTTTTAACGATGGTCACGATCACTGCATCTCTGAGATCTCCCGGCATGCTCTCCTCCATCCAGATGAGAGAGATGAGGTCATGTATTCATGCCAACAGCGCTTCTCCGCCATACTTCAGTGCCTCAGCAGGGATTCCATCCGCTCCTGTAGCCTTGTTGTTCTTAAGCTGTCTTATTGCTTTTTCTACCTTGTGCAGTGTTGGGGACTTACTGAGGTGGTGGCGAGTAGCATATTGCAGAATGGAGTTGAGAACACTCGAGTCAAAGGCAGAGTCTCGATTGAGGAGATTTTTGAAGTGCTCCGTCCAGCGGGCCCTGACTACCTCGGTCTCCTTGATGAGTGTTTCCCCGTTCTTGGCCAGCAGTGAGGTGGGGCCTTGGGTGTTTGGACCATAGGTGACCTTGACTGCGATGAAAAATCCTCGCATATTATGGCTGTCGGCCAGCTGCTGTATCTCCTGTGCTTTCTCCATCCACCACCTGTTCTTTCGGTCCCGGGTTTTTTGGTGGACCTCAGCCTTGAGCTGTCTGTAATGCTGCTTTGCTGCTCCCGAGTTGGGTTTTTGTTTAAGGCTCAAAAATGCCCTGTGCTTGCGATCTATTAGTTCTTGAATCCCCTGATCATTCTCATCAAACCAGTCCTGGTGTTTCCTGGTTGATTGACCGAACGTCTCTTTGTAGGCACTGGTTATGGAGGCCTGGAAGGCAGACCAAGCACTGTGGGCATTTGGCATCTCAGGGTCATCAAGGCACGCCAGGTTAGCTGTGACGCACTGATTGTATAGGGCTCTCATAGCTGGGTCCTTAAGTGCCCCGGCACTGACTTTTTTGTGGTACTGCTTCTGCTGGTTCCTCCGCTTTGGGGCTATGTTGATGTCAATGATGGATTGGATTAGGCGGTGGTCCATCCAGCAGTCGTCAGCTCCTGCCATGGTGCGGGTGATGCGTACAGCCTTGCGATCCCTGGCTCGGCTGATGGCATCGTCGAGCAGATGCCAGTGTTTGGAGCGAGGATGTTGCTATGATGCCTTGCATTTGTCCCTCTGGCGGAACAAGGTGTTGGTGATGACAATTTCATTTTCTAGACATTTTGTTAGGAGTAGGGTACTGCTGGAGTTGGCTTTCCCTACCCCCTCTCTGCCAATCACGCCTCCCCAGAGGTCTGTGTCCTTGCCAACCCTGGCGTTGATGTCACCAAAGAGGATCAGTTTGTCACCGCGGGGACGCAGGACAGCAATTTTTCGAGATTGGAATAAAAACCTTCTTTGGCCTAATCTGTTGCATCAAGTGTTGGGGTGTACGCACTGATGACTGTTAAACTAGCCACAGAAAGTTAAGTCTAGTAATTAACAGGGTAAGTACCCTTTAATGACATGATAATTGTTAATTTCTGCCAAACAACCTATCTTGCCCAGAAACTGAACAATTATAAGTGTGGTATGTCATGCCTTCAGGTTTCAGTTATTTTAGGAGATTTAAAACTGTTAAATTTTAAATATAATTCTTTTGTTATTTTTCCTCTCTCTCTTAATCCAATCTTTCTATCCATCTGTTTATTTCTCTTTCTGTACCTGATTTCACATTGAATTCACACACTCCTTTTCAATCCTTCCTCTGTTTATTTCTCAATCCTTAAATCATGTTGGATCAGAAAATACTCTGTTGGTTGCCCTGGTCACCAAGGTCCCAGATGCCCTGATGTCTTCCTTGCGCCGTTATCAACTTGCACTTCCAGCAACTTTATGAGCAATTGTTTTTGAAAACCTAAACATGCACACACAAGCCTAACTAATAGGGCACACTGCGACAAGCCCCAGACCAGCAAAACCTGGCCCAATATACAATGGTGCAGACAAAATCGCCTAACTCTAGCTCTCATGTTATTACCCAGGATACCTCAGGAGAGTGTCCCAGACCCAACCATCTTCAACTGCTTCATCAATGACCTTCCCTCCATCATAAGGTAGAAGTGAGGATGTTCACTAATGATTGCACAGTATTCAGTTCCAGTCACAATTCCTCAGATAATGAAGCAGATCAGGCTTATGCTGATAAGTGGCAAGTAACATTTGCGCCACAAGTGCGAGGCAATGACCATCCCCAACAAGAGAGTTTATAACCACCTCCCCTTGACATTCAATGCCATTACCATTGCCGAATCACCTACATTCTGGGCATCACCATTGTCCAGAAACTTAACTGGATTAGCCACATAAAGATTTTGGCTACAAAAGCAGGTTAGACACTGGGTATTCTGCGGCAAGTGACTCACCTCCTTTCCACCACCAACAAGGCACAAGTCAGAAGTGTAATGGAAAACTCTCCATTTGCCTGGATGAGTAAAGTTCCAACACTCAAGAAGCTTGACATCATCCAGGACAAAGCAGCCCACTTTATCGGCACACCATCCACCACCTTATACATTCACTTCCTCCACTATCAGCGTAACATGGATGCAGTGTGCATCATCTAGAAGATGCATTGCAGAAACTCACCAAGGTTTTTTGGACAGCATCTCCCAAACCCGCGACCTCTACCACCTAGAAGGACAAGGGCAGCAGGCACATAGGAACACTACTACTTCTAAGTTTCCTTCCAAGTCACACACTATTGTGACTTGGAAATATATCGCCATTCCTTCATTGTCACGAGGTCAAAATCCTTGAACTACCTACCTAACAGCACTATGGGAGTACCTTTACCTCACGGACTGCAGCGGTTCAAAAAGGTGGCTCACCCCCACCTTTGAAGGGCAATTGGGGATGCCAGTGACACCCACATCTTGTGAATGATGATAACAAAGTCTATGGCCTAGAAATTGGCCTCTTAAGCGTTTCCCGTTATCTAGGGGTTGGTAACGATAACTTACCGGCTGGGCGCGCCGAGATGAACGACTCCCGCTAACTTAGCCAGGAGGTTTGCGGTGGCAGTAAAATATTGTGCCATGATCTCTTACGCCTGGAGATTGTGACATCATTGCCATGTGCATCGCCCCGGTAGCGCCTCGGACATGAACTTCAGTTCCACCCCCTGCAGCATCACCGGCAAAAAACACTGACAGCTGCAGGAGATGTTGTTTGGGAGGCTGGGCGCTTCGCGAGTGCTGGATAAAGGGGAGGTGGCTGAGGTAAGTGCAAAAATTATTGCAATGATTATTTTCCATTTTTTCGCTTCCTCTTCTGCCACGATCGATCAGGCCGGCACTCTATTGGAGTGCATGGGACCGATCTGGCCGGATCGCGGCTGCCATCAGGGACCAACTAATGAAGAACCTGCTACGATGGCCCTTCCCTCTAAGACAGGGAAGGAGCCTCGGATCTCGGCAGCACTGCACCATGACCATCCCGCCTAGATCCTTTAGTGCTCCAGGAAGGAAGTAGCGTCTTGATTTAGCACTCCACTTCCTGGGGCAGAAAGCACAGTATTTACAGAAAGCTGAAAATCTTTAGCGCTTGCCGCTAATTTTTTCAACTTTCAAAAGTTAGCGCCCCAAACGGGGCACTCCCAAATTTCTCCCCCTATGTTTCATCGAGCAAGAGCTCCTTCACAATCCTGAATCCACTCCTCCACAGAGTTCAGAATTATAAACAACTTAGGCAATGTGTATAATGAATTCAGAGACACAAATAGACATAACAAAGAGGAAAGTCTACACAAGAAAAATTTGATACATAAAGTAGCCATTTCTTCCATGAATTATGAATAAGGGAAATTCCACCCAAGATTACAATCAGAACTGTGGAGATGAATTGTGCACCCCATGACAAAGGCAAACCATCAACGAACAGATTAAAGAGCTCCACCTGTCAATCAAGAGATTAGCTCACTTCTCTCAGGAATGCAATTATGTTGTGGGAAAGGTAAGAATGCTCATCATACAGGGGACTTTGAGTGGTTCTACAGTTGATGAAGGTCCTGAGAGCAGACCGAAAGTTCCTGAAGTGATCCATAATCCAACATCACTGAAAGCAGGAATTATGTTGAACTCTTGGACAGTCCTCAGTGTGAAAAGGATGTCATTATGTATTTTTCATGCAAACATATTATTTCAAAGTTGCATTTTTCATTGAGTGAGAGACCATAATATTTATAGGAGAAACACATACACAGCATAGGACCAGGAATGAAGTATCAAGTTTACTGATGCTGGGATAGTGTTGCAAAAAAACTGGAGCATTTTGGTGAAATCTAATTCCATTAAATTCACCCTGTAGAAACTGGATTGTAAGCTTAACCTTCTCATTGGGTTTAATTCTGTTGCATTTGTGGTGTGCTGAAAATATGTTCATGGCATATTCCATGATACAAATACATTTTGCTGCAATGTACATACATTTTTTCATTCTCTCTTGCCTTATTCATCATGGCACATCTCTGTTCTAGTATATTATGATTCAAGCAAAAAGGCATTAAAATATCTTTGTTACATGTTCACATGGCTAGGTAGAATGTTACTATTGTGTTTCAAACACAGATGAGACTGCACACAGGGAGGTTAAGGTAACAGTGACCTCTGTCTTTATTAAGACACTCCAGAGTGAGGAACAGGCCTTAGGGGCCGGCTTAGAAAGAGTGCTCCCAAGGGATGCTGGGATCCCTTGGGACTTCAGGGGATGCGCTCACTGGTGGCGGAACATGGGAGTGTATGCTTTACAGATACACAACATCACTCCACCAGTCAAGGTGAAAACTATTTACAAGGGGAGGCGGTCAGGAGCCTTTCTTTCCCTGGTGGACCGCCTCGGTACAAATGTCTGTTCTGGTGTGTTGGCTGTGCCCTTGCTGGGCTGGCGTGTCGTTGGCCCTGCAGGGCTGCTGGGTGAGCCTGGCCTTGCTGAGCTGTTGGGCGTGATGGGTTCGATTTCCTGGTCCGGGGTGGTGTCGGTCCTTTGGGTGTGTGTGGTGGGCTCGAAAAAGGTGGTGTCTGCTGTGGGTTGTTCAGGGCAGTCTGTGAACCGCAGCCTCGTTTGGTCCAGATGCTTTCTGCAAATTTGTCCATTGTCGAGTTTGAATACAAACACCCTACTCCCTTCTTTAGCTATCACCATGCCCGCGATCCACTTGGGACCATGTCCATAGTTTAGCACATACACGGGGTCATTCAGATCAAGTTCCCGTGACACAGTGGCGCGACCATCGTTTACATTTTGTTGCTGCCGTCTGCTCTCGACCTGATCATGCAGGTTGGGGTGAACCAGCGAGAGTCTGGTTTTAAGTGTCCTTTTCATGAGTAGCTCAGCCGGGGGCTGAGCGAGTGGGGTCTCGTACGGTAACTGAGCAGTACTCAGGACAGGCGGGTTTGGTGTGAACCTTCTGTGACTCGTTTAAGGCTCTGTTTGATTGTTTGTACTGCCTGCTCTGCCTGCCCATTGAAGGCTGGTTTAAACGGGGCCGAGGTGACATGTTTTATCCCATTGTGGGTCATGAATTCTTTAAATTCGGCACTGGTGAAACATGGCCCGTTGTCATTGACCAGTATGTCAGGCAGGCCGTGGGTGGCAAACATGGCCCTCAGGCTTTCAATGGTGGTGGTGGCGGTGCTTTCCGACATTATTTTACATTTAATCCATTTTAAAAAAGCATCCACCACCACCAGGAACATTTTACCGAGAAACGGGCCCGCATAATCGACATGGATCCTCAACCATGGTCTGGAGGGCCAGGGCCACAAACGTAGTGGTGCCTCTCTGGGCACATTGCTCAACTGAGCACTCACACTGCATTGCCGTACACAGGACTCGAAGTCAGAGTCAATACCGGGCCATCACACGTGGGATCTGGCTATCGCTTTCATCATTACTATACCTGGGTGTGTTCTGTGGAGATCCGAGATGAACATCTCCCTGCCCTTTTTGGGTAGCACGACATGGTTACTCCACAACAGACAGTCTGCCTGAATGGACAGCTTGTCCTTTCGCCACGGGAATGGCTTGATTAGCTCTTGCATTTCAATGGGGATGCTGGCCCAGCTCCCTTGCAGTACACAGTTTTTTACTAGGGACAGCAGAAGATCTTGGCTGGTCCAAGTCCTAAACTGGTGGGCCGTGACAGGTGATTTATCATTTTCAAACGCTTCCATGGCCATCAACAAGTCTGTGGGCTGCGCCACCATCAACAATTTTGCAAGCTGAGCCATTTCCATCCACGTGGTGGGCAATGGTAGCCGACTGAGAGCATCCGCACAGTTCTCGGTGCCTGGACTGTGGCAGATGGTATAGCTATACGCTGATAGCGCGAGTGCCCACCTTTGTATGCGGGCTGAGGCATTTGTATTTATCCCCTTGTTTTCAGCGAACAGGGGTATGAGGGGCTTGTGATCGGTTTCCAGCTCAAATTTGAGGCCAAACAGGTACTGATGCATTTTCTTTACCCCGAACACACACGCTAATGCCTCTTTGTCAATCATGCTGTAGGCCCTCTCGGCCTTAGACAAGCTCCTGGAGGCATAGGCGACAGGTTGCAACTTCCCCGCAATGTTAGCTTGTTGTGATACACACCTGTCTCCGTACGATGATGCATCACATGCTAGCACAAGTCTTTTATACGGGTTATACAATACAAGCAGCTTGTTGGAGCATAAAATATTTCTGGCTTTCTCAAAAGCAATTACTTTTTTTTTCCCCATACCCAGTTCTCACCTTTATGCAATAACACATGTAGGGGCTCTAAGAGGGTGCTTAACCCCGGTAGGAAGTTACTAAAATAGTTGAGGATTCCCAGGAACGACCGCAGCTCCGTGATGTTCTGTGGCCTAGGCGCGTTCCTGATAGCCTCTGTCTTGGCATCTGTGGGCCGAATGCCGTCCGTCGCAATCTTTCTCCCCAAAAACACCACTTCTGTTACCATGAAGATGCATTTCGACCTCTTCAGCCGCAGCCCTACACGATCCAGTCGCTGGAGGACCACCTCCAGGTTTTGTAGGCGCTCGACAGTGTCCCGACCCATGACCAATATGTCGTCCTGAAAAACCACCGTGCATGGTACCGATTTGAGTAGGCTCTCCATGTTCTCTGGAAGATCGCTGCAGCTGACCGAATTCCAAACGGGCATCTGTTGTAGATGAACAGTCCCTTGTGCGTGTTGATGCAGGTGAGGCCCTTCGAAGACTCCTCCAGCTCCTGCGTCATGTAGGCCAAAGTCAGGTCGAGCTTGGTGAACGTCTTGCCTCCTGCCGGCGTCGCAAATATGTCGTCTGCCTTAGGTAGCGGGTATTGGTCCTGTAGCGAGAAACGATTAATAGTTACTTTATAATCGCCGCAAATCCTGACCGTGACATCACTTTTGAGTACTGGAACAATCAAGCTGGCCCACTCACTGAATTCCACTGGGAAGATGATGCCCCCGGTTGCAGCCTGTCCAGCTCGATTTCCACTCTCTCCCTCATCATGTGAGGTACCGCTCGCGCCTTGTGGTGAATGGATCGTGCCTCTGGGACCAAGTGAATCCACACATGCGACCTGGAAAAGTTTCCAATGCCTGGCTCAAAAAGGGAAAGAAATTGGTTAAGAACCTAGGTACATGAGGCCTCATCGACATGTGATAGCACTCGGCTGTCATCCCAGTTCCAGTGGATTTTTCCCAGCCAGCTCCTTCCAAGCAGTGTGGAGCCATCGCCCGGGACAATCCAGAGTGGCAGTTTGTGCACCGTGCCCTCGTAGGTGACCTTGGCCTTGGCGCTGCCCAGGACAGTGATAAGCTCTTTGGTATACATTCTCAGTTTCGTGTGGATGGGGCTCAGGACTGGTCTGAGTGCCTTGTTGCACCACAGTCTCTCAAACAGCTTTTTACTCATGATGGATTGGCTAGCTCCACTGTCCAGTTCCATGGCTACTGGTAAGCCATTCAATTTTACATTTAGCATTACATGTGGACATTTCATTGAAAATGTGTGCACCCCATGTACTTCAGCATCTGCCTCCTCTCTCTCAGGCTCAAAATTGCTTTGATCCACCATGGACCGATCTTCCTCTGCCACGTGGTGGTTAGCAGGTTTTGCAGAGCTTGCAGCTCGTCTGCAAGCTCGTTGGAGGTGCCCCATTGTTCCACAGCTCTTGCAAACATACCCTTTGAAGCAGCATGAATAGGCTGAATGGAAGCTTCCACAACATCAACAAGGTGTGAATTGCCTTGCATTCATCCTTTGTTGCGGACTCTGAATCATCTGGTTCACCTGAGGCCAGCTGGCAGTTGCAGACTCGTGGTTTCTGCCCTGTACATTTCTACTCGCAAAGATGCAGCAAACTGTGGGCATCCTAGAGAAGTTCTCGGAGGGTGAGGACTGGGAAGCCAATGTCAAACAGCTAGACCAGTACTTTGTAGCCAACAAGCTGGATGGAGAAGAAAACGCTGCAAAAAGGAGAGCGGTCCTCCTCACGGTCTGCGGGGCACCGACCTACAGCCTCATGAAGAATCTTCTGGCTCCAGTGAAATCCACAGATAAGTCATATGAGAGCTGTGTACACTGGTTCTGGAGCATCTTAACCCGAGGAGAGCGTGCTGATGGCAAGGTATCGGTTCTACACGTGCCAGCAATCTGAAGATCAGGAAGTGGCGAGCTATGTCGCCGAGCTAAGGCAACTTGAAGGACAATGTGAGTTTGATGGCTACCTGGAGCAGATGCTCAGTGAATTTTTTGTACTGGGCATTGGCCATGAGACCATCCTACGAAAACTTTTGACTGTAGAGACATCGACCCTCAGTAAGGCCATTAACAGTTCCAGTTAATTTATGAACATTGCTAGCACTTGTGTGCTGAGAGATTTGTTTGGTGTTATAACTGGTGGACATAAATGCCTGTGCTATCGCAATGGCCCATTCCCTATCTGCCTGTGTAACCTGTACCTGCAGTGTGACCAATTCACTAAACGTGCTATTCACGACATCCAAAGTGAGTCCATGCGCAGCTTCAGTGCCGCAATGTGGTCTGTCACGAGCTGCAGCTGTACACACTTCCTGCATACATAGTAGTCAGGGACACTGGAAGCATCCCTGACTTCCCACATAGCACAGGAGAAGCATGACATGGGTCTGGGCTCTCCTGCCATGAATCAACCCTTAAATTAACTTAATTTCGCAACAATGCCAATGATTGCCTACTGATAAGAAAATGAAAAGAAAACAAAAAAGATTAAATACTCATCAATCCACCAGCCCATCATTTATCTGCTTGACTGTGACGGCACACTTCGATTTCTTATTACTTCTTTGTTTACTCTTGTCCCTGCACCAGCTGGCCTCCCGATTGCCGCTCCTGACTACCCGAACTCCTGGCCTTTTATAGGCCTCGATCATCGACCTCCTGCTGCTCCTGACTGCTGCTCCGACTGCCTGAACTCCTGGCCTTTTATAGGCCTCGATCCTCGACCTCACGCTGCTCCCGACTGCTGCTCCGACTGTCCGAACGCCTGGCCTTTTATAGGCCTCGATCCTCGCCCTCCCGCTGCTCCTGATTGCTGCTTCGACTGTCCGAACTAAGGAGTGTCTGACAAACTGAGGAATTTGAAACTATTTTATCAATGCTGAAACAAATATTTAATATTGGCAGAGACAAAAGGTGCCCATATTTCACACTTAGTCTTGCATGGAGTTGTTCGTAAAGTTAGTGGGGAATGATAACAATGATGCTTAGTACCCATATTTAAATAAAATAATTTGGGGTAGAAGTAAGGACAATTGAGACAACCTGTACAAATATATTCTTAAAGAAAGCTGTAGTACTAACTAAGGTTAAAACATAAAATGACTGCAGAAACATATTACCACTCAAACATCTTCACTAAATGTTGAGGAAAATGCACAGAGAAATATTCACAATTTCCAGCAAAGCATAAAAACATGGAGATAAGGTGGTTCCAATTTTTGTTCCACCTTATCAAAGGCAACTACAAGTTTCTGGAAAATCTCATTTCCAAATATGAAGTGTGAGTCTGAGCAGGGACAGAGACAGTTCAGTTCTGGGAATTATGTTTGCAGTCTGGTCAAACTGAGAAGCTGGAAATGGTAGAGCAGATTTTCCTGCCCTGGTGCTAAACTGAAGCAGCACACCTGAAGGATCCAACACTGGGATCATTGGGATTTCCTGCCCCTGGCCATTTTAATGGCTATGTGGCAACTCCAGTGCAGGCCTGACCCTTGGCACAGCCTACGGCCAGCAGTTGGAGCAGGAAAATCAGGACTGGCTGCAGCTGCTTCTGTGGCCTTGGTGATCGGGATTTTCTGGCTTCTGATGGAGATCAGTAGCCAGAAGGTCCGGGTTGAACTTTACATTTCTGGGAAGGGGGAATAAAAATTGTAAAACAAGTTCCCACCTGTAAGCCTTTGGTTTGCCCTGGAACCCCTGTGGATCCTCCGATCAGTCGGGTTCGAGGGAAGGCCACCGCACTTTTTTTTCTGGATGTTTCTGCACCAGGACATCCAGCAAGCAGAGAAATTAGAGAATGAGGTGGCAGGCTGAGCAAGCCCACCTTAGTTAAATAGCATTGTCGAGCCTGGGCTTACTACAGTCACAGGCCGAGTTCTGCTCTCCCCATCACTGAGGAAAGTTTCAAATATCCCAGGGCACGGACCAGGAAAATTAGCACTTTTATTGTTGTGGTGCTTACAAGCATCCTAAATGAATTAAGTTTGCGCAATCTCAACTCACATCTTTGTAAGCATGAGTCCACAAAAGCAAACCAGCTAATAATTTGATTAAAATTGTCAGCTGGGCTCAGAGAGATAATAATGATGACTGGTGTAGGAAAAGAATAGGTCCCACTGGCTCAATAAGGAACAATTTTTTGTAACTGTCATTAAAGCATGTTGCCATGTTTAAAGTAGACATAGTTAATAAGAATCTTTGATGTGGAAACTTTGCTCAAAAAGCGCCATTCTCAAGCACAGACATAGGTCATGTGGATGAACATGAAAAAAATTAACAAAAAATCAGAGGGGAAGAAAAGGAAATGTCGTTGTGACAAAAAACTCGAAGTGCACTGATTTCATTGTGAAAAATGTTGATGTGCAACAATAAGTATTTGATTTGTTGCACATCTATTATCTCCAGTCTCCACAGGCTGAAGACAGTATAACGTGAGAAAAATTGTAATGATTTAGGGAAATTATAGCATCAGATGAAGCAACAGAAAGAACCTAAATAGAAAGAATTTTAAATTGCTAATTCCTGTCAGTAATAACTTTCAGAAATGCACAATGTTGCTCGTTCTTAAGTGCCTGTGGAAATTCTTCTGAGACAAAGGGCAGATATCACTGTTCCTGTGCATTGATGTATTGGGTTGTCTGGGCGCAGTGAATACAGGAAAATTAGGCGGGCAATAATCATGCCCTTAAGGGAGCTCACATGATTTTCCATACGATCCATCATGGCCTGGCTTTCCTCTATTGATTGCACCCAGGTGATCCAATGTACATAGGTGCAGGAACAAGAAAATCTTCCCCAAAATGACTCCTTACCTTGAGTTTGCCATTGCTTCATTGAAACCTAGTGGAAAAGATGTGAGGCTGTCATTTGAAACTGGATACATTTTCACATAACACTAAAATTACCAGATATAGGGGTCAACTTTCCGCTACCAGTGTAAATCAGTTCTAAATAGGTGAGGACTGGTGTTGATCATACTAATGTATTAATAGCAGTCAACTTTCACGTCCTCGTCCATATGCATAACTATTCATAAACCAGTGCAGATTTAAATGGGTATGCGAGCACACTGGTGGTGGGAGTGGAAAGAAGTGAAGTTAAATGGAAAGGAACAATTAAAAGGAGTGTCACAGGTGATAGAAGAGTTCAAAAACATTTCAATCCATTAGCAGACTTTGCCAAGTTTGGGAGGATAGTAAGAAGTGACAGGTAAAAATGAAGCAAAATGAAACCCAAGGTGCAGGTATGAGTCTGCAGGCAAGTAACAAAGCCGGCCAGCACTTGACGCACAGGGGTGGAAATTTATCTGGGCCAGTTTTTGGGCCCAGGCTTGATGCTGTACAGGCAGCCAAGAGGCCCAAGGCCGGTCCAAAATTGGGTCTCGGGTCTCATTAACAGTTTATGCGCAAGCTTCCGATACCTGTCACACCTCCACAGGCAGCTCATGGATTTGAACAGCTTGTCTCACTGTCAGTGGCCTGAAGGTAAGTCCCAGAGAGTTGAAGCGGGCAACAGAAGAGGGGAAGAATCGAGATGACTGTGGAGCCGGGGGAGCACTCCTGTTGCTCCTGGCTCCACAGGAATGTTTAAAAAACATTTTATTAATAAAAACATATCTTTCGTTGGCAGCCAGAGGGGTTACTGAAGAATTCTGAGTGGGGCAAGCCTGGTACCTACTCTGCTCATTGCAAAAACTTTTTCAAGAGGGATCATTAAACAGGTGTAACCAATCGTGTAAATGAAATAGAATTACATAGAACATCCAACAACAACAACTTGTATTTATATAGCGCCTTTAACGTAGTAAAATGTCCCAAGGCGCTTCACAGGTGTATATTATATGACAAAAAATATTGTTACCGAGCCACATAAGAAGAAATTACAGCAGGTGACCAAAAGCTTGGTCAAAGAAATAGGTTTTAACATACAAACATAGAAAATAGGAGCAGCAGTAGGCCATTCAGCCCTTTGAGTCTGCACCGCCATTCAATATGATTCTCTATCTCAACACCATATTCCTGCTTTCTCCCCATACCCCTTGATGCCTTTTGTGTCTGGAAATCTATCTATCTCCTTGTTAAATATATTCAGTGACTTGGCCTCCACAGCCTTCTGTGGTAGAGAATTCCACAGGTTCACCACCCTTTGAGTGAAGAAATTTCTTCTCATCTCAGTTCTAAATTTCCTACCCCGTATCTCGAGACCCCTTGTTCCAGACTTCCCAGCCAGGGGAAACATCCTCCCTGCATCCAGTCTGTCCAACCCCGTCAGTATGTTGCACTTTTCAATGAGATGCCCTCTCATTCTTCTAAACTCTAGTGAATACAGGCTTAGTCGACCCAACCTCTCCTCATACGACAGTCCTGACATCCCAGGAATTAGTCTGATGAACCTTCGCTGCACTCCCTCTATGGCAAGTATACTCTTTCTTAGGTAAGGAGACCAAAACTGCACACAATACTCCAGGTGTGGTCTCACCAAGGCCCTGTATAATTGTAGTAAGACATCTTTGCTCCTGTACTCAAATCCTCTTGCAATGAAGACCATTTGCCTTCCTAACTGCTTGCTGCACCTGCATGTTTGCTTTCAATGACTGGTGTACAAGGACACCCAGATTGCTTTGTACATCAACATTTCCTAAGCTATCACCATTTAAATAATACTTTGTCTTTATGTTTTTCCTACCAAAGTGGATAACTTCACATTCATTCATGTTAAACTGCACCTGCCATGTGTTTGCTCACTCACTCAACCTATCTAAATCGCCTTGCAGCGTCTTTGCATTCTCCTCACAACTCACAATCCCACCTAGTTTTGTGTCATCAGCAAACTTGGAAATATTACATTTGGTTCCCTTATCCAAATCATTTATATTGTGACTAGGTGGGACCCAAGCACTAATCTCTGTGATACCCCAATAGTCAGTGCCCGCCACCCCGAAAAAGACCCATATATTCCTACTCTCTGTTTCCTGTCAGTTAACCAATTTTCAATCCATGCCAGTATATTACCGCCAATTCTATGTGCTTTAATTTTGCACACTAACCTCTTATGTTGGACTTTATCAAAGGCCCTCTGAAAATCCAAATACACTACATCCACTGGTTCTTCCTTATCTACTCTATCAGTTACACCCTCAAAAAACTCCAGTAGGTTTGTCAAACATGATTTTCCTTTCATAACTCCATGTTGACTTTGTCTAATCCCGTTGGTATTATCTAAGTGTCCTGTTATCACATCCTTTATAATAGACTCTAGCATTTTCCCTACTACTGATGTTAGACTAACCGGTTTGTAGTTTCCTGTTTTCTCTCCCCATCCTTTTTTAAATAGTGTGGTTACATTTGCCACCCTCCAATCTGCAGGAACTGTTCCATAATCTATAGAATTTTGGAAGATGACAACCAATGCATTCACTCTTTTCATGGCTACCTCTTTTAGTATTCTGTGATGCAGATTATCAGGCCCTCGGGATTTATCAGCTTTCAGTCCCATTAGTTTCTCCAGCAGTATTTTCTTACTAATAATCATTTCCTTTAATTCCACTTGCTCACTAGACTCTTGGTTCAATAGTATTTCTGGGACATTATTTGTATCCTCTTCCGTGAAGACAGAACCAAAGTATTTATTTAATTGTTCTGCCATTTCCTTGTTTCCCATTATAAATTCTCCCGTTTCTGATTGTAGAGGAGCTACGTTTGTCTTCACTAATCTTTTTCTTTTTACATACTTGTAGAAACTTTTGCAGTTGGTTTTTATGTTCCTTGCAAGTTTACTCCCATACTCTATTTTTGCCCTCTTAATCAATCTCTTGGTCCTTTTTTGCTGTAGTCTAAACTGCTCCCAATCCTCAGGCTTGCTACTTTTTCTGGCAAAGTTGTATGACTCCTTTTTGGATCTAATACTATCCTTAATTTCCTTTGTTCGCCATGGTTGGGCCACTTTTCTTTTTGTGTTTTTGCTCCAGAAAGGAATGTATAACTGTTGCAATTCATACATTCATTCCATAAATGTTAGCCATTGCCTATCCATCGTCATGTCTTTTAATGAATCGTCCCAATCTATCATAGCCAATTCATTCCTCATACCTCCGTAGTTTTCTTTGTTTAGATTTAGGACCCTAGTTTCGGATTGGACTACTTCACTTTCCATCTTAATAAAGAATTCAATCATGTTATGGTCACTCTTCCCTAAAGGACACCGCACAACAAGACTGTTAATTAACCCTTTCTCAGTGCACAATACCCAATCTAGGATAGCCTGTTCCCGAGTCAGCTCCTCAATGTATTGGTCTAAAAAACCATCTCATACACACTCCAGGAATTCATCTTCCACAATATTTTTACTAATTTGGTTTGGCTAGTCTATATGTAGATTAAAGTCACCTATGATTACTGTACTACCCTTGCTACATGCATCTCTAATTTCCTGTTTGATACCATCCCCTACATTACCACTACTGTTTGGAGGACTATAGACAACTCCCACCAATGTTTTCTGCCCCTTGGTGCTCCTTAGCTCCACCCAGACTGATTCTGCATCTTGATTTTCTGAGCCAATATCTTTTTTCATTCTACATCTTGATTTTCTGAGCCTTTCTCAAGGAGCGTCTTAAAGGAGGAAAGCGAGTTAGAGAGGTGGCAAGGATTAGGGCCTAGGCAGCTGAAGGTATGTCCACCGATGGTTGAGCACTTATAATTAGGGATGCTCAAGATGGCAGAATTTGAGCAGCGCAGATATTTCGGGGGGGTTGTGAGGCTGAAGGAGATTACAGAGATAGGGAGGGGTGAGACCATGGAGGGATTTGTAAACAAGGATGAAAATTTTGAAATCGAGGTACTGCTTAACCGAGAGCCAATGTAGGTCAGCGAGCACAGGGATGATGGGTGAACGGGATTTGGTGCGAGTTAGGACACGGGCTGCCGAGTTTTGGATGACCTAAGTTTACGTAGAGTAGAATGTGGAGGCCAGCCAGAAGTGCTTTGGAGTAATCAAGTCTAGAGGTAACAAAGGCATAGGTGAGGGTTTTAGCAGATGAGCTGATGAGCTGAGGCAGTGGCGGAGATGGGCAATGTTACGGAGGTGGTAATAGCCGCCTCTCTACCTTTCTTTCCTTGATGCTCCTTGAAACCTATCTCTTTGATCAAGTTTTTGGTCATCTGCAGTAATTTCTTCTTATGTGGCTCAGTGTCAAATTTATTTTTGTTGTCTTATAATATACTCCTGTGAAGCGCCTTGGGACATTTTACTATGTTAAAGGCGCTATATAATTTACAGAAAAGTAACAGGCCATTCGGCCCAACTGGTCCATGCCATGTATACACTCCACATGAGCCTCCTCCACCCCTCTTCACCTAACCCTATCAGCGTAACCTATTCTTTTCTCCCCCTTTTCTCCCTCCCGCTATATAAATACAAGTTGTTGTTGTTGTTGTTGTTATATTGTCCTTTTTCTAGCTTCCCCTTAAGTGCATCTATACTATTTGTCTCAACTCTTCCTTGTGATCGCGAGTTCCACATTCTAACCACTCTCTGGATAAAGAAGTTTCTCCCGAATAAAAGCATGATACTCAGTGACCGGGGTTAGTTAGGTCTTCGAATCTCACCTACTGTCACAACTAACCTTGAGTTGAGCTTCTGAAAGCACTAATCCTGACCCAACGTGAGGTATGTGCACTTCTGTCCGCAAATGCAGGTGTGTAGATACCAACAGGTGAGTACAGAGCACCTCTTGCGTCATCTTGCGAGCCTGGCATTGATCCATTGGTCCTGTTCATCTTCTTCCAATATGTCAGATGGTCTGAATCCCATTGGGAGAATCCTTGGTGTTTCGGATAAAACATAAATTTACACCAGTTGGCACAAATGTGAACCTATGTGCCAGCAGAAAAAAAGCACGAAGAAAAATGGTCAAGAAATGGTCTATATACTGTTGAATGATTGTTTTTACTGGTCTTTTAAACTTACTTCCCCATAGAACTCAATGCCTAGTGACCCTGGATGCTCCTTTATTTGGGCTTCAATTATGATCAGCATGTACATAGAGGCTGCAAAAGCTCACTTCTGCATCATTTGAATATTATAATAAAACTCTTTGCTGCTTCAAGTGAGAGGTTTCTCTGCTTGTTGCCTGTCCCACTGGAAATAATGTCATCTGCAAAAGGAGTATAGACCTTATGTAATGGGTCTCAGCCCCTCTTTATGGTCCAGAATGCCCCGCTTCATGAGTTTACAGAGCCTTATGGACACAAAGATCTAGCCCACTGTGTTTTTTGTACCAATAATTCTCTTTCAAAGAAAGAGAAATCCTTCTTTGAAAGAGAATTATTGGTATAAAAAACACAGTGGGGACTTACATTTATATAGCTATTTTCAGAAAAATGTAATGCCTTACGATGAAGTGCAGTGACTGATGTTCTTTTTGTCTCATAATACCCCAGTGAAGTGCCTTGGGATGTTTCACTACATTAAAGGCGCTATATAAATACAAGCTGTCATTGTTGTTCTGTAGGAAATATTATGAGCTACTTTGAAATGCCTCGCACTGCCTGGATAAAATCAGTATGAGAAAATATACTTGGACCATAAAAAGGGGACATTAAATCAGTGTTAAGGTCAACTGATGACAAATTACATACACATTAAAGATTTGTGGGGAAATGATTGTGATATGTTATGGATGCTTACCATATTCATATCACATTATTCGTTCTGCTATTTTGACAGAAACATTAACCCATTTAAAATAAATGTTAATGCTTCCACTAAAATGATGGGAAGGGAATTTGATAGAGCATATTAAGGGGAAAATATTTGTGTTGTTTGCACCTGGGTATGGCGCTGCTACTGACTCCCATGAAATTCCGCGGGAGTTTAGCGCGCCGCTAACTGTTAGCACCCGCTTCTGCCGGTCGCGGCACTGGGCCACTGCGCCGGCGATGACGACGTCATTACCACGTACAGCGACCCGTTTTTGCCCGCTCTATTTGCAGATTCCCTCACGCTGCAGCATGACAGGGAAATGGAGCAGAGGCAGAAAATACATGCTGCTCGCAGTGAGGAGGAAGAGGGGGAGCAGGGCTCTTAGCAGGAGGACTTACCCACCTCGGGTCTTCAGGGAGCACTTCTACCTACAGCTAAGCCAGGAGCAGTGTATTTGGCAGCTTCGCTTCACCAAGGTTGGTCACAGAACTCTGCCACCGCTTGGAACCAGAACTGCAGCCTCAGAGCAGGGAGGCGACGGCGATGTCAGTGCTCCTTAAGGTGACCGCGGCACTAAATATTTTCACCACCGGACCCTTCTAGGCTAAGACAGGCGACAGAGCAAACATCTTGCAGTTCATTGTCCATCACTACATCCAGGAGGTCACAGAGGCTCTGTACGCTTGGAGAGGGGACTTCATTGTCTTCTCCATACAGAGAGAAGCAGGAGGACATGCATGTGGCTGTGCCAGGATAACAGGCTTCCTCATGGTGCAGGATGCCATCGACGGCACAAATGTAGCTTTGCGGGTACTGCATATCAATGCTGAGACGTACCGTAACTGCAATGGTCACCACTCTATTAATATGCAGTTGGTGTGCGACCATGCCCAGTACATCACGATGGTGACTGCATGCTATCCTGGCAGCAGGCATGATGCCTCCATCCTGACCCAGTCTGCTCTGCCAGCAATCTTCCAGCCACCACGTCGAACCCGAGGATGGCTGCTCGGAGACAAGGGCTATCCGTTCTACACCTGGCTGATGATTCCCCTCCGCAACCCAGCACTCATGGCCAGCTCTCATTTATAACTTCCGTGCTTCCACCAAAAAATTAATTGAGCAGACCATCAGGATGCTCAAGCAATGGTTCCTTTGTGTTGACTGCTTGGGAGGATCTCTCCAGAGTGGGTGTCTCAATTCGGGGTGGTCTGCTGCATCTTCCACAACTTGGTCATTATGAGGGCGCAGCCCTTGGCACCACGGGTTCCGTGACCACTTCAGGAGGAGGAGGAGGAAGAGGTGGAGGAGGAGGAAGATGAGGAGGAGGAAGGGAGGAAGTAGCCTGCAAACACCGTTCCGACGGACTGTCCTTGAGTGCATCATTAGACTCCGGTTCCCCTGAATGAAAACCCAGATCCCCGTTGCTCAACACCTCTATACCTTACCATCCCTCTGTCACGGAACATCACAGCATCCTCTTGGACACAATGAAGGTTGGCATGCAGGTACAGCAGGCGGTTAAGAAAGAAAATGGCATGTTGGCCTTCATAGCGAGGGGATTTGAGTACAGGGGCAGGGAGGTGTTACTACAGTTGTACAGGGCCTTGGTCAGGCCACACCTGGAGTATTGTGTACAGTTTTGGCCTCCTAACTTGAGGAAGGACATTCTTGCTATTGAGGGAGTACAGCGAAGATTCACCAGACTGATTCCCGGGATGGTGGGACTGACATATCAAGAAAGACTGGATCAACTGGGCTTGTATTCACTGGAGTTCAGAAAAATGAGAGGGGATCTCATAGAAACGTTTAAAATTCTGATGGGTTTAGACAGGTTAGATGCAGGAAGAATGTTCCCAATGTTGGGGAAGTCCAGAACCAGGGGACACAGTTTAAGGATAAGGTGTAAGCCATTTAGGATTGAGATGAGGAGAAACTTCTTCACCCAGAGAGTGGTGAACCTGTGGAATTCTCTACCACAGAAAGTTGTTGAGGCCAATTCACTAAATATATTCAAAAAGGAGTTAGATGTAGTCCTTACTGCTAGGGGGAACAATGGGTATGGCAAAAAAGCAGGAATGGGGTACTGAAGTTGCATGTTCAGCCATGAACTCATTGAATGGCGGTGCAGACTCGAAGGGCCGAATGGCCTACTCCTGCACCTATTTTCTATGTTTCTATGTCTTTATGTTAATGCTGAAATGAAAGGCACAACAAAACACATATTCCAAACTTATTTTATAAATGATTAATTCCAATATTGCATGGCAAAGTCAACTAACCACTCTTGTGCATTCCCTTAGTGTCTGTCTTTCGTGTGCCTTTGCCTATTTTAGTGCTCCTACGAAGTGCTACCCCAGTGGTTGCAGCAAGGATGGTGGCAGACCTTCAGTGGGCAACACTTCAGATGCCCTTGCAGGATGACCTTGAGCAGCTCTGGCCCTAGAAGGCCTGTCTGTAGACTGCACCACCTTGGCATGGGTGACAGCAGGCTGGGCTGACTGGCTGACAGGAAACTGCAATGCACTGGTGGAGTGGCAGTGGTGGAAGTGCAAATACTGAGGCAACCAGCAGCACATTTGGTGTGGGACTCAGCACTGCAATCATGTTAATGAGCAGGCAGCACAAATTTTTGCCTGCACTACTTTCAGTGGGCGTGGGCAGATCCGGCATCGCCATACCCGCATCCATTTTCGGGCCTTATCCAATTTATCAAGAGAGTTTCTGAGCTAAGATATAAGGGATTTACAACGAGCTTCCTGATGGGAATCCCACTTTACATGTATATGCTGGAGGAAGAAGAGGAGCAGCAGGAGGCTGTAGTCCTACAGTCACAACCAATCAGAATGGTAGTAATGTTAGGTGTCAAGGAGCAAGGACTTAATGTGTGAGAATTTGGTGAGCTGGCAATACAGGACGTGAAACGTTGAACATGAGCTCTGCCAGGTGACTTTTCTTTTGGGTTGAGAGACATGGTGCCATGTGATACCCTAAAGCCCAATAATTCATTATTGTTCTGGGGAATATCCATGTGCTTCTCTATGATGCAGTTATCTGTCCCATTATTCACTTGAAAACACTCTTGCCTTTGCAATTATTAAATTTCTTCCAACACAGTAAGGGGGTCCTTGGATTGACTGAGGTACCACTCACAACCACAGCCACCTGCTGCCATATGCAACTGCAGATGCTCTGTGACATACTACATAGGAAGCACATTAAAGAGTTTTTGTTGTTACTTTTAATTTAACAATTGTTATTGTCATTTTTGGTGATTTTGGATTTGAGGTACTGATATTTTCAGGATAAAGTTTGGCTCGCTCAAACTTGATCAGACTGTCAGATTTCTGGGAATTCCTTCTTGAATCTGTCATTTTTAATGACCCTGAAATCCTCATGTCGAGGGGATACCTGAAAAAATTTTTTTTATTTCCATTGCTGCAGCATGTCTTACTGCTGCAAAACAACCCAAGTGCAAGGAGACAGACTGCCTAAGGAATCTGAATCTTCCTCATCTTTTGAAACTTCAGATTTATTACAAATATTGGGAAGGTATTAATAATCACAAAGCAAGAAATATCAACCATCCTTCGGCAATCTTGATCTGAGCTTTTATTACCAGTTTGATGAAAGCTGAGGTTTCCAAAAAAAAATGCTCACTCAATTTGCTTTCATGTCTTTTTAATAAACTTCTGGTTTGTATGATAAAGTGGTTGTTCTATTTTATAAGATGTTGGCTTTCAATTGCCTTACATTATGTTAATATGTGTTTACTTGCATTATGTTATGCCTTGTAACTCACTTCAATATGAATGTTATTTTAATACTAGTCAACTGCCATGGCATTGCACATAATAAATTGAAGAATATGGTTTCTCTACTCTCTGGCCGGAATTTTCTGGGGGTTCAGCAGGGGGGATCGGTGGTGGGTCGAGTGCGAAAGTGTCTTCTTTAGACAGTGGGTCGGGACCCCGCTGTCAACCCACCGCCATGCACCTTTCCCAATGAAGGGTCTGTCAGTGCTGAGCAGGGGACCCAATTAATCTCATTAACATCTAGTGGACAGATTGTTAACAGGCTTTTTAAAATTACTTTTTCACTTGAACTTCATGGCCATGGGAACCATGCTGTTCGGGAACCACGTCTGTCAACCTGAGGTGGGTGTTCAGTGGCCATTGCTCCAGCCGATTCCTTGACAGCTTTAAATGTACGGTCAAAGCTCTCACCTGACAGATCATCACTTTCCTCAGCCACAAGCTGTTTCTCAGTCCATTTCCAGCAAAGATTCTACAGGCTTTCCACTTTCCACTCTCCATCCAGTACCACCTCATTGGAAGAACTCTCTCACCATTGACATAATGCTTCTGTCATCTCTACTTCAGCTGCCATCTATTCCATCAACACGGTTGCCCTTTATACTGTCTCACCTTGGTCCTCAGTATCCGACCACGATCAGCCCCAACACCAGCAGCACCAGGCAAACCAGCAGCACCAACAACAACCCCAACTTTCTCTACAATCACTTGATGCTGCACAGGACAGAGGACATTGTTGCCTGGGAGGCCAGGGATGGCCTCTGCAAGGCCAGATTTACTTCACTTGAAGCTGTACATCCTGGCTGCCACATGATGTGCCAGGTTGGCACCACCTCACGCCAACACCATAAAGCATCCCACAATGTCCAAGCCATTCCGTTCACACTCACCACCATTGCAGGAGGTACCATTATGTCTCACCATTCACTGCAACTCACTAAGCTGCTTCCAAAGGTGCACACAAATCTGTCCAAGAATGAAAAGTGTTGAAAATAAAGGTTTCAATGTTTGAAGGCACATTAACAGAAACTTTACATGAACATTGGATAAAACATCCAAATGCATACCCTTGTGCATTATAAGTTGGGGCGGTATGCAATTTTGCCCCGTTAATTTTGTACTATAGGCGTAATATTACAATGATAGCAAAAGTTCATATAGGATATATATAGACAGTTTTTACATAGAATTACACAGAGTGTACAGCAAAGAAACAGGCCATTCTGCCAAACTGGTCCATGCCAGTGTTTATGATCCACATAAGCCTCTTCTTATTCTTCTTCATCTAACTCTATCAGCATAATCTTCTATTCCTTTCTCCCTCATGTACTTATCCAGCTCCCCCTTAAATGCGTCTATGCTATTCGCCTCAACTACTCCTTCTGGTAACAAGTTCCACATTCTAATCACTCGCTGGGTAAAGAAGTTTTTTAAATGAATAATAATTACTTTCAAGTTTCGTGTTGTAGCTTTCCTAGTAACACAGATCAGTGCAAGAAGCCTGAGAGATGTTTCACATAGACCACAATTTCTTTCTGATGGTATTCTCAAACTAAATTTAAATTAACAGTAGTGAGGCATTCCATGTAATAAATGAAGATTTCTAATGAACTGGCTGTCATTAACCAACAAATTAACTTTGTTATACAGTAGTAATATAGAGCACTTTCCATGTTTGCTATTTGTTATCTCCGATTTTGCTACAAATAGCGAACAGGGAAAATCTTCCCCACAGATATAACTTTTAATCTATCTATCAAGATAATTATCTATGAGTTATTGGAATTTGACACAAAATTACAGATCTATTTCTTTGAACATTTTTGTAAAGAAGTGTAAACTGATAGGGAGATAGAATGATGTTGAGGTAAAGGTCTGTGAGTTTGATTCTTGTAAAGAATTAATTTGTCCGGTTGAAAATGCATGAAATCAGTTGACTTACAACAATTACATTAGTGGCTTTGTAGTCATTAACAAGTGCATTAGTGGCATAAAATAGATGTGCATGGTCTCCTGAGGCAAAGTAAGCCTGCTTTTGTTGCTTACTAATTACAATCTCCTTGTTCCACTTTACCAATCCATATTTTTATAGCACAATTGACACCATGAAACCAAATACAGTAGTTAGAAATGCATTTGCCGTCTTGCATCACACCGAGCTATTTCCTTTGTGTGATCACATAACTCACCTTTCCTGATCACACAGGCCTGAACACAATAGCCAATATTCGTATCCAAAAGTTCTTCATTTTACACACGAGGGGGAGGGTGAGGGGGGATTTTAACCTACAATAACGGGTTGATTGGAGTTGTGTGGGAAGTTAAAGTGTTAAAAATCTGAATCCCGACCTGAATCTGCTTCCAACCCGCCCACTTCCGGTTTTAAAGGAGGCGGGAAGAGGGGAAGGGCTGCCAACCAACTCCCAGGAGGCTGGTCGATTATTCAAATATTATAATGAGGCTGAAAACCTCTGCTTTAACCTCCATTTTGAATTTAACTTTAGCTGGGTGGATTTTGCAAGCCTTGTGAAAACCGCCAGCTAATGCAAGGCGAGGACTGCTGGATCAAGAAATTAAGTGCATTTACACTTACCTCCTAAACGCAGCGTTCCTGCCTAACCCACCTCCCACGATCGAAGACCCCCATGAGGCCTACAATCCCTCCCCTAAACTGCCGTTCCTCACCCCAGGTCACCAGTTCCCGCCCGCGAGCCCTTGCCCCACCCCTGGTCCTTTGGGCCCCGATCTGCTTCTCCGATCGACTGCCAATAATTCCATAACCACACCACCCGCCCCTGGTCCTCTGGTTGCCAATCTGATCCTCCGACCCCTGATTGTTGCCGTCCTCGCTCTGCTTAGCCGCCCACCTTTAAAAAGGCAGTTCAGCCTGTATCCTTTACGCAGCAGAGTGGGGGACAAAGAGAAGAACATGGCTTGGCTCTTCCACTTCACTCTTTATTAACATCACTGCATGCCTTAATAATAATTTAATTATACTTACACAGAATTATTACTACTCAATGCCCATCTGGACCCGGGGACAGCAAGACATGGCACCAAATCAAGGAAGAAGAATGTTCAACTTCATTCATTTGGACTTCCAAGCCCTTCTGGAGGGCACTGAAGGCCGGACAAACAGCTATTTGGGTGTGAAAGCCACCAAGTCACACATAAATATTACTCGTGTTACCTGGAGGAAGATGCAACTCACTGAGTGCCAACTCTGTCAGCCCAGGCCTGCAGGACAAGGTGGCTTAAGATTTCCACATCCTCAACAGGGCAGGCAAGGTAACACATTACACAACGCTTCCGTTGCAGCCTTGCCCACCTTTGATGTCAGCACAGTCTTCACCCTCATGAAACAAAACTTGTACAATTAGCCCTTCACAATGTTTCTTGAGGGGCTTTAACTCTGCTACTTTCACTGTAGCTACCCAGTTCCCCTCACAGCAATTACTGACATAAAAAACACTGATACCCCTTGCTCCATTTTAACAGTCTCATAACTTCACATCGGTTTCTCTCTTTCCCACTTGGCACACTCATCTCAACTGCTGGCTTTACCCTCATTCACTCGATCTTCTTGAAGGATAAATTGTGGTGGTCTGCACAGAGTGGTCTTAAATGGAGCGCTTTTAAACAGAGGGCTAAAGTTGGGAACTTGGAGAGAGTGGAAGTCTCCGGTAAGTACTGGGTGAGTTTGGGTGAGTACTAGCTGTAAAAAGTGAAATTTAGTTTAACATTTTGAATTGAACTTAGAAATTTAAAACCTGTAGTTAACAGAACCTGCTTGTCAGTGGCAGTTAACTGTTAGTTAGCTGTAAGTGTTTGTCTTGAATAGGTGCTAATTACTGTGAGCAGGGAGCTGAGTCAGTACTTGTAACTTGGTGTGGCTCCAAGGGTATAAAAGTAAATACTATCTGCTGATGCACATAGTGGTTTTAAACAGATTGTTGAAGTTGTGAATTTGGAGAGAGTGGGAATTTGGAGAGAGTGGGAATTTAGAGCTGAGGGGAAGAAGGTGCTGCTTTTTGCCTCCAATACTTTGAGTGCTTTGTGTTACAGGCAAATATTTAATCCCATCTACCTAAAACTTAAATTAGATCTAGTAATTATTTAAAAACTAAAATATAAACGAAGTTAATTATGTACCTAAACTTTAACTAATTAAATAATTAAAACAAGGTTATACAGGGATGGCAGTGCAGTTGGCGTACCACAACTGCAGCATGTGAAAGTTTGTAGAGAGCATCGTGATCCTAGACAACCACATCAGTACTAAGTGTCTGTATCTGGAGAAACTTCAGCTTAGAGTTGTTGAGCTGGGGTCTGAGGTGCAGACATTGTGAGGCATTAGGGAGGGGGAGAGTTACCTGGATACTTTGATCCAGGTAACTCTCCCCCTCCTGCCTGATTTGCTGTCACACCCCTTAATTTAGGTAGTGGTACAGTTCTGGTAAGTTGTCAGGGACAGGAGTGTGACAGCAAATCAGGCAGGTAAAGGGGATCCAGGTGAAGTGCTGGAGGAGCTTTGTTATTTGCCCTTATCCAACAGGTATGAAGTTCTTGCTGCCTGTGTGGATGAGGGAAAAGAGATAAATGGCTTTGATCTAACAGCCATTACAGAGAGTGGCAAGGTGACCAAGGTTGGGAACTAAATATTCCAGGGTGCTTGATGTTTTGAAAAGCCACGAAGAATGGAAAAGGAGGGGGATACCCCTGATAATAAAGGATGGTATAAGGACAGTAGTGAGAAAGGATATTTGTTCAGAGATCAGGAAGTAGAATCAGTGTGGGTGGAGATAAGAAATAACAAGGCCAGGAAACACTGGTGGGATTAGTTTATAGACTGCCAAACAGTAGTTATACCATTGGACAGAATATTAATTAGTAAATAATAGGAATTTATAACAAAGATAATGCAATAACTGTGGGGATTTTAATCTTCATATAGACTGGGCAAATCAAATTGGTAAAGGTAGTCTGGAGGATGAGTTCATGAAATGTATTTCAAACAATTTCCTAGAACAATATATTGTGGAACCAACCAGGGAACAGGCTATTTTAGAACTTGTATTGTGTAATGAGACAAAGTTAATTTGTAATCTCAAAGTAAAGAATCCTCTGGGGAAGAGTGATCATAATATGGTAGAATTTCACATTTATTTTGAGAGTGAAATACTTGTCTGAAACTAAAGTTTTACACATAAATAAACTCAATTTTGAGGGGTGAGTTGGGAAATTAGACTAAAAGGTATGAGGGTAGATAAGCAGTGGCAAACATTTAAAGAAATAGTCCCAAATTCTCAACAAATATACATTCCATTGGGAAATATAAACTCCATGGGAAAAGTAATTCATCTGTGGCTAACTAAAGAGCTTAAGGATAGTATTAGATTAAAAGAAGAGATTTATGATGTTGTGAAGAATAGTAGTAAGCCTAAGGATTTGGAGAGCCTTAGAAACCAGCAAAGTAAGAGCAAAAAATTGATAAAAAGGGAGACAATAGAATATGAGATTAAACTTGCAAGAAATATAAAAACAGATTGTGAGAGCTTTTACAAGTATGTACAAAAGAATAGAGTATCAAATGAATGTGTTGGTCACTTTAAGGCTGATAGAGGAGAAATTATAATGGGGAACAAGGAAATGGCAGACTATATAAACATATATTTTCACAGTAGAAGACATATAAAGCATACCAAAAATAGCGGGAAACCAAGGGGCTAATGACAATGAGGAACTTAAAGCAATTAAGATCAGTAGAAAAAAAATATTTGAGAAACTAATGGAACTAAAAGTCGACAAATCACCTGGACCTGATGCCTACATCCTACGGTACTAAACTAGGTGGATACAGAGACAGTGGATGCATTGATTGTGATCTTTCAAAATTTCTTAGATTGTAGAACGGTCCCATCGGATTGGAGGCTAGCAAATGTATCCCCGCTATTAAAGAAAGGAGAGAAAGAGAAAACAGGGAACGACAGGCCAATTAGCCTGACATCAGCCATCGGGAAAATGCTGGAATCCATTATTAAGGAAGTGGTATCAGGGCACTTAGAAAATCAAAATATGATAAGGCAGAGTCAACATGGTTTTATGAAAGGGAAATCATGTTTAACAATGTTATTAGTGTTTATTGAGCATGTAATGAGTATGGTAGATAAACGGGAAACAGTGGATATAGTATATTTGGATTTCCAAAAGGCATTGGATATGGTGCCACATAAAAGGTTGTTACTCAGGTTAAGGCCTCAAGGGGTTGGTCGTAATATAATAGCATGGATAGAAGATTGGTGAAAGGACAGAAAACAGATTGTAACTAGTGGAGTGCGCAAGGATCGGTGCTTGGGGCTCAGTTACTTACAATCTATATTAATGACTTAGATGAAGGGACTGAGTGTAATGTATCCAAATTTGCTGATAATACAAAGCTAGATGGCAACATAAGCTGTGAGGAGGACACAACGTGATTGCAAAGGGATTTAGACAGGTTAAGTGAGTGGGCAATAAAGCAGCAGATGGAGTATAATGTGGGGAAATGTGAGGTTTTTCAATTTGGAAGGAAAAATAGAAAAACAGAATATTTTTAAATGGCGAGAAACTATTAAATGCTGTTGTTGAGAGAGGTTTAGGTATCCTCGTACAGGAAACACAGAAAGTTAGCAAAATGTGGCCAGAGGAACAACAGGAGACCTCAACAGGCCCAACAGGCAGGGTTTTCCGCCGGCAGTTCTTCTACATCAATTTCACTGAGGAATAGTGTGTTCGAAGGGTGTGCTTCAGCAACGAGGTGCTCACAGAGCTCTGTCACCTACTGCAACCAGACCTCAGCCTCAGACGAGGGTCACCATCGTGCTTAATTTCTACACCAATGGATCCTTCCAATGTGCAACAGGAGACATATCTAACATCCCCCACTTTGCCATCCATTGCTGCATCCGCCAGGTCATAGATCCTCTATACAGCAGGAGAAGGGAATACATTTCCTTCCCCATCACCAGAGAGAATCAGCATGAGTGTGCATGTGGCTTTGCCAGGAGAGTGGGCTTCCCCATGGTGCAGGGTGCCATTGACTGCAGCTACATTGCTTTGCGGGCACCGCATAACAACCCTAAGGTTTGTCTAACCGCAAAGGCTACCACTCACTGAATGTGCAGTTGGTGTGCGACCACACATGCCAAATCCTCACCGTTAATGCCCGCTATCCTGGTAGCAACTGCGATGCATTCATCCTGCGTCAGACCGGTGTGCCAGCTCTCTTCCAGCCACCACATCAAGCTCGCAGCTGGTTGGTTGGAGACGAGGGCCATCCATTCTCCACCTGGCTCATGACTCCCCTCCACAACCTCAACATGCCTCATACAATGAGAGCCTGCTGCTAGCAGGAACATCATTGAGCAGATCATCGGAGTGCTCAAGCACCCGTTGCGCTGCCTTGACCACTCGGGAGGAGTCCTCCAGCTCTCGGTTGAGCAGGTGTCCATTTTCGTTATCGTCTGCTGCATGCTGCACAACTTGGCCATCATGAGGGCACAGCCATTGCCACCAGGCATAGCTCCACCATGACAGGAAAAAGAGGAGGAGGAGCAGGAGCAGGATGAGGAGGAGGACAAGGAGCAGCAACACTAGTGACGGAGGAGGCAGCCATGCAATTGCCATTCTGCAAGGGCGGTCTGCGACCACCTCATTAGACTTCAATTCCAGTAAATTTCAGCCTACTTCCCGGTTGTTCTGCACGTCCCCATCAGCACATCAACTTCACCTTCCATTCCACAGCCCCAAAACTGAAATGAGAGACACCACCAAATATGCAACAATCCAATTAAAGTTTAGCACTGTCGTAAACCACAGTTATATTTAAGAATCACCCTTGTGCAATACCTTATATCCCCTTTTAAGACTCGGTGCATCTATTCTAACGCTCCTTTGTAGTATGTCACCTGTGGCTGCAGCACACCTGGTGGAAGACTGCTGAGTGCCAAGGCCAGAGACTACAGATGGCCTTGCAGGACACCCTCGACCAGCTTTGGGCCTGGAAGTCCCAGCTGTAGACTGCACCACCTCAGGTTGGCCAGTGGCAGTGCTGGCTGGATGACAGGCAGTGACAAGTGCAATGACAGATTGGCAGTGGTGGGCTCAGGAATGCTGCAATCCTGCAGGTTCTTGTTCCACTGACCCACTGCCACTCCTCTGGAGCAGCATCTCAGCATCCCCACCAATCTGCTTAAGCACAGATTGGTGGCCTGATGCGACTCCGTGAGATCCCCGGTCGTCTGTGCTGGACCCAACGGCGATGGCAGCAGTCAGAGCTCAAGTGGCATCCAGCTGAGACTGCATGAGAGCAGTCTGAGCTTCCATGCCACTAAACATTGTCTGCATTACAGCACCAAGACATTGTGTTGCTCCCATCTGTGCTGCAAAGGAAGCTGCCATTTCGCCCAGGACACATGTCATGAGGTCTGGATTCACACGGTCTATCTGGGAGTTCAGCGTCGTCTACAGACTGGAAATGATAGGCTCTGTGGTGTGCGCAGAGCTCTGTGCAATGCTTGAGGTGGACTTCTCCACACTCCTTACCACTGCCGAGAGGCTCTCGGGCACCCATGCCATTGCACCTACCATATCAGAGTGCATGGCCATCGCCCTCCTTGTGAATGCCTCCCCATCGAGGTCTTCATCTGAGTCCTTTGCAGCTGAACTCGCACACGAACTCTCCATCTGGAGAGCTGATTCCCGAGCTACCCTTTCCCCTTGGCATTGCTGCAGCCCACTAGGCCCCAGTGCAGACCTCTCTACTAAGCTAACCTCTAATGACCGCTTAGTGCCGGTCTCTCACCGGGTGCCTGCTGGATAACCGCAGCATAACTAAGACAGCCTATTTCCACCTCCGTAACATCCCCTATCTCCGCCCTTGCCTCAGCTCATCTGTTGCTGAAGCTCTCATCCATGTCTTTGTTACCTGTCGACTTGATTGTTCCAACACTCTCATGGCTGATCTCCCACATTCTACCCTACATTCTACCCTCCTCCTGAGGTTCCCATCATCACAGAAGCCAGTCTTCAGCCATTCGATTCACTCCACGTGATATTAAGAAATGGCTGAGCGCACTGGATACAGCAAAGGCTATAGGCCCCGACAACATCCTGGCTGTCACGCTGAAGACTTGTGTTCCAGAACTAGTCACACCTCTAGCCAAGCTGTTCCAGTACAACTGCAACACTAGCATCTATCTGACAATGTGGAGAACTGCCCAGGTAGGTCCTTTCCACAACAAGCAGGACAAGTCCAATCCGACCAATTACCATCCCATCAGTCTATTCTCAATCATCAGTAAAGCGATGGAAGGTGTCGTCATCAGTGCTATCAAACGACACTTACACACCAATAACCTGCTCACCGATGCCCAGTTTGGGTTCCGCCAGGACCCAGACCTTATTACAGCATTGGTCCAAACATGGACAAAAGAACTGAATTCCAGAGGTGAGTTGAGTGTGACTGCCCTTGACGTCAAGACAGCATTAGACCGAGTTGGCATCAAGGAGCCTTAGTAAAACTGAAGTCAATGGGAATCAGGTGGAAAACTCTCCACTGGTTGGAATCATACCTAGCACAAAGGAAGATGTTTGTGGTGGTTGGAGATCAATCATCACAGCCCCAGGACATTGCTGCAGGAGTTCCTCAGGGCAGTGTGCTAGGTTAAACCATCTTCAGCTGCTTCATCAATGACCTTCCCTCCATCATAAGGTCAGAAGTGGGGATGTTCACTGATGACTGCACAGTGTTCAGTGCCATTTGCAACTCCTCAGATAATGGTGCAGTCCATGCCCACAAGCAGCAAGATCTGGACGATATTCAGGCTTGGGCTGATAAGTGGCAAGTAACATTCGCACCTCACAAATGTCAGGCAATGACTATCTCCAACAAGCAAGCTTCTAACCACCATCCCTTGACATTCAACGGTATTACCAAAGCCGAATCCCCCAACATCAACATCCTGGGGTCACCATTGACCAGAAACTTAACTGGACCAGCCACATAAAAAGTGTTGCAAGAAGAGCTGGTCAGAGGCTGGGTATTCTGCAGTGAGTGTCTCACTTCCTGACTCCCCAAAGCCTTTACACCATCTACAAGGCATAAGTCAGGAATGTGATGGAATACTCTCCATTGGATGAGTGCAGCTCCAACAACACTCAAGAAGCTCGGCACCATCCAGGACAAAGGTGCCTATTTGATTGGCACCCCATCCACCAGCTTAAACATTCACTCTCTCCACCACTAGCGCACCGTGGCTGCAATGTATACCATCTACAAGATGCACTACAGCAACTTGCTAAGTCTTCTTCGGCAGCACCCCACAAACCTGCAACCTCTACCACCTAGAAGGACAAGGGCAGCAGGCGCATGGGAACACCACCACCTTCACTTTCCCCTCCAAGTCACACATCATCCTGACTTGGAAGTATATCACCGTTCCTTCATCGTCGCTGGGTCAAAATCCTGCAACTCCTCCTTAACAGCACTGTAGGAGCACCTTCACCACACAGACTGCAACGGTTCAAGAAGGCGGCTCACCACCATCTTCTCAAGGGCAATTAGGGATGGGCAATAAATGCTGGACTTGAAAGTGATGCCCACATCCCGTGAACGAATAATAAATAACTAGAGATAGTCCAAAACTCAGCTGCCCATTTCCTAACTTGCACCAAGTCCCGCTCATCCATCACTCCTATGCTCACTGACCTACATTGGCTCCTGGTAAGTAACGCCTCAATTTCAAAATTCTCATCCTTGTTTTCAAATGCCTCCATGGCCTCACCCCTCCCTATCTCTGTAATCTCCTTAAGTCCCACAACCCCCTGAGATGTCTGTGCTCCTCTAATTTTGCCCTCTTGAGCATCCACGACTATAATTGCTCAACCATTGGTGGCCGTGCCTTCTGTTGCCTAGACCTTAAGCTCTGGAATTCACTGTCTAAAACTCTCTGTTTCCCTACCTCTCTTTGCTCCTTCAAGATGCTTCTTAAAACATACCTCTTTGACTAAGCTTTTGGTCAATTTCCCTAATTTCTCCTTATGTGGCTCGGTGTCAAATATTTTGACCCATAATACTTCTGTGAAGCACCTTGGGATATTTTGTTACATTAAAGACGTTATATAAATACAAGTTGTTGGAAATGTAGGCAAGGCATGAGATGAAGATGTGAGTTTGAGTAGCTGCACATGTTTAGTCTGTGAGTGATGGGGAAGTGATGGCTTGCACAGTGTGCACAGACAGAGGTTCAGAGGCTGGTCTGTAGGAGGTGTGAAAGCATGTACTCATCTTCACCACCTGGTTGAGGTAATTAAACTTCTTCCGGCACTGTGTGAGTGTTAGATCCACTACAGTGCTGACATATATCTCCTCTGTCACTTCCCTCAACATGGCCCTGAAGAACTATGGCAATGGCCTCCTTCCAGTTGTCAGGAAGAGGTCATCCCTCCTTCTCTCATCTGCCCCCACCGATGCCTCCAATGCCAGCCTCACCCTTCCAGCTGGATTTGCAGCAGCCATCCCAGAAACGTCTTCCACTTACTCTCAGCTCTCCTTCGAATGCAATACTGATGAAAATGAGCAGCTGCTGCTTGATATAACCTTCCCTTTAAGAGCTGGAGTGAGTCAGTGTGAAGGATTGAAGGATGATTGCTGAATACAAATCACCTGAAATTGGGTAGCGCTCTGCTGTTAGCCCTCCTGCAGCACCCCACTGAGGTCATTAACACTTGATTTACCACCCCCTTCCTTCCTCAGGCACGAAAGCCCAAAGTTAGAAGAAGTTAGGATTCATTTGCGCCTGCCGCTAACTTTTGAAAATTTTAAAGGGCCGAAATTCGGTATTGTCGTTTTTGAGGCGTTGTCACCACCTGAGTGTTGATTTTAGCGCCGGGCGTTAGGTGCAGCATCAAAAGGCCAAATTCAGCTTTTACGGCCAAAGGTGAGAGAGCAGCACTCAGAGTGACATTGCACACTCATCCTCGGGCTCCAATAGGCCGGGAGCTCAGGAGGCCGAATGAATTTCGTGACGGGAGGCTGCTGGCATACGAGCTGGAAAAAGGGGGAGAAAAAAAATAACTAAAACTTCTCCAACCCACACATACACTTCCCACTGATACAACTGGTAAATAAAAGCCTAAATAAATAAGGAAAAAAACTTACCTTGATCTCTGGCTGATTTCACCCGGCATCCGCTATTTCGACACCACTTATTCTTGGCTGTACGGACGCATGGCCATTAGGCCTCCGTACAAACTAAATATTGTGGGAGCGGCACCAAGGGGGCGTTGTATGCTGGATGATGTCACCACGTGGGTGGTGTTAGAGGGCGCAACGTTACATTTTGGTGCCTCCACCAACGACAAACTCAATATCCAGGGAGGCGTGGTCACCGCTCACCGCCGCCGATAGGCCTTTGCTGCCTGTTAGCCGCCCATCGCCGGTGTTAACAGATGGTGTTATTAAGGGAATTTCTGTCCCTAAATGTTAATGCCCTAAATGGGGCACTACCCAATTTCGCCCCCTTTGTGTTTTCCTCGCAGCTTACTTTTCCATTTACCTTTGTATCGTCAACAAACTTGAATGCATTACACACAGTCCCTTCATCTAAGTCATTAATATAGGTTGTAAATAGCTGAGGCCCAAGTATTGGTCCATGTGGCACCCCACTACTCACAGTCTGCCAAACTGAAAATGATCCGTTTATCCCTACTCTCTGTTTTCTTCTGTTAACCAATCCTCTATCCAGCTAATATATTATCCCCAATCCCATGAGACCTTATCTTGAGTAACAACCTTTTATGTGTGGTACCTTATCAAAGGCCTTTTGGAAATCCAAATATACTATATCCACTATTTCCCTTTTATCTAACCTGCTTGTTACATACTTAAAAAACTCTAATAACATTGTTAAACAGGAATTCCCTTTCAGTATTTCCCTTTAGCTGCCAAAATTTCAAAAACTGAGGTGTAACTTTGAGCAGAAAGTGTAAAGTCCTTACTCTCCAGCATGAAACCACACGAGGCACATTCCAGTAACAAGGCCACTCTGTGACCTTAACTCTTTATTACAGGACTCCAGAAGTGATGACCCTGCATGGGACCTCCCTTTATATACCTGTGTGGTCAGGTAAGGAGTGTCTCCCACAAGTTCACCCCCTGTGGTCAAGGTGTGCATCTAAGTTAAGTGTATACAGTAATACAGTGGTGTTACATTGTAGTTACATACATGACATCACCTTCCCCCCCCCCCCCCAAAGTCTTACTGGGATCATAGGTTTAGTCTTTCAGGTGGTCTACGCTCCCTCGTGGAGCACCGCAGTTGGGGCTCTGGTGTTGGACACTGACGTGAGTGTCTGTCACCTGTGGTGATTCCGGCCTGCCTGGGCTGACCTCAGGGACTGTGCATTCTTTTGATTGCTCTTATTGCACATTCGCTGGCAGTAGTGTGAGCTCCATCTCATGGTCTTCTCCAGGTTCCTCCGTGTCCATGCTGAACCTTTTTTTTACTTGGTCCAGAGGCTTACGGCATATCTGGCCATTGTTGAGTTTTACCACGATGACCCTATTCCCCTCTTTGTCAATTACAGTACCCTCAAGCCATTTGGGCCCCATGGCGTGATTGAGGACGAATACAGGATCATTTATTTCTATACATCTCCCCTTTGAGTTACGGTCATGGTACTCGTTTTGTGACTTGCACTTGCCCTCAACTATGTCCGTCAGGACTGAGTGGATGAGGGACAACCGAGTTTTGAGTGTCCGTTTCACTAGTAGCTCTGCGGGCGGAACTCCCGTGAGCAAGTGCGGGTGGGATCTATAAGCCAGCAGGAGGCGCGATAGGCGGCATTGTAGGGAGGGTCCTTGAATTCTGAGCATACCTTGCTTAATGATTTGGACTGCCCGTTCCGCCTGGTCATAGGAAGTCGGTTTGAACGGCGCAGTCCTGCCGTGGTTGATGCCATTGCCTGACATAAACTCCCGGAATTCATAGCTCGTGAAACACGGGCCATTATCACTAACCAGGATGTCTGACAAGCCATGGGTTGCAAAGATCGCATGTAGGCTTTCCACGGTGGTGGATGACGTGCACGAATTTAGGATGATGCACTCGATCCATTTCGAGTAAGCATCTTCTACAATGAGGAACATCTTCCCCATGAACGGGCCCGCATAGTCGACATGAATGTGTGACCATGGCTTGGTGGGCCAGGGCCATGGGCTGAGCGGGGCCTCCCTGGGGGCATTACCCAGCTGGGCACAGGTCGTGCACCTGCGAACACAGTGTTCCAGGTCTGAGTCAATTCCAGGCCACCAAACGTGTGACCGGGCAATGGCCTTCATCATCGCAATGTCTTGGTGCTTGCTGTGGAGTTCCCTGATGAATGCCTCCCTGCCCTTCTGGGGCATGACTACCCGGCTGCCCCATAGTAGGCAGTCGGCTTGGATGGAGAGCTCATCCATCCACCTGTGGAACGGTCTGACCTCCTCAGGGCATGCTCCGTCTGTGGGCGCCCAATCCCCAGTCAGGACACATTTCTTAATCAGGGATAGGAGGGGATCTCTGTTTGTCCAGATTTTGATCTGGCGGGCAGTGATGGAGGAGCCTGCACTGTCAAAGGCATCGACAGCCATGACCATCTCAGCGCTTTGCTCAGCTGCCCCCTCGGTGGTGGCCAGTGGAAGCCTGCTGAGCGCGTCAGCACAGTTTTCAGTGTCGGGCCGGTGCCGAATGGAGAAGTCATAAGCAGCTAGCGTGAGAGCCCACCGCTGTATGTGAGTGGCTTGTGGTCCGTCTCTAATTCAAACTTCCTACCAAAGAGGTACTGATGCATTCTTTTTACATCATAGACACATGCAAGCGCTTCCTTCTCGACCATCCCATATCCCCGTTCTGCTTGAGAGAGCGACCTGGAGGCATAAGTCACAGGTTGTAGCTGACCCTCAGCATTACCCTGCTGCAACACACACCCAACCCCATAGGGCGATGCATCACATGTCAGAACTAAACATTTACAGGGGTCGTACAGGGTCAACAAGTTGTTTGAACCCGATCAAAAGCCCGTTCCTGACAATCCCCCCAAAACCAATCACAACCCTTACGCAGCAGCACGTGTAGCAGCTCCAACAACGTGCTCAAGTTTGGCAGAAAGTTCCCGAAATAGTTCAACAGTCCCAGGAATGAACGCAGCTCCGATGTGTTGCAGGGCCTGGGTGCTCGTCGAATCGTCTCTGTTTTGGATTCGGTGGGCCGAATCCCATCTGCAGCAACCCTCCTGCCCAGAAACTCAACCTCAGGAGTTAAAAACATGCATTTAGACTTCTTGAGTCACAGGCCTACCCGGTCCAGTCAGCGTAGCACCTCCTCCAGGTTGTGGAGGTGTTCGTCGGTGTCTCGACCCGTGATGAGGATGTCATCCTGGAATACGATCGTTCCCGGAATGGATTTAAGCAGGCTTTCCATGTTACGTTGGTCGAATGCCAAACGGGCACCTGTTATACGCAAACAGTCCCTTGTGCGTGGTGATGGTGGTCAGTATTTTAAATTTGTCGGCAAGTTCCTGGGTCATATAGGCTGAAGTGAGGTGCAACTTGATGAACAGCTTGCCACCTGCCAGCGTGGCGAAGAGGTCCTCTGCTCTTGGGAGCGGGTATTGGTCTTGTAGGGACACCCGATTGATGGTGGCCTTGTAGTCGCCACAGATCCTGACAGGTCCATCCGCTTTTAGAACGGAAACGATGGGGCTCGCCCAGTCGCTGAATTCAACAAGCGAGATGATGCCCTCTTGCAACAGCCGGTCCAATTCGCTTTTGAGTTTTTCCTTCATCACATACGGCACCGCTCTGGCTTTGTGGTGCACTGGCCTGGCTTCCGGGGTGATGCGTATCACTACTTTAGTGCCTTTGAAAGTCCCGACATCTGGTTGGAATAGTGACTCGAATTGTTGTAGGACTTCTGAGCACGATCTTCGCTCCACCGAGGACATTGCGTGAACATCCCCCCATCTCGGCTAACCAGCTCCTCCCCAACAGTGCGGGACCATTGCCCGGGAAAATCCAGAGTGGCAGCCGGTTCACTAATCCATTGTGTGTGACAGCCATCATTGCACTGCCTAACACCGGAATGATTTATTTGATGTAAGTCCGTGGTCTCAATACTTTCTAATTTGGGTCCACTGGCTTTGAGTGGCCATAGCTTTTCAAATTGCTGAACGCCCATGAGTGACTGGCTGGCCCCACTGCCCAGCTCCATGCGTACTGGGATGCCGTTCAACAAAACCCTCATCATCATTGGTGGCGTTTTTGTGTATGAACTGTGAATATTCGCCACATGGACCTGCTGAACCTCGGCATCCATCGATTTGCCCCAAAAGTCATCCTGCCTCAAAGAACCCTCTTCTGGTCCATCTGCCTCATAGATTAGTCTGGTTGCAGGTTTTCTGCACATTCGAGCTAAATGGCCACTGAGATTGCAGTTTCTGCAGACAAACTTTTGGAATCTGCAGGATCTGACTGAGTGTTTTCCCCCACACCTCCAGCATGAGTTAAAGTTTCCATGGTTGTGGACAAAGGGACTATGGCCAGGAATTCCGTGCTGACTGTCCCTTTGACTGCTCTTAAGTACCCTATTAGTGGGTGTCAGTGGCCCCATCCCGGGCTGCATTGTCCACTGTGATGGCGTGAACGTCTGTTCAGCCTGCCATTGTCCCTGCTGAGGTCCTGCTCTGTGGTCTATTGCTGCCTGGTAAATGTTGGACTGTCCCTGCCTGCCTGCAGTGCTCTGAGCAGCATTGATGATGTTGACTCCCTGATCCATCGCTGCGTTAGCGGCAGAATTGCGTGCGTAAATAATTTTCATCTCTTCCTCCTCCGCCATGAAAGTTTGAGCTAACAACGCCGCCGCTTCCAAGGTCAAGTCATTGGTCTCAATTAACTTGCAAAAAATTCCCGCATGACCGATACCCTCGATAAAGAAGTCCCTTAGCATCTCCCCCCTGCAGGCGCCTGTGAACATACAGAGGCTGGCCAAACGCCGGAGGTCTGCTACAAAGTCCGGTATGCTCTGTCCTTCACGACGTCGGTGGGTGTAGAATCTGTGTCGAGCCATGTGGATGCTGCTCGATGGTTTGAGGTGCTCCCCGATTAATTTGCTAAGCTCTTCAAAGGTTTTGTCCGACGGCTTTTCGGGTGCCAGTAAGTCCTTCATGAGCGCATAAGTCTTTGGCCCGCAGCTGGTCAGGAGATGAGCCCGTCGCTTGTCGGCCGCTGCATCCCCCAGCCAGTCTTTCATGACAAAGCTTTGCTGAAGCCTCTCGACAAAATCGTCCCAGTCTTCCCCAACACACTACCGTTCCACTGTGCTGCCGGTGGCCATTCTCGTGGGTCGTGAATTCCCGTTTCTTGTCGCCAATGTAAAGTCCTTACTCTACAGCATGAAACCACATGAGGCACATTCCAGGGACAAGGCCACTCTGTGACCTTAACTCTTTATTACAGGACTCCAGAAGTGATGACCTTGCGTGGGACCTCCCTTTATATACCTGTGTGATCAGGTAAGGAGTGTCTCTCACAAGTTCACCCCCTGTGAAGGTGTGCATCTAGATTGAGTGTATCCAGTAATACAGTGGTGTTACATTGTAGTTACGAACATGACAGAAAGTATTACATAGAATGTACCGCATAGAAATGAACCATTCAGGCCAACTAATCTGTACTGGTGTTTATATTCCACACAAATCTCCTCCCATTCCATCTAACCCATGTTGACTCTGCCTAATCATATCATGATTTTCTTAGCGCCCTTTTACCACTACCTTAATAATGGATTCTGTCCTTTTCTTAATGACTGATGTCAGGTTAATTGGTCTGTAGTTCCCTGTTTTCTCTCTTCCTCCTTTCTTAACTAGCAGGGTTACAGTTGCTACCTTCCAATCTGCTGGAGCCGTTCTACAATCTAGGGACATTTGGAAGATCACAACCATTGCATCCACTATCTCTGAAGCCACTTATTTTAGAACCCTAGGATGTTGGCCATCAGGTCCAGAGGATTTTGTCAGCTTTTAGTTCCATTAGTTTCTCAAGTACTTTTTCTCTACTGATTTTAATTACTTTAAGTTCCTCATTAGGCCCTTTGCTCCCCACTATTTTGGTATGTTTTAAAAAAATGATAGCAAAATTGGCAGCCTATTTTACATCTCTCCTGATTTTTATTTCCATTGCCAACACTGATAAGCAAGTTTGCAATATCCTTTGGGATTAAAGTCGGATCCGATGGCATGAATTCTAGGGTTCTAAAAGAAGTGGCTGCAGAGATAGTGGATGCATTGGTTATAATCTACCAACATTCCCTGGATTCTGGGGAGAACCCAGCGGATTGGAAAACCGCAAATGTATCGCCCCTATTTAAAAAAGGAGGCAGATAGAAAGCAGGAAACTATAGCCCGGTTAGTGAACATCTGTCGTTGGGAAAATGCTGGAGTCTATTATTAAGGAAGCAGTAGCAGGACATTTGGAAAAGCATAATTCAATCAAGCAGAGTCAGCATGGTTTTATGAAAGGGAAATCATGTTTGACAAATTTGCTGGAGTTCTTTGAGGATGTAACAAGCAGGGTGGATAAGGGGGAACTAGTGGATGTGGTGTATTTGGATTTTCAGAAGGCATTCAATAAAGTGCCACATAAAAGGTTACTGCACAAGATAAATGTTCAAGGGGTTGGAGTAATATATTAGCATGGATAGAGGATTGGCTAACTGACAGAACACAGAGAGTCGGGATAAACGGGTCATTTTCCGGTTGGCAAAGGGTAACTAGTGGGGTGCCGTAGGGATCGTTGCTGGGGCCTCAACTATTTACAATCTATATTAATGACTTGGATGAAGGGACTGAGTGTAATGTAGCAAAGTTTGCTGATGATACAAAGATGGGTGGGAAAGCAAATAGTGAGGAGGACACAAAAAATCTGGAAAGGGATATAGACAGGCTGAGTAAGTGGGCAAAAATTTGGCAGATGGAGTATAATGTAGAAAAATGTGAGGTTATCCACTTTGGCAGAAAAAATAGAAAAGCAAATTATAATTTAAATGGAAAAAAATTGCAAAGTGCTTCAGTAAAGTGGGAGCTGGGAGTCCTTGTGCATGAAACACAAAAAGTTAGTATGCAGGTAAAGCAAGTAATCAGGAAGGCAAATGGAATATTGGCCTTTATTGCAAAGGGGATAGAGTATAAAAGCAGAGAAGTCCTGCTACATCTGTACAGGGTATTGGTGAGGCCACACCTGGAGTACTGTGTGAAGTTTTGGTCTCCGTATTTAAGGAAGGATATACTTTCATTGGAGGCTGTTCAGAGAAGGTTCACTAGGTTGATTCCGAAGATGAGGGGGTTGTCTTATGAAGATAGGTTAAGTAGGTTGGGACTATACTCATTGGAATTCAGAAGAATGCGAGGTGATCCTTTCAAAATGTATAAGATAATGAGAGGGCTCGACAAGTTGGATGCAGAGAGGATATTTCCACTCATAGGGGAAACTAAAACTAGGGGGCCTAGTCTCAGAATAAAACTGAGATGAGGAGGAATTTCTTCTCTCAGAGGGTTGTAAATCTGTGGCATTCTCTGCCCCAGAGAGCTGTGCAGGCTGGGTCATTGAATATATTTAAGGCGGAGATATACAGATTTTTAAGTGATAAGGGAATAAAGGGTTATAGAGAGCGGGCAGGAAAGTGGAACTGAATCAATGATCAGATCAGCCATGATCTTATTAAATGGTGGAGCAGGCCCGAGGGGTCAAATGGCCTACACCTGCTCCTATTTTTTATGTTCTTGTGTTCTTGTGGGACTCCAAAGTTGACAATAGTGTGTAGATCTTTGGCTATATTGTTGATTTCTGTAATTTTTCACTTTTTAAGGGTTGTGTTGTTCAGCCCATGACATAATATCCTTGAGATATAACTTTCATTGAAAAATTTCCATTTAAGAAATAGAAGCTGTTGTCGGTCATTTGGCCCTTCGAGTCTGCTCCACCATTTAACAAGATCGATCTTCTACCTCAACTCTACCTTCCTGCACCATTCCAATATCCCCTAATTCCATTAGTTCCCAAAAATGTATCGCCCCTTGTCTTGAATATACTCATGACTGAGCATCCACAGCTCTCTGGGGTAGAGAATTCAAAAGATTCACAACTCTTTGAGTGAAGAAATTGTTCCTCATCTCAGTCCTGAATGGCCGACCCCTTTTGCTGAGTCTGTGACTGTGTGTTCTCGATTCCCCAGCCAGGAGAAACATTTTCTCAGCATTGATCCAGTCAAGCCCCTTAAGAATTTTATATGTTTCAATTAGATCTCCTCTCATTCTTCTAAACTCCAGGGAATATAGGCTTAGGGGGCAAAATTTCCCCATGCCCCGTTTGGGGCGCACAATTTAAATGAAATGAATATTTAGCGCCCAGCGAGATGGGCCAATAAATGTCACTGAATTGGGGTCTTTGTCTGAAAAAAATGTGAGGGGTGGTATGGGAGGCACGATTAACTTTCGCGGGGTGGTAGCCCGGCATTTGCAGGGTGGAAGCACCGCTGATTCGCCACAACTTCCCTCCCCTTTTTTTAAAGGGAACGGCTGCTGCCAACTCTGCAGCCACTTGGCTGGGGCCCAGTGTGCTGCAGCAGATTGGTGGGGATGCTGAGGTGCTACCCTGGGGGAGTGGCACTAGGTCAGTGGAGCAGGAGCCCACTGTCCTATCTCAGGATGACAGAATGCCTGATCCCACCACCGCCACTCCGCCAATGCACATGTTGCTGTCTGTCGCCCAGCCAGCCCAGAATGCCGCTGTCCAGCCTGCGATGGTGCAGTCTACAGGTGGGCCTTTCAGGCCCAGAGCTGATCGAGGTTGTCCTGCAAGGCCATCTGCAATCTCTGGCCCTGACACAGCGCAGCCTTCCACCAGCTGTGCTGGGGACACACTGCAGAGGAGCACTAGAATAGTAAAAGCAAAGAGGGTATATAAGGAAATGCACAATGTGATTCTTAACTACAATATGATACAGTTAATTGTAATTAGATAATTTTATTGGCATGTTTCATCTTTGCTGTTGTCTCTCATTTCAGTTTTGGTATGGTGATGGGGATGTCCAGAGGAACCGCAAAGTGGGATGGAATTCACTGGAACCGAAGTCTGATAAGACGGTCGTGGACCACCCTTATAGAATCGCGATTGAGTGGCTGCCTCCTCCGTTGCTGGTATTGCTGTCGACTGCACCTCCTCGTCATCCTCCTCGTCCTCCTCCTCCTCTTGCTCCTCCTCATCCTTCTCCTCTTCTTGAGGTGCTGCACCTATGCCTGGTGACAATGGCTGTGCCCTCATGATGGCCATGTTGTGCAGCATGCAGCAGACGACAACGCTTAGGTGAGTATTGGAGGACTCCTCCCGAGCGGTCTCCTGTTGCCAGCCCGGTTGGGCCTTCTCCATCTGGCCACATTTTGCTGCCTTGTTCCCTGCCTTTGTCTCCGCCTAAGCAGCCTCTGCAGTGACGTCGGAGCAGGAGGTCGAGTGCCAACGCAGCCTCCATGAAACAATATAAATTTTGTCATTTCAAATCTGCCCTCAATGAAACAAAGGAATGGTTAAGAGGTATAACAACCTTGAAGTGAAAATTGCTCAAATCTGTCCAGCAGCCACTCTGCCTAATGGAATTGTTTGTAAAGATGGTGCCAGTAAATAGCGCTCCTCCAGACAACTCCCGACTGCAACTGTGGCTGTTGTTGTCAGCGTCAAGCAGTAAGCGGCCGAATTTCTCTTCCAGGGCGGTAATGGGGTGCTGCGCATGGTGATGACATCATCATCGGCAGGCACAGCCGAGTAGAGCGCTACCTCTTAGCACCTCTGCAAAACCCCCGGCCAATTTCGCGGGGGGCACTGATCTCGCCGCATCCAGGCAAAAACCTATTTGCGCTCCATTATTGCCCTCCAGATGCCTAATTTTGCTGGCTAAGTAAAACATTAATAGGAACACTTGTGGACAGAGCTGAATGACTGACTGCCAAAATTATAGTTAGACAATGTTCAAATGGACAAAGCCAGAAGACAGATATTAAAGCATTGGAATAAAACAGTAAACTATTGGGATAAATTAAATAAATACTTAGAGGGAGAAAGTCGATATCGCCCCGTTTGGGGGCAGTAACAGTCAGGAGGTGAGAGACTTAGCACCAGTTGCGGAAGTCTAGCCCCTCTCCAGAAATTTGGATTACCGCCCCCAGATGGAAGTCTAGTGCTAAATCAAGCTATCCACTTCCTTCCTGGGGCGCTAATGGGGCGGATGTCTCCTGAGGCGCTAATGAGGTGCTGCACACTGGGCCGTGCTGCACTGCCATGTCTGAGGGGCCCTTCCCTCACTTAAAGGAAGGTCCCACGCTGACAACTTTGCAAATGAAAAAGGGATCTACCTGGACCACCACTACTAGTGGCGTGCAGCAATGCAGTTCTGGAGTTGAATCCCGTATGCCATCTCTCCAGAGGGTGAGTTGGCAAAGTCGGTCTACTGACAGACAGGCAGACGCAGAACTGGTCATGGTGGGACTGTCCAGGGAGAGCATCCAGTTCACCTGACAGCTCCTCGAGGTCCTGCGTAGGATTCCCATGAGCATCGCAACACTCACTACTACCATTACGGAGGTAGGGTGGCAGATTGTTCATACAAGCCGCGAAACCTGTGAGGCTGTCAATGCCCACACGCTACTAATGGCCTACACCAGTGACACTGCAGTCTCCAGTGTCACACCCAGACCCACATCACCTGTGACTGGTGACGCCGAGCAAAAGGCTCATCAATCAGAAGCCAGGCCTTCCATACCCCGAGCTTCTCCAGCCGCTCCACACATGGCGTCTCCAAGTTCTCCCCCCATATCAGCAGGACTCTGGTCACCTTGCTGCATGAACTGGGGTCACTTTGGGAAGGGGGAGCAGGCGAGGGAGGGGGCTAGGGGTAAGGGGGAGAACACCCAGTGCTAACAGACGTTGGGGGTATGGGTTGTTGTGTTGTTCTTCTTGTTGTAGTTTTTGTTACTTTATTAAAGTTTTAAAAGTTTTCAAATTATGTTAATGTTAAGTTGTAAAAGTTTTTACTGTTTGTTAAAGTTTGTTTTAATGTTTACAATGTTGGAAAAGTTAAAATTTTTGATAAAATCTGTTGTTTACCTTAACCATTGCTCTGTAGTTGCAGAATAAGAGGGGGAATAGTCAACATGGTGGGTTAGATTGGCCAGACAATGGTCAAACGTGCCGTTCACTCTTCAAGCAATGCGTTCAATTATCAGCTGCTGACATTCGGGTTTTGCAGCGCAAAATTTCCACGATGTCTCCTCTGTAGTTGTGTTGGGGGTGGTGGGGGTGGTGGCATGGGTTCCTTGCCAGGCTTCTCTTCCTCGTCCTTGTCCTCCTCCTCCACCTCCGCCTCGCGCCCCCCACCCCCCCGACCCCCCCGACCCCCCCCCATCTCTCTCCTCAGGTTGTTGTGCAATCCCCATTGGCAATTCCTGTCCCCTCATGATGGCCAAGTTGTGTAGCATGCAGCACACCACAATGAACTCAGACACCTGCTGAGGGGAGTATTACAGGCAGCCTCCAGAGTGGTCCAGGCATCGAAAGCACTGCTTGAGCACTCCAATTGTCCATTCAATGATGTTGCATGTGGCTGCATGGCTCTCATTATAGCACTGCTCGGCTTCTGTCTGACGGTTCCGGAGGGGGGTCATGAGCCAGCTGGCGAGGCCATAACTTTTATCCCCCAGCATCCAGCCCTTGCCTTGTGGTTGACGCTGCAACAGCCTGAGACAGTACTCTCATGCAAGATGAAAGCATCATGGATGCTCCCTGGATATTGGACATTGACTAACATGATGTGCTGAGTAAGGTCGCAGATGATCTGTACCGTTCATGGAGTGGAATCCCTTTCGGTTTTGGTAAACCTCTTGATTGTGTAAAGGTGCTCAAAGGGTGATGTGCGTACAGTCAACGGCACCCTGAACCTTGGGGAAGCCAGCAAATCGTCCAAAACCTACAGCCCTCTCATTCTGGGCCTACTTGGTCATTAGGAAGTTTATGAAGTCCATCCTGCGTGTGTACGGTGCATTAGTCACCTGGCAAATGCTACAATGTGTAGCGTGCTGTGTGATGGAGCATATGTCCCATGCTGATGCCTGAAAGGAGCCGGAGGCATAGAAGGCAAGTGCCGCAGTCACCTTCACCTCGACGGGCAGTGCAGTCCTGTTGCCGCTGGTGGGCTGTAGGTCTGCCTGTATGAGCTGGCATATCTCTGTGACCACCTATTTTCGGAAACACAACCTTCTAACGCACTATGCCTCAGGTAGCTGCAGGTATGAGCGCTGGTGCCTGTAAACTCATTGGGGGTAAGGCCTCCGCCTCCTCCCCGTATATCTGCGACTTCTTCGTTACATTTAACATGATCATCAATAATCCTTCTTGCAGCTTGACGCCGTATAAATAAAGCAGCCAGGAATAATGGCTGACATAGTATAGAGCCCATCTTTTAAAATGTCCTTATATGTCCTTTACAACACTTCACTATGAAAAACGCAGCCTTCTTCTCCCAATCCTTTGACAGCAATTGTTGAGTATGCATGCCTGTTTACAGTGTGATGCCTGTAACACTGTTATGCAACACTGAATGTATCCTTACACTGTACACACCTTAGCTGTACACCAGAGGGTGCTGCTGCTGGAGACCTAAGGGTTATCTGCACACTGCAAGTAACCCAGTATAAAAAGGAACTCACAGCTTGTTGTCCTCATTCAGGAGCTGCAAATAAAGGACTACAGGTCTACACAGTTTAAGTATCATACCCTGCCTCGTGGAGTCATTTCTAAAGGTGCCTACATAGACTACAATTGGCGACGGGAATACAAGGTCACGAACCACAAGCTCAGCATGTCAAATCTCAGCATCTTTCAGCAATTTACCGATGGGGAAGATTGGGATGCTTTTGTAGAAAGATTGGAACACTTAAGGAGACTGGCTGCACAATGCGACTTTGGAAACCACCTAAATGAAGCATTAAGGGACTCTAAACCGACGCGAGCAGTGCACCACATTGATACTTCTAAGGGCAGAAACGCTGCCCTGAGTCCTGCAACCCTGAGTCCGTCACATGGGGCAAACCGACTAGCCCCGTGATGGTGCTGTGGAGGAAACCACAGGGCCCACCAGTGCCGCCACAAAGACTATGCATGCAAAGAGAAAAGGCACCTTCAAAGGATGTGCAGAAAAAGCTATACTCATCGCGTCTCTGATGAGTTGGCTGATCACCGGGGCTCCGACACTGAGGAAGGTGAAGTTGCTCAACCTCTGGAAGAAGAGTATGGAACTCATACTGGCTCCACCGAAAGTTCTCCGTGGACGATGAAAGTAGATGTCGACGGAGTCCTAGTTTCTATGGAGAGCGACACAGGGGCGAGCCAGTCTGTGATGAGCCAAGCGACCTTTGAAGAACTTTGGATGAATCCCGCCAATCAACCACAATGGCATCCTGTCCAAGCGAAGCTGCTCCCAGGCCTCCTTGCTCCGGCAATCGACCTCGAACATGGATCCATCTGGAATTTCCACTGTCCAGCTCGACTGCCCACAGCACCTCAGCCAAATCTCCGAGACCGAGGATCCAAACTTCACTTTCCGGGCCGGGGCATCACGTGACACCGAGCGGCCAATCGGATTTGAAGGCTCCCTTAAAGGAGATCGGTAACCAAAAAAATTTAAAGGGGAAGTTTCAACTATTTGAATACACGGACTTTAAAGCTAAAGATGCAATAAAAGGGTGCAAGTATGAAAATGTATGCAATGTAACCATGAATTGTGATGCTGGTTTAACTAATGTGACTAATGAGATGAATGCAGGTGTTAGTAAGGTTAAGAACAAGTTTATTATGATGACAGAGAAGGTGAAATGCCTAATGTAACCATGTCTGTTGAAACCAGGACACCTAAAATTAATGCAAATGCTAGAATGTATAATGCAGGCTCGACTATGTGCGATCAGAGCCAAGGTGTCATGTATACCGGTAGGACACTGCCAAAGGACATTGGGTCCTACAAGGACCATGTTCATGCCAATGGAATCCCCCCAGGTCCAGCAGGCTACCTGACCGTGTAGCCTGGATCTTTGGAACGAATGTGATGCCCCTTGCAGGACACACACAGCCAGTGGGAGCAGACCCACTACAAGGACAGTGATCAACGGGCAGCCCAGCCACCACCAATGGCAACCTGCACCAGACCAGCCCTACAACCCCTGGCCACCAGAGCCAACACCAGGAGCATGAGGTCAATACCCTCCAGCTTTCCTGGCAAACCTTGGAATGACCTGACCCTCATTCCAATTGGTGGACAATTAGCCCACCCAGTCTTGTGGCACTGCCCACCACCCCACAACTACCCACATCACAGTGAATACATACCCCGAGGTATTCCACAACAGTGACATCCACTTGGTCTGTGTGTGAGGGAGGGGAAATATACGAGGCCAGCCTCAAGCACAGGGGTCACACCTGGCACCCACATAACCCTCACCACAACCTCCCATAGCCCACCACTGATCACCTCCCCTGGCCATGACAATAAGGATATGAAAAATGCTTAGGGGGGAGTATTGTTGTGTATGCATGCCTGTTTACTGTGTGATGTCTCCAACACTGTTATGCAACACTGAATGTACCCTTACACTGTACACACCTTACCTGTGCACCAGAGGGTGCTGCTGCTGGAGACCTGAGGTTTACCTGCATATTACAGGTAACCCAATATAAAAAGGAACTCTCAGCTTGTTGTCCTCACTCAGGAGCTACAAATAAAGGACTACGATTCCTGCCGAGCTGGCATATTGGTGTGGGCAGGAATCGATGGGCATCGGCGGCAGCAGGGGGAAGGACCGTGGCATGGAGGCAAGTCTAACACTGATGGTGAGTAAGAAGGCCTGCAAAAAAAAGGTTAGTGGACATTTTAAAATTTTATTTCTTTCAGGGTTTTACCTGTATGGGGTTCTCTGAAGGTGTTATGGTGTTTATTTTATTGTGAATATTTTTATTTTTCAGTGTTCCCACCTCCCTGGGCCTGACTCAATCCTCGGCGGCACTTTGGCGCCGAGATTGGGAGCTCCTGCCCGCTGCCGCCCAGATTGATGGCGTAATCCTTTATTTGGCCACCGGGCGGTACTGCCATCTCTTTTAGAGTGATCTTCCTGGCAAAGTACCGCCCGGTCTCTCAGCTGTCGTTTGGGTGGCACTTGGGCGGGCCTTGGTTTCCACCAAGTTTGGGCCCTATGCCTCTATTTATGAAGCCCAGGATCCCATCTGCTTTTTTAACCGCTTTCTTAACCTGCCCTGCCACTTTCAACCAATTGTGCACATACACCCCCAGGTCTCTCTGTTCATGCACCTCTTTAGGATTGTACCCTTTAGTTTATATTGCCTCTCCTTGTTCTTCCTCCAAAAATGCATCACTTTGCACTTTTACGCAGAATATTTAAATTCTGCAGCCCAATTCAATATGTGAAAGAAAAAAATGAAAGGAAGTTAAAGCTTTGCTGAATCCAATCAATCAATGCAATTAAACATTAATGCATACGTTGACATGAAGTTTTAAAAGGCTATTGCATTAACATAATTCTTTGGTCGATTGGCTTTGAATTACTGGGCCAAAGTGGCAGTATCTGCTGCAAGGCACAATTACAGTACTTAAATATAATTGTTGTACTACACGTCACATACAATTTGTGTTAGACATTGCATAAGACTATTTATTTAAGAGTTTAACCCAGTTCAGGCATGCAAAGCCCAGCTAAATCTCTATAACTGCTCACATTTTGATTCTTGTTTCTTGCACCCATTATCTATCCTATTTGTTCTAGTAATACAGGATGGATTACTTTTAGGACAAAAGAACAAATCATTTCTTATAGAATAATTAAAACGCACTTTAGCTGCCATTCATATTCCAGTTCAGATTTACAATGTCTTTATGTATGATCTTGTAAGCTGTTCAATATTAAATTTGGCCCCTATTTTTACACCCTGAAAGGTGTTTAGTAGAACTTATGAACCTGTCTAACATTGGATGAGCCTCAAGTGCTTTGTTCGAGGTCACAAAGCATGCATTTCATGGACTAAAGGATCAAGTCCTGAATGCTATTTCTGCATGAACAGCCTGTTATTATAAATCAGCGCAACACTGGTACCTCCCATAGCACTGACCTTTACCCTTTGATAAATAGTCTGACAGAGGTCATTGTCTCCAAATGAACATGTTGGAAGCAGCTATTCATTCAGCTGTAATTTGAGGAAAGTCTAGGCTTTTAATAGGCTTATGCATTAATGTTATCTTGATGACATATTCTTTCAATATTTATACATATTAATAAATGGAAGCACTTCATTGAACTAGAAAGAGAAAAAATGTTGATATCTTTTAAAAACAAAATGAAGTAATTTATAAAGTAATTTTAAGTAAAATACTATAGACAAATTAACAAAAATGAATATTATAAATCTAACTAAGTTACCTAAATTGTAACAAACTCTTCAAACCAAAAGTTAAAAATATCTTGAATATTTCTGGAGGAACATCTGTGAAATGATCCAATTGGACGAGAATCCTGTTTCGGAGCTTTCAGCAATGTCGCTATAATATAGAACATCACACAAATGTATTCTCAAGCAGTAAGCATCAGCGAAAGCATTTATTGATAGAGAGAGACTTGGCTACATTGAACATCAGATTTTCTTCAGTACATGTGCCTAGGAATAAGAAACATTAGGGGAGAAAGACCCCATTAGCATGGCCTAATGTGGAGAAAGAGGCAGCCACTGCTCTTCTGTCAGCTGGTGGCAGGGCCCATGGCATCCTCCAGTTTCAAAGTCCTGTCGTGCTGCCGTTAAGTAGCATTGCCCTGAAAAGAAAAACAGTGCTGTGGTGCTGATTTAACGCCATCATGGCGAATTTCGACCCGAGCGCTGAATTCAGCGTTGGGTCTTAAGCACACCAGCTAAATCGGTCTGCAAGCAGACTGACAGAGGCGCTGTCAGCACCTCTTAAAGGGACACACAAGTCTTTCAGGTAAGTTTGCATTTCAGCTTTTGGACTGTTTTTTTTGATTTTATTGAAGTAGTGGCTTGCTGCAATATATGTTAAAAGTTTTTTTAAGTGTGCAGGGAGTGATGCTGGATGCTTGAAAGTCTTCAGATGGTAAAGGAAGGCCTCTAAGAAGACAGAAAATGCTGCAAATACTCAGCAGATCAGGCAAATCCATGGAAAAACAAAGTTCACATCCCAGATTGAGATGCTGCTTGACCAGCTGAATATTTCCAGCATTTTATGCTGTCATTTCAGATTTACAGCATCCACTTGCAGAGTGAAGAGGATGAAGCTGAAGAGGTAGAAACAGAAGAGGAGGAAGCAGAAGAAAGGATACAACCCAGACAGACACTTTCTGGCCAGGATATCCAGGATGGAATCATCCACCTGTGGTCTCAATGACCACAATTCCAATTCACCTTACATCCCATTCCTTCCCTCTGTTACTGACCATCACAGTGTCCTCTTGGCCACATTGCTGAAATAAAAGCCATCACAAAGCAAGCTTTCCAATCTAACTTTACACATCCATCCATCTAATATGACATCAAGAAATCAACTCATCACCCTTATGCATTCCCTTAGTGACTGTCTTGTGTGTGCCTTTGTCTATCCTACTGATGTCACACAGTGCTACCCCAGTGGCTGCAGCATGGCTGGTGGAAGGCTGCTGACTTTCAGTGGGGGACATGCAAGTGGCCTTGCTGGTCAACCTTGAGGAGCTGGTGGCTGGAATTGTCAAATCGAGTGACTGCATTTTTTCTTCTTTTTCTTCTTCTTCCACTTCTTCACTCTCCTCTCCCTTTTCTTGGCCAACCGGGTGGGCAGGCTGCACTTATTGGGTGTGTGAGGGAGGCACAAGGGTGGAGCTGTGGTGAGAAGAGGGCAGGAAAGCAAGAGGTGCATGCCAGAAAGAGGACAACATATGAGGATACTAGCATCTTACATCCTTTCTTCCCCGTCTCTGGGCAAGGGCTCAACCATGCCCCTGCACTGTCTCCTCCAAGGGTGTGAGGTAAGGCTGGGAATAAGAGAGGTGCCTCGTGATTGGTAGGTGTTGGTAGGTGAGTGATTGGGGGTGAGAGGGAGCGTCATGTATTAAGCAATCTATGAGGCTAGTGATTCAATTTGTAAGAGATGGCTTTTGAAGATATATTCATTGACCTTGACCAGTGGTCTGCGGTCATGAAGCTTCTTTGGACACTGGAGCCAAGTGGTGAAGGTGATTTTCTGGCAGTGACGGCGCTGGTGATCTGGTCTCACATCTTTCTTTCTGAAGGGCCTTCTGGCCCCTGTGGGTCGAGGATCTCTCTTGCAGTGTTGACTCCCTGCACAAAGCTAGAGTGCTGCATGCGAGAGCCTGGGTGCCCCTTCCCTGACTTGTTGAGCCATTTGTGTCAGTGGTGAAGCACTTTTCCCAATTTTTGAGACTCAGAAGGGAATTTAAGAGCACAAGGCTCCTATTTGGGGCTTCTTTTTAATGTTAATTTTTTTTTGAAAGGCAGCAGAGGCTGAAAAATGTGTTTTTTTCAATTGATTGTAATTTTTATTAGTTCTGAATGCATTATCCCTTTAATTCATCGCCCTTTTAATTGCCAACAATTCATTGCGAACTCCACAGCTCCGCTCCTAGAGGCTGTAGGAATCTGGAACGCTGCTCCTGGACAGGAACATCAGGTCGGATGCCTCCACTAAAGTCCCTAGGAGGGTGTTGCACTGTGTTAGCGTTGTGGCCATTTGCAGTGGCCAAAACCTGTGGCTGCGGTGACATCAGCAGATTTTTGTCGATGTCCTATTTCTATGCTGTTGTGTATTGAAAATATTTTAAGTGGCCTACAATCTGTGGCCCTTCCAGCATGCTTCCATTGTAATTTCAGCACGATTGTTCTGGGAATTAGTTTGGGACCCGCCAGGTCTAAGCTTCACCTTGGAACGGCTTGTTGGATTGAAGCCTCAGCAAGGCCAAAAAGGCCATCGGTGTACTTAGAAGTGGAGCCAGGATTAGGGACTTCCTACACCGGGACATTCTACATCTCTGATTCTGAGAGGGACCTAGCATAGGGTTGATGAAGGTTTGTCTAATGATACCAGGCATACCATGCTGATCATTAGTGGAAGTGGGGCCCAGGGAGGATTGTGGTCTGGAACTGAAATATAAAGTATTTAAATAAAGCCCCAAAATAAATCAAACCACTGTGGGCAGCCTCCTTTTGTTTCTGGGGTGGAGCTCCAAATTCCTCCTAGCTTTCTTGCCTCTTTCTTATAACAGTGCTTATATGTGTTCTGAATGGCATGGGTGCTCATCATTAGCATGTAAAACATAATATCCCCGACCCCAACAAATTTGATGAGGTCAGCAGCCAGTTAGGAAACTGAAACAGTATTTTTTGTACCACACTCTATATTTGCCAAGTATAACACCCTCATTGAGTTGTGCATTGCAGCACATATATCAGCTCCCATGGTGCATATCTGAAATATCTGATTTATTTTCTTCCCCAATTTACCATTGAATAAAGCACTACAGGTAAAGGCACAATATCTGAAATCTCAAAGACCATCCCTTGGGGTTCAAAAAAAAACCTTTCTTATGGTATGCATATATTATACTGAGTGAGGTTGAGGGCAATGGTAGTAAGTAATGATCCAATGAATAAAGAAATGGCAGAGAATGCCTCATAATGCCTGCAGGCAAAGCTTAAGAATAAATTATTGCACACTTGAGATAACTTTTGCAACCTGTTGTAGCTTGAGAACTGCAGTCAATATTTGTTTCATTTTATCTTCAAACTGAATACAACTGATGAATAGAAAATATTTCCACTGATCTTACAGGCTTTGCGGTATCAGCAGAAAATAATCTCTTTTATTGCCTGCTAATATCATTCAGACAATGGGATGTTCACATATGTTCTTATATGGAAGGTTTCTTCAGCAATCAAGTGTAATATTTCGATCAGGGTATTTATACTTGCATGTATACTTTTGGTAAATATAGAATCTAGTTCAAATATAGGCTAGAAATGTGTTGATGCTACATAAAACAGGCGCCTAAACTTTCAATATGACAGGTAGTAAGTGCGTGGAAATTCCTATTGGTAAAGGTTAAAGTATAGGCATCCAAGGCCCATTATTGGAACAGGCATTAGGCCCAGGCCAATGCCTGTTTCAGGAACCCTACCCAATGGGCCCACCCTTTACCTCTCAATCACCTGCCGGCTTCCCAGGACCTACCTTTACATCTGCCTCACCAGCGAAGTGCCTGGGCAGGTGTCTGCAGCTCACTGGTCTGATGGGGGTGGTGGTCTAATTTCAAACAGCCCTTAGGTGCTGGGGGTGGAGTAATATAAACTTTTGACGATATTGTAAACGGGACGATATTGGATCAGCCGCGAGTTATACACCTCTGCCAATTTTCATTAGGCAAGGTCATGAAGAGATTTAAACATGAGAATAAGATTTTTAAATTTGAGGTGTTGGAGGACCAGGACTCAAAGTATATCAGCAAGGAAAGGGGTTAGGGGAGAACAGGACTTGGTAGGGGATAGGATACAGGCAGCAGAATTTATGGAAGTAGGAGGCTGGGTCAGAAGAGAATTGAAGTAGTTAAGTCGGAAGATGACAAGGCATGGATGAGCATTTCAGTTGAATCTGGAGTGAGGCAGGCAATATTATAGTGGAGCATATAGTGGCAGCGAATTCCACAGATTTACAACCCTCTGAGAGAAGAAATTTCTCCCCATCTCAGTTTTAAATGGGCGGCTCCTTTTTCTAAGTTCCAATCTCCCCCATCAGTGGAAACATCCTCTCTGCATCCACCTTGTCAAGCCCCCTCATAATCTTATATGTTTTGATAAGATCACCTCTCATTCTTCTGAATTCCAATGAGTAGAGGCCCAACCTACTCAACCTTTCTTCATAAGTCAATCCCCTCATCTCCAGAATCAACCTAGTGAACTTTCTCTGAACTGCCTCCAATGCAAGTATATCCTTTCGTAAATATGGAAACCAAAACTGCATGCAGTATTCCAGGTGTGGCTTCACCAATACTCTGTATAGCTGTAGCAAGACTTCCCTGCTTTTATACTCCATCCCCTTTGCAATAAAGGCCAAGATTCCATTGGCCTTCCTGATCACTTGCTGTACCTGCATACTATCCTTTTGTGTTTCATGTACAAGTACCCCCAGGTCCTGCTGTACTGCAGCACATATGAGGTTGGAAGTACATCTCAGGGTCAAATAGGATGCTGAGGTTGAAAACAATCTGGATCAGTGCGAGACAGTGGGAAGGAAATTGTGGCGAGTGTCACAGACAATGGCTTTGGTCTTCCCAATGTTTAACTATTCATCCAAGACTGGATATTGGACAAGCAGTCTGACAGCACAGATGCTCTGGAGGGGTTGAATGAGGTGGTGGAGAGGTAGAGCTGGGTGTTGCCAGAGTACATGTGGAAACTGCTTACATCACGTGACTTCCTGTTACTGAGAAGGGGATAGAGGATCTTGGTTCAATACATCTGTAGTCGAGTGTGGTGGGTAGTATGTAGCTTTGGTTATCTGGCAACCATTAATATAGAAGAGAAATACATGCAAAATAACAACGCATGTACAGAAAGTGATATTTCATCCGTCTGCTCATAGTGAGTGCCATTTATTTCAAAGATCTAGTACTTCAAACCCCAAATCTTCGAATTGGGCAAAATTCAAGTATTATTCATGTATAGAACTATCCAACTTTTATCAATATTTCTTAATAAAGTTGAATCTACACTAAAGAGCGCATGGCCTAGAAATCTTGGTACCGGTGTTCTCAACTGTGCAATTTAATGTGGATGGCATTGCAACAAAGAAAATGGGCAAAACTCATTGTTGTTTTGATTTTCTTATTGTGGCCTTAAAATCTTTGTTTAATCTTGAGATCCAGGACTCTCCAAAGCTGAATCTAAACCTTGAAGTTTGAAGTTACCCAAATGCTCTTCTTTATGAACTTCTATCATTAATTCTGTGGGAGCTTTAACAACAAATATTGTATATTGTTCTTTACTTCCCATAAAGAATTTCCTTTGGAAGAATTGTACTGTAGCCATTTTATTGTTTCTGTTTACTAATGTAATTTTGCCATGCTTTTTAAAGATTATAATGCTCAGTATTTTTACTAAATGCAATATAGCAGAGAAGATTAAGAGTCGAATCTAATGGAAGTGTTCAGTTTTGAAAGGGTTTTAGAAGAAAAATAGCGAAAATGTATTTCAGGTGGTTGGTGAATTGATAGTGGGGGTTAGGGATTAGAACTAAAAGATTAAAGGGAGAAGTTTAAATAAATAATTTCATGCAACTGTTATTAGAATATCAAATTATTATTGAAAATGAGTCAATATAGGATTTAACAGGGAGCTAGATAAACACTGGAAGAGGATAAATATAAAGGATACAGAGAAAGAGCAGGGAAATATAATTAGATAGTTCTTCTGTGGAGCTTGCACTGGCACAGGTACGATGGACTGAATGGCCTTTTCAGTGTTGACATTTCTATGATTCTATGGGGTAAATTTTTGCCTTCGTTGCCTGGGTGGTAATCTGGTGAAGTGCATCACCCACTCTTATTGAACCTGCCTGATTTTCATTGCATAAGAACATAAGAACATAGGAAATAGGAGCAAGTATAGGCCATTTGGCCCCTCAAGCCTGCTCTGCCATTCAATAAGATCATGGCTGATCTGACCATGGACTCAGGTCCACCTCTCATTCTTCTGAACTCCAGTGTGTATAGGCCCAATCTACTCAACCTATTCTCATAAGTCAACCACCTCATCTCCAGAATCAACCTAGTGAACCTTCTCTGAACAGTCTCCAATGCAAATATATCCTTCCTTAAATACGGGGACCAAAACTGTACACAGTATTCCAGGCATTGAAGCCAAAAATTCTCCCCATGACTATACTATTCCATTTCTACCCAAGAAGTGTCTTGAAATTGGGCTCTTCAAATTAGAATTCCAGTGCTTAATATATTTGTTAGAATATATTTTGCCCTATATTTATTGGCGATGCTAACTTATTTAAACTACAAGATTATATGCCACTGGTAAAATAGCAGAGAAAATAATTTCATACAAGTGAGCTAAGCATTGGACACTAACATTTGAAGAGTCCAATTTCAAGGCATAGGGGCCGAAATTCAGTCCCGCCAGAAACCTGGCACACCTACCTTTTACAAAGTGTTTTTACCGCTGCTTCAGATGAGGTCGCCTCTTTCCCAAAATTCAGCTCTTTGTCTTTTTATTAAGCGGCCAGGAAGTTGGTCATAATGGGGGCAGAAGTGCGGCGGTAAGTGCTGGTGAGGGACGGAAGTTGAGGCAGGACGGATTCGTCGCTGTTGTCATTCAGCAGTGGAGCGGTGTTGACGTCATTGTGCGTCTGCGTCACCACGTATCTCCCTTTCTTTAAAGGGGAGAGAGTCAACGATATTTAGGATGGGCCACCAGTGAGGGTTTCGGCTGGGCCAGCAGCCTGGTACCCAAGAGAGGGTGACAGGCTGCTTGTTGACGGCCCGGCCGAACCAGGGGGCAAAATAGTCTGGCTGACAAGGAAGTCGGCCGGCAAAAAAAAAAAAAATGCCGGCTGCCGCAGTGAACCCTTGCCTTTAATGTCCGTTGCGCAGCCAGGGCTGACAAAGGGAATGAAAGGTGCACCAACATAAAAAGCTGTAAGATTTTTCGGGCTGAATTTCGAGGGAGGTGGAGGGTCCTGGCAGCGCGCACACTGATGACGTACTCGTGACCACTCAGCAGCGGCAGGGCGGAAGTGGGGACTGCCATAAAAAGCCCCCTGCTGAATTTAGCTTGTCGCGGCCATTCGATCAGTAATCGGCAGCTGCTCGACTCTGCCGCATGGCCACTGCAATCCGATGGTAACGGGCCTTATTCGGGAGCTGAATTTTGGCCCCATTGTGTTTTGTGATTGCATTCAAAAAAATGACAAAAGTTCTCTCTAAAGCAGGATGTTTCTGGCTCTTTCAGAAAATTAGCCTTGTCTGACAATTCACTAATATGGTGACAATTCTTCATACACTTTACAGCATACATGAAAGGATCTTAATGGATTATGGCAATGTGTTTTGAGTGGTAATCTTTTTATAGAAGACAAAAAAGAGTAAAGGACAGTCTATAACCCAGTAGGCTGATCATGATGGATGATAATGGTAATGATATTCAATAGATACAATATAATTACATGTAGTCAATCACTCCATTGTTTGCTATTTAATTAACTAATATATTCATTCAAAAATAATATGATTTCTCATAAGGTCTGTCAGTTTTACGATTGAGCCCTTCAACATTCTAATTCTTGTAACCTATCAAGTATCTAATTCATGAGTCGAAGAATACAAATATTAATACTATGTAAAACAACAAAACTAAAATAAATCAACCTGTTTATTAATAATACATGATTATTAGTTTGTTCTGAATAAATGTTTTTGTAATATTATAATAATTAACATTCATTGAAAATAATTCTTGGAAGCATAATGACAGTAGAAACGCTAGACAAGATTTTTGTTAATATTTACTGTATACATTTTTACATCCCATGACATAATGAGTTCATAATGTACATTTGTAGCTCGATAGCCTTGAAGCTTCTATAATCTTGGCAAATTGAAGTCTCATGGGAAATGCTAAAAACATGTGGAATTATATTGCTCTATGAAGGTTTCTGCATGTTCGAGGTTCAAAATAAGAAATTACATGGTCCTGTTACTTCTCTGTTCTCTGAAAGTGTGAGTGCAGGTAGATAAAGCCCTGAAAATGCCATTAGAATTTGAGTTTTTTAAATAGGGGCATAGAATACTAATAATGATGAATTTATACAGAACATTGGTTAGGTCACAGCTAGCATACTGTGGGCAGAATTCAGTGCCCCGTTATAGAAAGGATTTAAGCTTTAGGAGAGAAATTGATTCGTGTCTGATGACAGACAGGAAAAGGATGGCTGTGACTCCAATGTGCTCTTGAAGAGGTCAGTCCAAGGATCTCCCAGCATAGCCATGATGGGTTGAATAGTTCCTTTAGTGCGGTAAATTTTAATAGCTGGTTCTAACCATAGGTTCGAGTCCCAAGACTGTCTAAGGTGTCTGGAATTTGCCATTCATAGATGTGCTAAGTTATGTCAGTTTTTAGTGATACAGCAATGAAGTGAATATGGATATGATAGTGTAATGATTGTGGTATTGAACGAGTAGATGCAAAATTCTGAACTCAAATCCCACCATGGAAAGTTTGGAATTCAATGTGGATAATTTTGGCTTTATGCGATAGTATAAAACAGGTGATAGTAAATCAACTGAAGTCAATGGAAATAAAAATCAGGAGGTAAAATGGGCTGTCGATTCACTATCACTTGATCACTTGTTTTACACTAACGTAGAAAGTCAAACTTACCCTCAATATCTGGGGTAATTTTGGGCTATCACCAAGAAAATTTACTATGAAAGCTGCCAGATTGTTATAAAAATACAACTGGTTTACTAACGTTCTTCAGGGAAGTGAACTTGCAACCTCTTCCCAGTCTGATCTAGATGAGACTCCACATTAGATTATTGATTCTTAATACCCTCAGGGCGAGTAGGGATGGGCAATAAATGTGGCATTGGAAACTATTATGCTGTATTGCTATATAAAATCCTAGGGTCCGAAATTGTCTGGTTCTGCGCCTCCCGCTAGTGCCTTCAAGGGGTGCTAACGGGGCTCAAAACTGTTTTTGCCTGGGGTGGGGGGGGGGGGGGGGGTGCGGGGTGGGGCACTAGCGACTCCCACTAATTTGCATTAGCGCCTCAGGCTGTCGCGCCTCCGGCGATGACGTGATCGTCATGCGTGGCGGCCACTTTGCGCCCCTTGGCAGAAATCGCCTTGCGTTCTGTGCAGCCGCCGTTGGCAATGCCCCGCGCCAGCCTCGCAGGTCGTGGACCGGGCTGACCTTCACTCCTGGGGTGGAAGGTAAAGGTGCCGCCATTTTTTTTCAGTCCAATCACTGGACGGCCCGTTCTGCTCTGCTGTCACGTGGTCTGGGCAGCCATCGTTTAGCCCGGCACTCCATTGGGTGTCGGGCTGTGGCCATGACACCACGCAGCCTTGGTAGCCCAGTGGAGGCCATCAAAGGGACTGCAGAATTCGCAGTGGCCCTCCACTTTAACAAAAGAAGAGGGTATTGAAACGTGTCAGTGTGCTGCGGAGAAGCCACTTAGCGCTGCCGATCCCGCCCGCCTAGCGCCACGGACACCGGCCCAACAGGAAGTGGAGCGAGCGACATTGCGCTCCACTTCCTGTGAGGCACGGTAACCCGAATTTCGTGGCTAGGTGCAGGAAGTCCCGTCCTGACTTGGTTCCCACCTCCAAATGGGGCGTAACTCAATTTTGCCCTCTAAGTTTTTAGCTCAAGTTTTTTCTCTCTCTCTCACACTCACAAACACACAAATTGGATTCACACTCATCACAGTGAAACATAACAAGCCAACCAGCTCGGGACTTGCATTGGCGAGGATTTGTTAATTACGGTAGTTTTGCTCTGAGTTAGAAAAGTTAGAAAAGTTCACTGTACAACTTTTTTAATTTTCATCAAGTGATGCCAGTACTGAGGAAAGACATTTCAGATATTCAGTATCAGCATTTCCAGGTCAGGTTTAGCACAGTATAGCCAGATGCAGAGTAAAGTTCCCTTTACTCTGTCCCAAAAGGGTGCCTCAGCCTCAACCTCAGAATCACCCTCCAGTGTGGCATTTTGGAATTTTATTTCTATTTCCCATACCAATCAAATATCAGCCTGTCTGCATGATATTGGCCAGGAAATTCCACAAGGATTCTTTTCTGATTTCTGACCGAAGCTGTGGTGGGAAATTGGGAGAACCCCTGCTAAATTTCAGGACCATTGCCAATTATTGTCAGATTATGGGTAGTTTTGAGCTGTTGATCCATGCCAACTAGATTGAGATTACCCAAAGTCATTTCACACAGGAAATCTATGGACAGACTTTCATCTCATCAGTCTGGATTGGATGTGAAGCCAAGTCCCAGAGATGAAAGGTCAGTGTGTAACTCACTGTGCCAGCCAATCTATGTAACATTTTTAATCCTGTCTTCTCATGTTGATGCATTGTTATCATCAATCAGAATAGTTTTAAAATGTCCATTATGTTCAAAAAGCACAAATACTTGAGGGCATATGAAAGGCAGTTTAATATTGTGCGTCCAAAGTCTACACTATCTGGGTTTGGGCTTGATATTTTTTTTAATTGATTGTATGTCTAGTATTTAAGATCTCATGAGTGGTATGGGAACCAGATAGATTTGTCGATGGTTTTACTAATGAAATATTTGGCTAAGTGAATGTTTCTTTAGAAATGTCTGCTCAGATCCACATATTTTTGAGCAGTCAGCCAGTCCACGATGAGTCTGTACTATCACACACGATCTATAAATAAAAGGACATTAAAGCCACTGCTATCCATTATGATGGACAGAATGTTTTGGTACAAACAAACAATGTTGACTTGATGAGCTGTATGAGCAGCAACATTTTTATCAATAGGGATGAGGTAACTAAATTTGACCTGTTGTGAATTGGGGTGAATTGATTATTTCTGAATAAAATTTAGACTACCTCTATGGATTTCTTCTTGGCACTTAGGAATTCAAAACTATGGAACTCATAAGTTCTACAATCTAAAGCTGCAGTTCTACCAGAGATGCTGATCTTAGGCTGATATCTGTGTAGCGTGGTGAATAACTAGCAGACTTAAATTACACTGCTCAATACGTATTGAGCATACGTGCTTGGATATATCCCTAGATCTTGGCTCTCCCTACAACTTCTATTTTAATGTTATTAGATCATTAGATTTTGTCATATGACTGAAGATTTAACATTAATTTCCAAAATTCCCAAGTGATCCAGTTGCAACCAGCATCAAGCTGAAGTTACACGATACCCAGTGTGAATCCTAAATTATGTGAGACTAAGGAAACGGTAGCATAGTGGTTTTGTTACTGGACTAGTAATCCAGAGACCTGGACTAATAAATTGAGAGACATGAGTGTAAATCCCACCATGGCAGCTGAGGAATTTAAATTCAGTTAATTAATAAATTTGGAATAAAAAAACTAGTGTCAGTAATGATGATCATATCGGATTGTCATAATACTCATTTGGTTCACTAATGTCCTTTAGAAAATCTGCTGTCCTTACAATGTCTGGCCTATATGACTCCAGACCAACAGCAATGTGGTTGTCTCTTAACTGCCCTCTGAAATGGCCTAGCAAGCCACTTAGTTGTAACAAAGTTACAGAAAGCAATAATAAGAATAAAACTAGATGGACCACCTGGCATCGACCTCGGCACCGGCTTCGAACATGAAAATGGCACACCCAACCCAGTCGACCAAGCAAAGTCCCCCTCACTAAAATTGGGAGAGCTGACCCACAGACGAGTCAAGCAATAGCCTGACATAGTCATACTCACAGAATCATACCTTTCAGCCAATGTCCCAGATTCCTTCAGCACCTCCCACTGGCAGGACAGACCCACCAGGGATGATGTCACAGTGGTATACAGTCGGGAGGGAGTGGCCCTGGGAGACCTCAACATTAACTCCGGACCCAATAAAGTTTCATCATTTCAGATCAAACATTGGTAAGGAAACCTCCTGTTGATGACCACCTACTATCCTCCTTCAGCCGAAGGCTCTGTGCCTCAATGCGAGGAGTATTCGGAATAAGATGGATGAATTAACTGTGCAGATAGCAGTTAATGGATACGATGTGGTTGGCATCACAGAGACATAGCTCCAGGGTGACCAAGGCTGGGAACTCAACATCCAAGGGTATTCAAAATTTAGGAAGGATAGACAGAAAGGAAAAGGAGGTTGGGTGGCGTTGCTGGTTAAAGAGGAAATTAATGCAATTGTAAGGAAAGACATTAGCTTGGATGATGTGGAATCGGTATGGGTGGAGCTACGGAATACCAAAGGGTAGAAAACGCTCGTGGGAGTTGTGTACAGACCTCCAAACAGTAGAGCGATGTTGGGGAGGGCATCAAACAGGAAATTAGGGGTGCATGCAATAAAGGTGCAGCAGTTATCATGGGTGACTTTAATATGCATATAGATTGGGATAACCAAACTGGAAACAATACGGTGGAGGAGGATCTCCTGGAGTGCATAAGGGATGGTTTTCGAGACCAATATGTCGAGGAACCAACTAGGGGGGAGGCCATCTTAGACTGGGTGATGTGTAATAAGAGAGGATTAATTAGCAATCTCGTTGTGCGAGGCCCCTTGGGGAAGAGTGACCATAATATGGTGGAATTCGACATTAGGATGGAGAAAGAAACAGTTAATTCAGAGACCATGGTCCAGAACTTAAAGAAGGGTAACTTTGAAGGTATGAGGCATGAATTGGCTAGGATAGATTGGCGAATGATACTTAAGGGGTTGACAGTGGATGGCCAATGGCAGACATTTAGAGACCGCATGGATGAACTACATCAATTGTACATCCCTGTCTGGCGTAAAAATAAAAAAGGGAAGATGGCTCAACCGTGGCTATCAAGGGAAATCAGGGATAGTATTAAAGCCAAGGAATTGGCATTCAAATTGGCCAGAAATAGCAGCGAACCCAGGGACTGTAAGAAATTTAGAACTCAGCAGAGGAGGACAAAGGGTTTGCTGAGGGCAGGGAAAATAGAGTACGAGAGGAAGCTTGCAGGGAACATTAAGAAGGACTGCAAAAGCTTCTATAGATATGTAAAGAGAAAAAGGTTAGTAAGGACAAACGTAGGTCCCCTGCAGTCAGAATCAGGGGAAGTCATAACTGGGAACAAAGAAATGGCAGACCAATTGAACAAGTACTTTGGTTCGGTATTCACTAAGGAGAACACAAACAACCTTCCGGATATAAAAGGGGTCAGAGGGTCGAGTAAGAAGGAAGAACTGAGGGAAATCCTTATTCGTCGGGAAATTTTGTTGGGGAAATTGATGGGATTGAAGGCCGATAAATCCCCAGGGCCTGATGGTCTGCATCCCAGAGTAATTAAGGAGGTGGCCTTGGAAATAGCAGATGCATTGACAGTCATTTTCCAACATTCCATAGATTCTGGATCAATTCCTATGGAGTGGAGGGTAGCCAATGTAATCCCACTTTTTAAAAAAGGAGGGAGAGAAAAAACAGAGAATTATAGACCGGTCAGCCTGACATCGGTAGTGGGTAAAATGATGGAATCAATTATTAAGGATGTCATAGCAGCGCATTTGGAAAGAGGTGACATGATAGGTCCAAGTCAGCATGGATTTGTGAAAGGGAAATCATGCTTGACAAATCTTCTGGAATTTTTTGAGGATGTTTCCAGTAGAGTGGACAAGGGAGAACCAGTTGATGTGGTGTATTTGGACTTTCAGAAGGCTTTCGACAAGGTCCCACACAAGAGATTAATGTGCAAAGTTAAAGCACATGGGATTGGGGGTAGTGTGCTGACGTGGATTGAGAACTGGTTGGCAGACAGGATGCAAAGAGTAGGAGTAAATGGGTACTTTTCAGAATGGCAGACAGTGACTAGTGGGGTACCGCAAGGTTCTGTGCTGGGGCCCCAGCTGTTTACATTGTACATTAATGATTTAGACGAGGGGATTAAATGTAGTATCTCCAAATTTGCAGATGACTCTAAGTTTGGTGGTAGTGTGAGCTGCAAGGAAGATGCTATGAGGCTGTAGAGTGACTTGGATAGGTTAGGTGAGTGGGCAAATGCATGGCAGATGAAGTATAATGTGGATAAATGTGAGGTTATCCACTTTGGTGGTAAAAACAGAGAGACAGACCATTATCTGAATGGTGACAGATTAGGAAAAGGGGAGGTGCAATGAGACCTGGGTGTCATGGTACATCAGTCATTGAAGGTTGGCATGCAGGTTAAGAATGCAAATAGCATGTTGGCCTTCATAGCGAGGGGATTTGAGTACATGGGCAGGGAGGTGTTACGACCATTGTACAGGCCCTTGGTAAGGCCACACCTGGAGTATTGTGTACAGTTTTGGTCTCCTAACTTGAGGAAGGACATTCTTGCTATTGATGGATTGCAGCAAAGGTTCACCAGACTGATTCCCAGGATGGCGGGACTGACATATCAAGAAAGACTGGATCAACTGGGCTTGTATTCACTGGAGTTCAGAAGAATGAGAGGGGATCTCATAGAAACGTTTAAAATTCTGATGGGTTTAGACAGGTTAGATGCAGGAAGAATGTTCCCAATGTTGAGGAAGTCCAGAACCAGGGGTCACAGTCTAAGGATAAGGGGTAAGCCATTTAGGACCGAGATGAGGAGAAACTTCTTCACCCAGAGAGTGGTGAACCTGTGGAATTCTCTACCGCAGAAAGTTGTTGAGGCCAATTCACTAAATATATTCAAAAAGGAGTTAGATGTATTCCTTACTACTGGGGGGATCAAGGGGTATGGCGAGAAAGCAGGAATGGGATACTGTAGTTGCATGTTCAGCCATGAACTCATTGAATGGCGGCGGAGCAGGCTCGAAGGGCCGAATGGCCTACTCCTGCACCTATTTTCTATGTTTCTATGTTTCTATGTACACTGTGGCTGCAGTGTGCACCATCTACAAGATGCACGCAGCAACTCGCCAAGGCTTTTTTGACAGCACCGCCCAAACCCGTGATCTCCACCACCTAGAAGGACAAGGGCAGCAGGCGCATGGGAACACTCTTACCTGCAAGTTTCCCTCAAAATTACATACCATTCTGCCTTGGAAATATATCACCGTTCCTTCATTTTCACTGGGTCAAAATCCTGGAACCTCCTTCCGAACAGCACTGTGGGAATACCTTCACCACAAGTGCTGCAGTGCTTCAAGAAGGTGGCTCACCACTATTTTCTTAAGGGCAATTAGGGATGGGCAATAAATGTTGGCCTTGCCAGCGTCACCCACATTTATTTTAAGGTACTAGAGGTAGTGCTTCATGACTTAGACAATGGTATTGCTACTGGACCAGTACTGCCTCCCACCCTCCCGCAAAATACTTTTCCAACTGATGAATGTACTTCAAAACCATTTATTGTCTGTAACATGCTTTGAGAAGTTTATGAGAGATGTGATACATAGAAACATAGAAAATAGGTGCAGGAGTAGGCCATTCGGCCCTTCGAGCCTGCACCGCCATTCAATGAGTTCATGGCTGAACATGCAACTTCAGTACCCCATTCCTGCTTTCTCGCCATACCCCTTGATCCCCCTAGTAGTAAGGACTTCATCTAACTCCTTTTTGAATATATTTAGTGAATTGGCCTCAACAACTTTCTGTGGTAAAGAATTCCACAGGTTCACCACTCTCTGGGTGAAGAAGTTTCTCCTCATCTCAGTCCTATATGGCTTACCCCTTATTCTTAGACTATGACCCCTGGTTCTGGACTTCCCCAACATTGGGAACGTTCTTACTGCATCTAACCTGTCTGAACCCATCAGAATTTTAAATGTTTCTATGAGATCCCCTCTCGTTCTTCTGAACTCCAGTGAATACAAGCCCAGTTGATCCAATCTTTCTTGATATGTCAGTCCCGCCATCCCAGGAATCAGTCTGGTGAATCTTCGCTGTAATCCCTCAATAGCAAGAATGTCCTTCCTCAAGTTAGGAGGCCAAAACTGTACACAATACTCCAGGTGTGGCCTCACCAAGGCCCTGTACAACTGTAGTAATACCTCCCTGCCCATGTACTCAAATCCCCTCGCTATGAAGGCCAACATGCCAATTGCTTTTTTAACCACCTGCTGTACCTGCATGCCAACCTTCAACGGCTGATGTATCATGACACCCAGGTCTCGTTGCACCTCCCCTTTTCCTAATCTGTCACCATTCAGATAATGGTCTGTCTCTCTGTTTTTACCAGCAAAGTGGATAACCTCACATTTATCCACATTATACTTCATCTGCCATGCATTTGCCCACTCACCTAACCTATCCAAATCACTCTGCAAAATGATAGCATCCTCCTCGCAGCTCACACTGCCACCCAACTTAGTGTCATCCGCAAATTTGGAGATACTACATTTTATCCCCTCGTCTAAATCATTAATGTACAATGTAAACAGCTGGGGCCCCAGCACAGAACCTTGCGGTACCCCACTAGTCACTGCCTGCCATTCTGAAAAGTACCCATTTACTCCTACTCTTTGCTTCCTGTCTGCCAACCATTCTCAATCCACGTCAGCACACTAGCCCCAATCCCATGTGCTTTAACTTTGCACATTAATCTCTTGTGTGGGACCTTGTCGAAAGCCTTCTGAAAGTCCAAATACACCACATCAACTGGTTCTACCTTGTCCACTCTACTGGAAACATCCTCAAAAAATTCCAGAAGATTTGTCAAGCATGATTTCCCTTTCACAAATCCATGCTGACTTGGACCTATCATGTCACCTCTTTCCAAATGCGCTGCTATGACATCCTTAATAATTGATTCCATCATTTTACCCACTACCGATGTCAGGCTGACCGGTCTATAATTCCCTGTTTTCTCTCTTCCTGCTTGTTTAAAAAGTGGGGTTACATTGGCTACCCTCCACTCCATAGGAACTGATCCAGAGTCTATGGAATGTTGGAAAATGACTGTCAGTGCATCTGCTATTTCCAAGGCCACCTCCTTAAGTACTCTGGGATGCAGACCATCAGGCCCTGGGGATTTATCGGCCTTCAATCCCATCAATTTTCCCAACACAATTTCCCGACTAATAAGGATTTCCCTCAGTTCCTCCTTCTTACTCGACCCTCTGTCCCCTTTTATATTCGGAAGGTTATTTGTGTCCTCCTTAGTGAATACCGAACCAAAGTACGTTCAATTGGTCTGCCATTTCTTTGTTCCCCGTTATGACTTCCCCTGATTCTGACTGCAGAGGACCTATGTTTGTCTTTACTAACCCTTTTCTCTTTACATATCTATAGAAACTTTTGCAGTCCGTCTTAATGTTCCCTGCAAGCTTCCTCTCGTACTCTATTTTCCCTGCCCTAATCAAACCCTTTGTCCTCCTCTGTTGAGTTCTAAATTTCTCCCAGTCCCCGGGTTCACTGCTATTTCTGGCCAATTTGAATGCCACTTCCTTGGCTTTAATACTATCCCTGATTTCCCTTGATAGCCACGGTTGAGCCACCTTCTCTTTTTTATTTTTACGCCAGACAGGGATGTACAATTGTTGTAATTCATCCATGCGGTCTCTAAATATCTGCCATTGGCCATCCACTGTCAACCCCTTAAGTATCATTCGCCAATCTATCCTAGCCAATTCACGCCTTATACCTTCAAAGTTACCCTTCTTTAAGTTCTGGACCATGGTCTCTGAATTAACTGTTTCATTCTCCATCCTAATGTCGAATTCCACCATATTATGGTCACTCTTCCCCAAGGGGCCTCGCACAACGAGATTGCTAATTAATCCTCTCTCATTACACAACACCCAGTCTAAGATGGGTGCTACACAAATTCAAATCTTTGCTGGTATTGTTTTCAACTTGGTAGCTTGCTTGGTCACTTCAAGATGGCAATAATAATCAACCATGCACGCTGGAATCTCAACAACCGGGATCGCTGGAGGGTCGCAACCCTGCTCCTGGCTCCAGCCCACACTGTGTGAAGAATCTTCCATTGATGGGGCTTGTCAAGCCCGTCCTGCGAGGCTCCTGGCCAACTGAAGAAAGCAATTGGCCAGGAATGATGTCATTTGATGACGTGTCATCAGTCGGTTTCCTGAAAGAGACTTGACCATATTGATTTTGACAGTTGTGCTGTCAGTGATCTGCAGCACTGAGGTGCAGCAAACACTGACAAGCACTGCAAAAAAGATGCTCAGCTGCACCCAGACTCTCCCATGACTCCCTCCAGATGCTTATGGATGGTGTCACAGCATGAAGGGTGGCTTTCTTCCTTTCCAATGGGCGGAACAGACCTCCCCAGGACATCAACGCAGCCAGGCCACACATTCCACAGGAGGGAACAAACAGGGATGTTGTCAGGAAGAGCTGGCTGCAGGGGCATAGCAATCACAAAACGTTACTGCAAAGCTACACTCAACCTTATTCTGCTGTGCCACTCATCACATCTCCATCACTCTGCCTTCCCTACCTGACTCCTGCACATCCCTACACACATCAACTTACTTTGCACCTCCACCTATCCCTCTATCTACATTATCACATCCCCATCTCACTAGCCGCCCCTCACAGTCACCCTCATCCTTGTCGAATCATATCAACTCGCACACAAGATTAGATACTTGGGTCTTCTAGCCCATGGTCATGTAATGTTTCTGATAATGTGTTGTCACGCATTGAAATTTTAATTTTGATCATTTTGTGTTCTTGGATAGATTTGTGTGCACCTTTGGAAGTGGCTTAGTGAATCGTAGTGAATGGTGAGATATAAGGGTACCCCTTGCAATGGTGATGAGTGTGAAAGGAATGGCTTGGGCATTGCAGGGATGCCTTATGGTGCTGGTGTGGGGTGGTACCAACCTGGTGTTTCATGTGGCAGCCAGGGTGCACAGCGTCAAGTGAAGTAAATGTGGCCATGGTAAGGCCATCCCTGGCGTCCCGAGCAGCAATGTGGTCGGTTGAAATATTTTCAAGGGCACCGATGCTGCTTGAATAGATGGCAGGTGAGGTTGAGATGACAGAAGTGATCTGTCAATGGTGAGAGAGGTTGCTCCAAGGAGGTGACAGTGGATGGAGAGTTCACTGCAGACACTTCCAAACTGCATACAGCTCAAAAGTGTCTTCCAAATCCTGAAATCTTCAGCCTCTGAGATTGGAAAGTGAACAGTTGTGAAATGGTAGCTTTTATACCACTTCTGCAGCTGTCAACTAGTCAAAGCAAAGTAGAGTCACTGAGAAGCCAACACACTTACCTGACGTGAAGCCCAAGAGATGGGAAGCTGCTGAAAAACTTGGAAAAATAGTAAGTACCTGGTAAAATTATTTTTAAATACCTCCAAACTACCTCTTAACGATGTTAATTGGCTGGCTCACCATTTGGTGTCGGGTCTGTGAACCGCAGCCAGACACAGCACTTTGGAAAATAACAACGAGGCGGTTTCAGAGCGTGATCCCGCCCCACTGTCAATCACGGCCATTTTGACAGCAGGTCCGCCTCCAATCCCGCATTCACAGTGCTGGTAAGATTCAGGCCATAGTGTGGGACTCGAGTTGCATTTAGATCAGACCAGGTCGGGGTGTAAGGCTCCCACACCTAAAGAGACATTAGTGAATCAATTGGGTTTTTACAACAATTTCGTTGTAAAACAGAACTCTTTGCAATTATTTACTGGTACTAGCCCACAATTGACCAGATTTATTGCATTTAATTTCACAAGCTGACATGGTTGGAATTGAATTCACAACTTCTGGCTTTTTAGATTAGTATCATAACCAGTAAGCTACTGGATTACAGATGAGCAAATTTGGTTCCTTGCTGAATGTTGAAACATTGGGAAAGGCTCCCTGTAAAGCATGCACATCAGCCATGTAAGAGGGGCATTTGGGATGTGGCATGCTCAATTAAGTTTTTATAATGAGAGAGGACATTCAATTGTTAGCAAATGTCTTTGTTTTGTTTGCAGTTTTAATTATATTTTGCTGCCATTTGCTTTATACAATATTTTTGCTGGGTGGGTGCCATATTTACATTTTTTATATCAATAGATTCTTTCATTATTTTTGGTTGCTGCTGACAATGAAATTACACTATACAAAGTGTCAAGGATGGGAACTTCTTCAGGGGGTTTTGAACATGTAGCATCATTTAGATGCAGAAGATTATCAGGAACGGTAGCATAGTGGTTATGTTACTTGACTAGTAATCCAGAAACCTGGATGATGCAAGAAACATGAGTTCATAATCCCACCCTGGCAGCTGGGGAATTGAATTCAGTTACTTAATAAATCTGGAATAAAAAGCTAATATCAGTAATAGTATTAATCATAATTTGTTGTAAAAATCCATCTGGTTCATTAATATCCTTTACAGAAGGAAATCTGCTGTCCTTACCTGGTCTGGCCTATATGTGACTCTGGACTCACAGCAATGTGGTTGACTCTTAACTACCCTCTGAAATAGCCTAGCAAGCCATTCAGTTGTACCAAACCGCTACAAAGTAGTATCACCACACGGACTACAGTGATTCAAGAAGGTGGCTTACTACCATCTTTTCAAGAGCAAGTAGGGATGGACAACAAAAGCTAGCCTTGCCAGTGATGCCCACATCCCAAGAATGAGAAAAGGAGTTCACGAGGGACCAATGTGCAGGTGCAATGATACCTGAAGTGTTTTGTTGTCTACATCCATCATTATTCTGGCACCTGTATATATGGATCTCTTCACATGTGCTTGGACATAAGAACATAGGAAATAGGAATAGGAGTAGGCCATACGGTCCCTCGAGTCTGCTCCGCCATTCAGTAAGATCATGGCTGATCTGATCATGGACTCAGCTCCACTTCCCTGCCCGCTCCCCATCACCCCTTATCCCCTTATCATTTAAGAAACTGTTTATTTCTGTCAAATTTATTCAATGTCTCAGCTTCCACAGATCTCTGAGACAGCGAATTCCACAGATTTACAACCCTCTGAGAGAAGAAATTTCTCCTCATCTCTGTTTTAAATGGGCGGCCCCTTATTCTAAGATCATGCCCTCTAGTTCTCGTCTTCCCCATCAGTGGAAACACCCTCTCTGCATCCACCATATCAAGCCCCCTCATAATCTTATACATTTTGATAAGATCACCTCTCATTCTTCTGAATTCCAATGAGTAGAGGCCCAACCTACTCAACCTTTCCTCATAAGTCAATCCCCTCATCTCCGGAATCAACCTAGTGAACCTTCTCTAAACTGCCTCCAAAGCAAGTATATCCTTTCGTAAATATGGAAACCAAAACTGCATGCAGTATTCCAGATGTGGCCTCACCAATACCCTGTATAGCTGTGACAAGACTTCCTTGCTTTTATACTCCATTCCCTTTGCAAAAAAGGCCAAGATTCCATTAGCCTTCCTGATCACTTGCTGTACCTGCATACTATCCTTTCGTGTTTCATGCACAAATACCCCCAGGTCCCGCTGTACGGCAACACTTTGCAATCTTTCTCCATTTAAATAACAACTTGCTCTTTGATTTTTTTCTGCCAAAGTGCATGACCTCACAATTTCCAACATTATACTCCATTTGCCAAATTTTGCCCACTCACTTAGCCTGTTCATGTCCTTTTGCAGATTGTTTGTGTCCTCCTCTCACATTGCTTTCCCTCCTATCTTTTATCATCAGCAAACTTGGCTACGTTACACTCAGTCCCTTCTTCCAAGTCGTTAATATAGATTGTAACTAGTTGGGGTCCCAGCACTGATCCCATTCGGCACCTCACTAGTTACTGGTTGCCAACCAGAAAATGAACCATTTATCCCGACTCTCTGTTTTCTGTTAGTTAGCCAATCCTCTATCCATGTCAATATATTACCCCCAAGCCCGTGAACTTTTATCTTGTGTACTAACCTTTTATGTGGCACCTTGTCAAATGCCTTCTGGAAGTCCAAATACACCACATCCACTAGTTCCCCCTTTATCCACCCTGTTCGTTACATCCTCAAAGGATTCCAGCAAATTTGTCAAACATGATTTCCCCTTCATAAATTCATGCTGACTCTGCCTGGCCGAATTTTGCTTTTCCAAATGTCCTGCTACTGCTTCTTTAAAAATGGACTCCAACATTTTCCCAACCACAGATGTTAGTTTCCTGCTTTTTGTCTGCCTCCTTTTTTAAATAGGGGCGTTACATTTGCAGTTTCCAATCTGCTGGGTCCTCCCCAGAATCCAGGGAATTTTGGTAAATTACAACCAATGCATCCACAATCCCTGCCGTTACTTCTCTTACGACCCTAGTGTTGCGTATGCAATAACTCATCAGATCAGTACCGTGAACTCACTCAGGTGCGACCTGACTCTACTTTACTAGCTCTCAAAGTGAGGATTAAACATGGAGGTTTTCTTTATATACAAGGGCTGCTCGTGTGTGTCTGTGGCACAATGACCTCTGAATTTTTGCTCCCCTTGGTGGCAGGTAAACCCAGGCATACATACATTACATCATTCCCCCCCCCCCCCCCCCCCCGCAAGATCTTGGTATCAGTCCTATTTACAAATTGAGATGGTCCAGGGCTTTCCGCTCCCTAGTTGATCATCTCAGTTCAATTCTAGATCTAGGTGAGCTGTCTGAATTATTCATGACTTGAGGCTGGGTAGCCGATCTAATGGGAGTGGCAGTGTCAATGTCAGAAGGTCCAGATTCATTGACAACAGCAAGGTCTTCTGATGGCTGAATATGAATTGGTTGGTCATTGATGGTGTCTTCTTCAAGCTGTTCCGGTTTGTCTGTGTGCCGCAATTTCATCAGATCAATGTGCCTCCTGCATGTTTGCCCATTGGGTGAGCCTGACAATAAGCACCCTGTTACCCTCCTTGGCAGTAACAGTGCCAGTGACCCACTTAGGGCCCTGACCATAATTTAGCACATACACAGGATCATTAATAGCGATGTCAAGTGACATGGCAGTGCGATCATGATACTACTGCTGATGTTGACGTCTGTTTTCGACGTGATCGTTAAGATCAGAGTGGACAAGCGAGAGCCTAGTCTTGACACCTCTCTTCATCAACAGTTCAGCAGGGGGGACCCTGGTAAGCGTCCAGTAACTAAGCAGTATGCGTGACAAGCGAGTCTGCAAAGAATCGTGAGTTACGGGTTTCAGGCTCTGCTTGATCGTTTTGACGGCCCACTCCGCTTGACCATTGGACGCAGGTTTGAATGGTGCTGACCTTACGTGCTTGATACCATTGAGTCTCATAAACTTTTGAAACTCCAAACCCGTGAAGCACGATCCGTTGTCACTCACAACGATGTCGGACAGACCATGAGTGGCGAACATGGTACGAAGGCTCTCAATGGTAGCTGTGGATGTGCTGGCTGACATGATTACACATTCTATCCATTTGGAATACACATCCACCACCAATAAAAACATTTTGCCCAGGAAAGGACCCGTAGAGTCGATGTGGATCCTCGACCATGGTTTGGATGGTCACGACGACAGACTTAACGGAGATTCCACTGGTGCATTGCTTTAACTGCATGCAAGTGTTGCACTGATGCCCACACGACTTCAACTCGGAGTCAATGCCAGGGCACCAAACATGAGACCTGGCAATGACCTTCATCATCACAATACCGGGATTGGTACTGTGTAAATCCCATACAAATCTCTCCCTACCTTTCTTGGGCATAACAACACGATTATCCCATAGCAAACAATCAGATTGAATGGATAGTTCATCTTTGCGACGGTTGTAAGGTTTGGTCCCTGTTATGTTCAGAATAAATTCACAGGACTATATCGCAAGCTCAAACTGTTGTGACCTTGGTCTCTTTATTCAGATTCCAGAGTGAGGAAGCAGCATGGTGAATCATCTTTTATACCAGCTTGCCCCAGGGTGCACATCCACCACCACCAAAAACATTTTGCCCAGGAAAAGTCCCGTAGAGTCGATGTGGATCCTCGACCATGGTTTGGATGGTCACGACCACAGACTTAGCGGAGATTCCACTGGTGCATTGCTTTAACTCCATGCAAGTGTTGCACTGATGCCCACATGACTTCAACTCAGGTCTCCCACAGGGGTGCCCCCTAGTGGCAAATCTTAAATTTGGGTAAGGTCGACATACATACATAACATCACTCCACCTTCAAAGTTTTATTGTGCAAGTTATTTGCAAGTTGAGGCACTCTGACACCCCACGACCCCAGGTCGATCGCCTAGGTTGAAGTCCTGACATGGTGGGTTCATCCTCGTGGTTGACGGCGAAGTGGATCATGTTAGTGGGTCGCTGGGGGCCAGGTCCTTTCACAGTGGTTCCTGGTTATCTGTAATTCGCAGTTTGGTCTTGTCCAAATGCTTTACTCGTTAGCCCGGTACATGGTTTCACAATCAAACGCTCCGTTTTCATCACATACGCTCCATTCCCTCCCTTGGCTAATGTGATGCTAGCGGCCCAACTGGGGCCCTGAGCATGGTCTACATCACTTATTCTGATGTCGTGTGGAGGGGCCGTGTAATTATGATGCATTCTCTGTTGATGGCATACGGAAGGCTAGGTTCTGAGTGATTCTGTCTGGTGACTGCATAGCACCCGTGATAGCCGGATCTGTAGGGAGTCTACTGTGCCACGCGTGGTGCTAGGTTTAGTGATTTGGGTTACCTGCTCCAGGCTATTGTCGCTGACCCTGAGGTCTAGCAAGCTCAGGATGGCCACAATGGCCTTGAGACTTTCGGTAGTGGCGGGAGGCCGAATGGTCCCCATGGACCTTGGGTTGTAGTATGGGGGCCCTGGACCACCGACTGTGTGTAGCCGCCCTGCCTTGCTTTGCAACGTTAGGATGGTTCTATTGTCTCTGCGACGGATAAGTTGCCACATCCCATCTAGCAGTTCACCTTTGGCAGGCGGTAACGTGGGATCCTGGCTGATCCAGGTCCTAAGCTGGGGAGCCGTTACAGTTGACCCCTCACTTTCTAGCACTTCCATAACCGCGAGTGGGTCTGCAGGCTGTGCTGTTTCCACCCCAGTGGTGGGCAACAGTGGCCAACTGAGAGCATTAGTACCGCTCTCAGTGCCTGGCCAGTGGCGGATCATGTTACAGTGCACAGACAGTGTTGGACATTCTCGAAACAACGCATCGATAATGGTGCCTCTGCTCTCCCAAGCTTGTGGGATGAGCGGCTTGTCTGACTCGAACACAGATTGGGACACTCTTTGGTACGTCTCTTTAGTTCTGTGAACACAGGCTGCTGCTTTGTTTAACTTATTTGATACATGTTCAATCGTTTGGGGCTCGCCCGCTACTTTTGCTTGCTGCACAACACTCCCGACCCTGTGCGGTAACATCTCACTTGCTACGAATACTTTGTTAGACACATATACAATTGGTTGGGGTTCGCCCGCTACTTTGGCTTGCTGTACAACACACTCGACCCCGTGTGATAACACATCACTTGTTACAAGTACTTTGTCCGATACATATACGGCCGATTGGTGTTCGCCCACTACTTTGGCTTGTTGTAAGGTACTCGCGACCCCATACAATGGTACATCATTGGCCGCGAAAGACCGCTCACAAGGGTTACATGGTGCGCACAATTTATTGGAGCATAGTCGGTACCTGGCCTTCACCGTGGCCGCACATTTACCATTGCCCCAAACCCAGTCGTCATCCTTGCTGGGCAACACATTCCTTCATTCCATTGCAGCGACCTCCCGTCTGGGCGCTCTCTCGCCCTGTGGTCTGGACACTTTCTCATCCTGTGGTCTGGACGCTCTCTTGTCCCGTGGCCTGGATGCACTCTCATCCCGTGGTTTGGACGCACCTTCATCCCGTGGTCTGGACGCCTTTTCGTCCTGTGGTCTGGGTGCCCTCTCGTCCATATCCATGATGCCAACTGCCGTGATCTTCCTCCTCAGGTATTTTGCCTCTGGCGTTGGAAAGATGCATTCGGATCATTTTGGCCAGAGTCCCACTCTGCATGGATGACCTGGAACCTCTTCCATCGTCGCGAAGGGGTCGTCTGCTTCGGGTGATGGGTACCGCGCCTGTACCGCTCCTCGTGGGTGTGATGAGCGGCCTGTGCCTTGGGGATCTGCGAATGGATCTGCACTTCGATGCCTGGTTCAGATGAAAGTGGGGGTTTGCTCAGCCTTTGAGAAGGGGAGGCCTCGTTCGCCGGAGAATGTACACAGAGGTCTTCCCAGTTCCATCGAATCTTCCCCATCCACCTCCTGCCAAGCAGCATTGGCCCATCACCTGAAACAATTCACAGTGGTAAATCGTGCACTGCTCCCTCATGGAATACTTTTATGTCTGCACTACCAATAACTGATATTAGTTCCTTGATGTAGGTGTGCAGCTTTGCCTGAATCGGGATCAGCTTATGTCGCTGTGCTTCGTCGCTCCACAGCCGCTCGAAAGCCTTCTGGCTCATACCTGATTGACTCGCTCCCGTGTCTAGTTCCATGGAGACTGGAGTGCCATTAAGTTCAACTTTTAACATTATTGGAGGGCTTTTGTGGTGAAGGTATGTATCCCATATACTTCCTCTTCATCCTCAGGTTCAGTTGCCTCTCCTGCTCGTTCATCATGATCCTCGCTGGATTGGTCGTCCTCTCCTGACTCTGCCATGTGGTGATTCAGAGATCATTTGCACATTCGCTGGAGGTGCCCCATTGTTCCACAGCCCTTGCACAAATAGGGCTTGAATCTACATTGATGAGCTCTATGGCTGCCCCCGCAGCGCCAACATGGTGCTAATGGATATGCATTCATGCCCCACGGCGGACCCTGAGTCACTCTAGGTCTAGGTTTGGCCTCTGCAATTGGGTGGGCCCTGTCTTGTGCTGTTCTGCCTGCTGCAAACATTATTTTGTGTATGGTGCTTGCCGGTGAGCTTCGATTCTGTGAAGATATCTGTTTTGTGTTATCACTCGTGGATATGAAGGCTTGGGTTATCGTGATGGCCTTGCTCAGACCTAGGGATTCGGCAGACAGCAGTTTGCAAAGGATGACCTCATGGCCAATTCCAAGCACAAAAAAGTCCCGCAACATTTCCCCCAAGGATCCTGCAAAGTCTCACTGCCCCGCAAGGCGTCTTAGGTCGGCGACAAAACTCGCCACGTTCTGGCCCTCGGAGCGACAGTGCGTGTAAAAGCAGTACCTGGCCATCAAGATTCTCTGCTTTGGCTTGAGGTGTTCCTTAGCCAGCGTACACAGCTCTGCGTAAGATTTGTCCGTTAGTTTGACCGGTGCCAGCGAATTTTTAAGGAGGCCATATATCGATAATCCACATACGGTGAGGAGCATCGCCACCTCAGCCTTGTCCAAATCATTGGCCACAAAGCACTCAACGAAGGCTTCCCAATCATCACCCTCAACAAATCTCTCAAGAATACCAAGGGCAGCCATTATCACGTGAAAGTTCTTGATCCGTTATTTGTCGCCAATTTGTTATGTTCAGAATAAATTCACAGGACTATATCGCAAGCTCAAACTGTTGTAACCTTGGTCTCTTTATTCAGACTCCAGAGTGAGGAAGCAGCATGGTGAATCACCTTTTATACCTGCTTGCCACAGGGGTGCCCCCTAGTTGCAAGTCTTATATTTTGGTAAGGTCTACATACTAACAGTCTCATCACACACTTCCCTGGGAATGACCGACCAATCACCACTAAGGATACAATGTTCTACAACTGATAAGATCGGATCCTGGCTGGTCCAGGTCCTAACTTGTTGAGCAGTGACAGGCGACCCTTCTCTCTCAAAGGCATCCATGACCAAAATAGATCTGTGGGCTGTGGCGTTTCCACCTCTGGCTTGGGCAACGGTAAATGGTTCAATGCACAATCCTCGATGCCAGGTCTATGGCAAATTACATAATCATAGGCAGATAATGTCAGCGCCCAGCTCTGGATGTGGGACGATGCGTTGGTATTGATACCACTATGCTTAAAAAACAAAGATATGAGCAGCTTATGATCGGCTTCAAGCTCGAAACGAAGCCCAAACATATACTGCTGCATCTTTTTAACCCTATATATGCAGGCTAAAGCTTCTTTCTCTACCATGCCGTAGGCTCTTTCCACTTCAGACATGCTTCTCGACGCGTACGCAATGGGTTGTAGTTTGCTCGGCTCATTGGATTGTTGTTGCACGCAACCAATCCCATGTGATGAAGCATCACAGGCCAATACTGAAGGCTTGCACAGGTCATAATGTACCAGCAACTTGTTGGAACAAAGCAGATTTCTAGCCTTCTCGAAGGCACTGTCTTGAGATACACCCCAAACACAGTTGTCACCTTTTCTGAGCAGCATGAGCAGTGGCTCTAATAATGTGCTCAATTTAGCTAAGAAAATACCGAAGTAGTTGAGAAGACCAAGGAATGAACGCAGCTCCTTCACATTCTGGGGTCTGGGTGCATTTTTGATGGCCTCTGTTTTCGAGTCCGTAGGCCTGATGCCGTCTGCAGCAATCTTCCTTCCCAGGAATTCAACTTCCAGTGCCATAAAGACACACTTTGAACGTTTCAGCCTGAGCCACACTTTGTCCAGACGATGTAGAATCTCTTCCAAGTTGTGCAGGTGTTCGGCAGTGTCAAGACCTGCGACCAGAATGTCGTCTTGGAACACCACGGTTCTAGGGACAGACTTCAGTAAACTCTCCATGTTTCTCTGAAATATGGCTGCAGCCAAACTAATTCCGAAAGGACACCTGTTGTAAATGAACAGCCCTTTATGCATATTGATGCACGTAAGTTTCTTTGATGATTCGACAGACTCCTGTGTCTTATAGGCCGATGTCAGATCCAATTTGGTGAACGACTTTCCCTCGGCTAGCGTTGCAAACAGGTCATCAGCCTTTGGTAATGGTTACTGATCCTGCTTCGAAACTTGGTTGATCATAACCTTGTAGTCTCCACAAATCCTGACAGTGCCATCACTCTTCGGCACAGGAACAATGGGACTAGCCCATTCGTTAAATTTGACTGGTGAAATGACCCCTTTGAATTGGAGTCTTTCCAGTTCGATTTCGACCTTCTCCCTCATCATGTACAGGACTGCCCAGGCTTTGTGATGGATGGAGCTTGCATCGAGTCCAGATGGATCTGCACCTTGGCTCCCGTGAAGTTGCCGATGCCCGCTTTAAACAGAGAGGGAAATTTGCTCAACACTTGAGCACACGAAGCGTCATCCATCGATGACAAAGCTTTAATATCGTTCCAGTTCCACTTTATTTTTTCGAGCCAACTCCTGCTGAACAGCATTGGACCATTGCCTGGAACGATCCACAGCGATAGATCATGAACCGCCCCATTGTACGACACCTTGACTGCTGCACTGCCAATCACTGGAATGAGCTCTTTGGTGTAGGTACGCAATTTTGCATTTACTGGACTCAGCTTGGGTTTCATGGCCTTGGTGTCCCACAGCTTTTCGAAAGTCCTCTGGCTCATAATTCACTGACTCGCACCCGTGTCTAGTTTCAGACATAAAGACACGCCATTCAATTTTACTTCAATCATTATCGGTTGGATCTTTATCAGGAACGAATGTACACTATACACTTCATCCTCGGGTATCTCGGGTTGTATTGCCAGATCCACTCTGGATCGGTCATCATCATCCACGTGGTGTGCCCCATTTTCACACAGCCTCTACAAATATATTGCCTGAAACGGCACTGATAAGGCCGATGATTGCCCCCACAACGCCAACAGGGTGAAATCGGATTCGTGCCCAATGGCGGACTTCGAGCAGCTACAGGTTTCTGTAGCCAGGTGCAGCTCTTCCAATCGACGACACAATCTGGTACATAGTACTTCCCATGGAGTTCCAATTCTGCGAGGATATCTGTTTTGTATTATCGACTGTGGTCAGGCAAGCCTGGGCGATCGTGATGGCCCTGCTCAGATCCAGTGTCTCTGCAGCAAGCAGCTTCCGCAGGATCACCTCGTAGTTTATGCCTATTACAAAGACATCAGACAGCATGTCTTCCAATGCGGTTCCAAACTTACACGGTCCAGCGAGACATCTCAGGTTGGCAATAAATTCCGCTATGTCCTGGCCCTCAGAATGAACATGCTTGTAAAAGTGAAACCTTGAGATAATGATGCCTTCTTTATGTTTGAGATGGTCCCGAATCAGAGCACATAATTCCTCATAGGTCTTTTCTGATGGACATGCAGGTGAGAGCAGATGCTTTATGAGACCATAGATTTTTGGACCACAAACCGTGAGGAAAACCGCCCTGCGCCTAACTGCGTCAGTGTCTTCATCCATCTTGTTGGCCACGAAGTACTGGTCGAGGCAATCTGTAAAATCCTCCCAGTCTTCTCCCTCCATGAATTGCTCCAGGATTCCAACGGTGCTCATTTTTTTTGTGCATGAAAGTTTATATTGTGCCTCATCGCCAAATGTTACGTATGCAATAACTCAATAATCTTAGTACCGTGAACTCAATCAGGTGCAACCTGACTCTAATTTATTCGCTCTCAAAGTGAGGATTAAACATGACGCTTTCTTTATATACAAGGGCTGCATGTGTGTGTCTGTGGCCCAATGACCTCCGACGGTTGCTCCCCCTGGTGGCAGGTAAACCCATGCATACATACATTACATCTAGGATACAAGCCATCAGGTCCAGGGGATTTATCTGCCTTTAGTCCCATTATCTTACTCAGTACCACCTCCTCAGTGATTGTGATTGTGTTAAGTTCCTCCCCTCCTATAGCCCCTTGATTATCCAATGTTGGAATATTGTCAGTGTCCTCTACCGTAAAGACCGATACAAAATATTTGTTCAGAGTTTCTGCCACCTCCAGGTTCCCCATTACTAATTCCCCGGTCTCGTCCTCTAAGGGACCAACATTTACTTTAGCCATTCTTTTCCTTTTTATGTACCTATAGAAACTCTTGCTATCTGTTTTTTTATTTTGTGCTTGTTTACTTTCATAGTCTATCTTCCCTTTCTTAATCATTTTTTTAGTCGTTCTTTGCTGGCTTTTAAAAGCTTCCCAGTCTTCATTCCTCCCACTAGTTTTGGCCACTTTGTATGCCCTTGTTTTTAATTGGATACCGTCCTTTATTTCTTTAGTTAGTCATGGATGGCTATCTTTTCTCTTACACCCTTTCCTCCTCACTGGAATATATTTTTCTTGAGAGTTGTGACATATTTCCTTAAATGTACACCACTGTTCATCAACCTTCCTACACTTTAATCTATTTTCCCAGTCCACTTTAGCCATTCTGCCCTCAGACCTTCATAGTCTTCTTTATTTAACTTAGTACGCTGGTTAGAGATCCAACTTTCTCACCCTCCATCTGAATTTGAAATTCAATCATGCTATCATCACTCATGTTAGCGCAGACTTTTCAGTGCTGCCTGTCAAAGAGTTATATCATCTGCTACAGAATGACCTGAAGATGACCTCTACAGCAAGTTTGGTTCTGTCCATAAGGTTATGACAGCATGACGCTTTCTTGACACTGAATCTTTCCAAGCCACTCCAACGGATATCTGCCACATCAGTATGCAATGGTATCAAACAAATGACAATTGCAGTGATTTTTGGGGTAACACCTTTGTCACTTTCCCCATGGAAAGGAGACATCAGCTGAATATGGTGTAGAGCTTCCCTCGCATTTAAGGCAGCACACATGGTACCCAGTTGGTTATCAAAGTTCCTCCTTGGACACACAAACACACTAGGGAAAATTCAGTCACACCTCTGTTGCGGCATTAATCCAGGTGGAGTGGTACATTTAGCATCTTGAAAATGTCCTCCTCCCGCCCAAAACTTCATCAGAATCAGTCGAAGAGTTGACAGGGGCGCTAAATCAGCCATTGCACACCAGAACTGGCGGGGACGATAACGAAAGTTTGGTCGGTACATTTTGTGGACCCATTGCGCATTCGCGGAACTCTGAATCAGATCCAGGGAAAAGCTGATTCTTAAAGGCATGACAAATCAAGTATGGGCATGCGCAGTTCAAGATTCTTACTCACCTGAGAGCAGGAGGATGAATGCGTAGGCAGGCAGACAATGAGTGCACCGCTTCTCGGCTGCGGCCCTTGAGGAACATCGCCAAAATGTCCTGCTGCCTGGAGGGGGACGAAGGCCATCCCTCAGAGCATTTAGGAGGCTGTGGAGGGAGTTCACACTGCACGTTTCTGCCCGTGACTCAATGTCGGAATAAATTCAATGACCTGACTAGACCTGTCAGGATGAGTACCTGTTGCATTATCCTTGCCATGCCTTCATGTGAGATTCACTGCTTCATACTGCCCATACCTTCTCTATGAGCCAGGCCATGCTCCTCATTGCTCTAGACACCGTCAAAGCTCTCTATAGCTTCCCTAGACATACCCCGTCCATCCAAGCATCTCTTACCTTCTAGCTCCCGACTCAGCTTGAGGACACAAACAACACCTTTTAACTCTCCATATGCAGTCACAGGCTTTCAGCCTCATACTTACTCATAGCTCCTTGTGCCCAGACTCCACCTTTTACATATACACTGTGAGCTTCCCTGCAGGCTGAAATGCAGATATTCACACCTCGTGACATCAGTAGCGAGTCACTTACTACAGACAGATGTTGCACACCAGTAGATACAGACCCACTGACAACATCTTGTTTTGCTCATTGTAGGCCAAGCTCGGCTACAATAGGTAAGAGCAGGACCAGATGGGAGGAGGGGAGCTAGACATACAGGACCACACCACCATAAAGGAGCGAGTGTCTGCCCTCACGGGCATGTCAGTCGGAGCGATGGCGGCCAGAGAGGCAGAGCACCCGCAGCTCACTGACGGTTTGTTACCTACGTATGGAGGCAGAGGGCATGGCTGAATTACTAAATGATTACTTTACATCTATCTTTACTAAAGAAGAAGATGCTGCCAAAGTCATAGTGAAAGGGGAGGTAGTTGAGTTACTGGATGCGGTAAAAATTGATAAAGAGGAGGTACTAGACTGGCTGGTTGTACTTAAAGTAGATAGGTCACCAGGATTGGATGGGATTATTTATAGGATGCTGAGGGAAGTAAAGGTGGAAATTGCAGAGTTACAGGGCATAATCTTCCAATCCTCCTTCGATACGGGGGTTGTGCCAGAGGGTTGGAGAATTGCAAATGTTACACCCTTGTTCAACAAAGGGTGTGAGGAGAAACCCAGCAACTACAGGCCAGTCAGTTAACCTTGGTAGGGGGGAAGCTTTTAGAAATAATAATCTGGAACAAAATTAACAGTCACTTGGACAAGTAAGAATTTATTAAGGAAAGCCAACACAAATGTGTTAAAGACAAATTGTGTATAACTAAGTTGATTGAGTTTTTTGATGAGGTAACAGAGAGGGTTGATGAGGGCAATGGGGTTGATGTAGTGTACATGGACTTCCAAAGACATTTGATAAAGTGCCACATAATAGGCTTGTCAGCAAAGTTGAACCCTATTGAATAAAAGGGACAGTGGCAGCATGGATACAAAATTGGCTAAGTGATAGGAAACAGACGGTAGAGTTGAATTATTTATTTTTCGGACTGGAGGCAGGTATACAGTGGCATTCCCCAGCGGTCGATACTAGGACCACTGCTTTTCTTGATGTATATTAATGACTTGGACTTGGGTGCACAGGGCACAATTTCAAAATTTGCAGATGACATACAACTTGGAAGTATAGTAAACAGTGAACAGTATAGTGATAGTCTTCAAGAGGACATGGAAAGGCTGGTGGAATGGGGGGACACGTGGCAGATGAAATTTAACGCAGGAAAGTACGAAGTGATACATTTTGGTAGGATGAACGAGGAGAGACAATATAAACTCAAAGGTACAGTTCAAAAGGAGGTGCAAGAACAGAGAAGCTGGAGGTGTATGTGCACAAATTGTTGAGAGTGTCAAGGCAGGTTGAAAAACATACAGGATCCTGGGCTTCATAAATAGAGGCATAGAGTACAAAAGCAAGGAAGTTATGATGAACCTTTATAAATCACTGGTCTGACCTCAGCTGGAGTATTGCGTCAAATTCTGGGGACAGCACTTTGGGAAAGATGTGAAGGCCTTAGAGAGGGTGCAGAAAAGATTTACAAGAATGGTTCCAGAGATGAGGGACTTCAGTTGCATGGATAGATTGGAGAAACTGGGGTTGTTCTCGCAGCAGAGAAGGCTGAGAGGAGATTTGATAAAGGTGTTCAAAATAATGAGGGTCTAGACAGAGTAGATAGAAAGAAACTGTTCCCATTGGCAGCAGGGCTGAGAACCAGACAACACAGATTTAAGATGATTGGCAGAAGAACTAAAGGCGACATTTGTAAAAACATTTTTACGCAGTGAGTGGTTAGTACCTGGAATGCACTGCCCGAGAGGGTGGTGGAGGCAGATTCAATCGTGGCTTTTAAAAGGGAATTGGGGAAACGGCGGGATAGTGGGACTAGCTGAAGTGCTCTCACAGAGAGCACGCATGGGCTCGACACACCGAATGGCCTCCTTCTGTGCTGCAACCATTCTATGATTCTATAAATGAGTCATGCGGGCTTCCCAGAAAGTTCACTGGAGCAGGTCGGATGACATCACCGATGACTCGCCTTCAGCTCACATATTTAAAGGAGCCTTGCACACATCACGGTTGAAGGTTGTTGTAAGAAGCTCAGCAGTGATTGGGAGAGGTGGCTATGCTTATCCATCCAAGACTTTGGCTGTGAGAGTGCAAGGTAAGCTGCTGTCTCAATGTCAAAATGCTGTGCCCAGGTTCTTGGATGCCTCCCTGGAAGTCCAGGGACAAGTACCTCCCTCTGTGCTCTGGCTCCAGGGAGTCAGAGCATGGAGGGAGGTACTTGTCCCTTCTATGGCAGCCAGTGATACCAAGAGGGCGTGACTGGAGATCGCACAAGACATGTTTAACTAATTAACTAAAAGGTTCATTCTCTGGTTGGGAACAGTAACTTGTGGGGTGCTGCAGGGATCAGTGTCGGGACCCCAACTATTTACAATCTATATTAACAATTTGGAAGAAGGGACTGAGTGTAACGTAGCCAAGTTTGCTGACGATACAAAGATGGGAGGAAAAGCAATGTGTGAGAAGGACACAGAAAATCTGCAAAAGGACATAGACAGGCTAAGTGAGTGGGCCAAAATTTGGCAGATGGAGTATAATGTTGAAAAGTGCGAGGTCATGCACTTTGGCAGAAAAAAATCAAAGAGCAAATTATTATTTAAATGGAGAAAGATTGCAAAATGCTGCAGTACAGCAGGACCTAGGGGTACTTGTGCATGAAACACGAAAGGATACTATGCAGGTATAGCAAATGATCAGGAAGGCCAATAGTATCTTGGCCTTAATTGCAAAGGGAATGGAGTATAAAAGCAGGGAAGTCTTGCTACAGCTATATAAGGTATTGGTGAGGCCACATCTGGAATACTGCATGCAGTTTTGGTTTCCATATTTACGAAAGGATATACTTGCTTTGGAGGCAGTTCAGAGAAGGTTCACTAGGTTGATTCCGGAGATGAGGGGGTTGAAATATGAGGAAAGGTTGAGTAGGTTGGGCCTCTACTCATTGGAATTCAGAAGAATGAGAGGTGATCTTATCGAAACGTATAGGATTATGAGGGGGCTTGACAAGGTGGATGCAGAGAGGATGTTTCCACTGATGGGGGAGACTAGAACTAGAGGGCATGATCTTAGAATAAGGGGTCGCCCATTTAAAACAGAGATGAGGAGAAATTTCTTCTCTCAGAGGGTTGTAAATCTGTGGAATACGCTGCCTCAGAGAGCTGTGGAAGCTGGGACATTGAATAAATTTAAGACAGAAATAGACAGTTTCTTAAACGATAAGAGGATAAGGAGTTATGGGGAGTGGGCGTGGAAGTGGAGCTGAGTCCATGATCAGATCAGCCATGATCTTATTGAATGACGGAGCAGTCTTGAGGAGCCGTATGGCCTAATCCTGTTCCTATTTCTTATGTTCTTATGTTTTTATGTAAGCAGCAGGGGTTTAATGAGCCACTCCTGGATATAGTGCCGCAAGAGATTTAATGATCTCCTGAGGTCAGGAAAGGTGAGCACAATATCACATTCAACTACATCGTGATGTGCGTGTCACCCCAACCCCATCACTCTGCCTTCCCAAGCACGTAAGTCCTCACACTAACCTACCTTGCAGGTGTGCACATCCCTCACTGTCTATGCATCTTCTCACATCCTCATCTCACTAAACACCACTGACACTTCCCCTCATCCTAATGCAATCATAGAAAGTAACAACACAGAAGGAGGTCATTTGGCAATGTCATTCCATTCTCTCATAGTCACTGTCTACAGATGTAGTCCATCCATCCCTTACACCCATTCCATTACTGTCACTCAAAGTTCTCTTCTTTCCCTCCTTGCAGGAGAAGAAAGCGCAGAACAGCAGAGAGAGACAAAGAACCGGAGGTAGCCCTCCAATATACACGACTTTGAAGCCAGCAGAGGAGGAGGCGCTGGAATTAATTTGAGTGACAGAGCTGCTGGTGGTGGGAGAGGAAGAGAGGCAGACCTCCTAGCAACCTGGTGACAGAATTAAATATCCCACATTGCATACAAGAATCACTCATGGTGACTGATGTCATCAGCCAGTGATATATCATCATGTGCACAATGGTAACGTTATGGATTTTAATCATAAGACTTCTAGTTTGTGTCTTTACTCTCCCATAGGTCCATCAAGTGTCCCTTCCACTGTCCAGTTGGAGGAAGAAGATGACGCCTCAGAAGAAGCTGCAGTCTCTGAGTGTGCAAAGTCATTAGACCCATGCACACTCAACTCCAGCATTGATAAGTGCACATCAGTGATACACATAGGGGCAGAAATTCACTATCGCTTCGTTTGGGCACTAATTTTTAAAAATGTTAAAAGTTAGTGACAGACGCTAAGAAATTCAAACTTTAAAAAAATTTGCCTTTTGCGCTCAAAGAAGGAAGTGGAGCGTACGCGATCCCACGCGATCAGCCGGGTACTCAAGCAGAATGCCGGGCTGTTCGATCACAGGCAGGAACTCGTTGCCAAAACTAGAAGAAAAAAAGTATGTTTTTTTTTACTTACCTCATCAGGCTCGCCTTTAAGCTTTGCCACCGAAGTGGCCGGCCACACGATGCGTGCCTCCTGCAGCTCCAGCAGTGAGGCAGCTGTAGGTGGCCATCATGTGCCTCCTGGGCGGCAATGTGCACTGCTGCTGGTGCCATTTCCACCTCAGGTTCCTCCTGCTCCTCCTCATTTCCACTTGCATCTCCTTTCCTGAAAAGGCTGTGCGCTCTTCATCTTGCTCCTCCTGCAGCTCCAATCCTCGCTGCTGTGCTATGTAGTGCAATGCTCAGCACATGAAGATCATTCTGGAGACCCTGGCTGCTGTATACTGAAGGGTTCCTCCAGATCTGTCAAGGTATCTGAAGCGCATCTTCATCATGCCAATTGTTTGCTCTATGACACATCTGGTCGTCATTTGGCTTTGATTATAACGCTCCTCGGGCTCATTGTTTGGCCTCGTGAAGGATATCATCAGCCATGTCTTCAGTGGATAGTCTTTGTCTCCAAATAGCCAGCTGGTACGTCTGTTCAGAGGTGCAAAGGTCTGCGAAAGCATGGACTGGTGCAGGATGAAAGAGTCATGACATTTCCCTGAGAGTCTGGCACACACATGCATAATGATCTTTTTATGGTTGCAGACGAGTTGCACATTGAGGGAGTGGAAGCCCTTATGGTTCACAAACACCCCTGGGTGATCTTGGGGTGCCTTGATGGCCGCATGTATGCAGTTGATGATGCCCTGCACCAATGGAAAGCCAGCCAGAGCCACAAAGCCGAGCGCCCATTCAGTAACACTGGCCTCATCAGTGGCAAAGTTTACATAAGTGGTTGACTTGTGAAACATGGTGTCGGTCACCTGGTTGATGCACATGTGGGCGGCCAACTGCGAGTTCCTGCAAATGTCTACTGCAGATCCCTGGAAGGAGCCTGAGGGGAAGAAGTTGAGGTGGTGGTAACTTTGACAGATGCTGGTAAGGCGTGTCCACCAGGTCCTCTGCGCAGCAGTTCTTCTTCCAGCAAGCTACAAATGTCTGCCACGACCTGGCGCGACAGCTGGGCCTCCTGAACTACTGGTGTTCAGTCATGTCCAGAAAGCTCATCCTTTGCCTGTTCACTCCATGTTGGGGTTATTGCCTCTGGCGCGGTGCACCCATGTGCTGATCCTCTTTGCTGTGGAGCACCAGGTCAGTGAGGAGAAGGCTGCTGGTGTCGTAGCTGTTGCTGCTGGTGTGGCAAGTGTTGTTGGTGCTGGGGCTCACCTTGGTCTGAATCTGAGGTCCGAGGTGAGACAGCATAGGCAGCACCCATGCTGATGTGATAGATGCCAGGTAAAGTGGAGATCAGATCACAATCTACTGATGATGTGAAAGTGAATAGCAACGTGGTGAGAGTGGCTTCCGTGGTTGCCGAAATCACCTGCAAACTCCTGAAAGCAAAATCTCTGCACAAACTGGTGTCAGCCAGAGTCTTTCCCTTAGGCAAGGAAGCAGGTGTAAGGTGTGAGCATTTATGTGCTTTTTCCAGCTGTAACTTAATGAAGTTGCATAATGGCCCCTGAGCTCTTGCCTTGCCTTCACAGGTGAGCTTCAGAAAGTCCGTGAATCCCATGCACAAGCTGTAAATGCTGAAACCTCATGTTAAAAAACCTCTTAAGGGTCTCTTAACAAGCTGTTAACTACCTCAATGAGATCACCCGCCTCTCCTAAGCAGGCCTGTGGCAGGCTTCGAAACGCGCCCCAGTTAAATGTGGAAGTTGGCTGGATGAAGGCGAGTTCCCGATGCGCTGTCAATTTCATCACTTTTAATCACCGACCCGCTCCCAAACCTACATGCTCTGCAATATCAAAATTCTGGCCTTTGATTCTATGAACCAGGAAACAAGAGTGGCAGCATGAACTAAGGCAAAGCCGGGAGAAGAGTAGCACCTCAAATATTGGTGCCATGAAGCTCCAGTAAGAGATTTTTTTGCAAGAGATCTTATTCTAGTCTGGAGCAGTATAGAGATGTATTCGTATAGTATACACAGTTACGCAGGGCAATTTTGAACTTACCGCTCGAGCGTTAAACTGGCGTTATGGTTCGCACGCCCTTATAGAAACCACCTAATTCTCAGTTCCATTGATTTGAATGGAAAGGAAAATCGGGCGGATTCTATAATGGGCGCCAGACTTGCAATGCCAGTTTTATGTTCCAGCAGTAAGTTGAAAATTATCCTATCGTTTCTAGATGGGCGAAAAAGGCACTTTCTTGTTCTGTTTTTAAGATGTTGAGGTTTCATTTTTCCTCATTCTCCCAAGGGGTGCCAAGACTTTCTGCACTTCATTTATTGTTCGAAATAACAATTGCAATCAGATCAAGAAAAACACAAGTGCAGCCTGTTCAATGCTTGCTGATTTTGAGAATTCTGTACTCTTTCTTATTTCTTAGGAGTTTTACTTTTAACTGGAGGTACTCACTAAGAGGCTAAATGTAATCAATGCTTTAATATCACACAACTGGTTTTCGTTACATACCCAGAATAAATTAAAAACAACATTATGGGCCCAAGTTTCCACACGATAAAAAACGGGCGCCCCTCCGAGCTGGGCGCCCGTTTTTCGCGCCTAAAACGGCGCCGGAAAAAAAACTCGCGATTCTGGAGAGCCCTGCAGCTCCTTGTCTGTTTGGCGCGGCACCCAGGGGGGCGGAGCCTACACTCGCGCCGATTTTGTGAGTGGGAGGGGGCGGGTACCATTTAAATTAGTTTTTTCCTGCCGGCAACGCTGCGCGTGCGCGTTGGAGCGTTCGCGCACGCGCAGTGTGAAGGAAACATTGGCACTCGGCCATTTTTGTAGTTCTTTGTAGCTGTTTAGTTTTTGAACATTTTTTAATAAAAGCACATTGCCATCAGCACATCAGCACTGGGAAGGCTGCAAGAAGCCTCAGAAAGTTGAGGCAGCCGTTTCCCGACGACCTCCCGCTTTTGCCGTCGGGAAATGGCTCCTCAATTTCTGAGGCTTCCTGCAGCCTTCTGTTTCCTTCCCTCCCTCTCTCCCTCCCGCCGTCTGGAACGGCTTCTTCCCCCCCCCCCCCGCTGCGTTCGGTCGGTCGGTTGGGTCTCTCCCGCCCGCTCGCTCGCCATCTGGAACGGCCCCCCCCCCCGCGTTTGGTCGCTCGCTCACCGTCTGGAACGGCTTCCCTGCATTCGGTCGGTCAGTCGGCTGGTTCCCTCCCTCCCTCCCGCCCGCCGTCTGGAACGGCCTCCTTCCCCCACCCCCGCCCTGCGTTCGGTTGCTCGCCCGCCGTCTGGAACAGCTTCCTTCCCCCCCCGCGCCCTGCGTTCGGTCGGTTGGGTCCCTCCCCGCCGTCTGGAACGGCTTCCCTGCGTTCGGTCGGTCGGTCGGTTCCCTCCCTCCCGCCCGCCGTCTGGAACGTCTTCCTTCCCCCCTCCCCCCACCGTGTTCGGTCGGTCAGTCGGTTCCCTCCCTCCTGCCCGCCGTCTGGAATGGCTTCCTTCCCCCCGCCACCCCCCCAGCATTCGGTCGGTTCCCTCCCTCCCTCCCGCCCGTCCGCCTTCTGGAATGGCTGTCTCGTTTTGTGAGGCTTGCTGCAGCATTCTCCCTGGCTGAAGCACTTTCACACAGGTAGGAAGATGGTTTATTTAATCTTTTCTTTGCTTATAAATGTTTATTCAGGTTGGATTTATTTGTATAATATTTGTATAAGTATAAATAAGGATTTATTGTAGAATTTAATGACTTCCCTTCCCCCCCTCCCCGCCCCCCCCACCTCGTTCTGGACGCCTAATTTGTAACCTGCGCCTGATTTTTTAATGTGTAGAACAGGTTTTTTCAGTTCTACAAAAATCTTCACTTGCTCCATTCTAAGTTAGTTTGGAGTACGTTTTCACTGTGGAAACTTTCAAATCAGGCGTCAGTGGCCGGACACGCCCCCTTTTGAAGAAAAAATTCTGTTCCAAAGAGGAACTGTTCTACCTGACTAGAACTGCAGAAAAAAAAATGTGGAGAATTGCGATTTCTAAGATAGTCCATTCTCCACCAGTTGCTCCTAAAAATCAGGCGCAAATCATGTGGAAACTTGGGCCCATTATGTTGTTAAGTTTTCATATACAAAGTAAAACTCAAAGGCTAGACTAAAAAAAGTTCACAGAACAAATTCATAAAATCTAGGAAAAAAATGACTATCAGTCATGCAATAACATGGCTAAAAATAGCATCATGAAAACAGAACAAGAAAAGGCCATTTAGCACATCAAGCACTTTCCCTCTCGGTGCCATAACGTGGATTTAATTTATGACGTGTCATATATTAATACATGTTAAATATACTCTAGGCAAGAATAAAGATCTGCTTAAATTAATGTCTTCAGAAAAATAGATTGGTGTCTAACTGTTGGCTACTGAGCTTCAGTGACAAAAAAACTGCTGCATTGTCATAAAAATCCTGACTCATTGCTTCATAATTTATTCAGCTTGCTGGAGCAATTTATTGCCACATAAAATCTGTCTCTTCAATGCATGATTCTTACTTCAATAGCTTGATTTTTCAGACACTTGTATCTGATACCTGTTATATATGTAGACTTGTATTTACTCTGTACAGCCACCAGAGGGCTCATCCCCTGGAGTCCCAAGGGATCCCATAATCCCTTGGGAGCACAGGTATTTAAGAAGGCTTCACAGGTTGGAGAGGCACTCTGGAGACCTGCAATAAAAGACTAAGGTCACACTTCACTTTGAGCTCACAGTGTTCAGTCTGACTCTTTCTCCATACATAACAACTGGCGATGAGATACAGATAGCGAACCCAAAGATGCAGAGAACAGTGGTCATCTGGGAGAAATTTTTGGAGGGAGATGATTGGGAAACTTTTGTGGAGCGACTCGACCAATACTTCGTAGCCAACGAGCTAGATGGGGAAGAGAGTGTTGCCAAACGAAAGGCGATCCTCCTCACCATCTGTGGGGCACTAACGTATGGCCTCATGAAGAATCTGCTCAATCCAGCGAAACCCACGGAGAAATCATATGAGGATTTGTGCACACTGGTCTGAGAGCATTTGAACCCGAAGGAAAGCGTTCTGATGGCGAGGTACCAGTTCTACACCTACAAAAGGTTTGAAGGCCAGGGAGTGGCGAGTTATTTCGCCGAGCTAAGACGCCTTGCAGGACATTGCGAATTTGAAGGACATTTGGAGCACATGCTCAGAGACTTTTTCATACTTGGCATTGGCCATGAAACCATACTTCGCAAACTTTTGACTGTAGAGACACCAACCTTGAGTAAGGCCATAGCGATAGCCCAGGCATTCATTGCCACCAGTGACAATATGAAGCAAATCTCTCAGCACACAAATGCTGCTACAAGAACTGTGAACAAAGTGATGTGCGTTTTTGAATTGTAACGTACAGGGCAGGTCACACATACCTGCAGCTGCATGTCTGCAGATGACTCAGAGTCCACCATCAAGGGTGATGAATGCAATGCCATTAAAACCTTGCTGGCGCTGTGGGGGTGATCATCGTTTCCATTCATGCCGATTCAAAGAGTACATTTGCAAGGACTGAGGAACAATGGGACACCTCCAATGAGTGTGCAGGCGAGCTGCTAAGCCTGTTAAACCTGCAAACCACCATGTTGCAGAGGAGGACAGATCCACGGAGGATCACGACAAACCAGAGCCTCAGATAGAGGAGGCAGAGGTATATGATTTGCACACATTCACCACGAATTGTCCCCGGATAATGCTGAATGTTGAACTAAATGGACTCCCGGTGTCAATGGAGCTCGACATGGGTGCGAGCCAGTCCATCGTGGGCAAAAAGACTTTCGAAACATTGTGGTGCAACAAGGCCTCAAGGCCAATCTTAACTCCAGGTCACACGAAAATAAGAACTTACACGAAAGAATTGATTCCTGTAATTGGCAGTGCTACTGTAAAGGTCTCCTACAATGGAGCGGTGCACAAGCTACCACTCTGGGTGGTACCGGGCGATGGTCCCACGCTGCTTGGCAAGAGCTGGCTGGGAAAGATACGCTGGAACTGGGATGACATCCGAGCGCTATCGCCCGCTGACGACACTTCATGTGCACAGGTCTTCAACAAATTTCCTTCGCTGTTCGAACCAGGCATCGGGAAATTCCAAGGAGCAAAAGTGCAGATCCACCTAATTCCGGGGGCGGGACCCATCCATCACAAGGCGAGAGCAGTACTGTACATGATGAGAGAAAAGGTAGAGATCGAGCTAGACCGGATGCAAAGAGAGGGCATCATTTCACCAATCGAGTTCAGCGAGTGGGCCAGTCCTATTGTCCCAGCCTTCAAGGGTGACGGCACTGTCAGAATCTGTGGCGATTACAAAGTAAGTATCAATCGTTTCTCCCTGCACGACCAATACCCACTACCAAAGGCCAAAGACCTCTTTGCAATGCTGGCGGGAGGAAATACATCCACGATGCTGGATCTGACTTCAGCCTACATGACGCAGGAACTGGAGGAATCATCAAAGGCCCTCACCTGCATCAACATGAACAAGGGTCTTTTTGTTTATCACAGATGCCCGTTTGGAATCCGATCAGCGGCGCCGATATTCCAGAGAAACGTGGAAAGTTCACTGAAGTCGGTCCCGCACACCGTGGTCTTCCAGGATGACATCTTGGTCACAGATCAGGACATAGTTGAACACCTGTAGAACCTGGAGGAGATTCTTAGTCGACTCAACCGTGTGGGGCTCAGGTTAAAATGCTCAAAGTGCAATTTCCTGTTGCTTGAACTGGAGTTCCTGGGAAGGAGGATTGCGGCAGATGGCATCAGGCCCACCAATGTGAAGGCGGAGGCAATTGAGAATGCACCGGGGCCACAGAACGTGACGGAGCTGCGGTCGTTTCTGGGACTCTTGAACTACTTTGGTAACTTCTTACTGGGTCTCAGCACAATGCTAGAAATACTACATGTCTTACTACGAAAAGGGGGTGAATGGGTTTGGGGCAAAAGCCAAGAAAATGCCTTTGTAAAAGCGAGAAAATTGATATGCTCAAACAAATTGCTTGTGTTGTATGATCCATGTAAGCGTGTGGTACTAGCATGTGATGGATCGTCATATGGCGTCGGGTGTGTATTGCAACAAGCTAATGATTTCGGAAAACTACAACCGGTTGCTTATGCATCCAGGAGTCTGTCTAAGGCTGAGAGAGCCTACAGCATGATTGAAAAAGAAGCGTTAGCGTGTGTCTATGGGGTAAAGAAAATGCATCAATACCTGTTGGGCTAAAATTCGCATTGGAAACTGAACTTAAGCCACTTATATCCCTATTTTTTCCGAGAGTAAAGGGATAAATACCAACGCATCGGCACGCATCCAGAGATGGGCGCTCACGTTGTCTGCATACAACTGCGCCATCCGCCACAGGCCAGGCACAGAAAATTGCGCCGATGCTCTCAGTAGGCTGCCATTGCCCACCATGGGGGTGGAAATGGTGCAGCCCGCAGATCTACCCATGGTTTTGGAGGCATTTGAGAGTGAGCAATCACCCGTCACTGCCCAGCAGATCAAAACCTGGACAAGCCAGGACCCCTTATTATCTCTACTCAAAAGCTATGTGCTTCATGGGAGCTGGTCCAATGTCCCAGTGGAAATGCAGGAAGAGATAAAGCCATTCCAGCGGCGCAAAGATGAAATGTCTATACAGGCAGACTGCCTTCTGTGGGGCAATTGAGTAGTGGTCCCAAAGAAGGGCAGAGACACCTTCATCAATGACCTCCACAGTACCCACCCAGGCATCGTAATGATGAAAGCGATAGCCAGATCCCACGTGTGGTGGCCCGGTATCGTTGCGGACTTAGAGTCCTACGTTCACAGATGTAATACATGCTTGTAGTTAAGCAATGTACCCAGGGAGGCGCCGCTAAGTTTATGGTCTTGGCCCTCCAAACCGTGGTCTAGGGTACACGTCGCCTATGCAGGCCCGTTCTTGGGTAAAATGTTCCTTGTGGTTGCAGGCGCATACACCAAGTGGATTGAATGTGAGATAATGTCGGCTAGCACATCCGCTGCCACTACTGAAAGCCTGCGGGCCATGTTTGCCACACACGGCTTATCCAATGTCCTGGTGAGCGACAACGGGCCATGTTTTACCAGTGCTGAGTTGAAAAAATTCATGACCTGTAAAGGGATCAAACATGTCACATCTGCCCCGCTTAAACCAGCATCCAATGGTCAGGCAGCGAGAGCAGTGCAAACCATCAAGCAAGGCTTGAAGAGGGTAGCTGAAGGCTCACTGCAGACTCACCTATCCCGAGTCCTGCTTAGCTACCGCATGAGACCCCACTCACTCATTGGGATCCCACCTGCTGAACTGCTCATGAAAAGAGCACTTAAGACAAGGCTCTCGTTAGTTCACCTGATCTACATGAACAGGTAGAGAGCAGACGGTTTCAACAAAGTGCATACCATGATAGTGCAAATGTGTCACGCGAGATTGAAATCAATGATCCTGTATTTGTATTAAATTATGGATAAATCCCAAGTGGCTTCCCGGCACAGTCATGGCCAAAGAGGGTCGCAGGGTGTTTCGGGTCAAACTTTCAAATGGACTCATTCACCGGAAACATTTGGACCAAATCAAACTCAGATTCATGGACTATCCTGAGCAACCCACCTTGGACCCTACCTTTTTTGATCCCCCAACATGCACACCAGTGGCAACCGGCACCACGGTTGACCACGAAGCAGAGCCCATTATCCACAGCAGCTCTGCAGGGCCCAACACACCAGGCAGCCCAGCAAGGCCAGCTACACAGCAGCCCAGCAAAGGCTCAACAAATGATTCAACAACACCAGCTTTTTCATCGAGACGATCAACCAGGGCAAGAAGGACCCCAGATCGATTCACATTGTAAATAGTTACACTACTGACTTTGAGGGTGGGTATTGTTATATATGTGGAATTGTGTTTACTCTGTACAGCCACCAGAGGACTCATCCCCTGGAGTCCCAAGGGATCCCATAATCCCTTGGGAGCACAGGTATTTAAGGAGGCTGCACAGGTTGGAGAGACACTCTGGAGACCTAGAATAAAAGACTAAGGTCACACTTTACTTTGAGCTCACAGTGTTCAGTCTGACTCTTTCTCCATACACACAATATCTCCTCCAGATTTGGCAGAATGTTAGAATTGAGGAACCTTTTTTTCTCTTTGCAGCTAATCACAGCATCAAGCAATTCAATGCAGGATATGCCACTGGTCAGATGCAGTGTAGGACAAGACTGCATCAGTGATATGCTTGGCTGTGGTTAAAAGATGACAATTTTCAATACTTAAAAACATGGTTCTCTGTGTAATCTGCCTCACTGATGTGGATAAATTTAATTACTGTTGTTGAATCTGGGCTGCTGTTTCAGTTCCTTCATCCAGTGCATTGTGGGAAAAATTCTTTAGAACTGTCAGAATTTTTGTCAACTGTATTTTTGTTGCATCATTTCTAAACAATTTTAAATTCCACTTCTTTCAGAATTTGAAAGAAAACACATATTTTCTCATCCGGCAAAATAACCAAATAATTAAAATTGTTTGATGCAGTTGTTAGTGTGTTGCGAATGCATGCTACAATTTTGTCCATCACGAATGAAGATATATTTCTCCGTTGGAACTGTTCCAGATTGGGCACCTGATGTAAGTATGTTTCTAGTTCTTGCTGAGCTTTATATCAGCAAAATCCATGAAGTGAAAGATTGCCAGGGAACATCTCCAACTGCTTAAATGTGTTTGAAGATAATGTACAGATTGTCATGTATCTTACATTATTATATATAACTGCATCCGAACATGCTATACATGACTGTAATAAGATATGACCTGTAACCACCAGCATACCTTACCACCAGGGGTGCACTTGCAAGAGACAGGTATATAAGGACAGGTCTCAGGCAAGTGCAGCATTCCAGAGCTGTGAAATAAAGGTGCAGGTCCAGAGTGACCTTGACTTCACTACATGCCTCGTGTGAATCTGTACTGAGGGGACAGGACTTTACAGTGGTGACGAGTTGCGGGATTACAGAATCCACAGAATGGCGAACAACGGATCAGATGAAAAGTACAATGCGGGAGACAATTGGGAGGACTTTATAGAAAGGCTCCAGCAAAGCTTTGTAACCAAAGACTGGTTACGCGACGATAAGGCAGACAAGAGAAGAGCCCATCTCTTGACCAGCTGTGGCTCGAAAACATACGCTTTAATGAAGGATCTGTTGGCACCTGAGAAACCAGCAAGCAAGTCGTTTGAAGAATTGAGCACACTGGTAAGAGACCACCTGAAGCCAGCGAGCAGCCTACACATGGCCAGACACAGGTTCTACAACTACAGACGCTGTGTGGGCCAGAGCATACCCGACTTCATGGCGGAACTTTGGAGGTTGACTAGTTTATGTGAGTTCTCTGATGAACTGAGGAGAGAAATGCTGAGAGACTTTTTCATTGAAGGAATAGGCCACGCAGGCATATTCCGAAAGCTCAAAGAGAACAAGAACCTGACCTTAGAGGCAGCAGCACTGGTTGCACAGACATTCTTGGTAGGGGAAGAAGAAACGAGGTTGATTTACAATGCAAGTACGACAACTAACGAAATATCGGAACAAGAAGTTCACAGCACGAAACAAGCTGCTACCCCCACACACAGACAAAACCGGGAGAACAGGCTCTCGACAGCAGGCAGAAGCTATCAAGGGCCACAGGAACAGCCGTTCACACCTCATCAACCCACAATGCGAGCAATCAACTACAAACTGAGAGAAGCTCAAGAGAGATCAGCCAGACGCAGCTCATTCTTTGGAAACACTTTGAACAATGGAACAGGTCTGTGCTGGAGGTGTGGGGGTGGGCACTCGTCAAGGGGATGTCAATTTCAGCAGGTTGTTTGCAAAAATTGTGAATATACAGGGCATTTGGCCCGCATGTGCAAAAAAACGGCAGCTCGGCTGGTATACGAATCGGATGGTTCGGAAAGCGGACCAGAAGATGGTGGGGACAATACCCAGGACACGAATGTACAGCGGGTCAACACGATCAATGGCCGCTACTCCTACAACAGGACTCCTATAATGATGAGGGTCCTACTCAACGGGATATCTGTCAACATGGAGCTGGATACGGGAGCGAGTCAATCTCTCACGGGCGCTCAACAATTTGAACAACTGTGGCCGCATAAAAGAGACAGACCAAAACTCACAAGGGTCGACACCAAACTAAGGACCTATACCAAAGAAATCGTACCAGTCCTCGGCAGCGCCATGCTCTCTGTCACACACAAAGGGACATTGAACCGACTTCCCCTGTGGATTGTCCCCGGAGACTCCCCAGCAGTGCTGGCTGGCAAAACTAAACTGGAAATGGGATGATGTCCATGCCATGTCATTAGAGGAACGGACTTCCTGCTCAACAGTTATAAAGCGATTTGAACATCTCTTTCAGCCAGGTGTGGGCACTTTCAAAGGGGCCAAAGTCAAAATCCACATCACACAGGATGCTAGACCGATCCATCACAAGGCCAGAGCTGTACCCTATGCGATGAGGGAAAAGATTGAACACGAACTAGACAGGCTTCTGCGGGAAGGCATTATATCACCTGTGGAATTTAGCGACTGGGCAAGCCCCATCGTCCCAGTCATGAAGCCTGATGGATCCGTACGATTCTGTGGGGACTACAAATCTACCATAAACAGAGTCTCCCTACAGGACCAGTACCCACTGCCCAGAGCGGAGAACTTATTTGCCACATTGGCTGGAGGTAAACTTTTCTCAAAACTAGATCTCACATCTGCGTATATGACGCAAGAATTGACCGAGGAATCCAAGCTACTCACCACCATCAACACACATCGAGGCCTTTTCATGTACAATCGATGCCCATTCGGCATCAGGCCGGCAGCTGCCATATTCCAGCGCAACATGGAGAGTCTGCTCAAGTCCATCCCGGGGACGGTTGTATTTCAAAATGACATACTTATCGCTGGCAGGGACACCGACTCCCATCTCCATAATTTGGAGGAAGTACTAAAGCGGTTGGATCGGGTAGGCCTACGCGTCAAGAAATCTAAGTGCCTGTTTCTCGCACCCGAGGTTGAATTTTTGGGCAGAAGGATTGCCGCTGATGGAATCCGCCCAACAGAGTCCAAAACAGAAGCAATTCACCTGGCACCCAGGCCCCGGAATGTCTCAGAACTGCACGTCTTTCTCGGGCTGCTCAATTACTTTGGGAACTTTATGCAGAACTTAAGCACGCTGCTAGAGCCTCTCCACGTGCAACTCAGGAAGGAGTACGATTGGTTTTGGGGGATGCCCAGGAACGCGCCTTCAATAAGGCACGCAACCTTCTGTGTTCCAACAGTGTTTTGACTTTCTTTGACCCTGGTAAAAAGCTAGTTCTCACATGCGATGCGTCAGCGTATGGGGTCGGGTGCGTTTTGCAACATGTCAATAGTGCGGGCAAATTACAACCCATAGCTTATGCCTCCAGGTCACTTTCGCGGGCGGAGCGCGGGTACGGAATGGTACAGAAGGGGGCGCTCGCGTGCGTGTACAGTGTCAAAAAGATGCACCAATATCTTTTCGGGGCCAAGTTCACGTTAGAAACCGACCACAAGCCCCTCATGTCCCTCCTATCCGAGAGCAAGGCAATAAACGGCAATGCCTCGGCGCGAATTCAACAGTGGACACTCATGCTGGCGTCCTCCGACTATACCATAAGGCACAGACCAGGCACAGACAACTGTGCCGACATGCTCAGCAGGCTACCCCTGGCGACCACGGAAACGTCTGACGAACAGGACTGTGAGATAGTCATGGCAATCAATGCCTTTGAGTCCACAGGTTCGCCCATGACGGCTCGCCAAATCAGAGCCTGGACGGCCAGCGACCCCACGTTATCTTTAGTAAAAAGATGTGTCCTAACCGGTGACTGGGCAGAGGCTCGCGATGTCTGCCCCGGGGAATTAAAACCCTTTCACAGGCGCATGCATGAGCTATCACTACAAGCAGACTGCCTGATGTGGGGCAGCCGAGTAGTCATGCCTCTGCGAGGCAGAGAGGCATTTGTCCGGGAGCTCCACCGCGAGCACCCGGGGATCGTACTCATGAACGCCATAGCCAGATCCCACGTCTGGTGGCCTGCTATTGACGCGGACTTGGAGCTCTGCGCCGAAGGTGCACCATTTGTGCCCAACTCAGCAATGCCCCCAGGGAGACTCCACTGAGCCCCTAGCCCTGGCCTACCAAACCGTGGTCACGGGTGCACGTAGACTTTGCGGGCCCATTCATGGGCAAAATGTTCCTCGTAGTTGTAGATGCATTCTCAAAGTGGATCGAATGCACCATTTTAATCTCGAGCACAACGTCCACCACTGTGGAGAGCCTCGCAACCATGTTTGCAATGCACGGAATCCCTGACATATTGGTCAGTGATAATGGTCTGTGCTTCACCAGCGCAGAATTCCAAGACTTTATAATTGACCACGGCATAAATCACGTCAAGACGGCACCGTTCAAGCCGGCCTCCAACGGCCAGGCGGAGAGAGCAGTGAAAATCATTAAACAAGGCATGCTTAAAATCCAAGGTTCCATGCTGCAGGGTCGCCTGTCGCGACTGCTGCTGGCATACAGATCTCGACAGCACTCACTGACTGGGATCTCCCCCGCGCAACTGTTGATGAAAAGGTCTTTAAAAACAAGGCTCTCATTAATCCTCCCAGGCATGCATGAAATCGTTGAGGCAAAGCGCCGTAAGCTGATTGAATATCATGACAGAAATTTGAGGGGGAGATGGAATGAGATAGGGGACAAAGTGTTTGTCCTAAACTATGGCAGGGGTCCCAAATGGCTTGCAGGGACAGTAACGGGCAAGGAAGGAAACAGGCTACTGATAGTACAAATGGACAATGGCAAAACCTGCCAGAGGCATGTAGACCAAGTCAAAAGCAGATTTACCAACAACACTGCGGAACCAGAGGCAGACTACAATGTGGAACTCACACCACACCTGGTGGACAGACAGAGGGAACAACTTGAGGAAAGGGCAATCCCAACAGACAGCCCAGGCGAGTCAACAACAATCACACCAATCGAAACAGACAGCCCAGGCGAGATACCAGCAACCACACCCAAAGAAAAACAGACAACAAGGCAAACAACTGAACCACAACTCAGACGCTCCACGCGAGAGAATAGACCACCTGAGAGACTGAACCTATAAAGACAATAAGACCTTGGGTGAGGGTGATGTCATGTATCTTACATTATTATATATAACTGTATCCTAACATGCTATACATGACTGTAATAAGATATGACCTGTAACCACCAGCATACCTTACCATCAGGGGTGCACTTGCAAGAGACAGGTATATAAGGACAGGTCTCAGGCCAGTGCAGCATTCCAGAGCTGTGAAATAAAGGTGCAGGTCCAGAGTGACCTTGACTTCACTACATGCCTCGTGTGAATCTGTACTGAGGGGACAGGACTTTACACAGATGCTAACAAGTCTGAAGTTTCAGTGTTTTGTTATCGGGCATCGGGGCCAAAATTCACTGTCCCCATAGGGACAAATACCGCGGGGTTTGGGTGACCGATCGAAAAAATTGATCGGAGTCGGGTGTTTTTCCGAGCCATATTCTGCTTGGGCGGAGGTGGGCGGAGGGGGGGCGATTTGAGTGGTGTGCACTTCCGCCAGAAATGGTGGGGTGAAGCCGTAGTAAAGGAAGATTTTCTGCGATGAGCTCAGCTGTGTGCGGGCTGCTAAAAACTGGCCACGACAGCGAAATTCAGTGACGAATAGGTAGGATTTTTCCTGACAGTGCCCCCGCGAGATTTTCCAGTCGGTGCACGAATGCAACACCGCTGGAGTTTTGCCGTGATCGGGTCCATTTGGTAGGGAAATAGTTTTATTAATCTTAGTGTTTTTATTTCAAGATTCCATCAGTATTTAGTTTTCATATAGTTTTATTAATTGTTTTGGCTCCATTAAACCTGCTGAATGCTGCTCAGAGGTTTTCACAGTCTTTTGCACAACTTTCAGGTCTGACTCTTTAGTGGGAACCTGAGCTGCAGAGACCTGCTTGGCAGGGTTCACCCTGAGGATGGGAGAAGTGTTGTGAGGGTAACACCTGGTACACCTGGTCAGAAGCAGGGTGGCTCGCAGGAGAAGGCACTGCCATCAGCACTGTGCAGACAGGCAGTGGGCAAGGGAGGCAGCAGCCATGATTTGTTCATTCTGCACCAGATCAGTGTGTCCGCCATCTTCACTGGCCCGAATCAGGATTGTGATTGGCTGCTTGGGGACAAGGGATATTCCCTGTCCATTTGACTGCTAACTCCACTGCAGAACCCCAGACAGCGCCAGAACACGCATACAATCACGTTCATTATGCCACCAGGTGCATCATCGACCAGTGCATAAGCATCCTTAAGCAGAGGTCCTAGTGCCTGGACGCTCTGGTGGCACCATGCAGTACTCTCCTCAATGGGTCTCCATAATCGTCGTCGTCTGTTGCATGCTGCACAACCTGGCCATCATGAGGAGACAGCCGCTGGAGGTCGAGCCAGCAGTACCACCTGAGGAGGAGGAGGAGGTGCAGGAGGAGGAGGATCCCCGTCGCCCCAGAGCTAGAAGGCGTCGACCCATCGCCACCCTGAAAGGACTTGGTGCAGACTGGCCAGCACCCTCCTGGGAGGGTGCGTCCTCACATATATGGAGGTGCCTGACATCTCCTCTGCAATCTCCCTCCATGCATTATGTACTGGCGGTCTGTCAGGGCTCCCCACGTCAGGTAACAGTATTCTTCTTCTGTCCTCCACACCATCCATCAGTGTCTCCAGCTCCATATCAGTGAACCTGTTGGTTCTCCTTGCACCTCTTACACCAGCCATCCTTCCAATCTCCTTCCCCCCTCAGGGCCTTGCTGCAAACCCCGGTCTTTAAAAAGGCCCGGGAGCAGCTGGCTTGTTAGAAACCCTTACCTGCATGCTGAACTGATCAATGTCATAATGCTCAAATTAAGACAGCCACACTGCTGAAAAATCCACTTTGGATGAGTTCATTACTCTAGAACCCATTTTTCCACTTTTGGAGCTGAATATGGGGTGGCCCAGCCACAAAAATGTTTTGCCGCTAATGGCCCTAAAAAGGTGGGGGGAGCACCAGCTTTCCAGCAGTGCTGAATTTCTGGCCCATCATGTTTGGTGGGAACTGCAAGTTACAGGTGCATGCTCATTCCATGTCGGAAGTGCGTCGCCCCTTATAGGGGGAAGGTGGGAAGTAGTGTTCCAAAAAGGTCCGTGCTGGGACCACTGTTGTTCACAATTTATATTAACAATTTAGACTGGAATCAAAAACGCAATTTCTAAATTTGCAGAAGACACCAAATTGGGGAGGACTGCAACACATTATAAGAAGACATTAATAAACTTGAAGAATGGGCATATAATGGATAATGAAATTCTACACAGATAAATGTGAGGTATTACATTTTGGTAAAAAATATAAGGAGGTCACATATTACTTGGAAAATACAAATCTAAATGGGGAATGAGGTAGGAGAGCAAAGGGATCTTGGAGTACAAATACACAAATCATTTAAGTAGCGACGCAGGTTAACAATGCCATAAAAAAGCAAACCAAGCACTAGGGTTTATTTCGAGAGGGATTGGATTGAAAAGTAGAGAAGTTTTGCTAAACGTGCATCGAACCTTGGTTAGACCACACTTGGAGTAATGTATACAATTCTGGTCACCATATTATAAAAAGGATAAAGAGGCACTGGAGAGGATGCTAAAAAGATCCACAAGGATGATACCAGAAAAGTGAGATCATACCTATCAGGGAAGGGTGAACAGGCTGGATCTCTTTTCTTTTGGAAAGATAAGCCTGAGGGGTGACCTAATAGATGACTTTAAAATTATTAAAGGTTTTGATAGAGCAGAGACAGAGAGAGTGATTCCACTTGAAACTTGAGCGGTGGCCATGGGCAGCGTGGCAGCTCCAACCTGCGAGACACCATTAGCGGCAAGTCGGGGCCATAAAAGGAGCGGCGAGCGGCGGCCCCTGGACAGCGTTGCGGCAAGGTACAGTGCGAGCTGGTGCAGGAGGGCGACGGCAGCGAAGAGGGATGTCATCAAGGTCCAGGTCGGTGATTGGAGCATGGGCAGGTACAGCAGGAGCGGCGAGGTCGGGGCGAAGGAGTGGTGAGAGAATGTAGAGGGATGTGATCGGGACCCGGGAGAGGCGTGATTTCGGGACCAGAAGAGGCGAGGGCTCAGGGGCAGCACGGGCCAGCCCACACTGCGATATGTGTGCACACTAGGCCCGTGCAGCAGAGCAGGTCTCCAGTCGTCTTGGGTAATCCTTGCCACTGGACCAAGACCTAGCTCTGTCAAGCCCGTATGGTGGCTGGTGTGCAATGGCCACCGCACGTTAAAAAAATCCATGCATAGGCATCTTCCACCCTTCAAGATGTAGTTCAGGATCTGGAATATTAGATCCTTCATTGAATCATTTGTGAACTCATCCTTTTTTGGCATAGAAGCAAGTCATCCTCGTTTCGAGGGACTGCCTATGATATGACGATGATTCCACTTGTGGGGAAGAGCAAAACTAGAGGCAATCAATATAGTCACCAAGAAATCAAATAGGGAATTCAGAAGAAACTTCTTTACCCAGAGAGTGGTGAGAAGGGGGAACTTGCAACCACAGGGAGTGTTTGAAGCAAACAGTGTGGATATATTTAAGGGGAGGCTTGATAAGCAGACGAGGGAGAAGGCAATAGAGGGTTATGCTGGTAATGTTTGATGAAGAGGCTTGAGTGGAGCATAAATGCTGGCATGGACTGGTTGGACCGAATGGCCTGCTTCTATGCCATATATCCTATGCAATCCTATGTAATATATTGGATCGGACTCTCCTGTAGGTGGAGGAATCATTTAAAAGCCTCATTATCAAATTTAAATATGGGTCCTATGCTTTTTATAGGACCATTTGAGAACGTGGTCTGTCCCAGTGCCTGACTCGCTACATGATAAATTCTCTCAGCAATTCATGGGACTAATAGGCAGCAAGGACCCCTCAGCAGTACTATATAAATGGCTCATCTACTCCATGAACATTAGTTGCTGGTTTGCTCTTTTAGGCTGCTGGTTAACTCCTGGGCCTTTTCCCCCCTATTCTCTGCCATCTGTAACTGATTTCTGACTTTTGGCAACAACATTTTGCTGTTGCTGGACCACTTTTGTCTGCCTTTCAAACAGTTTTGCTGCATTCGTTGGTGGTCTGGTAGACCTGCCTTTAGGGCTAGAGGAGAAGGAGGATCAGCTAAAAGGACAGGAGAGAGCAGGAACAGCTTGGAGAAGGAGGAGGAGTGCACCGCACAGGAGGCCATCCCAACAGTGGGTCTTCAGGGAGCACTTCTACTTTATCTTCACTGAGCAGCAATATGTCTGGCACCTTCGCTTCACCAAGGCGGCTGTCAACGAACCATGTCACCTGCTGCCACCACAATATGAGCTTCGATCCAGGGCATGGACAGCACTGCCCGTGTCTGTCAAATTCATGTTTATGCCTCGGAGTCGTTCGAAGCTGCAACGGATGACATCAAGAAACATGTCCCAGTTTGCTGTTCACTATTGTATCAGGGAGGTCACCAATGTTTTCTATGCCAGGAGGAACACTTACATTACTTTCCCAATAGATAGAATGAAGTAGAATGAGAGGGAGCTAGGCTTTGCCCACATTGCAGGTTTCCCCAGATCCAAGGTGCCATATCCTGCATTCACATTGCCTTGTTTGATCCCCATCACCATTCTGGTATCTTTCTGACATGAAAGAGATTTCACTCCCTCAACCTCGAGCTGGCGTGCGACCACAGGTAGCGCATCATCCAGATCTGTGCCCGCTTTCCAGGTGGCTCTCCTCCTCAATCTTGTCTTTTAAGATTCACCTTAAAGCCCACCTGTTTGACCAAGCTTTTAGGCACCCCTCCTAATATCTTTTTTGACTCAGTGTCAATTTTTACCTGATTACGCTTCTGTGAAACACCGTGGAACATTTTTCTATGTTAAGGGTGCTATATAAAAGCAAGTTGTTGTTGTTAAATATCCTGGAAGCAATTTTGGCAGTATTCACTGAGCAACCACCTCTCTCGAACTGCCCAATTTGCCTGGACAGCTGATGGCCACAATGTGGTAAAAGGACTTCCCTCCTACTGGTAACTTGCGCTACCAGTACCTCCACTGGACCATACATAATCCAGGGGATCCTGGCTGCAATCATCTTCTTCTCTGACAGTAGAGAAACTGTTCCACTGTTGAGCCATGAAAAATTCCCTTTAAGTGATGCAGCCTTTAAATTACAGGAGCCCTGCCGGATTCTCCCCTCTCCTAATGGATGAACTGCTACTAAAGAGCACGAATCATGTTGCCAGCTCTTCCGTGATATTAAAATGAGGCCCATTCATGAAATAGTTTGGGGTTCCCGCTGATGTCATCGGGTGGGTGTCTCTGATGTCCTTCCTACCGCCTTCCCGACATATCCAGCAAAACAAAATTGGCACCACAAGAGATTTTTTCCTCAAAGTTATAACAACAGGAAGATTTTTAATGAAACATCAATGCAAAAGAATTTTCTGGATATATAAATGTGCAATCACAGCTAAAATTATGAATGATATGCCAAATCTGATAAGTCTTCAGAGCACAATGTCCTTTTATTTCAAAGATTTGATTGTTGTGAGGTTTTGATCATATTACAAATACATAAAACAGTGGGATAGAAATTTTCCGGAACCCGTTTACAGGCCGAGAATTTTTTTTCTATTTGTTCTGGAATGTGGATGTCACTGGCAAGGCCAGCATTTATTGCCTATCCCTAATTGCCCTTGAGAAGGTGGTGGTGAGTCAACTTCTTGATCCGCTGCAGTCCGTGTGGTGAAATTAGTCCCACAGTGCTGTTAGGGAGGGAGTTCCAGGATTTTGACCCAGCAACTATGAAGGAACGCCAATATATTTCCAAGTCAGGATAGTGTGTAACTTGGAGGGGATATGTAGGTGATGGTGTTCCCATGCGCCTGCTGCCCTTTTACTTCTAGATGGTAGAGGTTGGGTGTTTGGGAGGTGCTGCCGAATAAGCCGTGGTGAGTTGCTGCATTGCATCTTGTAGATGGTACACACTGCAGTCACGATGCGCCGGTGGTGGAGAGAGTGAATGTTGAAGGTGCTGGATGGGGTGCCAATCAACCGGGTTACTTTGTCCTAGATTGTGCCGAACTTCTTGACGATTTTCAATGAGACCTGGGCCTCTTCGAAGGTGTGGATGTTTTTTTACAGGCGTCCTTGGGCCATAGGGAATAAGCCCTGCAAAATTGGTCATTTCTGCCCCTGTTTTCCATTTGGAAACTGGACGCATATTTATGAACATGATAGAAAACATGTTGCTGTGTTGCAACCCACAAAAATGTAGTGCAGGGCTATGCTTCCATCTCGAGACAGATATGTTTTCTCTAATGGTCTCAATATTGATCTGATGTTCACAATTAAGCTCCTGCCATGATGTAACTTATATTTATCTGCTGGGTGATGTATAAAGTAGCAGTGAAATATAAATGGGGGCTAGTCACCTATTAGCTAATTGCAGATATTACATTAGATTAGATACACTAACCTTTCAGTACATTCAGTCACCACTTCCAATTATCTTAACAGAATACACTTCAGGATCATTGGCAGGCAACGGAAACTATGTTAATACAATAATTAAAAGACCTCATGTGTGAAATAAAACAGAATGGAGAATGTGTGTTACTGTATTAATTAAGTGACTGGAACCATTAAAAGATTTTATGGCTATTAACAATTCATATTTAGCTAAAGCTAAATGCATCATTAGGAAGAAGTATCTGCTCCTTTGTAAGCATTCTTCTGACACTTCTGTAACACATTGTAACATAGATAAAGATCCTGACAAAAAGCTGCACCAAGCCTAATTAAGGGTTTCTGAAGTTGTAGAAAGGATCATTACAATCAATACAACATTCCATATGTGGGCCACTTAGTCCAGTTACTCGGTAATCATAGAAGTAAGTAGCAGTAAGTACGCAAGCAAAAACGAGTGATGAATTGAACATCAGACCCTGCAACTGCATTTTGATTATCCATTTTGTAATTCATAAACTTTGGGGAATAAATTGGCATAGGATGTTTCATCAATTATTTAAAAACCGTGTCTAAAAGATATGTAGTTAATAGATAAAGTAGTAACAGCAATATTATAAATTAGCTCCATGGAATAGCAATTATACATGGGTAATAAAAAGACATAGAGCACTAATTAGCACAATGTCTGAGGTGGACAAGCCACAGTTTATAGTTCATGATTCCTTATTAATAAATGAGGATCAATCCGAAAGAATGTGTAGAAGTTGCTTCTAATTTATTGTTGGAGCATTAGGCACAGCAGCTACTACAGTATCTGCATGGATTACCTATAAATTTGATGGCTTAAAAACTAATTTCAAGCATTATAAACCAGCAATTATTCTGCAAAAAATTGCATTATTGAAATCCAAATGTTATTTTTAAACAGTCCTATAAAATTGTACTAAGTTTAAAAAAAATGTGGGATTTAGAAGATTCAAATGCATTGTTTAATTAACCAAGGCATTGTCAATTCTCATGAAAATAATAAATAGAATTTGGACGAGGGATGCTATAATTTGTATGTTTGATACTTTGTATGTTGCTCTAGGTAAAATGTGTATGAGAATGGAACAGCAGCTAATTATGGTTCCATTGAGTTGCATGTATGTTTTTGAAAACTGGAGGAATATTAGCACCTTCTTGAGTCTGGTATTACATTATGGGGGAGAATATCTGTCGGGGTACCACCTCCCATCTGCCATAGCTTTTGTCGAAGAGAGACGGATACCTAATTAAAATGGAATAAATGCTGTTTAATGTTATTTTCCAATGGTCTCTGCAGCTATTCTGCTAAGGTTATGCCGACAAGTGGGAGAACCCTTTGGAAATTCATTTCCTTTCTTTTTTTTTAAATGAGCCCATAAATGCTGCGGCCATTCTGATATACTCCTGCTGTAACTTCGGTGCAAGTACACTGGATCGTCCAGAATCTAGGCCAGGACTGGCATATGCTGGATCCCAGATTAGCACCGAAGTTTGTGGGATGACCTCTGCATGCTCCAATTATGGGCATCAACATAAGAAGAGGGCCGGTTTGGTGGTGGTGCAGGGGGTGGGAAGTTGGGAGGGGGAGGGGGGAGGTGGTTGTGGGGGCTAGGGAGGATACTCTGAATGTGAAGGTCCCATGCCCTGAGCATTAGTCAGGATCTGACTAGGGACTAGATGACCCAGCGATCAATGTCATTGATTTACACAAATATATACATACACAGTAGATGTACATCGCATCTACAAATATATTTTACAATACCACTATTTATTTACCTGGATTTCCCTTTTTGAAACTTCTATAACTATCTGAAAACCTTCTAATTTATCTTAATTTTCAATTGCCTCCATTAATTTTTTGATAATTTCTATATTGCTTCACAATGATACATTCTCCATTATACCATCTACATCCCCTGTCCTTATCAAATAATGTATTGTCTGACTTTCTGTCTGTAGCCATGGGAGATTGGCTAATAATTTAAAAGAAAACATCCACAACAAAAAAATGAATGGCGATCGTGTAACATTGTCGGTCACTGAGATATTAAATGGTTATGGTGATGGTCAGTTGAGGATTGCTAGGCAGTCTCATTGGCATCAAACATGAAAGAGAGAGACAATCCCCGAGTGTGCTTTAGTGCTAGTAATGAGCTTGTAACATGAACTCTATAACACTGGAAAGTACAACACAAACAACAACCTATTCGTTTAGGCTTGTAATCTGAGAGGGACAGTGGGTATTACAGTGTTCCCAGATGAGAATCGGATGACTTATCAATCTTTGAATTCAGCAGCTTTCAGCGCGTGAATAAATACGCCATCCTACTGCAAGATCCACTTGCCAAGAGATTACACTAGAAAACAGGGCCAAAGTGGAACAGAGAGTAAAACCTGACACAGCATATGCAACATTCAAATCAAAGGTCATCTACAAGTTTCTTAGTAATGCACTCTCGAACCCTTTCTCGTGTGACTTTGGTTAGTTTATGTTTCCACAACTTGTCAGGTGGAATTTCAGTTATTAGATGATACTAAATGAATCCATTAATTCTCGGAATTTGAGATTTTTTTTCAGGAATAAAGAAGCACTAGAAAATGAAAAGTATGTTGCTAACATATACTGCGTCTGAATTTTTGTATTCTAAATCAGATAGGTCTAGAATTGTTATCATCTATCAAAGAACCGCATCCTGTTTATCAGCCTTACACCTTTATATATTTTAGATCAAGCCAAAGCTATTTTTATTTTTCATTAACTATTTTTCTGATATGCACATATTAAGGAACAGTAGAATATGGACAAAAAGGTGTTGCTAAAGATTAATGTTAATATTTATGGAATCAAGAATATAAAACAACAATCTATATTCTCCTGATACTTTAATTATTTTCTCTGGCATATTTTTAGCATTGTACATGAAGGATTTATCAGCTGATGGTAAATATATTGAATGTTTAGGAAATTGCACAGACTTCTAATGGGTTTTAAAGATGGAGAATTGATGACACAAAGATTAAAGAACTGTGGCGATGGTTCGATGTTAGGTGAAAATAAATTTGTCTATTTCTTCGTTTACAAGAATGTAAAAGTGTTTTAAATACATATGCATCCTGTACAGTTAACATCATGATCATGGTCACTATGTTTTGGAGATCTGTCTCCAACTATTTAACCTAGTGATGGTGTGGCTGAAATTCTGCAGCCTTTCTGGCACACTCACACTGTTACTCTGGTAGGAGTATGTCAGAAGAGCTGGAAATTTGGTTGGGAAGCAGATAAACCAGGCTCCATCCTTACATTGCAGATTTGGATGGACGTTGTAAGCACTGGAGCCTCTGTCTGCCCCTTACAAAGCCAGCAGAAGAGGCGGCAGAGCTGAGGCCGGGGATTTCCATCATCGGGAGTTCCCAAGTCTCCATCCTCACAGGGACCCAGTATAGCATCGGTGATGGTACACCTGATGAGACTAGGCCTAGCAGGTTACCAGCCTAATGGCAGTTAGGGCCCCACCTATGGATCCAGGCTAAGAATTGTCGCCTGGACTCCCAAACAAAGAGGGCTGAGGTGTCATTACATTAACTTCTCCTCACCCCCCTCCCCAGATACAACGCAGTGTGCAACATTTAAAACATTGATTTACGGGATGTCCACAACTGACAAAGTTGCATTTATTGCCCAGCTTTAGTTGCACCGAGAAAGTGGTGGACATTCTTCTTAAACTGTTGAAATCCTTGTGCTCCCATAATGGTGTTAGATAGGAATTCCAGGATAGTGATCCAGTGGCGATGAAGGAACAGTTACATATGACCAGGTAAACTTGGAGGTGATAATGCTCCCATGGTCCTGCTGCTCTTGGTAGAATATGTCACAAGTCTGGGAGGTGCTATCGAAGCAAGCTTGGTGAGTTGCTGGAGTGCATCCAAAAGATTTTACATACTGTAGCCACTGTGCACCAGTGGTGGAGGATGTGGCAATTTAATCCAGTGGCAGTGCTGAGTTTTGCCATGGTTGAGGATGGAGTTGTTTATAGAGCCTCGTCTTTCCTTTATTTGTCTGATTTTGTACTACCATTCTTGACGGGACATGGTGGGGCTACCAGAGCTTTGCTCTGATCTGTTGGTTGTGGGATCACTTAGCTCTGACTACACTTCGAAAGTAATTCATCAGATGTGATATGCTTTGGATGCTCTGAGGATGTGATAAGTTGCTTTTCAAATCAAAGTTTTTACTTTCTTTTTCTATCACTCTAAAAAAAATAGATGCATTCCTACAAAGTAATATGAATGTTGTAGGGATGCAACTGGATGAGACAAGGAAAGGTCAGTGAGTGGTGTAGGAAACATAGAAACATAGAAAATAGGTGCAGGAGCAGGCCATTCAGCCCTTCGAGCCTGCACCACCATTCAATATGATCAGGCTGATCATGCAACTTCAGTACCCCATTCCTGCCTTCTCTCCATACCCCTTGATCCCTTTAGCCTTGGGGGCCACATCTAACTCTCTTTTGAATATATCCAACGAATTGGACTCAACAACTTTCTGTGGTAGAGAATTCCACAGGTTAACAATTCTCTGGGTGGAAACGTTTCTCCTCATCTCGGTCCTGTATGGCTTACCCCTTATCCTTAGACTGTGACCCCTAGTTCTGGTCTTCCCCAACATCGGGAACACTCTTCCTGCATCTAACTTGTCCAGTCCACTCATAATTTTATATGTTTCTATGAAATCCCCTCTCATTCTTCTAAATTCCAGTGAGTATAAGCCTAGCCGATCCAATCTTTCTTCATATGTCAGTCCTGCCATCCTGGGAATCAGCCTGGTGAACCTTCGCTGCACTCCCTCAATAGCAAGAACGTCCTTCCTCAGATTAGGAGACCAAAACTGTACACAATACTCAAGGTGTGGTCTCACCAAGGTACAACTGCAGCAAGACCTCCCTGCTCCTGTACTCAAATCCTCTCACTTTGAAGGCCAACATGCCATTTGCTTTCTTTACTGCCTGCTGTACCTGCATGCCTACTTTCAATGACTGATGTACCATGACCCCCAGGTCTTGTTGCACCTCACCTTTTACTAATCTATCACCATTCAGATAATAATCTGCCTTCCCGTTTTTGCCACCAAAGTGGATAACCTCACATTTATGCACATTATACTGCATCTGCCATGCATTTGCCCACTCACCTAACCTGTCCAAATCACCCTGCAGCCTCTTAGCATCCTCCTCACAGCTCACACTGCCACCCAGCTTAGTGTCTTCTGCAAACTTGGAGATATTACATTCAATTCCTTCAACTAAATCATTAATATATAGCTGAGGTTCCAGCACTGAACCTTGTGGCACTCCACTAGTTACTGCCTGCCGTTCTGAAAAGAATCTGTTTATTCCCACTCTTTGCTTCCTGTCTGCCAACCAGTTCTCTATCCACATCAATACATTATCCCCAGTCCCATGTGCCTTGATTTTACACACTAATCTCTTGTGTGGGACCTTGGCAAAAGCCTTTTGAAAATCAAAATACACAACATCCACTAGTTCTCCCTTATCCACTCTACTAGTTACATCCTCAAAAAATTCTAGAAAATTTGTCAAGCATGATTTCCCTTTCATAAATCCATGCTGACTTGAACCAATCCTGTCACTGCATTCCAAATGCGCTACTATTACATCTTTAATAATTGATTTCAGCATTTTCCCTACTATTGATGTCAGGCTAACCGGTCTATAATTCCTGTTTTCTCTCTCCCTCCTTCCTTTTTTAAAAAGTGGGTTTACATTAGCTACCCTCCAATCCATAGGAACTAATCCAGAGTCCATGGAATGTTGGAAAATGACCACCAATGCATCTACTATTTCTCGGGCCACTTCCTTAAGTACTCTGGGATGTAGACTATCAGGCCCTGGGGATTTATCAGCCTTCAATCCCATTAATTTCCCTAACACCATTTTCTGACTAATAAGGATTTCCCTCAGTTCCCTCAGTTCCTCCTTCTTGCTAGACCCACGGTCCCCTAGTAATTTCAGGAGGTTATTCGTGTCTTCTTTAGTGAAGACAGAACCAAAGTATTTGTTCAATTGGTCTGCCATTATTTGTTTCCCATTATAAAGTCACCTGATTCTGACTGCAAGGGACCTATATTTGTCTTCACTAATCTTTTTCTCTTCACATATCGATAGAAACTCTTGCAGTCAGTTTTTATGTTCCCTGCAAGCTTCCTCTCATACTTTATTTTCCCCCTCATAATTAAACCCTTTGTCCTCCTCTGCTGAATTCTAAATTTCTCCCAGTCCTCAGGTTTGCTGCTTTTTCTGGCCAATTTATATGCCTCTTCCTCGGATTTAACACTATCCTTAATTTCTCTTGTTAGCCACGGTTGAGCCACCTTCCCCATTTTAGTTTTATGCCAGACAGGGATGTACAATTGTTGTAGTTCATCTATGTGATCTTTAAATGTCTGCCATTGCCGATCTGGCATCAACCCTTTGAGTATCATTCCCAGCCTATCCTAGCCAATTCACGTCTCATACCATCGAAGTTACCTTTCTTTAAGTTCAGCACCCTAGTCTCTGAATTAACTGTGTCACTCTCCATCTTAATGAAGAATTCTACCATATTATGGTCACTCTTCCCCAAGGGGCCTCGCATGACAAGATTGCTAATTAATCCTCTCTCATTACACAAGACCCAGTCCAGGATGGCCTGCTCTTTAGTTGGTTCCTCGGCATATTGGTCTAGAAACCATCCCTTATACACTCCAGGAAATCCTCCTCCACAGTATTGCTACCAGTTTGGTTCGCCCAATCTACATGTAGATTAAAGTCACTCATGATAACTGCTGTACCTTTATTGCATGCCTCGCTAATTTCCTGTTTGATGCCATCCCCAACCTCACTACTACTGTTTAGTGGTCTGTACACAACTTCCACTAACGTTTTCTGCCCTTTGGTGTTTCGCAGCTCTACCCATATAGATTCCACATCATCCAAGCTAATGTCCTTCTTTACTATTGCAGTAATCTCCTCTTTAACCAGTAACGCTACCCCACCTCCTTTTTCTTTCCGACTATCCTTCCTGTATAGTGAATACCCCTGGATGTTGAGTTCCCAGCCTTTGTTACCCTGGAGCCATGTCTCCGTAATCCCAATTACATCATATCCGTTAACAGCTATCTGCGCAGTTAATTCATCCATCTTATTACGAATTCTCCTCGCCTTGAGACTCAGACCCTTCAGGCTTGTTTTTTTAACACTCTTTGTCCTTTTAGAATTATGTTGTAATGTGGCCCTTTTTGATTTTTGCCCTTAATTTCTCTGCCCTGCACTCTTACTTTTCTCCTTCCTACCTTTTGCTTCTGCCGCCGTTTTACTTCCCTCTGCCTCCCTGCATAGATTCCCATCCCCTTGCCATATTAGTTTAAACCCTCCCCAACAGCACTAGAAAACACTCTGCCTAGGACATCAGTTCCGGTCCTGCCCAGGTGCAGACCGTCTAGTTTGTACTGGTCCCACCTCCCATGGAACCGGTTCCAATGTCCCAGGAATTTGAATCCCTCCCCCTTGCACCATTCCTCAAGCCACGTATTCATCTGAACTATCCTGCTATTCCTACTCTGACTATTTTGAACAAGCTTACTCTAGAAAAGTTTGAAAGCTATGCTTTGAGCTACTCAATGTGGACATAGACTCTAAACTGGTCCTAAAAGAGATCATTTTACTGATAGAAGACAAAGCCCTTGAAGAGCCCAAATATGCTCAGTTATGTCTGCGTCTAGCAGAGGATGCTCCTAACTTTGATGGCCCAAGTCCAGTGGGTTTGCTGCAACACCACAAGCAAAATACGACATTCAGACGCCTTTTAATTTCATGGCACTGGTAGCAATCCTGAGATTACTACCTTTGAGGTCCTACTTTTTAATTTAACTCCTAGCTCCCTAAATTCAGCTTGTCGGATCCTGTTTTTACCTATATCCTACGTATCTATATGCACCACAGCAACTGGCTGTTCACCCTCCCCCTCCAGAATGCCCTGCAGCCGTTCCGAGACATCCTTGACCCTTACACCAGGTAGGCAACATACCACCTTGGAGTCTTGTTTGCGGCCGCAGAAATGCCTATCTATTCCCCTTGTAATTGAATCCCCTATCACTCGAGTTCTCCCAATCTTTTTCCTGCTAAAGGCAGCGTTAACCCTGGTGCCATGAACTTGGCTGCTGCTGCCTTCCCCTGATGAGCCACCTCCCTCAACAGTATCCAAAACGGTATATCTGTTTTGGAGGGAGGTGACCGCAGGGTACCCCTACACTGCCTTCCTTCCCCTGCTCTTCCTGATGGTTACCCATTCCCTATCTGCCTGTGTAACGTTTACCCACATAGCAGAGGAGGAGCATGACATAGCTCTGGGCTTTCCTGTCATGACTTAACCCTTAGATTAACTTAATTTGGCAACAATTCAAAGGTTTCCTACTCATAAGAAAAGAAAAAGAAAATGAAAGAGAAAAAATACTCACCAATCAACCAGCCAATCACTTACCCGCTTGGCTGTGATGTCACCCTTCGATTTCTTTTTACTTCTATTTTGCTTTTTGCTTTTTGACCCTGCACCAGCAAGCTTCTCCCCACTGCTGCTCCTCCAACTGCTGATCTTCCAACAGCTGCCAGCCTTTTATAGGCTTCAAGCCTTCCGTTTCCACTGGCTTCTCCTGACTGCTGCTCCTCCGACTGCTGCTGGCCTTGTATAGGCCTCGAGCCTTACACTCGCGCTGGATTCTCCAAACTGCTGCTCCTCCGACTTCTGCTGGCCCCCTTTTATAGGCCTCGAGCCTCCCGCTCCCGCTGGTTTCTCCCGACTGTTGCTCCTCCGACTGCTGCTGGCCTTTTTCTATGCCTCGGGCCTCCCGCTCCTGTTGGCTTCTCCCAACTGCTGCTCCTCTGACTGCTGCTTTGTGGGAAGTGGTGAAAACTCAGTATAATGCACCATAGCAGTGGAAATCTTACACAAGGTCAGTGAAAAATATCCCGACAGAAAATAAAATAAACCATCACTTCTGCAGCTAGTGTGAGCTATAAATTACATATCATCTCACAGAAGATATATTTACATGTTATTCATGAATTGAACAGTGAAATTCCTTGTTTGTCTGATCTACTAACTTGCAAAGCCAAGTCAAATAACCTGAAGTTCCTTGGTTCATGCCCACTGATGTTCTCCAGTAATGACTTCACCAGGGCTTGCAGGATCAGTGGCAGACAGAAACAAATAGCACTATGTGCACCTCTTTGGCACGCGCCCGTTATTGGGGATGATGTTGCCCAGGCCTTACCCTGTCTGTATCCTCCTTGGCTCCCTGCGTAAGGGGCCGATCTGCTTTATTAATACAAAAAGAATCAGCTCTTTCTTTGGAAGTCCAGGCTGCCTGGATCCCATTGGTAAGGCCAATTTTACCTATCTGGAGGCCAGCACACCTCAACTCACTTGGCATACTGATCACCAGATATACTGCAGGTTGACTGAGCAAGGCAAATGGGAACTTCCAGCATCCATGCGCCTAACTATATGCCCTGACGACCTTTGCCTTTTAAGTGGTGAGCGCAATCGGCATCTCTTCATTTTCTGGAGATTTGCACCGGTATCCTGCCTACAGCAGGAGAGCAGTGGAACTCCTGTGGAATTTTAATCTGAGTAGTTAAATTGGGAGACTCCTTATCCTTCACTGTAGGAATACAATTTGCCATTGGATATACTTGAGTAACTATAGTTTAAACAAAACTCCCAATGCCAGGATTGCAATTATATTCTACCATATTAATATCATCCATTTTTAGCCTCATTGATTTGCAGATGATCATATTTGTATTTTGCCTAATTTAATCCTAAATCAGGGCAATAGATTTCTTGTGAGGATATCCAGGAAGGCACATTTAAATGACTACATAGTCCACTGTTATGATTATATGTTGATTGATTAATTGACTAACAAACAAGAATACCTCAGTTCATGACAATAATAATTTAGCTGTCTTCAGCTGTATATATAAGTATGGCATTGGCTAGGGCAAGGTTAAGGAAGTCATTAGGAGCTGGTGACCTTTGCATTTAAGGACACAGAACAGAGGCTGTTGCGGTTCTGTTCAGAGCTGACCTCTGCAACCACATTTGTGCAAATTGACTGTACATTTTTTAAGAAAATCAATAGTACAAGCAGAAATGTGATACTAATGGACACAGAATTAAGGTGCTGGATCAAGGGGCTAAAACTCATATTAATATGCATAATCAAGGCCGTAGCTCTGTCTATGAGAGGGTAACAGGTCACTGTGACAGCTCAGCCATACCTAATGGAAATTTATTGACTGGACACTGCAAAACCACAGAGAATATTACATATCACCTTGTAGTTATGGAGTCGCGAGGTTTATAGATTTATGTGTTTCAGTCGTTTGAGCTGGAAATCTTTTCTTCTTTTTTCTTTTTTCCTGCCAGGATCAATAAATTGTTTTTAGCAGAACATTATCACCAACAGTAAAGCAGCATTGTCTCTAGAGGCTTTTGTAAGTGAGAGATTTTTTTTAAAATTGAGCGAAAAGGGGGAGAAGAAGTGTGGAGACACTTGATATCCTGAGTTTTCACATCTGCATTAAGTGGCAATTTGTGCTCCTTAAATGAAAACTTTAAAGCCTCCACTTTCAGTGTGCTCTCAGTGCCGTTTGCAGCTCATTGGCATGATCTGTTTTTCTTTTAACCTGAGGCAACTTTGATGGAGACTTATCAGCACTGCCACTGCACAGTTTTATTAGCTGCTGTCTGGGCCAAAAGCTGAAAAGAAATCTCGAATCCTGCTGATGGCAATTGATGAGCTCATGCAAACTGATACCCCTGTTTCTGTCACTGCAGTAAAACCTAATGAACAGAATAGCATTATCATTTGTGGCAGTATTGACACAGGAACCTAAGCATGATGGAATGGTAGCACCACTGAATTCATTGTGTCTGGATAGCATTCTGGGTCCGGATAGCTAATCATTATGACCAGATCAGACATCAGAGACTGGGGCAAAAAAATAAGCAGGGAATATATTCATGGGTGGCATAGTATTATAGAGCCACTTTAGGCTGTTTAATGTAGCGGTAGGATGTGGCTATGAGATTCCCACACAGTGTGCTCCTGGTTTAGACTTGGCAACAGGGAAAACACTGAACAGAGGCGAGGTGCTTCGCCATAGAGATGCAACAATCAGAGGATAGTCAACAGTTTACTTTCTCATACATCTGGGCAGCTAGATCAAGAGAACCATTGGCAGAATCCGAGGTGGATGACCCTTGCCCACCTCATCAGCTGGAATGTGGTGTTGGGAGAAAAGTTCAAAAAAACCTTTGGCACTACACGTTACATTCAATTATACTGTATACAGTGCAATGTTGCATCAATGTCTGTGTTAAAGGAATCAAGGGATATGGGGATTGGGCCGAAAAGTGTAGTTGGGGTCGTAGATCTTATTGAATGGTGGAGCAGACTCGAGAGGCCGTAAGGCCTGCTCCTGTTTTTATTTATTGATGTTTAAGGAGTTCTTAAAAAGATTGTGCAAATGATATCATGGTCCTTCACACCTACAAAGGCACCCCTCAGCAGAAAATAGTGGGGCCTTTAGTTTTGTTTTTGGTTTGAAATACATTTAGAATCCATGGATTGGTATTAATTAATCGATAATGAACAACGTTGCTACAGTTTTGAATTTGTAAATTTATTATTCCATTTCATTTTTCACATCTGTTTTGTAGATATCTGTGTAGCTTAGGTGACTGGTAGGTACTTGATTTAGATTTATTAAGGTGAGTTTTGGTCCAGTATTGCAGAAATAGTGGGGTAGATTTCCCTTCTGGTGCGGACTTCAGCCGCCCATTAACCACCCATTATTCCTGGTCCATTTAGAGGGCCGGACCTCATTAGCATTCATCAGCGACCTTCCAATGGAAAACCAGCACACCTGAGCTGCCTCCCAGCACCAAGGCGCAGCCCAGCCAGTCTCTGGACTGGAAGAAGGTAGGTCCATGATGGGCAGGGTGCGGGGAGTGTCTGATCTCATGAGGATGGGGACCCAGGCTAGGTTTGTGGGGCACTGTCCAAAATTGGCATACGGGGTGTTATGCCTGTCATAGGATACTAATTTTCATATTGAGAGGGCCTGTGGCCTGATACAGATGGGCACTCTGGGTGCCCAGCAGCTAGAGCCTGAATGCTTCTTGGCTTATTAGAATGGTTCCACCCCCAGGTTAAAGAGCCGTGCACATTAATTTGCTGCAATTACACTGGTTAAAGAAGGGGTGTCCAGAATTTTAGGTGCCACAGGAATCAAAGACATATTTCTGGTGTTTTATGGGGATTTATGAAGCGATTACAAAAAGGTATTGCTCCTCACTGAGAGCAGCACTCATTTTCTGTTTCTTCAGATGCTATGAGCATGTGTTTTAAAATTTGGAAAGCACCACAATTGTATTTTCTTAAAAAAAAGCTGTGCCTAAGAGTAAGAATGATGGTTAGATGACTTCAAACTTTAACTTTCCTTCTTATAGAAGAAATATATGGGGCTAAATTTTTCATTATTTTTCCATGCATAACACCCGCTTAACGTCCATTTTAACGCTGAAATGAGGTGTAACGCCCAGATATCACCCATTTAGCCACAAAATGGAAACTGACGGCCATTTTTTGGACACTTATTGCCGAGCGTTACTTACGCCATGTACACAACGCCGGGAAAAAATAATACCGCCCGCCCATTTTTTTTTTGTCGTAGAGATCACATTTGCCGAAACTAGCAGCCAAGAGATAACCCAGCGTCACTTTCAGCACTTCACCCACAATATCGCTCGCCAAAAACACCGCTCTAAAAAAGTGGAACTTTTCTGAACTAATCACAGCAGTGTGGACGCCATTTTGCAAATCGCGGTCGCTTAATAGAAAAGGCTGCTTCAACTTCGGGGGAGTTTGGATTGACTCTGGAGTTCTTCTCAGGTGAAGTGACCATCTGAACAGAGATCTTTTCATACTATGGATGATTGGGTTTTACTGTAGGTGTCTTAGTGTGGAAATTTATTGCTTGTGAACAATCGGCATTATACTTTTATTGGAATGGGACCAGCCATTTCTCAGCCTGCATCAATTACTATGCAGATGCTGCAGAGTGCAAATGGCAGAATGTCTAATCCACAGCATTATGTTCCAAATCTAAGATGTGCCAGACTGAAGAGGAGGTCCAGACCATACACACCCTCACTTACAGGGAGAAGCGGTCTTACCTAGACTTATTCGAGAACACCTGCCTTCGGAGTCTGTGCTTCCACAAAGTGGTGATCACTGAAATATGCCAGCTCATCAGGGCAGATCTGCAACCTGCCAAGACCTTCAGGACATCACTGTTCGTCGAGGTCAAGGTCACCGTGGCACTGTCGTTCTATGCGTCTGGTTCCTTTCAGGCCTCCGCAGTCGAAATTTCCGCTCTGTCTCAGCATGCCACTCACTGCTGCATCAGACAGGTCATGGAGGCCCTGTACGTGTGAAGGATGGACTTTATCAGCGTTCCTATGACCACGGAGGCTCAGACTGACAGGGCTGATGCTTTCTACTGCATTGCTAAGTTCCCCAAGGTGCAGGGAACAATACAGTGTATTCACATCACCATGCGGGCACCTTCTCAGGACCCAGGGGTTTTTCAGAACAGAAAAGGATTTCACTCCCTGAAGGTCCAACTAGTTGTCGACCACAACCAGATAATTATGGCAGTGACTGTCAAATATCCGGGTAGCTTCGATGAGGCTCACATCCTGCGTGAGAGCGCTGTCTCTGAAATGTTTACCTGTCAGCCACAAGGGCAATGCTGGATGCTTGGTGACCAATGATAAGGCCTAGCCACCTGGCTGATGACCCCTCCGTGTGACATCCACACCGAGGCCAAGAAGCGATAGAACAAGAGCCACAGAGCCACACGCAATATGGTCCAGAAAACAATTAATGTGTTTAAGCAGCGCTTTAGATGCTTGCCGCACTCAGGAGGGGAGCTACAATACAACCCTGATCAGGTAGCTCAATTCATGATCATGTGCTCCATGCTGCACAACCTGGCTATCAGGAGGGGACAAGAATTGCCAGAAGGGACTGATGGTCCACCTCAGGAGAGAGAGGAAGAGGAGGATGAGGGGCTGGTCACTGACCTAGGGCCAGACAATCAGGCTGACTATGCAATCATGCCCACGCCCCCCCTCCAGACCGCAGGAAAGAGCCTGTGGTGGCTACATAGCTGCAAGACTTTTACGTCAGGAGCTCATAAATGTGCGATTTGCCTGAAAGAACATTGCTGCTATTGACAAAGCTGATACACTGCTGTGTGTGTGCAGCTCAGACATCAATGGGCATCACCTTGGTGCCAGTTAAAGTTTACGTTGATTCAAGTTAAGTGTAATTATACCCTTTCATGTAAAGAATGACCGGTGTGAAATATCCAGCTATCTGAGACAATGAGCAACAAGGTTATGTTGAATAAAAAACATTTAATATGAGCATTGGTCTGAAAGCATAAGTTTCAAGGGCAACAACACCCCACCCCCACCCCACTTTTTCGAACATTGACATCAATCAAATGGTCAACATGTCCAGCAACACAAAACACAAATGCAAACCAGGAGGGTGTCCCCCTCCCCCCATTCATTACAACAAATTGCATACACGAGATGGAGGTATAACCAAGCCATCACCTGCGGACCTGCACCTAACTTTCCTTCCCCCCCTCCCCTTCGTCTCTCCACTCTACCCCTTCCATTCCTCACTCCATACCGCCTGGCCAAGGAGCTCCTCAGGTGGTGCCTCATTGGGGGGGGGATGAAGGCAGAGCAAGTGGTCGCATGGATACGGGAGCGGGGGTACCGAGGTGGGAACCTTCTTGGATCCAGAAACAGGATCTTGCTCCTGCCTCTCATGTGTCGTTGGCACTGGGGCTGTGGAACCTAGGGGTGGAGTGCCGCGCTCCGGGACCACTAGGAGGCCTGTGCCACGAGTATTCCTGGCTATCGCCTCCAGGGCCTCCACCATCCGTGGAACGCACTCCGTCATGGTGCCGGAGATACTGGCCAGCTGTCGAGATATGCCCCCCAATGTATGTAGGATCTGGTCACCTATGTCTACAATCCTCCTGGACAACTGTACCATCTCTCCACTCTCATCTGGCGCTCGTGAAGCAGACCTGCCGTGTCCACGAAACCTCCGCGGGTCGGCGCCATCCTGGGGACAAATGGGATGCCCTGTGGCGAGGGGCTTGGGCCCGGTACCTCCAGAGTGAAGGTGGAAGTGGCTGGAGGAGCACTAGATGGCCTTGTGGTGGAATGCCTTCTGGAACCTGGCGATGCAGACTCCTCAAAGTCCGCGCTCTCATAGGTGGAGAACAGACCCAGCTGATTAATGGGCGAGAATTGGAGCTCCTCAGCACCAGATATAGGATCGTCCGGCGAGTCTGGCCCCATGCCCCCACCTTCTGGGCTCGGTGGTCTTGTCTTGGGACGTGCTGCTGGCTGAGCTGCAAAACACAAGTGAGGTTATTCGAGGAGAAGGGGGTGCTAGGGTCACAAGGTGAGTCCAGCGCTACACACAGCATATGCATGACAAAAGCACCACCGCTATCAAAGTCATCACAGACATCGCATTTCATGTCCATCAACACATTCTGCATTGCAATGATTCTCATGAGGACAGAATTATTTTTGGACACTATTAGAAATCTTCTATCATATATTATTGTTCGAATATGAGTGTGTTAAGTATTGAATAACTCCATGAGGCTAAGTACAGTGAGTTAGTTCAGGCATGAACTTACTCCAGTTTATTTATTCTCAAAGTGAGGATTCAACATGGCTGCCAACATTATATACACGGCTTGCACGTGTCTGCCAGTGACCAGTAGGACTCCGACAGTCATGCCCTCCGGTGGCAGTAAAACCCAGTTAGCATACATAACATAATTGCCCCCCCCAAAGTCCTTGGACAGGTTGTATTTGCAAGTAGAGATGGTCCAGGGCCTTCCACTCCCTGGTTGATCTTCTCAGTTCGAACCCAACTTGGGTGAGTTAGTAGGACCATTGCTGCATTGCGGAACAGTTGGTCTGACAGGACTGTCGGAGATGGTAGGTTCGTCTTCGTGAATGACACATAGGTCAACTGATGGTTGGATGTGTGTTGGTTGGTCGATGATGATGTCATCTTCAATTTGTTCTGGGTTGGCTGTGAATCGCAGTTTGGTTTGGTCGATGTGCCTCTTGCATGTTTGGCCATTTAACAGTTGGACTACAAACACCCTGTTCCCCTCCTTGGCCAAAACCGTGCCAGCAACCCACTTTGGACCATGACCATAATTCAGGACAAACACAGGGTCATGAACAGCAATGTCACGTGATACGGCCGCGCGATCGTGGTACCATTGCTGTTGTTGCCTTCTGGTTTTGACATGATCATTGAGATCTGGGTGTACAAGGGTGAGCCTGGTTTTGAGGCCTCTCTTCATTAACAGCTCGGCAGGAGGGACCCCGGTGAGCGAGTGGGGTCTCGTCCGGTAACTGAGCAGAATGCGAGACATAGGGTCTGTAGGGAGCTGTGAGTAATGCATTTTAGGCTATGCTTAATGGTTTGGACAACCCGCTCCGCTTGACCGATAGACACGGGTTTGAAAGGAGCAGACCTGACCTGCTTAATGCCATTACGGGCCATAAACTCGTGGAACTCCGAACTGGTGAAACACGGTCCGTTGTCGCTGACAAGGACGTCGGGCAGGCCATGGGTGGTGAACATGGCCCGGAGGCTTTCAATGGTGGCTGTGGACATGCTGGATGACATGATTACGCATTCAATCCATTTGGAGAAAACGTCCACTACCACTAAAAACATTTTGCCGAGAAAGGGGCCGGCAAAGTCTATGTGGATCGTTGACCACGATTTGGATGGCCATGACCACAGACTCAGGGAAGCCTCCACAAGTGCGTTACTCAGTTGCATGCAAGTGTTGCACTGATGCACGCATTACACCAACTCCAAGTCAATGCCGGGCCACCAAACGTGAGACCTGGCAATGGCCTTCATCATGACAATGCCTGGGTGGGTACTGTGTAAATCTTGCACAAAAGTTTCCCTGCTTTTTTTTGGCATAACAACACGATTACCCCATAACAGACAATCAGACTGAATAGACAATTCATCTTTGCGGTGGCTATAAGGCTTAATTTCATCCTGCATTTCCCTGAGAATGGCAGACCAATTTCCATTTAGGACACACCTTTTTATGCTTGACAGTACAGGATTCAGGCTGGTCCAGGACCTAATTTGGCGAGCCGTGACGGGTGACCGCTTGCTCTCGAAGGCATCCATGACCAGCAGCAAGTCTGTGGGCTGCGGCATTTCCACCCCAGTTGTGGGCAATGGTAGCCGGCTAAGCGCATCAGCACATCTGTGGTGAACGACATAATCATAAACGGATAATGTCAGTGACCATCTTTGGATGTGGGACGAGGCATTGGTGTTTATACCTTTGCTCTCAGAAAACAATGAAATGAGCGGCTTGTGGTCTGTTTCAAGCTCAAACTGAAGCCCAAACAGGTATTGGTGCATTTTCCGAACCCCATATATGCATGCTAAAGCCTCTTTCCCTAGCATACTATAGGCTCTATCAGCCTTGGACAGACTTCTGGACGCGTCTGTAACCGGTTGGAATTTGCCTGATACATTGGCTTGCTGGAACACACAATCGACCCCATATGATGAGGCTTCGCAGGCCAGCACTAACCGCTTACATGGTAATTTATTGGAACATAGCAGATTCCTGGCCTTCTCAAAGGCTCTGTCTTGAGATTTGCCTCAAACCAAGTCATTTCCTTTCTCAGCTACATGTGCAAGGAATCTAGCAATGTGCTCAAACTAGGTAGAAAGTTACCGAAATAGTTGAGAGGACCCAGGAACGAACGCAGTTCCGTCACACTCTGGGGTCTGGATGCATTCTTGATGGCCTCTTTCTTCGAGTCCGTAGGCCTGATGCCATCTGCTGCAATCTTTCTTCCCAGGAATTCAACTTCTGGTGCCATGAAAACGCACTTGGCGTGTTTTAGCCTGAGTCCCACTCTGTCCAGACGAGGTAGAACCTCTTCCAGGTTGTGCAGGTGTTCAGTGGCGTTGCGATCGGTGATCAGGATGTCATCTTGGAACACGACAGTTCTCGGGACGGACTTCAGAAACTCTCTATGTTTCTCTGAAATATGGTTGCCACCGAGTGAATTCCGAAAGGGCATTGGTGGTACATAATCATTCCTTTGTGCGAGCTGATGCACATCAGTTTTTTCGAAGAGTTGACCAGCTCCTGTGTCGTGTAAGTGGAGGTCAGGTCCAATTTGGTGAATGACTTCCCCCCCGTTAGTGTTGCAAACAGGTCGTCAGTCTTGGGTAATGGGTACTGATTCTGTACAGAGACTTGGTTGATCGTTACCTTGTAGTCACCGCAGATCCTGACCGTACCATCACTTTTCAACAGCAGAACAATTGGACTGGCCCATTTGCTGAACTCAACTGGTGATATGATTCCTTCCTGTTGAAGTCTGTCTAATTTGATCTCGATCTTCTCCCTCATCATGTACGGAACCGCCCGAGCCTTGTGATGAACGGGTCTTGCATCCGGGCCTAGGTGGATCTGCACCTTGGCTCCCATGAAGTTGCTGATACCTGTTTTGAACAACGAGAGAAACTTGCTCAGCACTTGAGCACATGCAGCGTCATCCACTGATGATAAGACTTTAATATCGTTTCAGTTCCATTTCATTTTCTCAAGCCAACTCTTGTCGAAGAGCATTGGGCCATTGCCTGAAATGATCCACAATGATAAATCATGCATAGCTCCATCGAACGATACCTTTACTGTTGCATTGCCAATGACTGATATGAGCTCTTTGGTGTAGGTACGCAGCTTCGCATTGATTGGGCTTAGTTTGGGTCTTTTTGCCTTAGTGTCCCACAGCTTTTCGAAAGCCCTCTGGCTCATTATTGACTTACTCGCACCCATGTCCAATTCCATGGATACTAGAACACCATGGATACTAGAACACCACTTCCAGCATTATCGGAGGACTTTTGATAAAAGAATGTACCCCATGCACTTCTTCGTCCTGTACCTTGGGTTGAGTTGCCTGTGCCGCTTGATCCATGCTGGATCAATCATCCTTAGCCATGTGGTGTGTTGCAGCACGCTTGCTCGGTTGTGGACACATTCGCTGAAGATGCCCCTTTGTTGCACAGCCTTTGCACATGTATTGCTTGAATAAGCATTGATGAGCCTGATGATAGCCCCCACAATGCGGAAAAGGTGAGATTTGATTCATCCCCGATGGCGGACTTTGAGCAGTTACGGGTCATACGAATGCGGACGAGTCGGCCCTGCCATGTGCAGCTCTGCCTGCCGATGATATTATTTTATGCACAGTACTTGCTTTTCGATGCTGGGACGATATGTGTTTCAAGTTTTCGTCCGTGGACATGCATTCCTGGGCGATCGTGATGGCCTTACTCAGGTTTAGAGATTCAGCAGCCAGCTTTCGAAGGATGACCTTGTGGCCAATGCCAAGCACAAAAAAGTCCCTCAGCATTTCCTCCAATGCAGCTCCGAAGTTGCGCAGCCCAGCGAGACATCTCAGGTCGGCAACAAATTCCGCAACGGCCTGGCCCTCAGAGTGATTGTGCGTATAAAAAAGATACCTCGCCATGATGATGCTTTCCTTCTGTTTAAAGTGGTTCCGAACCAGCATATAGAATTCATCATAAGTCTTATCAATTGGTCGAGTCGGTGAGAGTAGATTCTTGATAAGGCCATAAATATTTGACCCACAAACGGTGAGGAGAACTGCCCTGCGCTGAATTGCGTTATTGGTTCCTTCCAATCTGTTGGCTATGAAGTACTGGTCGAGGCGATCAGTGAAATCCTCCCAGTCTTCCCCTTCCACGAATCTCTCCAAAATTCCAACAGACATGGTTGTGGGAAAGTTCGTATTTTTAACTCGTCGCCAATTGTTAAGTATCAAATAACTCCACGAGGCTAAGTACGGTGAGTTATTTCAGGCATGACCTTACTCCAGTTTATTTATTCTCAAAAATGAGGATTCAACATGGCTGCCAACATTATATACATGGCTTGCACATGTCTGCCAGTGACCATTAGGACTCCGACAGTTGCGCCTTCCGGTGGCAGGTAAAACCCAGTTAACATACATCACAGAGTGGGTGCGGCATCTATTGACTTTACATCACGCATATGTATACTTTACTCACGTGGCATCACTTTACGGTCTGCAGCTGCCTACGTGGCCATCTGGGAGCTGCTCTCCATGAGTGCAAGCACCCGCTCCTCGGTATCAGTGAGGTCGCTGGTGACTGGTGGAACCCCCCCACCCGTTCACCTCTGCTCAGATCTATTCGTCGATAGCTTCTTCTGTAAAAGTAAATAGGATGACATGGCATGAGATCATTGCATGATATCATTGCTAGGTACTGTCACAGAGACTGATACAGCAAGTAATTGACAGATGTAATCATGATTATTATGATAATGATCATTCTTTACCTAAAGATTTACACCGTGACCGCTGGCTTTGCGTACAACATTCCCGGTAAAAGTGAAAGGCCTCGCATCTGATGATAGTCATTCATGACTCTTACAAATCAAATTATAAAATACATAAGTACATGTAAATTAATATAATACTTACTCTTGAGGATCCGTAAAGGTCGTTGCATCGTTTGTGGCATTGGTTGCCCTCATGCACCTTGTTGGTCGCCGACGAGACCATCTCTGCTATCTCGGTCCATATCTTCTGGTATGCCTTTGGGGTGGGCTTCCCACGCCCTCCCTGGGTCAAATGACCCCAGCGTGACTGGACCTCCTGCATGAGAGAGACATTGGCCTTGTCCGAGAACCTCCTCGCTCTTTTGCGCCCTTCACTATGCTCCTCTCCCAGCTCACTGTTCCCGCCAGCATCAGTCTCCACAGCGTGCTGTGTTGCCTCCTCCACATTCTCCATTATAGGCACCAAATTCCTGAAAATATCTGGCTGATAACAGCTAATTTTTTGGGCACAATTTGCTATAAAGCTCGAAACTCTCCCTCCTTCCTCTGAAAGCAGTCACATCACACCCACACACGCCTTCACTCCCTCTCAGCTCCCTCTCTCTCTGTCTCTTCTTAAGCACTTGTAATGATGATCCTTGACCTCCTGAATTGTGGGAATTGCTAAGGACGGCGACACTTTATGGCAGAAGATCAAAAAGATTTAATGTTAACGCCCATTTCAGATCGCTCGCAGTAACACCCAATTTATAAAATAGAGACTGGGGCTTTGAGGATGGCCGACAAGCCGGCGATCTGAAAGCACATTTTTACTGCCCACGCCGGAAGTAACACCCATTTTTAGGCGATTTGCACAAAAGTGTAAAATTTAGCCCATGGTATGAGTGTTGCATTTCCTCAGGCCCAGATTGTTTACGCTGATTTCTGCTTGTTTACACTAAATTTTATATTCAGGCATATGCTAAAGAGATTGGCAGGAAATTTAGGGAAAGTTAGCATCAGCAAACTGGGTGCGCAAATGGGCGTAATTTTTAGTGTAACCGACAGGCTACCCACAGGAAATTCCAATCCTATGGGCTAGATTTTCCATTATTTTTGCATGCATACCGCCCACTTAATGTCCATCTTAATGCTGAAATGAGGTGTAACACCCATATATCGCCCATTTAGCCACAAAATGGAAACTGACGCCCATTTCTCGGTCACTTATCGCCGAGCGCTACTTGCGGCATATATGTACGCCGAGAAAAAATAACACCGCCCGCCCACTTTTTTTGGGCAGAGTCATCAGAATGGGTGAACCCAATGTCCATAATATCGCCCAGCATTATTTTTGGCATGTACTTAACACCGAGATTCAATAATACCAACTGCCCATTTTTTTTTGTCGTAAAGATCACATTTGCCAAAATTAACGCCCAGTATGTAGGCCACTGTCACTTTCAGCACCTCGCACACATATCGCCCACAATCTCGCTGACCGAAAAAACAGCTGCGAAAAAGTTGAACTGATCTAAACTAATCACAGCGGTGTGGACGCCATTTTGTAAATCGCAGGTCGCTTCATTGAAAAGGCTAGTTCAACATCGGGGAGTTTGGATGTACTCTGTGTTATGTATGTAAACCTGTAAATACCATGTCTAACCACCAAAGGGCATATCCCCTGGAGTCCCAAGGGATCCCACAATCCCTTGGGAGCACCTGTATATAAGGAGGTCTCACAGGCTGGAGAGGCACTCTGAGATCTGTAATAAAGGACTACAGTCACACCGTAATTTGAGCTTGCTGTATCTAGTCTGACTCTTTATTCAAGACATAACAACTGGTGACAAGATACAAATGATGAACCCCACACTGCAACAATGCAGAGAACCGTGGGCATCCTGGAGAAATTTTCGGAGGGAGATGATTGGGAAACCTTCATGGAGCGACTCGACCAATACTTCGTGGCCAACGAGCTGGAAGGAGAAACAAACGCTGCCAAACGAAGGACGATCCTCCTCACCATTTGCGGGGCACTAACGTATGGCCTCATGAAAAATCTGCTTGCTCCAGCGAAACCCACAGAGAAATCATACGATGATTTGTGCACACTGGTCCGGGAGCACCTAAACCCGAAGGAAAGCGTTCTGATGGCGAGGTATCGGTTCTACACGTACAAGAGGTCTGAAGGCCAGGAAATGGCGAGCTACGTCGGTGAGCTAAGGCGCCTGTAGGGCATTGCAAATTTTAAGGACACTTGGAGCACATGCTCAGGGACTTCTTTGTACTTGGCATTGGCCATGAAGTAATACTTTGCAAACTTTTGACTGTAGAGACCCCAACCTTGAGTAAAGCCATAGCGCTAGCCCAGTGACATTACCAAACAAATTTCTCGGCACACTGCTGCTGCAATTACTGTGATCAAAGTAACTTTGTTTTCGAATCGAAATGTACAGGGCAGGAGTTACATGCCTGCAGCTGCACGTCCACAGATGACTCAGAGTCCACCATCAAGGGTGGTGAATACAAGGCCATTAACACCTTGTTGGCGCTGCGGGGGTGATCATTGTTTCCATTCATGCCGCTTCAAAGGATATGTTTGCAAGGGCTGTGGAACAATGGGACATCTCCAATGTATGCGCAGTCGAGCTGTAAACCCAGCTAATCCTGCAAAGCACCATGTTGCAGAGGAGAACAATTCCACGGGGGATCATGATGAACCAGAGCCTCAGACCGAGGAGGCAGAGGTATATGGGATGCACACATTTATCACAAAGTGACCCCCGATAATGCTGAAGGTTGAATTAAATGGACTCCCGGTGTCCATGGAACTGGACACAGGTGCAAGCCAGTCCATAATGAGCAAAAAGTCTTTCGATAAATTGTGATGCAGCAAGGCCTCAAAGCCAGTCCTGTCTCCCATTCGTACTAAACTGAGAACGTACACAAAGGAACTGATTCCCGTAATCGGCAGTGCTACCTTAAAGGTCTCCTACGATAGAGCGGTGCATGAGTTACCACTCTGGGTGGTACCGGGCGATGGCCCCACGCTTCGGCAGGAGCTGGCTGGGAAAGAAAGAACTGGGACGACGTCAGAGCGGTTTCTTCTGTCGGCGACACCTCATGTGCCCAGGTCCAAAACAAATTCCCCTCGCTATTCGAACCAGGCATCGGGAAGTTCCAAGGAGCAAAAGTACAGATCCATTTGATTTCGGGGGCGCGACCCATCCATCACAAGGCGAGAGCGGTACCTTACATGATGAGAGAGAGGGTAGAGATCGAGCTGGACAGGCTGCAACGAGAGGGCATCATTTCGCCGATCTAATTCAATGAGTGGGCCAGTCCAATTGTTCCAGTCCTCAAGGGAGATGGCAACGTCAGAATCGGTGGTGATTACAACGTAACCATCAATCGTTTCTCACTGCAGGATCAGTACCCACTACCGAAGGCAGATGACCTATTTGCGACACTGGCAGGAGGGAAATCGTTCATGAAGCTGGACTTGATCTCGGCCTACATTACGGAGGAGCTGGAGGAATTATCGAAAGGCCTCATCTGCATCAACAATCACAAAGGTCTCTTCATTTACAACAGATGCCCATTTGGGATTCGATCGGCCATGGCGATATTCCAGAGGAACATGGAAAGCTTGCTGAAGTCGGTCCCGTGCACCGTGGTCTTCCAGGACGACATCTTGGTTACAGGTCGGGACACCATCGAGCACCTGCAGAACCTGGAGGAGTTTCTTAGTTGACTCAATCATATGGGGCTCAGGCTAAAACACTCGAAGTGCATTTTCCTGGTGGCTGAAGTGGAGTTCCTGGAGAGAAGATCGCGGCAGACGGCATCAGGCCCACCAATTCGAAGACGGAGGCAATCAAAAACGCACCGAGACCACAGAACGTGACGGAGCTGCGGTCGTTTCTAGGACTCTTGGACTATTTTGGTAACTTCCTACTGGGTCTTAGCACATTGTGAGAACCCCTGCACTCTTTACTGCATAAAGGAGATGAATGGGTATGGGGTAAAAGCCAAGAAAATGTCTTTGAGAAAGCTTGGAAGCTGTTATGTTCAAATAAATTGCTTGTGTTGTACGATCCATGTAAGCGTTTGGTATTAGCATGTGATGCGTCGTCGTATGGGGTCGGTTGTGTATTGCAACAAGCTAATGAATTTGGGAAATTGCAACTGGTTGCTTATGCATCCAGAAGTCTGTCTTAGGCTGAGAGGGCCCACAGTATGATCGAAAAAGAAACGTTAGCGTGTGTTTACGGGGTAAAGAAAATGCATCAATATCTGTTCGGGCTCAAATTTGAATTGGAAACCGACCATAAGCTGCTTATATCCCTCTTTTCTGAAAGCAAGGAGATAAATACGAATGCATCAGCCCGCATCCAGAGATGGGCACTCACGTTGTCCACATACAACTACACCATCCGCCACAGGCCAGGCACAGAAAACTGTGCCGATGCTCTCAGCATGCTGCCATTGCCCACCACAGGGGTGGAGATGGCACAGCCACAGATTTAGTCATGGTAATGGAAGCATTTGAGAGTGAGCAATGACCCGTCACTGCCTGACAGATTAGAACCTGGACGAGCCAGGATCCCGTACTGTCCTTAGTAAAGAACTGTGTGCTCTACGGGAGTTGGTCTAATGTCCCATTAGAGATGCAGGAAGAAATAAAGTCAAACCAGTGGTGCACTGATGAAATATCTATACAGGCAGACTGCCTCTTAATACATGTTCACAATTAAGCAATGCACAGGGAGGCGCCACAAAGTTTATGGTCCTGGCCCTCCAAACCGTGATCTCGAGTCCATGTCGACAATGCAGGCCCATTCTTGGGAAAAATGTTTTTAGTGGTTGTAGATGCGTACTCCAAATGGATTGAATGGGTGATAATGTCGGCAAGCTACCATTGAAAGCCTACAGGCCATATTTGCCATGCACGGCCTGCCTGATGTCCTTGTAAGTGACAATGGGCCGTGCTTTACCAGTGCCGAGTTCAAGGAGTTCATGACCCACAATGGGCTCAAACCTGTCACATCTGCCCCATTTAAACCAGCGTCCACTGGTCAGACAGAACGAGCAGTTCAAACAATCAAGCAGAGCTTGAAAAGTGTAACTGAAGGCTCACTGCAGACTCGCTTATCCCGAGTCCTGCTCAGTTACCGCACAAGATCCCACTCGCTCACTGGGGTCCCTCCCGCTGAACTGCTCATGAAAAGGGCACTTAAGACAAGGCTCTCGTTAGTCCACCCTGATCGACATGAACAGGTAGAGAGCAGGCGGCTACAACAGAATACATATCATGCTCTCGCAAATGTGTCACGCGAAATTGAGATAAATGATCCTGTATTTGTGTTGAACTATGGACAAGGTCCCAAGTGGCTTCCTGGCACTGTTCTGGCCAAAGAGGGGAGTAGGGTGTTTGTGGTTAAACTCTCAAATGGACTCACCTGCAGGAAACACTTGGACCAAACCAAACACAGACTTACGGACTATTCAGAACAACCCACAATAGACTCCACCTTTTTCGACCCTCCAACACACACACAAGTGGCAACCGACCCAGCAGTTGACCACGAAGCAGAACCCGTCACCCGCAGCAGCCCAGCAGGACTCACCTCCCCCAGCAGCCCAGCAAGGCCAGCTGCACAGCAGCCCAGCGACTGCTCAACAAGTATTTGCACCGAGACGATCAACCAGGGAAAGGCAGGCCCCAGATCGACTCAGATTGTAAATAGTTACACTATTGACTTGGGGTCGGGAGGAGTGTTGTTATGTATGTAAACCTAACCACCAGAGGGCTTATCCCCTGGAGTCCCAAGGGATCCCACAATCCCTTGGGAGCACCTGTATATAAGGAGGCCTCACAGGATGGAGAGGCACTCTGAGATCTGTAATAAAGGACTACGGTCACACTGTACTTTGAGCTTGCAGTATCTAGTCTGTCTCTTTATTCAAGACATAGCACTCTGGAGTTCTTTTCAGGTGATGTGACCATCTGAACAGACATCTTATCATACAATGGACGATTGGATTTTACTTTAGATGTCTTAGTGGGGAAATTTATTGCTTGTGAGCAATCGGCATTATACTTATAGTTATTGGAATGGGGTCAGCCATTTCTCAGCCTGCATCGATTATAATGCAGATGCTGCAGAGTGAAAATGGCACAACGTCTAATCCACAGCATTATGTGCCCAATCTAAGACATGCCAGACTGATACACATTCCGCACTTACAGGGAGCAGCAGTCTTACCTCGAGAACACCTGCCTTTGGATACTGTGCTTCCACAAAGTGGTTATCAGTGAGTTATGCCAGATCATCAGGTGAGATCTGCAGCCTGCCAGCACCTTCAGGACATCACTGTCCGTCGAGGTCAAGGTCACCATGGCACTGTCGTTCTATGCGTCCAGTTCCTTTCAGGCCTACGCGATTGACATTTGCGCTATATCTCAGCATGCCACACATTGCTGCATTAGACAGGTCACTGAAGCCCTGTACACACGTAGGACGGACTTTATCAGCTTCCCTTTGACCATCATCATCATCATAGGCAGTCCCTCAGGATCTTGCTTCCACTCTTAGCATGAGTTCTGAGGTGGCTGTACAGTCCAATACGAGAACCACAGTCTCTGTCACAGGTGGGACAGAAAGTGGTTGAGGGGAAGGGTGGACAGGGAGCCTGATTTGCTGCACGCTCCTTCCGCTGCCTGCACTTGATTTCTGCATGCTCTCGGCGACGATACTCGAGGAGATCAGCGCCCTCCCAGATGCACTTCCTCCACTTAGGGGGGTCTTTGGCCAGGGGCTCCCAGGTATCAGTGGGGATGTCGCACTTTATCAGGAAGGCTTTGAGGGAGTCTTTGTAACGTTTCCTCTGCCCGCCTTTGGCACGTTTGCAGTGGACGAGTCCGAGTAGAGTGCTTACTTTGGGAGTTTCGTGTCTGGCATGCGAACTATGTGGCCTGCCCAGCAGAGCTGATCAAGTGTAGTCAGTGCTTCAATGCTGGGGATGTTGGCCTGGATGAGGAAGCTAATGTTTGTGTGTCTGTCCTCCCAGGGGATTTGTAGGATCTTGCGGAGACATCGCTGGTGGTATTTCTCCAGCGACTTGAGGTGTCTACTGTACATGGTCCACGTCTCTGAACCATACAGGAGGGCGCATATTACTACGGCCCTGTAGACCATGAGCTTGGTGACAGTTTTGAGGGCCCGGTCTTCAAACACTCTTTTCCTCAGGCGGCCGAAGGCTGCACTGGTGCACTGGAGGCAGTTTTGGATCTCGTTGTCAATGCCTGCTCTTGTTGATAGGAAGCTCCCAAGATAAAGGAAGTGGTCCATGTTGTCCAGGGCCGCACCGTGGATCTTGATGTCTGGGGGGGGGGGCAGTGCTGTATGATTCCAAAATTCGTGGAAACCCCCCAGTGTTTGGACTCACTGAAAAGGAAATTCGATTTGGGACTATTAAACAGAAAGTTTGGGATATGGAAGAAATCTATGAGTTTTAACCAATTTTGGGATTTTTAAAGGCATGTTGGGTCTGTGAGGAAAAAAGGCTGTAAGACCAGGGGTGGGATCAACCTTTGTAAAACCAGTTTGGATATTGGAACTAATAAAACTGTCTGGGGATATTGGAGCTAATCAAATTGTCTGGGGAACTGTTTACGCTCAGACCTACCCCCTAGAAGACATTAACATTTCAACAATCAACCCACGGAAGAGCAGTCCCCACCCTAATCACAGGACCCATTCAACACATGCATAATTCTAATCACCTTTCCAACCTGCATAGAAATCTCAGGCAACTCGAAACCAGAAACTAACTTTAACAATTGTGACTCAAAACCAAAGGATAATTTCAACAGTTGACATTTTTAATCGAGTTACTATTAACGAGCCCGCCAAAATTAAACAAAGAATCGGGCTTGATTTGGCGCATAGATTAGGAGGCCTCTCAAAGTATAATTGAGGCCCTGTTTTACAGTCAGATGTCATCACAGGTTACCACAGATCATCACAGCCAAGGCAGAAGAAGTCAGTCTTCAGTGACCCCAGATATCATCGGACACATCGCGGCAACAAGAACCTCACGAAACTATCAACAAACCATTACCAACAACCAACTTGGTAATATTGAGCCACCACAACCGACAGATTTCGACCAGAACCAACTCGGAAGAAAGCCGGAGATTCGAAAGTTTTCCACTCTACTATCTGTTCCTGACCTACAAATGGGCAAAACTTTACCTAAAGCAACCAAAACCCTACCTCTGCAAGAGAAAAGTGGGTACTTACCCCATAGATCCAAAACACACTCTACCGCATCAGCGGACACCTCCCAACTGAAGAAAACACAGCAAGAAGTCCTCTACTATGTTCGGGGTATGGCAAGCAGAACCTTCAAAACCCAGCGCACCCCGAAACTGCCAAACAGCCCTAACTGTTAAAGGAAGGATTGGTGAACATTATCCTTGTTGCCCGAGAGTCTAACTTAGCTAGAGATAGGGAGTGTGATGTGGGAGGTGTTCTTCCACTGTATCTCTTCTTGTCTGTGTGTATTAAAGAGTTCCCTATTTTGAGATTTTGCTTTCTTGAATAAAATCAAAGTTTCTTGCACCAAAACCAGTTGCCTGCTGCACTTTGTCACATCCTTAACTAAATCCAAAGTCTAGAATCGAGGGAGTGAGAGCAATTCGAACCGCTCAGAAGGTCAGAAGTGAAGCTTCCCCCACCACCCCCTACATTGCTCTGCGGCGAAGACAGGCTGGTGGAGGACCTTCGTCTTACTGATGTCTAGCATAAGGCCCATGCTTTCATACGCCTCGGTAAATACGTCGACTATGTCCTGGAGTTCAGCCTCTGTGTATGCACAGGCGCAGGCATTATCCGCGTACTGTAGCTCGACGACAGAGGTTGGAGTGGTCTTGGACCTGGCCTGGAGACGGCAAATGTTGAACAGCTTCCCACTGGTTCTGTAGTTTAGTTCCACTCCAGCGGGGAGCTTGTCAACTGTAAGGTGGAGCATGGCAGCGAGGAGGATTGAGAAGAGGGTTGGGGCAATGATGCAGCCCTGCTTGACCCCAGTCCGGACGTGAATTGGGTCTGTGATGGATCCGTTGGTAAGGATCACGGCTTGCATGTCGTCGTGGAGCAGGCGGATGATGGTGACATACATTTGGGGGCATCCGAAATGGAGGAGGACGCTCCATAGACCCTCGCGGTTGACAGTGTCAAAGGCCTTTGTAAGGTCGTAGAAGGCCAAGTATAAGGGCTGGCGCTGTTCCCTGCATTTTTCCAGCAGCTGTCGCGCTGCAAAAATCATGTCCGTTGTGCCCCGTGGGGGACGAAATCCACACTGTGACTCTGAGAGGAGCGTCTCGGCCACAAGGAGAAGATGGTTGAGGAGAACTCTAGCAACGACTTTCTAAGTGGCTGAAAGTAGGAAGATTCCTCTGTAGTTGCTGCAGTCGGACTTGTCGCCTTTTTTAACGATGGTTACGATCACTGCATCTCTGAGATCTCCCGGCATGCTCTCCTCCTTCCAGATGAAAGAGATGAGGTCATGTATTCATGCCAGCAATGTCTCTCTGCCATACTTCAGTGCCTCAGCAGGGATTCCATCCGCTCCCATAGCCTTGTTATTTTTTAGCTGTCTTATGGCTTTTTCTATCTTGTGCAGTGTTGGGGTCTCACTGAGGTGGTGGCGGGTGCTCAGACTGACAGGGCTCTAGGATTCTACTGAATTGCTAAGGTGCAGGGAGCAATACACTGTATGCACATCGCCATGTGTTTTTTTGCAACCGAAAATGATTTCACTCCCTGAAAGCCTAACTCATTGTTGACCACAACCAGATAATTATGACAGTGAATGCAAAATTTCCGGGCAGCATCGATGAGGCTCACATCCTGCGTCAGAGCGCTGCATCTGACATGTTTACCAGTCATGCTTGGTGACAAACGATATGGCCTAGCCATCTGGCTGATGACCCCTTGCATGACACCCATACCGAGGCTGAGAAGCGATACAACAAGAGCCACAGAGCCACACACAATGTGGTCCAGAAAACCATTGGAGTGCTTAAGTAGCGCTTCAGATGCCTGGAGCATTCAGGAGGGGAGCTGCAATACAACCTTGATCAGGTAGCTGAATTCGTGGTCATGTGCTCCATGCTGCACAACTTGGCTATAGGAGGGGAAAGGAATTGCCAGAAGGGACAGATGGTGCATCTCAGGAGAGTGAGGAAGAGGAGGACAAGGGGCTGGATGCTGATTTAGGTCCAGACAACCAGGGCCTCCGCCATTCACGGAATGTACTCTGTCATGGTGCCGGAGATGCTGGCCAGCTGTCCACATCCCCTCCAGATTGCAGGAAAGGGCCCGTGGTGGCTACATAGCTGCAAGACTCTTACGTCACGAGCTCATAAATGAGCACTTTGCCTGAAAGGACTTGGCTGTTATTGACAAAGCTGACACAGTGCTGTGTGTGCAGCTCGGACATCAATGGTGGGCATCACCTTGATGCCAGTTAAAGTTTATGTTGATTGAAGTTAAGTTTAGTTATACCCTTTCATGTTAAGCAATCACCATTGTGTAACGATCTAGCTATCTGAGACAATGCGCAAAAAGGTTATGTTAAATAAAAAACATATAATACGACCATTGGTCTGACCTCATAAATAAAGCGGTCAAAAACACTCCACCCCCACACCACCCCACAACACATTTTAGAACATTGACATCTCTCTAATGGTCAACATGTCCAGCAACTCGGAACACAAATGCAAACCAACAGGGTGGCCCCCTCCCCCCAAAGATTACAACAAATGCATACACCGAGATGGAGATATAACAAAGCCATCACTTGCGGACATGCACCTCACTTTCCTTTCTCTCTCCCCACCTCTACCCCTTCCCCTCCTCGCTCCACGCCAGCTGGCCGAGGTACTCCTTAGACAGTGCCTCATTGGGGGGATGAAGGCAGACCCTATGGTTGCAAGGATACGGGAACGGGGGTACCAAGGTGGGAACATTCTCGGATCCAGAAGCAGGATCTTGCACCTGCCTCTCATGTGTCCTTGGCACTGGGGGTGCGGAACCTAGGTGTGGAGTGTCAAGCTCTGGGACCACTGGGAGGCCTGTGCCGCCAGGGTTCCTGGCTATCGCCTCCAGGGCCTCCACCATCCACGGAATGTACTCTGTCATGGTGCCGGAGATGCTGGCCAACTGTTGGGATATGCACCCCAATGCTTGAGGGATTTGGTAACCTATGTCAACAGTCCTTCTGGACAACTCTACCATGTTGCCGCTCTCACCTGGCACTCCTGGAGCAGACCTGCCATGTCTACGAAACTTCCGTGAGGTCGGCACCACCCTGGGGACACCTGGGGTGCCCTGTGGCGAGGTGTTTGGGCCCGGTACTTCCAGAGTGGAGGTGAGAATGACTGGAGGAGCACTAGATGGTCTTGGGGTTGAGTGCCTTCTGGAGCCTGGCGATACAGGCTCCTCAAAGTCCACGCTGTCATCCATTGAGAACAGAGCCAGCAGATTGACGGCTGAGAATCAGAGCTCCTCAGCACCAGATGAAGGATCGTCCGGCAAGTCTGGCCCTGCGCCCCCAGTGATCTTACCTGAGGACACGCTGCTGGCTGAGCTGCAAAACACAAATGAGGTTATTAGAGGAGAAGGGGTTGCTAGGTCGCAAGGTGAGTCCAGTGCTACACACAGCATATGCCCGACAAAACCACCATCGCTATTAAAATCATCACAGACATCACATTTCATGACCATCAACACACTCTGCATTGCAATGATTCTCATGAGGCCAGCATTATTTAGCGGACACTTTTAGCTACCGTCTATCATATATTATTGTTCAGATCTGAGTTGGTGTGGCATCTATGGCGGAAGTCAGAGCAGAGTAGGTCGGGAGCAGCGAGGCCCATAAAAGGGGGCCCAGCAGTTGGAGAAGAGGCGGAGGTCAGAGCGGAGCAGGTTGGGAGCAGCGAGGCCCATAAAAGGGGCCCAGCAGTCGGAGAAGCCAGCTGGTGCAGGGGCAGAAGATAAACAAAGAAGTAAAATAAATCAAAGTGTGATGTCACAGCCAAGTGGGTAAGTGATTGGCTGGTGGATTGGTGAATATTTAAACTTTTTCTTTTTCTTTTTCTTTTCTTATCAGTAGGTGACCTTTGACATTGTTGCCAAATTAAGTTAATTTAAGAGTTAAGTCATGGCAGGAGAGCCCAGACCCATGTCATGCTCCTCCTGGGCTATGTGGGAAATCAGGGATGCTTCCAGTGTCCATGACTACTATGTGTGCAGGATGTGTGTCCAGCTGTAGCTCCTGACAGACCGCATTGCGGCATTGGAGCTGCGCATGGATTCACTCTGGAGAATCCGCGATGCTGAAGATGTCATGAATGGCATGTTTAGTGAGTTGGTCACACCACAAGTAAAGGTTACACAGGCAGATAGGGAATGGGTGACCATCAGGCAGAGCAGTGGAAGGAAGGTAGTGCAGAGGTCCCCTGTGGTCATCTCCCTTGAAACAGATATACCGTTTTGGGTAGTGTTGGGGGAGATGACTCACCAGGGGAAGGCAGCAGCAGTCAAGTTCATGGCACCATGGGTGGCTCTGCTGCAGAGGAGGGCAGGAAAAAGAGTGGGAGAGCTATAGTGGTAGGGGATTCAATTGTAAGGGGAATAGAAAGGTGTTTCTGCGGCCACAATTGAAACTCCAGGATGGTATGTTGCCTCGCTGGTGAAAGGGTCAAGGATGTCTCAGAGCGGCTGCAGGGCATTCTGGAGGGGAAGGGTGAACAGCCAATTGTCGTGGTACATATAGGTACCAATGATATAGGTAAAAAATAGGATGAGGTCCTACAAGCTGAATTTAGGGAGCTAGGAATTAAATTAAAAAGTAGGACCTCAAAGGTAGTAATCTCAGGATTTCTATCAGTGCCATGTGCTAGTCAGAGTAGAAATAGCAGGATAGTTAAGATGAATATGTGGCTTGAGGAATGGTACAAGAGGGAGGGATTCAAATTCCTGGGACATTGGAACTGGTTCTGGGGGAGGTGAGACCCATACAAACCGGACGGTCTGCACCTGGGCAGGACTGGAACCAATGTTCAAGGGGGAGTGTTTACTTGTGCTGTTGGGGAGGGTTTAAACTAATATGGCAGGGGGATTGGAATCTGTGCAGGGAGACAGTTGGAAGTAAAATAGGGGCAGAAGCAAAAGGTAGAAAGGAGATCAGGAAAAGTGGAGGCCAGAGAAATCAAAGGCAAAAATCAAAAAGGGCCACATTACAACAAAAGGACAAAGAGTGTGAAGAAAACAAGCCTGAAGGCTCTATGTCTCAATGCGAGGAGCATTCTTAATAAGATGGATGAATTAACTGCGCAGATAGCTGTTAACGGATATGATGTAATTGGGATCACGGAGACATGGCTCCAGGGTGACCAAGGCTAGGAACTCAACATCCAGGGGTATTCAATATTCAGGAAGGATAGCCAGAAAGGAATAGGAGGTTGGGTAGCGTTGCTGGTTAAAGAGGAGATTAACGCAACAGTAAGGAAGGACATTAGCTAGGATGATGTAGAATCTGTACGGGTAGAGCTGCGGAACACCAAAGGGCATATAACGCTAGTGGGAGTTATGTACAGACCACCAAACAGTGGTAGTGAGGTTGGGGATGGCATCAAACAAGAAATTAGGGATGCGTGCGATAAAGGTATAGCAATTATCATGGGTGACTTTAATCTACATATAGATTGGGCCACAAACTGGTAGCAATACGGTAGAGGAGGATTTCCTGGAGTGTATCTGGGATGGTTTCCTAGACCAATATTTCGAGGAACCAACTAGAGAGCTGGCCATCCTAGACTGGGTGTTGTGTAACGAGAGAGGATTCATTAGCAATCTTGTTGTGCAAGGCCCCTTGGGGAAGAGTGACCATAATATGGTAGAATTCTTCATTAAGATGGAGAGTGACACAGTTAATTCAGAGGCAAGAGTCCTGAACTTAAAGGAAGGTAACTTCGATGATATGAGACGTGAATTGGCAAGTATAGACTGGTGAATGATACTTAAAGGGTTGACGGTGGATAGGCAATGGCAGACATTTAAAAATCACATGGATGAACTTCAACAATTGTACATCTCTGTCTGGTGTAAAAATAAAATGGGTAAGGTGGCTCAACCATGGCTAACAAGGGAAATTAAGGATAGTGTTAAATCCAAGGAAGAGGCATATAAATTGGTCAGAAAAAGCAGCAAACCTGAGTACTGGGAGAAATTTAAAATTCAGCAGAGGAGGACAAAGGGTTTAATTAGGAGGGAGAAAATAGAGTATGAGAGTAAGCTTGTAGGGAACATAAAAACTGACTGCAAAAGCTTCGATAGATATGTGAAGAGAAAAAGATAAGTGAAGACAAATGTAGATCCATTGCAGTCAGAATCAGGTGAATTTATGATGGGGAACAAAGAAATGGCAGACCGGACAGGCTGGAATCACCTCAAGTGACAGAGATGCGTGCTGAGGCTCAGCCACCAGAGCCACAACTGCGGCGCTCCATGCGAGAGCATCGACCACCCGATAGACTTAACCTCTGAAACTAAAAGACTTAAGGGGGGAGGTGATGACATGTATTTCACCATCTTGCAATGACAATAGTTATGTAACTGTAACTCATGCACACCATACCTGTACCCTTGAAAAGCACACCCTAACCACAGGGGGTGAGCTTGCGGGAGACAATCCTCACCTGGGTTTCCAGGTATAAAAGGGGAGGTCCCACCCAGGGTCAGCGCTCCTTGGTCCTGGGAATAAAGTGAAGGTCACAGAGTGACCGTATCTGATATATACATGCCTCGTGTGAGTTTCTAACAAGGTGCAGAGACACCACATTTGGCGACGGGAAACGGGAATCACCGAACCATGAGGATGGCCACCGGTGGCACAGAGGAACGCCACTGTGTGGTTGAGGACTGGGACGACTTTGTGGAAAGACTTCAGCAGAGCTTTGTCACAAAGGACTGGCTGGAAGAGACAGTGGCTGACAAGCGGAGGGCACAACTACTGACCAGCTGTGGTCCACAGACGTATGCGCTGATGAAAGGACTGCTCGCACCCCAAAAGCCAGTGGACAAGTCCTTCGAAGAGTTCAGCCAGCTGATCAGTGAGCATCTCAAGCTGGCAAGTAGCGTACACATGGCCCAGCACAGGTTCTACTGTCACCGGCGTCGGGAGGGTCAAGACGTCTCGGACTTCGTGGCGGAAGTGCGCCGCTTGGCCAGTCTCTGTAAGTTCTCCGATGCCTGCAGGAGGGAGATGTTAAGGGACTTTTTCATCAAGGGCATTAATCATGCCAACATTTTCAGGAAGCTCCTAAAGACTAAGGGCTTGACTTTAGAAGGGGCGGCGTTGATAGCTCAGACTTTTATGGCAGGGGAAGAGGAGACCAAGCTAATTTATGCACGCAGCCCTGGTTTTAACATTGCGATGAACCAGGGAGTTAATGTTGTAAAAGTGATACAGAACCCCGCAGGCAGGCAAGGGCAATTCGACACTGCCCAGGCATGCAGGCAAGAGCAATTCGACACCGCCCAGGCAGCAACAAGCTCCAGGGTGGGCCCACAACAGGGACAATGGAAAGGGGATCGGCAATTCATACCATCACGAGGAACAATGCATCCCGTGATGGGACCAATAACACCCTCCATCAGAGTGCTCGGAAACAGCCAAATGGGCCATCAGAGATGAATGCCTGGGAATAGTCCTTTTGTAAACAGCAATCTCAGCTCATGCTGGAGGTGTGGGAGTAGACACACTGCCAAAAACTGCAGGTTGCAGCTTTATACCTGTAGGATTTGTAATGTCAGTGGACACTTGGCCAGGATGTGCAAAAAGGCAGTAGCGAGGCTAGTCTGCATAAAGAGGAACCAGACGAGGGGTCTGCAATGCAGGATGAGGCCTGGGGAACAACCATGGATGCTGAAGTTCAGAGAGTTCATGTGGCTGACGTCCACAGCTCATACACTAAAACGCCACCCATGATGATGAAAGTCTTACTGAATGGCATCCCGGTGCACATGGAGCTGGATACAGGAGCTAGCCAGTCACTCATGAGCGCCCAACAATTTTAGAGACTATGGCCACACAGAGCTAGCAAGCCCAAACTAGAGCGCATTGAGACGCAACTACGTATGTACACCAAAGAGATCATCCCAGTGCTGGGCAGTGCAAACTTGGTGGTAATGCATAATGGATTACAGAACCGGTTGCCACTCTGGATTGTTCTGGGAAATGGCCCCGCGCTTTTGGGGAGGAGTTGGCTAGCTGAGATGAATTGGAAATGGGGGGATGTGCATGCCTTTCATCCATGGCGTGAAGTTTATGCTCGCAGGTATTGCAAAAATTCGAGTCATGCTTTTAACCCGGTGTCGAACCGTTCAAGGGCACTAAAGTAGTGATACGCATCACTCCGGACGCCAGACCAGTGCATCACAAAGCCAGAGCGGTGCCGTACGTGATGCGGGAGAAAATTGAAAGTGAACTGGACAGGCTGCTCAGAGAGGGCATAATTTCGGCCGTTGAATTCAGCGACTGGGCAGTCCCATCGTTCCCGTCCTCAAAGCAAATGACTCGGTTAGGATTTGTGGCGACTACAAAGCCACCATCAACCGAGTGTTGCTGCAAGACCAATACCCGCTTCCGAGAGTGAAGGACCTCTTTGCCACGCTGGCAAGTGGAAAGCTGTTCACGAAGCTGGACCTCACTTCGGCCTACATGACTCAGGAACTGGTGGAAGATTCCAAGCTCCTGATCACCATCACGACGCACAAAGGATTATTTGTCTGCAACAGGTGCCCGTTTGGCATTTGTTCGGCAGCGGCTATCTTTCAGCGAAACATGGAAAGCTTGTTCAAGTCCATCCCTGGAACGGTTGTATTCCAAGATGACATCCTTATAATGGGTCGAGACACTGAGGAACACCTCCACAACCTGGAGGAGGTGCTATGCCGATTGGATCGGGTAGGCTTGCGGCTGAAAAAAAACAAGTGCGTGTTTTTGGCCCCAGAGGTCGAGTTCCTGGGCAGGAGGGTTGCCGCAGACGGGATCCAGCCCACTGAATGAAAAACTGAGGTGATTCGTCAGGCGCCCAGGCCTGGCAACATGTCGGAGTTGCGATAATTCCTGGGACTTTTGAACTATTTTGGGAACTTTCTGCCGAACTTAAGCACATTGTTGGAGCCATTGCACATGCTCCTCTGTAAAGGGTGTGAATGGTTTTGGGGCGATTGTCAAGAACGGGCTATCAATAAGGCGAGGAACCTGCTGTGTTCCAACAAACTGTTGACTTTGTATGACCCCTGTAAAAAACTGGTTTTAACATGCGATGCGTCATCCTACGGTGTCGGGTGTGTGTTGCAGCAGTGTAACGATGATGGCCGACTCCAACCAGTGGCTTATGCCTCCAGGTCGCTTTCCCAGGCAGAGTGTGGATACGGCATGGTCAAGAAGGAGGCACTCGCGTGAGTGTACAGTGTGAAAAAGATGCACCAGTACCTTTTCGGTAGACAGTTCGAGCTAGAGACGGACCACAAGCCGTTAACATCCCTGTTGTCCGACAGCAAGGCTGTCAATGCTAACGCGTCAGCTCGCATACAGCAATGGGCCCTCATGCTGGCTGCGTATGACTACACCATACGGCACCGGCCAGGCACCGAAAATTCCGCTGACGTACTCAGCAGGCTCCCACTGGCCACCATCGAGAGGGTGTTGGAGCAGAGCGCCGAGATGGTCATGACCGTTGAGGCTTTTGACACTGCGGGCTCCCCCATCACAGCCCGACAGATCAAACTCTGGACCAACAGGGACCCCCTCCTATCCATGATAAAGAAATGTGTCCTGACTGGGAATTGGGCACCCGCACACAGGGCGTGCCCCGAGGAAGTCAGGCCGTTTCAGAGACGGATGGATGAACTCTCCATCCAAGCTGACTGCCTGTTATGGGGCAGCCAGGTAGTCATGCCCCAGAAAGGAAGGGAAGCGTTCATCAGGGAACTCCACAGCAAGCACCCTGGCATCGTGTTAATGAAGGCCATTGCCCGGTCACATGTATGGTGGCCGGGGATTAACTCAGACCTGGAATACTGGGTTTGCAGGTGCACGACGTGTGCCCAGATGGGCAACGCCCCCAGGGAGGCTCCACTCAGCCCGTGGCCCTGGCCCACCAGGCCATGATCACGCATTCACGTAGACTATGTGGGCCCGTTCATGGGGAAAATGTTCCTGATCGTTATCGATGCATATTCGAAGTGGATCAAGTTCATCATATTGAACTCATGCACGACATCCATCAGTGTGGAGAGTCTGCGTATGGTTTTCGCGACCCACGGCTTGCCGGACATACTGGTCAGCGACAATGGCCGTGTTTTACCAGCCATGAATTCCAGGAGTTTATTTCGGGCAATGGAATCAAGCACGTCCGGACAGCGCCGTTCAAGCCGGCTTCCAATGGCCAGGCGGAACGGGTGGTCCAAGTCTTAAAGCAGGGCATGCATCGCATCCAAGGACCCTCCCTTCAGTACCGCCTATCATGCCTCCTGCTGGCCCACAGGTCCAGGCCGCACTCGCTCACGGGAGTCCAGCCAGCGGAACTCCTCATGAAATGCACGCTCAAGACACGGCTGTCCCTCATTCACCCAGACCTGGCAGACATTTTTGAGGGCAAGCGCCAGTCCCAAACCGAGCTCCATGATTGAGGCTCAAGGGGGAGGTGTATAGAAATAGATGGCCCGGTATTTATTCTCAACTATGCTTTGGGACCCAAATGGCTTGAGGGCAGGGCACTGTAATTGGCAAAGAAGGAAACAGGGTCATGGTGGTCAGACTAAACAATGGGCAGATATGCCGCAAACACTTGGACCAAGTAAAGACAAGGTTCAGCATAGACACGGAGGAACCGGAAGAAGGGCATGATGAGATAGCACCCACACCACTGCCAGCGTACGAGCAACAAAGACAGCCCTCAGCATGCACAGTCCCGGCGGCCAGCCCAGATAGGCTGGATCACCTAAAGTGACAGAGACGCGTGCTGAGGCTCAGCTACCAGAGCCACAACTGCGGCGTTCCACAAGAGAGCGTAGGCCACCCGATAGACTTAACCTCGGAAAGTAAAAGACTTAAGGGGGGAGGTGATGTCATGTATTTCACCATCTTGCAATGACAATAGTTATGTAACTGTAACTCATGCACACTGTACCTGTACTCTTGAAATGCACACCCTGACCACAGCGGCTGAGCTTGCGTGAGACTCTCCTCACCTGGGTATCCAGGTATAAAAGGGGAGGACCCAGCCAGGGTCCACACTCCTTGGTCCTGGGAATAAAGTGAAGGTCACAGAGTGACCGTGTTTGATATATACATGCCTCGTGTGAGTTTGCAACAAGGTGCAGAGACACCACACAGACCAATTGAACAAATACTTTGGTTCTGTCTTCACTAAGGAAGACACAAATAACCTTCTGGAAATACTAGGGGACCGAGGGTCAAGCGAGAAGGTGGAACTGAAGGAAATCCCTGTTAGTCAGGAAAATGTGTCAGGGAAATTGATGGGATTAAAGGCTGATAAATCCCCAGGGCCTGATAGTCTGCATCCCAGAGTGCTTAAGGAAGTTGCCCTAGAAATAGTGGATGCATTGGTGGTCATTTTTCAACATTCTATAGACTCTGGATCAGTTCTTATGAATTGGAGGGTAGCTAATGTTACCACACTTTTTAAAAAAGGAGGGAGAGAGAAAGGGAATTATAGACCGGTTAACCTGACATCGGTAGTGGGGAAAATGTTGGAATCAATTATTAAAGATGTAATAGCAGCGCATTTGCAACACAGTGACAGATTCGGTCCTTGTCAGCATGGATTTATGAAAGGGAAATAATTCTTGACAAATCTTCTAGAATTTCTTGAGGATGTAACTAGTATAGTGGACAAGGGAGAACCAGTGGATTTGGTGTATTTGGGCTTTCAAAAGGCTTTTTACTAGGTCCCACACAAGAGATTAGTGTGCAAAATTAAATCACATGGTATTGGGGGTAATTTATTGATGTGGATAGTGTAAGGGGTGGTTTTCAGGGTATCAGCTTTCCCTTCTGACCTTATATGAGAGGTTCCGATTCACTCCCACACCCTTGGTTCTAGACACTGGAATTATGAAGGGACTGTGACAGACTTGGACAGACAATCGCTTTCAAGGTAGGAAGCAGGTATGGCTTTATTGTGTCTAAAGAGAAGTAAAAGGCACACCTTTAATAACACACACAGAATAATAATACCAATACACACTGAGGGGTACAACACATTGAATAAAATGTCAAATTACAGCTTGTGGGGGAAAAAATGCAGCTTAAACTCTAAATGGGGCAAAGAGGAGAATGCAGATACATTTACACAAGTTATCCCAGCCTCCCCCTCCCAATTCCCCTAACTAACTAAGTTATAGCTCTGGGGGTTCAGGGGCTATGCTCACCAATCCCTTTTGACAGTTGCCAGTGAATCGCGGTTTCAGGGTTCGCTGCACTTCGCCTTCTAGGCGAGCTGTACCCCAGACGGAGGAGAGGACTTCGCCCTGCTTAGTCTTCAGTTGGGGTGCATCCGATGATGTGGTAAGTTGCGTTTGGATGTATGGGGTAAGTATCCACTTTCTTTGGTTAGGAATAGTTTTAGTTAGTCCTTCTTGGTAATTTCTCACCTGTTGGGTCGTTCAGAAGTAGATTGTAGAGTGGTTGTCAATTTAGTTACTGACAATCTTCCGTTTCGTGGGCCTCGTGCTCGGTCAGTTCTTGATGAGGTCTAGTAGTTTCCTTCACTACTCCATTTCTTCACTCCCCAGCTCCGGCTGCTTGTGTCTGTGCCTGTGTTCGAGTCTGAGTCTTTTCCTGGTAAAACTGGGAATAGGTATATCCCAAAAAGGCTTCCTTATCTCCCACCAAATCTGGCCCAGCTCTTTGTTTCGATTTTGCAGCCCAGCTAACTGAAACTTGATTAAGTGGTTTTAATCTGGCGTTAATAGGCTTTTCGAAGTTGATGAGCTCTCATCCATTGTGCTAGTCTGGCCTGAGCCAGATATTTCTATGCCTGTTGAAAAGGTGTTGGAATATGTATGTGACATTTGGATCCTCTGGGTGGGGTGATAATGTTTAAATGCTAATGTTTACTAGGGGCAAGTTTCAAGGGTAAACAGTTCCCAGACAATTTGATTAGCTCCAATGTTCAAACTGGCCCTTTAGAGATTGACCCCACCCCTTTTCTTGCCGACCCAACATTCACCTTTTAAAAATCCCAAATTCGATTAAAGTTCGTAGTTTCTTCCATGTGCACTTTAGGATTTCAAACTTTCTGGTAGATAGTTCCAAATTAAATTCCCTTTCCTATGAGTCCAAACACTGCCGGGGTGGTGGGGAGGGGGGGGCGCGGTCTCCATGAATGCATCCCCTTTTATCCACTGCAGGCCTCATCGTCCCCTTTAAAACTCATTTGTGTCCCGAAGTTTTCCTTCCATTTTAAAAGTCCAGAAAGGGATTCTTCTCCTCTGCAGGGGAAGGGATCAGGAATCTTTGCAAAATATTGGTAAATTCTACACTCCCCCGTGTGATACCATACCACTTATGGTATCATCTTCCAGGTGAGCAAAGCTCCTCACGCCCAAGAGATAACCTTCCCCGTAAATTAACTAAACTAATGCCCAAAATATGCATTACACTTATGCAACATCACCACAGATACACATTTTTCTCTTTACAGGTACAAACTTTTTACATTTACACGCTCCCAGCTTGGAGGGGGTTCAATCACTACAATTGCATTTCAGCACAGTTACATTTAATTTCAGTTACATTATATTCATCAGCATGTAGACAACATTACAGAAGGAAGAACATAGATTAAAATTAAACAACATCAATTGGTCTCCTGAGGTTTGTCCATCACCTGGTAATGTCTGGATCCTGCTCTTGAGAACTGCTCTCAGGCTGGCTGACACACAAGACAAACTCAAAACTATCACCTAAACATTACTGCAACATTACCCTCAATTCTAAACTAAACCTTAAAATGTACGACGGTGCAGTCAGCTGCCTTAAACTAAAAATTAGAGCTATGTACAACCGTCACCCGTCTCCGGGTGGCCTGGTTAGTCCCTGTCGGGCTCATGCCTTGTGCAGCCTGATAGCTGCCTGGATGCTAGGGTTTCCCCGCAGCCGGTGAGCTGGAGACCCTTGTCTCTGGGACAGCTCATTGCTACTGCTCCTGTGAGACCCTCACCACTGGAGGCGGCTGGCTGGGGGTCCCTACTCTGAGCGGCCTCTGTACTTCTGACCTTTGGCCTTCTCTGTCGGGCTGCCCTTCTCCTAGGGTAGAATCGCTGAGGCTCAGATGCCGGTGACCACGGTGTACGGAGGGTCCTTCTCAGGGCTTTGGTTACTGGAGGTGTGTCCGACTCCCAAACGATGGGTGGGATAGCCCCTCCAATACTGCAATTCACCGCCCCTATAGGCACGGTTTCTGAGCCTACCACATTCCCTGTGGGCCCTCCACCATCGGGGTGGCCAAAGGAGGGTCCCTGTCCTGGGGACAGTTCACCCCTCCTGGCTGCCCTCTGTGCTTAGCTGACTCTGGCTTGTACAGCTTGCACTGGTTGATGTGGAACCACTTAGACGGCGGGGCAGCTTCATGGCATAGACCATTGGGCTTGCCTTGTCGACAATGCTGTATGGCCCCATATATAATGCTTCAAAAACCCCTACCCGAGCATAGTTCCTCACCATGACCTGGTCCCCTATCTCCCATTCGTGGTGTTTGCTGGGTTCTAGCAGCAATCGGTTACTCCGATGCTGTCTGCCCATGTTACTCGCAGTATGCCAGTGAATCTGTTTGAGGTGTTCAAACAGGTTCCTGACAAATCGGTCCCGGTTCACCTCTCTGAGCTGACCTTCTGTGAGCACCGGGGCTAGGACATGGGTGGATGTCTGCATGATCCAGCCAGTCATGAGCTCGTATGGAGAATACCCTGTGCTCTTTGACTGGCTGGCTCGGATTCCCATTAGGACCAACGATAAGACCTCCACCCACTTTTGGGGTGAGTCTCCCGTTTCCTTCCGCAGCCTTTCTTTAATGGTGCGGTTTAAACGCTCCACAATACCCGATGACTGTGGGTTGTGGGCAACGTGCCATTTCCCCTCAATACAGAGCATCTTAAGGGTTGCCTGCATTACCTGCCCGATGAAATGGCTCCCCTGGTCTGACTCCACATACTGTGGGAGTCCCCACCGGGAGAACACTTCCCTCACTAGAATCTTAGCTGTCCCTAGTGCAGTGGCTGTTCAGCAGGGGAAGGCTTCAACCCATTTTGCGAACACGTCCACCAGGACTAGGCAGTATTTGTAGCCTCCCTGGGCGGTGGTTAGGGGCCCGATGTAGTCAATTTGGATTGACTGCCCTGGTCCCTCTACCCTCCTGATGTGTCCTAGGGACACCTTCCTTTTCTGGGGGTCAGGGTTGTTCGCAGCACACACCAGGCAGTTCGCACAGAACTCGCGAACGTCCTCCCTGAATTCCGGCCACCATCCTGCCTGTTCCACCTGTTGCCAGGTGGTCTCAGGCCCGGGGTGTCCCGCTCCTGGACCCTCATGGGCCAGTTTTAGGAATTCCCTCTGGTGCTGCTGCGACACGACCCATTGTCCCTCTTTAAACAGCATGCCTTCCTTAACGGTAATGGCTGCTATGCCGCACGGACCTTCTACTCTCTCTCCTCTAGCTAGCGGGTTCAGGACAGCTTTCAGGACTGGGTCCTGTGCCTGAACTGTTTTTAAGTCCGGGGCCAAAGCTATCCCTGTACTCTCTGCTGCCCTGTTCTTATTCTTGACCGCTGCTATGCGGCCGGTGTCATAGGGGTCCCAGAACTTTCCCGTGCGGGCACCTTCTTTGGCCAGTTTGTCAGCCTGCTGGTTTCCCTTTGCACGGGGTTCGGTTTTTGAATGGGCCTTCACCTTATGTATGTAGATCTTTCCCTCTTCCCCCACCGCTGTCATGATTTTCTCCAGCAGGGGCTTGATTGCCAGGGGTCTCCCGTCAGCGGACGTGTATCCGCGACGGGACCAGATAGCCAGGTACTCCTTACATAGAAACATAGAAACATAGAAAATAGGTGCAGGAGCAGGCCATTCAGCCCTTCTAACCTGCATCGCCATTCAATGAGTTCATGGCTGAACATGAAACTTCAGTACCCCCTTCCTGCTTTCACGCCATACCCCTTGATCTCCCTTTTGAATATATTTTAGTGAATTGGCCTCAACTACTTTCTGTGGTAGAGAATTCCACAGGTTCACCACTCTCTGGGTGAAGAAGTTTCTCCTTATTTCGGTCCTAAATGGCTTACCCTTTATCCTTAGACTGTGACCCCTGGTTCTGGACTTCCCCAACATTGGGAACATTCTTCCTGCATCCAACCTGTCCAAACCCGTCAGAATTTTAAACGTTTCTATGAGGTCCCCTCTCACTCTTCTGAACTCCAGTGAATACAAGCCCAGTTGATCCAGTCTTTCTTGATAGGTCAGTCCCACCATCCCGGGAATCAGTCTGGTGAATCTTCGCTGCACTCCCTCAATAGCAAGAATGTCCTTCCTCAAGTTAGGAGACCAAAACTGTACACAATACTCCAGGTGTGGCCTCACCAAGGCCCTGTACAACTGTAGCAACACCTCCCTGCCCCTGTACTCAAATCCCCTCGCTATGAAGGCCAACATGCCATTTGCTTTCTTAACCGCCTGCTGTACCTGCATGCCAACCTTCAATGACTGATGTACCATGACACCCAGGTCTCGTTGCACCTTCCCTTTTCCTAATCTGTCACCATTCAGATAATAGTCTGTCTCTCTGTTTTTACCACCAAAGTGGATAACCTCACATTTATCCACATTATACTTCATCTGCCACGCATTTGCCCACTCACCTAACCTATCCAAGTCACTCTGCAGCCTCATAGCATCCTCCTCGCAGCTCACACTGCCACCCAACTTAGTGTTATCCGCAAATTTGGAGATACTACATTTAATCCCCTCGTCTAAATCATTAATGTACAATGTAAACAGCTGGGGCCCCAGCACAGAACCCTGCGGTACCCCACTAGTCACTGCCTGCCATTCCGAAAAGTACCCATTTACTCCTACTCTTTGCTTCCTGTCTGACAACCAGTTCTCAATCCACGTCAGCACACTACCCCCAATCCCATGTGCTTTAACTTTGCACATTAATCTCCTGTGTGGGACCTTGTCGAAAGCCTTCTGAAAGTCCAAATATACCACATCAACTGGTACTCCTTTGTCCACTTTATTGGAAACATCCTCAAAAAATTCCAGAAGATTTGTCAAGCATGATTTCCCTTTCACAAATCCATGCTGACTTCGACCTATCATGTCACCATTTTCCAAATGCGCTGCTATGACATCCTTAATAATTGATTCCATCATTTTACCCACTACTGAGGTCAGGCTGACCGGTCTATAATTCCCTGCTTTCTCTCTCCCTCCTTTTTTAAAAAGTGGGGTTACATTGGCTACCCTCCACTCCATAGGAACTGATCCAGAGTCAATGGAATGTTGGAAAATGTCTGTCAATGCATCTGCTATTTCCAAGGCCACCTCCTTAAATACTCTGGGATGCAGTCCATCAGGCCCTGGGGATTTATCGGCCTTCAATCCCATCAATTTCCCCAACACAATTTCCCGACTAATAAAGATTTCCCTCAGTTCCTCCTCCTTACTAGACCCTCTGACCACTTTTATATCCGGAAGGTTGTTTGTGTCCTCCTTAGTGAATACTGAACCAAAGTACTTGTTCAATTGGTCTGCCATTTCTTTGTTCCCCGTTATGACTTCCCCTGATTCTGACTGCAGGGGACCTACGTTTGTCTTTACTAACCTTTTTCTCTTTACATACCTATAGAAACTTTTGCAATCCGCCTTAATGTTCCCTGCAAGCTTCTTCTCATACTCCATTTTCCCTGCCCTTTTCAAACCCTTTGTCCTCCTCTGCTGAGTTCTAAATTTCTCCCAGTCCCCAGGTTCGCTGCTATTTCAGGCCAATTTGTATGCCATTTCCTTGGCTTTAATACTATCCCTGATTTCCTTAGATAGCCACGGTTGAGCCACCTTCCCTTTTTTATTTTTACGCCAGACAGGAATGTACAATTGTTGTAATTCATCCATGCGGTCTCTAAATGTCTGCCATTGCCCATCCACAGTCAACCCCTTAAGTATCATTAGCCAATCTATCTTAGCCAATTCATGCCTCATACCTTCAAAGTTACCCTTCTTTAAGTTCTGGACCATGGTCTCTGAATTAACTGTTTCATTCTCCATCCTAATGCAGAATTCCACCATATTATGGTCACTCTTCCCCAAGGGGCCTCGCACAATGAGATTGCTAATTAATCCTCTCTCATTACACAACACCCAGTCTAAGATGGCCTCCCCCCTAGTTGGTTCCTCGACATATTGGTCTAGAAAACCATCCCTTATGCACTCCAGGAAATCCTTCTCCACCGTATTGCTTCCAGTTTGGCTTGCATTGCAGGTGAACATACTGTCCGAGCAAATCGTGTACGGGGTAGGGAATTCCTCGGGGTGGGTCACCACATACATTATGGCAGACAGTTCAGCATGCTGGGCACTCATGGTGCTGGGAAGCTTGATTGCCATGGCAATACCTGCCCTTGGGTCATAGACACCGCACCCAGTGAGTCGCTCGGCAGCAGATACCATGCTGGACCCGTCCACGTAGATGTCCCGGCCTGTAGGGTGTAACCCCGCCCGAAGGCCAATGTTCACCTCCCATACCCCTTCTATGGAGCACCTGTGGGCTTTCCCTGGGTAGATTAGGTTGGCTGCGAGCCTTGGCTCGCGGGAGCATTCTACTCTGAGGTCCATCTGGGAGAGGAGCAGGGTCAAGCGAGCAATGTGGGCACTGCTCACCGTCCCATCCTTCATCCTCCCATCTAGGAGCATCTGAGTAGGTGTGTGGTGGGTTAGGAGTGTTAGAGGAGACCCTCCCGTGAAGATCAAGGATCTTTTCACTGTCCAATGTGTGGCTAGGAGGTGTCTCTCACAGTTGGAGTACCCCTTCTCCCCATCTGTGAGGATCCTGGAGGAGTAAACCACCAGTCTCAGCTGGCCGTGCCGCTCTTGAAGCAGCACTGAGCTCAAACTGTCCCCGCTGGCTGCCACCTCCAGGAAAAACTCCTTTCCTACATCTATCGCTTCCAAGGCTGGCGCGGTCTGCAAGTCCTTCTTGAGCTGCCTGTTGGGCTGCCTTGCAACCCTCATCCCAGTCCCACTCTACACCCTTGTGTAAGGAGCCTGAGCAGAGGGGCTGCGGTGGCTGCATAATCCTCAATAAAATCTCTGCAGTACCCGGTGAGTCCCAGAAAGGATCTTACCCCTGTCACTGTGTTGGGGGCTGGTAACTCCTGTACTGCCTCCCTCTAGCCTTGTCTATTGTCCTTTCCCCAGCGCGCACAGTCAGCCCCAGGAATTTGACTTCCTTCTGGCCGATCTGTGCCTTCTTGGGGTTTACTTTAAACCCTTCTTCTTTTAGCAGCTCCAGCAGCTCAGCCAGCAGTGGGCCATGTTCCTCCCCCTGATCGGTAAACAGGAGCAGGTCATCCACATACTGCACCAACTGCTGGGGTCTGCTAAAGCCCTTTAAACAGTTCGCCATGCATTGGTGAAAATGCTGGGGCTGTTGTGGAAGCCCTGGGGAAGATAGTTCCACGTGTATTGTTGGCCCTTGAAGGTAAAGATGAACTTGTTCTGGTCCTCCCGTTTTAAAGGAATGGACCAGAACCCATTTGAAATGTCCAACACCGTGAAAGTGGTCGCGGATGCTGGAATACTCCCTATGAGGTCCACTACGGCTGCTACAGTGGGTGCACAGGCAAGGATATTCTTATTTAGTACTCGATAGTCCACGGTGGCCCTCCATGAGTTGTCCGGTTTCTTAACCGGCCACAGTGGAGAGTTCACATGGGTAGCTATCGGTCTTAACACCCCTTGCTCTACCAATGATCCCAGTGCCGTTGTCAGGTCTGTTTCTGCCTCCCTGGGGAAGTTATATTGCTTTTGTGTTCGGGTCATGGGGTCACCTTTTATACTAACTTCCACCCCCGTTACCCTACCACAGTCATGTTTGTGCGTGGCGAATGCTGCAAGGTGTGCTCGTACATATGCCTGGTACTCCACTGGGGTGTTACTGACCAGTAATTCCAAGTCGTAACCCTCCTTTGGCTTCACGGTACACAACGTTTCCTTGGCCCCTTTTTCTGGGATCACCGCCACCTCACTTTCCCTGTCTATCCCTATAGCTCTCCATTGACAGTGGTTCCTGAGATTCACTAGGATCTGGTGGCTAATGATAAAATCAGCCCCCAGGATCCCTTTTCCCGTCTGCTCCCATTTCATCAGGACACACTTTCATTTGGTTTTGAGTGTCCCTAACTGAATGGTGAGCGGGATGGAAAATGAACCAGTTTGCTCATTGCCTGTGAACCCCACGAGACTACGGGACCCTGTTCGATAGAGGTGAGGTAGCTGGGTTATCTGCATATACAAGGGTGCTGGAAGCACCGGTATCTAGCAGGTAGGTCCCTTTCACTTTCTCCACCTCCATCATAATGCACGGTCTCTTCCAGGCATCGTACTCTAGGGAACACAGGTACACAGGCTGCACTGGCCTTAGTCATGCATCTGAGTGGGTTGGAGCAGAGGGTTTTACTGTACCGGCTACTGCACTGGTTGCGATAGCTACTGTTCCCTGTCTGTTTATGAGTGTCTGTAGGGTGGCTATGAGTGTCTCATATGAGTCGGGTGTTCCTGCCCCGGCCTTACGGGCTGGGGCTGGAGTGGCCTTTCCCTTAGTCTCTTTCCAGGGGTTCCTACAGTCCTTCCTCCAGTTGCCCACTTTTCCCACACCCAAAACACTCGCCCCCTTCGTGGGGAGGATTCCCACCTTCCTGATGCCACTCTTTCTTGCCTTGGCTGGGTTTAATCTCATGGACCCTCCCTTTAGAGGAGGGCTCCTCTGTCCCTCTACCGTTCCGGTAAGCCAGGGTCAACTGTCTGACCACTGTCTCCTCGGTGGCTCTGGGATCTCTTGGATTGAACCAGACCTCAGCTTTTGCCTTTACGTCAGGTAAGCTGTTTGCCACCAGGCTGCGAAGCCAGTGAGCCAGCTCGTTAGGGTTCAGGTGGGCCCAGTCAAGAACCCCACTACAGGCCCTTTCGTAGACCGGCTACAACCTGTCGGCGAAAGCCTGTGGAGTCTCCCCATAGAGCTGCACTGTTTTCTCCACTCGGGAGAAAGGACTCCAGTCGTTCATACCCATGGCCTCTAGAACCTCCTCCTTAACTGTAGTGTACGTGTTTCGCCCCTTTCTGCTGTCTGCAGAGAGGGAATGGCACAGCTTGGTGTCTAGCGAGAAGAGCAACAGCTTAGCCTGCTCCGAATCATCGCACCCGTTAATATCCCTTCTGTGTTCTACTTCCAGGAAGTGTACTGAGGGATCCCCCTGTTGGGTGAGCTTACTTAGGTGGCCTATCGTGGCCATCAGTTTTTGGGTGTCGTGGGGGACTACGAAGTTGCTTTCTAGGGGTCCTGCTGCCCAATTGGCATCAGGCAGGCAAAACTTCTGCTGCCGGACCGGGTGCATTGGCCCTGGTTCCGGCCCTTCTTGTATTGGCTCGCCCGCTTCCCCCTGCTGCCAAGCCGAGTTAAAACTCGGGGCTGCCGGTGTTGGTAGTTCACAAACCTTGCCTGCCCCGCACTCTGGCTGACACCCTTGCTGCTCCAGGCCATTCCCGGGAGCGGCAGGTGGTGACTGAGGGATTTCTCCTTGCTCTACCAGGTGTTCCTGGGCTAAACCCGGGTTTATCAGGCACACCATGCATTTAGCCCGGGATAGAGCAAGGTTCAAGCTTTGGATCTGCTGCTGGCAGGGGCCGTGGTCTCCTGCTTCAAATTCCCTGGTACTGGCTACCTTATATGCTACCTGAATGTCTCTCACCCTCTCCCCGTACTCTTTAACTTGCTTGGTGAGGCAGGAATTCTCTTCCCGCAACACCAGTTCGCTATTCTTGGCTTCAATAATCTGACACTGCAAAAGGTCCAATTTGGTTTTGTGCCTTTCTTTAGTGAGCTCTCTACTTTCCTTTAACTTCCCCACCTCTGTCCACAGCCTTTCCCCAACTGTGACCCTTGCACTGGACCTCTCTTCTGCCTGCCTCAATACTTCCTTTAATTTTCATTCTCCTCATCTAGAAGCCGGATCTGTCGCTGAAGGCAAATTAGCCAAATGGCCTTCTCTATCGACTTTTTATGGTCCTCGCTCTCGGTCCATTGAGCTGCAGCATCTTCTGGACGCTCAGCATACAATAGATCGAGTACCCACTCGTTAGCCACATTTACCCTCTTAAACACATACGAGGAAATCCCCTCTTCCATTTTGCTTTTCTTCCTGAAACCAGTCTCTCTCTTATCACGATCCTTGCACCAGTGTCCCGTCTGGGGTGCCATTATGTAAGGGGTGGTTTTCAGGTGGTTAGCTTTCCCTTGTGACGTTATATGAGCGGTTCCGAATCGCTCCCACACCCTTGGTTCTAGACACTGGAATTATGAAGGGACTGTGACAGACTTGGACAGACAATCGGTTTCAAGGTAGGAAGTAGGTATGGCTTTATTGTGTCTAAAGAGAAGTAAAAGGCACACCTTTAATAACACACACAGAATAATAATACCAATACACACTGAGGGGTACAACACATTGAATAAAATGTCAAATTACAGCTTGTGGGGGAAAAAATACAACTTAAACTCTAAATGGGGTAAAGAGGAGAATGCAGATACATTTACACAAGTTATCCCAGCCTCCCCCCTCCCAATTCCCCTAACTAACTAAGTTATAGCTCTGGGGGTTCAGGAGCAATGCTCACCAATCCCTTTTGACAGTTGCCGGTGAATCGCGGTTTCGGGGTTCGCTGCACTTGGCCTTCTAGGCGAGCCATACCCCGGACGGAGGCGAGGACTTCGAACTGCGTAGTCTTCGGTTGGGGTGCGTCCGTTGATGCGGTAAGTTGCGGTTTGGATGTATGGGGTAAGTATCCACTTTCTTTGGTTAGGAATAGTTTTAGTTAGTCCTTCTTGGTAATTTCTCACCTGTTGGGTCGTTCAGAAGTAGATTGTAGAGTGGTTGTCAATTTAGTTACTGACAACCTTCCGTTTCGTGGGCCTCGTGCTCGGTCAGTTCTTGATGAGGTCTAGTAGTTTCCTTCACTACTCCATTTCTTCACTCCCGAGCTCCGGCTGCTTGTGTCTGTGCCTGTGTTCGAGTCTGAGTCTTTTCCTGGTAAAACTGGGAATAGATATACCCTAAAAAGGCTTCCTTATCTCCCACCAAATCTGACCCAGTTCTTTGTTTCGATTTTGCAGCCCAGCTAACTGAAATTTGATTAAGTGGTTTTAATCTGGCGTTAATAGGCTTTTCGAAGTTGATGAGCTCACATCCATTGTGCTAGTCTGGCTTGAGCCAGATATTTCTATGCCTGTTGAAAAGGTGTTGGAATATGTATGTGACATTTGGGTCTTCTGGGTGGGGTGATAATGTTTCTTCCATGGTCGATTGTTTAAATGCCAATGTTTTCTAGGGGCAAGTTTCGAGGGTAAACAGTTCCCAGACAATTTGATTAGCTCCAATGTCCAAATTGGCCCTTTAGAGATTGACCCCACCCCTTTTCTTGCAGACCCAACATTCACCGTTTAAAAATCCCAAATTCGATTAAAGTTCATAGTTACTTCCATGTGCACTTTAGGATTTCAAACTTTCTGGTAGATAGTTCCAAATTAAATTCCCTTTCCTATGAGTCCAAACACTGCGGGGGGGGGGGGTGGGGTGGGGGCGGGGGGCTCCATGAATGCATCCCCTTTTATCCACTGCAGGTCTCGTCTCCCCCTTTAAAACTCATTTGTGTCCCGAAGTTTTTCCTTCCATTTTAAAAGTCCAGAAAGGGATTCTTCTCCTCTGCAGGGGAAAGGTACCAGGAATCTTTGCAAAATATTGGTAAGTTCTACAATAGAGAACTGGTTGGCAGACAGGAAGCAAAGAGCAGAAATAAACAGGTCCTTTTCAGAATGGTAGGCAGTGACTAGTCAGGTACTGCAAGGTTCAGTGCTGGGACCCCAGCTATTTACAATATACATTAATGATTTAGACGAAGGAATTGAGTGTAATATCTCCAAGTTTGCAGATGACACTAAGCTGGGTGGCAGTATAAGTAGTGAGAAGGATGCTAAGAGGCTGCAGGGTGACTTGGACAGGTTGGGTGAGTGGGTAAATGCATGGCAGATGCAGTATAATGTAAATAAACGTGAGGTTATCCACTTTGGTGGCAAAAACAGGATGGCAGATTATTATCTGAATGGTGACAGATTAGGAAAAGGGGAGGTGCAACGAGACCTGGGTGTCATGCTACATAAGTCATTGAAAGTTGGCATGCGGGTACAGCAGATGGTAAAGAAGGCAAATGGCATGTTGGCCTTCAAAGCGAGTGGATTTGTGTATAGGAGCAGGGAGGTCTTACTGCAGTTGTACAGGGCCTTGGTGGGGCCACACCTTGAATATTGTGTACAGGTTTGGTCTCCTAATCTGAGGAAGGACATTCTTGCTATTGAGGGAGTGCAGCGAAGATTCACCAGGCTGATTCCCGGGATGGCAGGACTGACATATGAAGAAAGACTGGATCGACTAAGCTTATATTCACTGGAATTTAGAAGAATGAGAGGGGATCTCATTGAAACATATAAAATTCTGACGGGTTTAGACAGATTAGATGCAGGAAGAATGTCCCCGATGTTGGGGAAATCAAGAACCAGGGGTCACAGTCTAAGGATAAGGGGTAAGCCATTTAGGACTGAGATGAGGAGAAACTTCTTCACTCAGAGAATTGTGAACCTGTGGAATTCTTTACCACAGAAAGTTGTTGAAGCCAGTTGATTAGATATATTCAAAAGGGAGTTAGATGTGGCCCTTATGGCTAAAGGGATCAAGTGTTATGGAGAGAAAGCAGGAATGGTATACTAAAGTTGTATGATCAGCCATGATCATATTGAATGGTGGTGTATGCTCGAAGGGCCCAATGGCCTACTCCTGCACCTATTTTCTATGTTTCTATGTTACTATTGACTTCACATCACGCTATGGTGTATACTTTACTCACATGGCATCACTTCAGGGTCTGCAGCTCCTGCGTGGCCATCCAGTGATGGGTCCCCACTTCTGAGAGCACCCGCTCGCTGATGACTGGTGGCCCCCCACCCGTTCGCCTCTGCTCGGCCCTATTCCTCGAGAGCTTCTTCTGAAAAAGGTAACAGGACGACATGGCATGAGATCATTGCATGATATCATTGCTAGGTACTGTCACAGAGACTGATACAACACATAACCAACAGATGTAATCATGATTATTATGATAATTATCATTCTTTACCTACAGACGTACACTGTGACTGCAGGCTTTGAGCACAACATTCCCGGTAAAAGTGAAAGACCTCACTTGATTATAGTCACTCATGACTCTTACAAATCAAATTATCTAAATACGTAAGTACATGTAAATAAATGTAATACTTACTCTTGCGGATCCGACAAGGTTGTTCCATCACTTGCAGCATTGGTTGCCCTCACACACCTTGTTTGGTCGCTGACGAGACCACCTCAGCTATCTCGACCCATATCTTCTGGTAGGCCTTTGAGGTGGGATCTCCATGCCCTTCCTGGGTCAAATCATCCCAGCGTGACTCGACCTCCTGCATGAGGGAGGCATTTGCCTCGTCCGAGAACCTCCTCGCTCTCTTTCGTCCTCCCATTTGTTCCTCTCCCAGCTCACTGCTCTCGCCAGCATCAGTCTCCACAGTGTGATATGTCGTCTCCTCCACTCCCTCCATTATAGGCACCAAATTCGTGAAAATTTCTGGCTGGTAACAGCTAACTTTTTTCACACAATTTGCTATAAAGCTTGAAACTCTCCCTCTTACCTCCCAAAGCAGCCAAACAAGCACCCACACTGCACCCACACATGCCTTCACTCCCTCTGTGCTCCCTCTCTCTCTGTCTCCTCTTATGCGCATGTACTTATGACCCCTGACCTCCTGAATTGCGGGACACAAGCGTTGTCATGCCATTGCTAAGGATGGCGACACTTTATGGCAGAAGGTCAGAGAGATTTAACATGAACACCCATTTCAGATCGCTCATGGTAACGCCCAATTTTTAAAATGGAAATTGGGGCTTTGAAAATGGGCGACAATCCAGCGATCTGAAAACCCATATTTACCGTTCACGCCAGAAAATCGCCCATTTTTGGGCGATTTGCACAAAAGTGGAAAATCTAGCCCCATGTGTCTGTACCATGATAGGGCATTGGGTCAAGTTACAATTTAGAGATGAAATCCTTGTAATACTTACATCAGAAATGGATTTCATTGTTACACAACCTAGCTGCATGATGCATGATTACTTACTGACACAGAGTTTTGGCTGCAAATTGGGCGCATGTTTGTCACTTTGTATATGCGGCTTTAATTTACTACATGTCAAGACTACCTCTCTGCTTGCACAACAAGATAGGAGATAGCATAAAGAACTAAACCAAACTGGTGGAAGGCTCTTAAATTCGAAATGCTTGATTCTCTTAAAAGACACCCTGGAACTCCTTGCATGCAATAGCATGGTGAGAGAAGGTGAATCTGCTAGCTTCTCCCAAATTGACGTTTAGTTCCATCCTGCTGTTACGTCTTGCCACAATTATTACTCACTCCCATACAGGCAAGCACACAAACATTACACACAGTGGGGAGGATTTTAACTGGCAGCAAGTTTCTGTCAAGAAACCACAGTAAGTTTCCCATCAGTCCACGGCGGTATGAGGCTATGGTGATTTTAACTACTGGGCTTCGTTAATGTGGCCTCTTCCCGCCCGCAATGGTTGCTGGCCTCTGGAAAATCAGGCAGCCATTGACCACCCGCGAACCCTCAGCTAAGTCCTGGGGCAGAGGAGGATGATAACGGGATGAAGGCTGATTGCGGCCCTCTGGAGTACTATGCAGACGGAAGGAACATTTCTGCTCCTCAAGGCTCCACACCAGTTTATTAAACAAAACAATAATTTCATTTACATTTTTGGTCTTGGCTTCTGGCTAGGCCGCATTGATGTCTAGGAATCCTGCTCATGTCAGCCACAGTATTGGAAAGGGTCCTTAAAGAGGTGTTTGGTCCTTCATTAGCATGCAAACATAGAAACATAGAAACATAGAAAATAAATGCAGGAGTAGGCCATTTTGCCCTTCTAGCCTGCACCACCATTCAATGAGTTCATGGCTGAACATGCAACTTCAGTACCCCATTCCTGCTTTCTCGCCATACCCCTTGATCCCCCTAGTAGTAAGGACTTCATCTAACTCCTTTTTGAATATATTTAGTGAATTGGCCTCAACAACTTTCTGTGGTAGAGAATTCCACAGGTTCACCACTCTCTGGGTGAAGAAGTTTCTCCTCATCTCGGTCCTAAATGGCTTACCCCTTATCCTTAGACTGTGACCCCTGGTTCTGGACTTCCCCAACATTGGGAACATTCTTACTGCATCTAACCTGTCTGAACCCATCAGAATTTTAAACGTTTCTATGAGGTCCCCTCTCATTCTTCTGAACTCCAGTGAATACAAGCCCAGTTGATCCAGTCTTTCTTGATAGGTCAGTCCCGCCATCCCGGGAATTAGTCTGGTGAACCTTCTCTGCACTCCCTCAATAGCAAGAATGTCCTTCCTCAAGTTAGGAGACCAAAACTGTACACAATACTCCAGGTGTGGCCTCACCAAGGCCCTGTACAACTGTAGCAACACCTCCCTGCCCCTGTACTCAAATCCCCTCGCTATGAAGGCCAACATGCCATTTGCTTTCTTAACTGCCTGCTGTACCTGCATGCCAACCTTCAATGACTGATGTAACAAGACACCCAGGTCTCGTTGCACCTCCCCTTTTCCTAATCTGTCACCATTCAGATAATAGTCTGTCTCTCTGTTTTTACCACCAAAGTGGATAACCTCACATTTATCCACATTATACTTCATCTGCCATGCATTTGCCCACTCACCTAACCTATCCAAGTCACTCTGCAGCCTCATAGCATTCTCCTCGCAGCTCACACTGCCACCCAACTTAGTGTCATCCGCAAATTTGGAGATACTACATTTAATCCCCTCGTCTAAATCATTAATGTACAGTGTAAACAGCTGGGGCCCCAGCACAGAACCTTGCGGTACCCCACTAGTCACTGCCTGCAATTTTGAAAAGTACCCATTTACTCCTACTCTTTGCTTCCTGTCTGACAACCAGTTCTCAATCCATGTCAGCACACTACCCCCAATCGCATGTGCTTTAACTTTGCACATTAATCTCTTGTGTGGGACCTTGTCGAAAGCCTTCTGAAAGTCCAAATATACCACATCAACTGGTTCTCCCTTATCCACTCTGCTGGAAACATCCTCAAAAAATTCCAGAAGATTTGTCAAGCATGATTTCCCTTTCACAAATCCATGCTGACTTGGACCTATCATGTCACCTCTTTTCAAATGCGCTGCTATGACATCCTTAATAATTGATTCCATCATTTTACCCACTACTGAGGTCAGGCTGACCGGTCTATTAATCCCTGTTTTCTCTCTCCCTCCTTTTTTAAAAAGTGGGCTTGACAAATCTTCTGTAATTTTTTGAGGATGTTTCCAGTAGAGTGGACAAGGGAGAACCAGTTGATGTGCTATATTTGGACTTTCAGAAGGCTTTCGACAAGGTCCCACACAAGAGATTAATGTGCAAAGTTAAAGCACATGGGATTAAGGGAGCAAGGGGCATAACCCCACAGGATGTTGCGCCCAGAAATTGATCCCTTTTGTGCCCATTTTACGTCTGTAAAATGGGCGTAATGAGGACCAGTTTCAAAAGTTTCCTAAAATTAATGGGTGGAAAAAATTGCAGGGGTTGATTTTGGGAGTGTGTTCCTCTTGTGAGAATGTTCCTGTCATGATAGAATAGCTGGTATGTTGTATATCAAATGTGAGGATTGCAAAAGTAGTGAGTGTGTGAGTATTAGGAAATGAAAGTGTAGTGAAGTGCGCTGCAGTGATTTATGAGAATGAAGTGAAGCAGTGGAGTGGAGTATTGAGAGTAGTGCGGCTGAAGGTGGTGAAGGTGTGAGCAGACATTAAGGGAGCAGTATTGTTACAGCATTGGCCTTCTCTGCAATGTCTTGTCACTGGCAGCAGAGTTGGTATCAGGAGAGCTTTCCACTACCGAGGGGAAACAGGATCTCTCTCCTCCTGTCCACTACCTGGACCAAAATCTCCAAAGCAGCATCGGAGATCATGGGGACATGATCTGCAGGTCTGGCAGCCATTTTTCTCTTCAGAAGCTTTCCCTGTTGTCTGCTGCCAGAATATAAATCCCCTTTAAGAAATGCTGGCTGCCTTTAAATGGTATTAGAGATGCCTAATTTCCAGCCTTGTAAGCATGCATGCAGCCAATGAATAGCATGGGTTGTGCTGGCTGCATACCTGACTCATGCTAATGAGATTGCAGCACGAATATTAGGTGCTCCTGGGACAACACTAACAGGCAATTGCAGTGCGTGCCCTGCCACCTGCACACCGTTTTTGGGCGTGATCAAATTTCTAGGCCTATGTTTTTCTGAAAGCTCCTTTACTATCCACATTTTATACAATATAAAGAAGTAAAAGATGTTGGTTTAGCAACACTCCCGGTGAAGTCAATTGACTGGAAATACTTATTATAAGGAGAGAGATGTAAGAGTTGTCTATCAAGTTGCTTGGTATGTGAGTTATCATCAACCGTTCAGACTTTGAAGTATTTGTGAGAGTGGGAGGCTTTTGTACACTACTAGTGAGTCAGGAGATTAATCCACCATCAAACTGCTGGTTAAAATTACAATCACCCATTCCCCTCTGGGCAGCTATTAGGGAGGCACAGCAGACCTTGCAGAAGTTTAAAAAAAATAAAAGCATTTCACCTTCAATTGTCAAGGGACTACTGCTAAATGAAAAATCTGATTTAAGCTTTATTAACAAAAAGCAGGAGTTTCCACACAGCCCTTTCCTTACTATTATATATTTTAAGTAGACCTTTAACATACTCAGTTATCACTAAACAAAAACAGAATGTACAAACATACAACAAAGACAGATAGAAAGAGTCCAGCTGGTCCATTGGTTCTGTCCTCCGAGAAACACAACCAATTTTAAACATGACCCAGTACTCACCCACCCATCAGTAGCGCCTTGTAATCTCCAGCAGATTTTTAAAAACCTAGATCTATGCAGGGAGAAAATAATTCTGCAAAATTGCTTTTCGACCCCGACGGCAATCGAAAATACAGGAAATAACAATGACCCACAAGCAACGTTACCCAGCATCCTAACTGCTTTTTCTATGCAGCGACATCAGCCTCCTTCTGGAACTTGTCCAGCTGTCTTTTGAACATTTGCAGCGAATCTGTATCCACTGCACGAGTTAGAAACCTATTCTAATGGTCAATAATCCCCTGGGAATGGGAAAACCTCCTGACATCTAATCTACAGTTTTGTAAGTTGTATACAGGGCCTCTCATTCTCCTTAATTTATCTAATTCAAATAATCGGCCCACGTCTACACAGTCTAATCTCTTCATCATTTGAAATGTTTCAATTAAATCACCCCAAGTTCTACATTCTTCTAAAGTAAAAAGATCCAGCTCGCTAGGTCTATCACGATAGCTCAGAGTTTAAAAAGTATTAATGTAGTAGCCCTCCTCTGAATCTTCCATCATGTGATGAGATCAGAACTGCATATAATATTCTAGATGGGGCAAAAACAAAATATGTACAAGGTGGTGCTTTCGGTTTTATATTGGATCGTCCTAGCCATACATCCTAATATTTTATTTGCTTTTGCTGGAGCCTCTTGATATGGGTCACGAACCTTTAGAGACTTAGGCACTATAACAGCAATTATTCTTAATCTCAACAGATTTTAATTCAGAGCCCAGTATAGAATTGCTTGGCGTTAGTCCTACCCATTTAAAAAAAAATGTGTTCATGGGATGTGAGCGTCGCTGGCAAGGCCAGCATTTATTGTCCATCCCTAATTGCCCTTCTCGAACCGCTGCTGTCCATGTGGTGAAGGTACTACCACAGTGCTGTTAAGGAGGGAGTTCCAGGATTATGACCCAGCGACAATGAAAGAACGGCTATGTATTTACAAATCAGGATGGTGTGTGACTTCGAGGAGAATGAGGAGGTGGTGGTGTTCCAATGTGCCTGCTGCCCTGTCCTTCCAGGTGGTAGAGGTCGTGGGTTTTGGAGGTGCTACCGAAGAAGCCTTGGTGAGTTGCTGCAGTGCAGCTTGTAGATGGTACACACTGCAGCCATGGTATGTCGGTGATGGAGGGAGTGAATGTTGAAGGTGATGGATGGGGTGCCAATCAAGCAAACTACTTTGTCCTGGATGGTGTCGAGCTTCTTGAGTGTTGTTGGAGCTGCACTCATCCAGGCAAGTGGAGAGTATTCCATGACATTACTGACTTGTGCCTTGTAGTTGGTGGAAAGGCTTTGGAGAGTGAGGAGGTGAGACACTCGCTACAGAATACCCAGCCTCTGACCTGCTCTTATTGCCACATTATTTATGTGGCTGGTCCAGTTAAGTTTCTGGTCAATGGTGACCCCCAGGATGTTGATAATGGGGGATTTTGCAATGGGAATGCCGTTGAATGTCAAGGGGTGGTGGTTAGACTCTCGCTTAAGAAACATAGAAACATAGAAATTTACAGCGCAGAAGGAGGCCATTTCGGCCCATCAGCCAACAAAGAGCCGCACGTCCCTTGGTCAGCAGCCCTAAAGTTTACATATAACCCTATGATGGAAAGGTAAAGAGCACCCAGCCCAACCAGGCCGCCTCACACAACTGCAACATCCCTTATACTGAAACATTCTACACTGCACTTGTTGGAGATAATCATTGTCTGGCACTTATGTGGCGTGAATGTTACTTGCCACTTATCAGCCCAAGCCTGAATGTTGCCCAGGTCGTGTTGCATGCGGGCATGGATTGCTCCATTTTCTGAGGAGTTGTGAATGGCACTGAACACTGTGCAGTCATCAGCGAACATCCCCACTTCTGACCTTATGATGAAGGGAAGGTCATTGATGAAGCAGCTGAAGATGGTTGGGCCGAGGACACTATCCTGAGGAACATACATTTCACTACAGTTATCTGCACTAAATGTCATCTGCCAGATGTGGGCCCATTCCCCCATCGCATCTAAATCAGATTGTAATCTTCTTTCCTCCTCGATGGATCTGACACCAGCACAATCTTTGTGTCAGCTGCAAATTTGCAGACAGTACCCCCAACTTCTTTAACTAGATCATTGATATCAATCATGAAGAGTAACAACCCTATATATACTTGTAACCAGTCTCCATGAGCAGCCGTTCCCATTAATGACAACACTTTACCTAAAAGAATGCAATCAATTCCTTATCCAACCCAACATCTTCCCATCAATCCCACCGGACTCTATCTTATATAACAACCTATTTGTGAGATATATTATCCAACGCTTTATGAAAGTCCAAGTAAACAATGTCTATCAGGCTAACTTCATCCATTAACCAAATAACTTCCTTAAGGAATTTAACCAGGTTAGTAAGACACAACCTTTTGTTCCAGCAGTCATATTGCCTGTCTCTAATTACTTCTTCTCAATCAAAGTGGTCGTACAGATCATTCCTAATGATCTCTTCGAGTAACTTTCCTAATTGACCTATAATTTCCCAGGTCTGAATTGTGCCCTTTTTGAATATCAATACATTAGCCTCATTCTGGACATCAGGAACGATCGCAGGCTCCAATGGACTATGAGCAATGTTGAACATTGTTGACAGCGCAGCAGCAGCAACAACTTGCAAGGAGTGGTAGATATCAAATGGCAGATACATGAAGGTAGAAAGGAAAAGGAAGAGGCAAAAGGAGGGTTGAAGAAGATGGGTTTTATGTGTATTTTGAAAGACAGGTAGAGAGGTGGCATGACTGAGATGCAAAAAGAGGGAATTCAATAGGGCTGGAGCAAGATAGCTGAAGGAGCAGTTACTAATGGTAGAAAGGAGAGAGCAGGAAACTAGAACTGGACCAATGTTAGAGGACCAAAGGGTTTGTGAAGGAACAATGGGCTAGATTTTACACTTTTGTGCATATTGCCCCAAAATGGGCGTTATTTCCGGCATGGGCGCTAAAAATGGGTTTTCAGATCACTGGCATCTCGCTCATTCTCAAAGCACCTAGTCTCCATTTTTGAAAATGGGCGTTACCGCGAGCGATATGAAATGGGCGATAGCGTTAAATCTCGCTGATCTTCTGCTGTAAATTGTGGCCATCCTTAGTAACAGCATGGCAAAGCTCGATTCCCGTGATTCAGGAGGTCAAGGGTCATCATGACATGCGCAGAAGAGGAGACAGAGAGAGAGGGAACTGAGAGGGACTAAAAGCGTGTGTGGGTGTGGTGTGTACTTGTTTGGCTGTGGTAGGAGGCACGAGGAAAATTCACCAGCTGAAAAAAGCCTCCTAAACTCCAAGAACATAGTTAGTACAGAATTTTTGTCCAACAAATAAGATATAACATGGAAGGGATAGTGGAGGCCCTGGAGCTGGTAGCCAGGAACACTAGTGGCAGAGGGCTCCCAGTGGTCCCAGAGCACGGCACTGCATCCCAAGGTGCCGTATCTCCATTGCCAACCATACATGAGAGCCAGGAGCAACATCTTGCTTCTAGCTCAGAGCATGTTCCCACCTCAGGACCGTCCTCTCCCGTATCCGTCCAAGCAGCAGTTCGGCCATCATGCCCCCCCCCCTCCAATGAAGCATTGCCCGAGGAGCTCCTCGGCAAGGTGGCTTGGAATCAGGAGGGGAAGGTGAAGGGGTAGAGGTGGGAAGGAGAAGTGGGGGCACGGGGGGAAGGGTCGATTTTTACAGAAATACTGATGATTTCAGACAACTGTTCGGTTTAAATGGTTTTTATTTAACAAAACCTTGTTACGCATTGGCTAAGATAGCTTCATCGTTACACGCTGGTGATTCCTTTACATGAAAGTGTAAGGGGTGGTCCTGGGGGTCAGGTTCACCTCTGACCTACTTGAGCAGTTCAAATTGCTCCCACTCCCTTAGGTTCTAGACTCTGGATTTATTTGGGGGGGTGTGATAAAATGCAAAGGACAACTGGTTTGATGCAAAAGAACTTTGATTTTATTACAGACAAGAAAGTACACTGTCAAACTTATAATCACTCTAATAAAGAAGAATACATTACATGTTCAAAGGGGGTTACAGTAAAAATTACACCTCCCACCTTCCAATATCTAATCCTAGCTAGGTTAGACTCCAGGGCAGGCAGGGACTATGCTTACCAATCCTTTCTGGTCAGTTAGCGGTAGTTCGCGATTTCGGGATGGGTTGAATTCTGTAGGTTCTGCTTGGTGTACCCCGAACGTCGGAGAAGACTTCTTACCGCACAATCTTCTGTTGGGTTGGGTCCGCTGATGCGGTAAGGTGCGTTTTGGAATTGTGGGGTAATTACATATTTTCTTTCATTAGAAGTAGGTTTTTACAGTTCTTTAGATAATGTTTTACCCATTGGTAGCTCAGGAACAGCTTGTAGAGTGGAAACTTTCCATTCTTCAGTTTCTTTCTGTTGGAGTTTTGTTTTGAGTTTGGTCGATTACGGTGATTTTGGTGGTGCCACATTGGCTGTGGTCGGTTGCTGCACGATGGTAATGTTCTTCCTTCCTTTTGGACTTCAGGACTTCGAGGCTGGAGAAGTTGGTTTTCAACTGTCGCGTTGGTTTCTCTCCCTTCTTGATGGCATAGTCGCAGTATGGCACACCCTTTGTTAAAACAAGGGACCAGTTATACCGTTTGAGTTGTCCTGTTATACCGTTTGAGTTGTCCTAATCTTCGCACCAAATCAGTCCAGTATTCTTTGTTTCAATTTGGCGGGCTCGTTAAAAGTTAATATGTCTTGGGTGGGTTGCTCTTCTAAATCTGTTTCCTGATGGAAATATTAGCTTAATAATCGCAATGTCCTTTTGTGCTTGGTTTTCGCATACAGGCTGTAGTGGGCCCTTTGTTCTTATTCATGCTGAAGATGGCTTTTCTTGGTTCAGTTTGATGGCTGGCCATCTCTGAGTTATTGTTGTAATGTTAATGTCTCTTGTGGAGAAGTGTTTTTGAATATCCATTTCTCCAGACAATTTACTTTAGTCCCAACACCCAGACAGTTCCAATAATCAAGTTGGCTCCTTTAGTTCCTTAGGCCCACCCACAGACTTGAATTTGTCTTGTAAAAGTCCAAAATTCGATTAAAGTTCGTAGTTTCTTCCATATGCATTTTAGGATTTCAAACTTTCCGGTAGATAGTCCCAAATTAAATTTCCTTTCCAATGAGCCCAAACACTGGAGGGGGAAGGGTTCCTGTGAATTTTGACCTTTCAGCCCCCCTGTCACACTCTACACACTTGAGTGTCAAGTAAGGTAAGCAAAATTCCTGATCCCGAGAATCAACCTTCCCCGCATTAGCTAAACATTAGCGTACAACCCCTTTGAAATGCAATGCAATTTACAGGCGAATACAATCACTACAATTTGGCTACAGCATAGAGGGGGTCCGATGCCCCTCCTTTACTCTGTTTTCACAGTAAAATAACAGTATACAGTCAAATACAACTTTAAGTACAATAAAAAAAAATAAAAGGTACATAGTTAAACAGATTTTTAAGTAACGCTCTTACAACACTCGATATTCGCGTTTTACAGCAGGTAAAATCAAATACAAATTAAACATGGTAGTATGGTGTCACCCCTCCCTGCGCAATTCCCAAGGAGTGTACAGCACCCTTTGGTGCCCTGACCCGACAGCCTCTGCGTTTCACTCGACAAGTGAGACACCATAAGTAGAGAATAATCGCGAGTTGACAGATAACTAAAGTGTGTGAAGGGGTTTGGATCCAGACTGGCACTTTTATATTTCTGAAAAGGTCCAACCAAGGCGGAATGGTGATCTCAAGAATCTTTCTCCCTATTTCAATTGTTTTCTGTTCTAGAGTGTTTTTGTGAGATAATTACAGCTTTTAGCAGTTTGGGTAGAGGGGGAATTGCATAGCTGAAATGTACAACATAATCCTGCAGGTTTGTCATGTTTTCCTTCACAGTGAGGTGGACAGTGGAAGGTTCAGGAATGGGGACAATCCATTTCTGGGCCACTTGAACTGATGCCTCAGGTTTGAAGCAAAAACTGCTGTCACTTACCGGACACCAGAAGTGTCCATGTTGGTAGTGGGGCGTACTGGTGGTGACACAATATGTCCCACCCCCTATGTATGCTACCTGTGGAGGGACATAGTCTTGTGCCTTTACCTCCATGGTGCAGTCAATAGGCTGTGCGCCAGCAGCTTTAAAACCACACTGTGACATTGAATGGGCACTCAAGTACTGGGGGCACAGTATTACGTGTGCCCAGCTCTGGCAACCAGAGAAGTCAGTACCCATTACAGCGTGCTCCCACTTTATGACAGGGTGGGAGCGCTGTGAAACGAATGTGTGCACCTCCCTGAATAACTCCAATGTTCTCCACCCGGTATACCGGTGCAGGTCGGGCTGTCCCACCCATGACCGGCATCCTTAGTACTATCTCCATAATGGTGTGATTAGATTTCCCACAGTCTACTGGGACAGGGTAGGCTTCAGAGGCTAGGCGGAGCTGGCACGGGCTTAGTGAATTGCTGTACGGGTGGAGGGCTGCAAGGTGCTTGTTACTGATTCAAGAGGGGACTAAACCTTATTTTAAATCCTCCAGGTTGTTGCAGCCCTCACCCAACAACCATGCCCCATATAGTACGCACACCTCGTTCTGTGTAGCCTGGTCAGAAGCGTTTCTATCCTCCTGTATAAGTGCATTCACTGTCTGTGCACGTTTTTCCAGCTCAGCCACTATTTCTTTTAAATGGACAGTCATAGCCTGGTCCTCGTGTAGTTCTGAGCCTACTACAGTATTCTTTTGCTTCAGAATTTTCCTCAATTGGTTCTTTAAACCGTTTACCTATGTTTGCAGTTCTATGTCATCTAGGCTATTTATTACAGAGGATCCTCTATTGTAGACAGTGAAAACCTCTTTTATGATTCCCCTTCTAGGTCTCTCCGAGCCCATGGTGTCCCTAGCGTTTAGGATGTATGTGTCTGCTTTATCTACATTTCCAAAGTCTAACTCATAACATTTCTTGAACATTTCTCTAAGTAGGGCCTGGTATAGCAGCTCTGTTTCCTTCGGGCACCATGCAGGTAGGTGTACCTCGGTAAGCTTTAAAATTACTGAAGCTATTGCATAATGTATCCCCTGGTATAACACCTTTTTGGTCAGTACCAATACTAATCCGTTCCCAGGTCCTTTGGTGGTGGTAGGACACCTTTCTATTATTGTGCGTATTGGCGGAGTTGTGGGCAGGGGTTTCTTAATGTGTGCTCTTAGTTCGATGGCGTTAATTGGGAGTGGGGAGTGCGGGACCGCACACCTGTGTAGGCTGGAATCCCCCTCAATCCCTTCCCCTTCACCTTGCCATTGCCTGGCGAAGGCAATTGATATGCCTGCGGGACAAATATTCTCTGATCCCCACATGCAAATGTAAATTCCTTGTTTGGATTCCCACCATTTGTCCCAACATACTTTTACTCCTCCCCATGTCCCCATGATGGTGCGGTACATATCATTACCGAGTCTTTCCCAGTCCGATTCCTGGTCCCATGCGTCCTTGCTGAGTTTTCTGAGCCACCACCATGTACCCAGGGGAATCTTTCCTTTGCAAGTCAAACATACACGTTTTCCCTCCGTAACACTGACTCGGGCAGCGACGATCCATATCCGGGGGCATGGAACTGAGGCCTCCCGTAGGTAAACCCTTCCTGGCTGGAGTGGCGAGTAGAATTAGATCCCAGCCACCCTGGCCATCTTCTCTTGTGGGTGTAAACGGCAAGTTCTTCCACACCCGGTGTGCTGCCCCCTGCAGTCACGATCGGTGCTCCCCTCTCCTGAGCACCCATAAATGAGGGATTCTTCCACGTCTCCTCGGCCGCCGCTGCTCATCATTATCAGGGCGAGCAGGAACGGTACCCTTCTCATGTTGTTCTCTTTCCTGTAGGGGCACATAAAACAGATTGTCTAGCTCTGAGAAAGCTCTCTGGCTTGACAAAGATGACCGAGTTCCAATTTGGGCTCTCTTCCTTTCAGACATAGTATAGTCCTCAATCGACTGGCTGCCTTATTCAGTTCCTTATGGACTGATGTCTGCTTCTAACTTTTAACTCACAGCCGTTTTGCTTGTTATCTCACCAGTGCTTCGCTTAATAGTTATACCAGTAGATTCTTCTTACTCCCGGGTATTTCCAAGCCTGTGACTCTTTTAATCTCTGCACAGGTAGATTCTTTTCCTTACCCCAGTAACTAATACATATATCACTATCATTACATGGACGAATCTTACACTATTCTAAATTACTCACTAGGCATTCTTAAATTCATATTGTACTATATATGTACTTCTGCCATCTGTCTCCGGATGGCCAGGTTAATTCCTGCCTTTCTCCTTCCATCTCTGGCCCCTCTGTTCAGCGGGGCCGATAGTAGATCGGCCTGTATTGCAGGACACGGACACCGGAGTTGGGGGTGGCTGCCCAGTGCGTTTGTCCCCTGGAGGTTCTGCCTGGTCGAGGGCTGCGGGCTGGGGACTCCCACTTGGTGGCTGGTCCACTGCTATCTCTTCTGCGGGTCCCTGTTGCCCCAGGCTACCGGCTGGGTGTCCCTGCTCGCGGGCTGGTCTCTGACCTTAGGTACCCTTTCATGGCTGCTCCCTTTCCCGGAGCTGGACCATTTAAATTGGGGCACTGGTGACCACGGTGTCCTTGGCTGTGGTGTGCGGGGAGTCCTTCTTAAGGGTCTGGCTACTGGGGGTGTGTCCGAGTCCCAGATGATTTGGGGGACAGCTCCTCAAGTAATACAGTCCACCACCCCTCTAGGTGCAGTCTGCAAGTCTGCCACGTCCCCTATGGGCTGGGGTCCCTGCCTTTAGCACGGTTCACCACTTTTGGCTGTCCCTTACGTTTAGCTGCTGCCCCTGGGTTGAAAAGTTTGCACTGATTTATGTGGAACCACTTTGTACGGCGGGGCAATTTTATGGCATAGACCATGGGGCTTGCCTTGTCGACAATGTGGTACGGTCCCATGTACAATGCCTCAAAGATCCCTACTCTAGAGTAGTTCCTCACCATGACCTGGTCCCCCTATCTCCTACTCGTGGTGCTTGCGGGATTCCAGCAGCAGTCGGTTGCTCCGATGCTGTTTCCCCAAGTTGTTAGCTGCCTGCCAGTGAATCTGTTTAAGGTGTTCAAACAGATTCCTGACAAAGCTGTCCCGGTTCGCTTCCCTAAGCTGACCTTCCGTGAGTACTGGGGCTAACACATAGGTGGGGGTCCGCATGGCTCTGCCGGTCTTGAGCTCGTACGGGGAGAACCCCATGCTCTTTGACTGGCTGGCCCGGATCCCCATGAGGACCAGTGGTAGGACCTCTACCCGCCCCTTGGGTGAGCCCCCTGTCTCCTTGCACAGCCTTTCTTTGATGGTGCTTTTTAAACGCTCCACAGGCCCAGATGACTGTGGGTTTTGGGCGACATGCCATTTTCCTTTGATGCCAAGCACCTTATTGGGTCTCCTGCATCACCTGCCCGGTGAAGTGGCTCCCCTGGTCGGACTCCATGTACTGTGGTAGTCCCCAGCGGGAGAACACTTCTCTGACCAGGATCCTGGCTGTTCACAGGGCAGTGGCTGTTCGGCATGGGAAGGCTTCCATCCATTTGGTGAATACATCCACCAATACTAGGCAATACTTGTAGCCTCCCTAGGCAGTGGGTAGGGGCCCGATGTAATCGATTTGGATTGACTGCCAGGGTCCCTCTACCCTCCTGATATGTCCCATAGACACCTTTCTTTTCTGGCGGTCGGGGTTGTTGGCCGCGCACACCAGACAGCTAGCACAGAACTCGCGGATGTCTTCCCTGAGCCCTGGCCACCACCCTGCCTATTCCACTCATTGCCAAGTGGTCTCAGGTCCGGGGTGTCCTGCTCCTGGACCCTCATGGGCCAGCTGGATGAATTCCTTCCGGTGTTGTTGCGGTACCACCCATTGCTCCCCCCTGAACAGCATGCCTTCTTTAATGACAACTGCTGCAATGCCGTACGGTTCGTCTACCCTTTCCCCTTTAGCTAGTGTGATCAGGACAGTTTTGAGGACAGAGTCTTGGGTCTGAACCGTTTTTAGGTCCGGGGGCAAAGCTATCCCTGCCTTCCATGCCATCACCATCCTGCTCCTGACTGTTGCGATGGGTCCTGGATTGTACGGATCCCAGAGCTTGCCCGTGTGAGCACCTTGCTTGGCCAACATGTCAGCCTGCTGGTCTCCTTCGCTACAGGGTTCAGTAGTGGAATGTGCCTTCACCTTATGTATGTAAATATTCCCTTCCTATCCTACGGCTGTCATGATCTTTTCCAGTAGGGGCTTAATTGCCAGGGGTCTCCCGTCTGCGGATGTGTACCCGCGACGGGACCAGATAGCCAGGTACCCAGTACACGAATTGCATATGAACATACTGTCCGAGCAAATCGTGTATGGGGTTGGGAATTTTTTGGGGTGTGTGACTTCGTACACCATCGCAGACAGTTCAACGTGCTTGGCGCTCATAGTACTGGGGAGTTTAATCGCCAGGGAAATGCCTGCCTCGGGGTCATAAACTCCGCAGGCTGTGAGTCGGTCACCCGCAGATACTGTGCTTGAACCGTCCTCATAGATCTCTCGGCCTGTGGGGTGTAACCCAGCCTGAAAGCCAGTGTTAATTTCCCATACCCCTTCTATGGATCACCGGTGGGCTGTCCCTGGATAAATCATGTTGGCTGCGAGTCTTGGCTCGCAGAAACCCTTAGGTCCATTTCAGAGGGGAGCAGGGTCCAGCGAGCAATGCGGGCACTGCTCACTGTCCCGTTCTTGATTCTCCCATCCAGGAGCATTTGGGTGGGCGTATGATGGGTAAGGAGTGTGATAGGGGACCCCCCTGTGAAGATCAGTGATCTTTTCACAGCCCAGTGAGTGGCTAGAAGGTGCTGCTCACAGTTGGAGTATCCCTTCTCTATGCCCGTGAGTATCCTGGAGGAGTAGACCACTGGTCTTAGCCGGCCGTACCTCTCTTGGAGCAGTACTATGCTCAGGCTGTCCCCACTGCTGCTACCTCCAGGAAAAACTCCTTACCCCCATCGATGGCCCCCAGAGCTGGCACGTCTGTAGGGCTTTCTTGAGTTGGATAAATGCTGCCTCGCAACCTTTGTCCCATTCCCACTCCACTCCCTTGTGTAGGAGTCAGAGCAGAGGGACTGCGGTGGCTGCATAATCCTCAATGAAATCTCTGCAGTACCCGGTTAGCCCTAGAAAAGAACTTACTTCTGTTACTGTGTTGGGGGTGGGTAACTTCTGCACTGCTTCCCTTCTAGCTTTGTCAATGGCTCTTTCCCCATTGTGCACAGCCAGTCCCAGGAATTTTACTTCCTTCAGGCCGATCTGTGCCTTCTTGGGGTTTACTTTAAACCCTTCTTCTTTCAGCAGCTCCAGCAGTTCAGCCAGCAGTGGGCCATGCACCTCCCCCTCATCGGTGAACCATAGCAGGTCATCCACATACTGTACTTGCTGCTGGGGTCTGTTGAAGCTCTTTAAACAGTTGGCCATACACTGATGGAAAATGCTGAGGCTGTTGTGGAAGCCCTGAGGGAGACAGTTCCAAGTGTATTGCTGCCTTTTAAAGGTAAAAGCAAACTTGTACTGATCTTCCCTTCTTAAAGGTATGGACCAGAAACGGTTGGAAATATCCAGCACCGTGTAGGTGGTCGCGGAGGCTGGGATACTCCCAATGAGGTCGGCGACAGCAGCAACAGTGGGTGCTCAGACTGGGATGTTACGGTTGAGTACTCGATAGTCCACCGTGGCTCTCCAGTTGTCCGGTTTCTTAAGCAGCCACAATGGAGAGTTCACATGGGTAGCTATTGGTCTCGATACCCGCTGTTGATCCAGAGAACCCAAGGCTGTTTCCATGTCTGCCTCCACCTCCTTGGAGAAGTTGTACTGTTTCTGTGTTCGGGTCATGGGGTCCCCATCTATGCTAACCTCGACCCCGTTTATTCTCTCACAGTCGTGTTTGTGAGTGGCAAAATCGGCAAAATCCTCACATAATCGTGGTATTCTATCGCAGTGTTACCGACCAATGATTCAAGGTCGTAAGCCTCCTTTGGCTTCATGGTGCACACCGTCCCTTTTCCCCATTTTCCTGGGATAACCATCACCTCACTCTCCTGTCCCATACAGACTGACCCCCAAAGACAGTGGTTTCTTAAATCCACTAGGATCCAGTAGCCTAGGATGAAGTCAGCCCCCAGGATCCCTCTCCCTTTCTGTTCCCACTTCATCAGGACACAAGTCCACTTAATGTGAAGTGTATCTAAATGAATGGAGAGCGGAACGGAGAATGAGTCAGTCTGTTCAGTGCCTGTGAAACCCACCAAACTGTAGGGGACCCCATTAGACGGAGGTGAGGCAGCGGGGTTAGCTGCATAGACAAGGGTGCTTGAGGCACCGGTGTCCAGCAGGTAAGTCCCATTCACCTTTTCCACTTCCATCTGAACGATCGGTCTCCCCCACGCATCATACTCGAGGGAACACAGGTAGACAGGCTGCGTCTGTCCGAGTCACGGTTTTGGTTGGGATGGGGCAGATGGGATTTTGGTACCGGTGGCGGTGGCTACCCTCCCATGGCCATCAAACATGGTTCGGAGTGCAGTCAGAAAGGTATTGAATGAGTGGGGAGGGACTGGCTTATCGGTTTTGACCTTTTGGCCGGGGCTGGAGAATTCTTTCCTGTGCTAGTCTTCCAAGGATTTCTACAATCCTTTCTCCAGTGCCCACTTTTTCCGCACCCGAAGCAGGTACATTTTGTATCAGAGGGATTGCCCCCCCTCATGGCGCCATTCCCTCTTATCCTGGCTAGGTCGGATTTCGTGGACCCTTCCCTTTTGTGGGTGCTCTTCCGTCCCTCTGCCATTCTGGTAAGCTCGGTTCAGTTGCCTAAGCATTCCCTGTTCGGTGGCTTGGGGATCTCTGGGGTCGAACCAGGACTCAGCCTTGACTCTTATTCGGGGTAAACTGTAGCTACTAGGCTTCGGAGCCAGTGGACTATTTCGTCCGGGCTTAAGTGATTTCGGTCGATGTCCCCTGCACAGGCGCTCTGGTACACAGGCCACAGTCGGTCTGCGGAAGCCTGTGGGGTTTCCCCTGTGAGCTGCACCGTTTTCCCTATTCTGGAGAAGGGACTCCCGTCATTGCAGCCCATGGCTTCTAAAATGTTTTCCTGGACGGCGGCAAATGTTCTCCGTCCCCTTTTGCTCTCAGTAGAGAGGGACTGGTACAGCTTGCTGTCCAGGGATAGGAGGAGCATCTTTGCCATTCTTGTATCATCACACCCATTAATATCCCCTGCCTGTTCCACCTTCATACAGTGGACCGAGGGGTCTCCCTTTGGAATTAGCTTTCCCAGGTGGCTTATCATAGCCCTAAGCTGTTGGGGAGTGTGGGAACCACAAACTGGCTTTCCAGGAGCCCTTGACCCCCGCCACTAGTGGGCGGGCCAAACCTCTGTTGCCGGACCGGGCACATTGGCCCTGGTTCTGGCTTGCCTACCCCTCCTCCCTGCTGCCAGACCGAGCTGTTTTAGCTTACGGAGTTCTCCTCATAACTTCTCTTCTGTCATAGCCTTTTCTTGGTGAGCCTCTGCGCATTCCCATAGTTCTGCCTGTAGTGACTCAATGGTTTTGTCTAGGAGTTGGACTTGTCGCTGTAGACAGACCAACCAAATTGCCTTCTCTGCTGCTTCTTTTTATCCTTGCTTGCTGTCCACTGGGCTGCAGCGTCTGCTGGATGCTCAGCACACAGTAGACCAAGCACCCACTCTTTAGTGACATTCAATTTCTTGTACACATCGGAGGAAATCCTCTCTTCCATCTTGGTTGTTTCCCCCAAACTAACATTCTCCGCATCACACCACTTGTACCAGAGTCTTGCCGTGGTCGCCATTTTGTAAAGGTTGGTCCCGAGGGTCAGGTTCACCTCTGACCTACTTGAGCAGTTCAAATCGCTCCCACTCCCTTGGGTTCTCGACTCTGGATTTATTTGGAGGGGTGTGATAAAGTGCAAAGGACAACTGGTTTGATGTAAAAGAACTTTGATTTTATTACAGACAAGAAAGTACACTGTCAAACTTATAATCACTCTAATAAAGAACAATACATTACACGTTAAAAGGGGGTTACAGTAAAAATTAAACCTCCCATCTCCCAATACCTAATCCTAGCTAGGTTAGACTCCAGGGCAGGCAGGGACTATGCTGACCAATCCTTTCTGGTCAGTTAGCGGTAGTTCACGATTTCGGGGTACGTTGAATTCTGTAGGTCTGCTTGCCGTACCCCAAACATCGGAGAAGACTTCTTACTGCGCAATCTTCAGTTGTGTTGAGTCCGCTGATGCATTAAGGCGCGTTTTGGAATTGTGGGGTAACTACCCGTTTTCTTTCGTTGGAAGTAGGTTTTTACAGTTCTTTAGATAATGTTTTACCCATTGGTAGCTCAGGAACAGCTTGTAGAGTGGAAACTTTCGATTCTTCAGTTTCTTTCTGTTGGAGTTTTGTTTCGAGTTTGGTCGATTGCGGTAGTTTTGGTGGTGCCACGTTGGCTGTGGTCGGTTGCTGCCACGATGGTGATGTTCTTCCTTCCTTTTGGACTTCAGGACTTCGAGGCTGGAGAAGTTGGTTTTCAACTGTTGCGTTAGTTTCTCTCCCTTCTTGATGGCGTAGTCACAGTATGGCACACCCTTTGTTAAAACAGGGGGCCAGTTATACCGTTTGAGTTGTCCTAATCTTCGCGCCCAATCAGTCTAGAATTCTTTGTTTAAATTTGGCGGGCTTGACATTTCGTTGTAATATTTTGGCGGGCTCGTTAAAAGTTAATATGTCTTGGGTAGGTTGCTCTTCTAAATCTGTTTCATGATGGACATATTAGCTTGGTAATCGCAATGTCCTTTTATGCTTGGTTTTCACATACAGGCTGTAGTGGGCCCTTTGTTCTTATTCATGCTGAAGATGGCTTTTCTTGGTTCAGTTTGATGGCTGGCCACCTCTGAATTATTGTTTTAATGTTAATGTCTCTTGTGGAGAATAGTTTTCGAATATCCATTTCTCCAGACAATTTACTTTAATCCCAACACCCAGACAGTTCCAATAATCAAGTTGGCTCCTTTTGTTCCTTCGGCACACCCACAGACTTGAATTTGTCTTGTAAAAGTCCAAAATTCGATTAAAGTTCGTAGTTTCTTCCATAAGCACTTTAGGATTTCAAATTTTCCGGTAGATAGTCCCAAATTAAACTTCCTTTCCAATGAGCCCAAACACTGGGGCAGTGGGGGGGGTGGGGGGCAGTTCTGGTGAATTTTGACCTTTCAAAGGATATAATTACACTTAACTTCAATCAACTTATACTTTAACTGTCACCAAGGTGATGCCCAGCATCGATTTATGCCCAGCACCGTGTCAGCCTTGTAAATAACACCAATGTTCTTTCAGGCAAAGTACTCATTGATGAGCTCCTGACGTAAGGCTTTTGCAGCTATCATGCCACCATGGACCCTTTCATGTAGTCTACAGGCGGGGCGAGGGCATGGCTTCAGCGTCGGCCTGATTGTCTGGGTCTATTTCAGCGTCCGCCTCCTCATCCTCCTCTTCCTCTCTCTGGTGAGGTGGACATAACAGACTCATCAGGCAATTCTTGTCCCCTCCTGATAGCCAAGTTGTGCAGCATGGAGCACACCACCACGAATTGAGCTACCTGCTCAGGGTAGTATTGGAGCTCGCCTCCTGAGTGCTCCAGGCTTCTAAAGCGCTGCTTAAGCACTCCAGTGGTTTTCTCCACGATATTGCGAGTGGCTCTGTGGCTCTTATTGTATCGTCTCTCGGTTTTGGTGTGGGTGTCAGCCAGGTGGCGAGGCCATATCCTTTGTCACCAAGCATCCAGCATTGACCTTGTGGCTCATTGTTAAACAAGTCAGATATAGTGCTCTCACGCAGGATGTGAGCATCATGGTTACTGCCCAGAAATTTAGCATTCACTGCCATTATAATTTGCTGGTGGTCGACAACCAGTTGGACTTTCAGGGAGTGGAATCTCCTGCGGTTCCTGAAAACCTCAGCATCCTGAAAAGGTGCATTCAGTCTATTGCTCCCTGCACCTTGGGGAAGTTTGCAATTCTGGAGAATCCTAGAGCCCTCTCATTTGGTGCCTCCCTGGTCATAGGGAAGCTGATCAAGTCCCTCCTGCGTGCGCACAGGGCTTCAGTGACCTGTCTAATGCAGCAATTTGTGGCATGCTGAGACAGACTGCAAATGTCACCAGCTGAGGCCTGAAAAGAACCCGACGCGTAGAACGACAGTGCCACGGTGACTTTGACCTCGACGGACAGTGCAGTACTGATGGTGCTGGCAGGCTGCAGATCTCCCCTTATGAGCTGACATACCTCAGTGACAACCTCTTTGTGGAAGCGCAGTCTCCGAAGGCAGGTGGCAGCGAGGTAAGACTGCTTCTCCCTGTACTTGTGAGGGGTGTAATGTATAGTCCTCCTCATCAGTCTGACACATCTTACATTGGGCACATAATGCTGTGGAGCATACCTTCGGCCATCTCGAGTCTACAGCATGTAATTGGTCATCAAGAGAGGGTGAGAAAGAACAGGTCCCATTGCAATATCCTGATGAAGACACCTATTAAATTCCAATCAGTCACAGTATGGTCAAGCTGCTTGTACAGATGTTCACATCAACTCCAATGACCCCCAGAGTACATCCAAACTCCCCCGAGGTTGAAGCACAGCAGCCTTTTAAAGGATGTGACATGTGATGTAGAACATGGCATCCATACCGCTGTGATTCATTCAGAACAGTTCCACTTTTTCTGGGCGTTTTTTTGGGCGAGCGATATTGTGGCCGATATGTGTGCGAAGTGGTGAAAGTGACGCTGGGTGATCTTATGGCCGCTAGTTTTGGCAAATATGATCTTTATGACAAAAAAAAGTGGGCGGGCGGTATTATTGAATCTCACCGTTAATTCCACGCGGAAAGTAATGCTGGCGATATTATTGCCGTTGATTTTGCCCATTCTGATGATTCCACCCCAAGAAAGTGGGCGGGCAGTGTTATTTTTTCCCGACGTTACTTAAATGGGGAAAATAACACTCGCCGATAAGTTTCCGAAAAATGCCCGTCAGTTTCAATTTTGTGGCTAAATGGGCGATATATGGGCGTTATACGTCATTTCAGTGGTAAAATGGACGTTAAGTGGGCGTTAAGCATGCAAAAAAAGTGGAAAATCGAGCCCATAGTGCTGGAGGAGATCACAGAGGAGAGGAGAGATGAGGCCTGAAAGCACTTGAAGACAAAGTCAAAAATCTTTACTCAGTTCTCTAGGAAAAAGGAAGTGGTGGAAAGGGATGATGCGGATGCAAGCCTTAGCACAGTGAGAACATGGGCTGCAGCATTCTAAATGACTTATAGAGGGTAACTTTCATTTCAGCTTGGGCACAACACTGGTAGAATTCAGTTAACTGTTCATATACACCCCGTCAGATTTTCCTTTCCATCGTGCAAGGTGTCGAATGGGTGGCATGTCCGATACCACCAGTTTTCCGCCCCACCAAAGTTGAAATTTACCCCCATAGTTAATGGAGAGGGTTGGAGAAGTCTAGCTCTGAAGCGATTAAAGCATGGATTAGAGTTTTCGTGGTGGAGGGGTAAAGGCAGAAGCAGGCGTTGTTGTGAAGGTAAAGTAACGCATTTAGTAACGGATTGAATGTGTTGAAGAAAACAGAGCTCAATAATATAGTAAGAGCTGAACCTTCTCGCATGATTATTGCAGTTTTCGAGCAACTTTGAATAACATGAAAAGTACCTCAGGTATAGACTGGTGATAGTGTATATATCCATCTTAGGTTGATCGCTACAGCATCGATTCATTGTCGACAGTAGCTCTATCTATGAAATGCTTGAACATATGGATGGAACTCCATTTTCAGACTGATAAAACTTTGAATGTTTTCAGAGCAGAGGAAGTAGTACCTATTTTCTCAAAACATTTACATGGCCCTCGACCATGTCCGTTCTATTTCCCGCACCTCTGCTCTCACCCTCTCAGAACGACAACAGGGTTCCCCTTGTCCTCACCTTTCACCCCACCAGCATCCACATTCAATGGATCATCCTCCGCCATTTCCGCCACCTCCAGCGTGATCCCACCACAAATCACATCTTCCCCTCCCCTCCCCTCCCTTGCTCAGCATTCTGAAGGGATCGTTCCCTCCGTGACACTCTGGTCTATTCCACAGTCACCCCCAGCACTCCCTTCCCTTCCGCTGGCACCTTACCATGCAAGCGCAGGAGATGCAACACCTGCCCTTTTATCTCCTCCCTTCCCACTGTCCAGGGCCCCAAATATTTCTTCCAGGTGAAACAGCAATTTACTTGTACTTCTTTCAATTTAGTATACTGTATTCACTTCTCATGATGTGGTCTCCTCTACATTGGGGAGACCAAGCGCAGATTGGATGACAGTTTTGTGGAACACCTCCATTTAGTCCATAAGCATAACCCCGAGCTTCCGGTTGCCTGTCACTTTAATCCTCCACTCCACTCCCACTCTGATATCTCCGTCTTACGACTCCTACACTGTTCCAATGAAGTTCAACGTAAGCTCGAGGAACAGCACCTCATCTTTTGTTTTGGCACTTTATAGCCTTCTGGACTCAAAATCGAATTGAACAATTTCAGACCTCAGTCCATATTTTGCTCTGATGTATTTTTTCTCTCTCTTTGTTTCCAATGGCAGCTGATAATTATCCTGCCATTTATACGCTATCTAAACAAATCTTTTTCTAACTTCTGCTATTAATGTAATACATATAGCTTCACCCAGTGGGCTACTGCGGCATTGCAGCCATTGCTGTTTACAACAATAAAGAAGGAAGAAGTCTTCCTAAAGTTATCAGCCATCTTAGAGCCTGTGTGTTTGTGATGTCATATTGAAAACATAACTTTTGGCAATGAGGATGGGATCATCGGATAACAAAGCTGAAATTTTTGTTGGTGGATGATTCAGCCATGTGACAGAAGGACTTTGAGAGCTTCTCTGTTTTGATTAACAGCTAAAATTCCAAGGTAAATTACAAGCACACTTGGCCAGAGACTAGATGGCCATGCCTATGGGAATAATAGGGCACTTGGGGAGTTTCAACGTGACCGTAAAAGTTTCGGGGTGTATGTGGAGCGGCTAGAAATGTTTTTCACCGCAAATAATATAATCGAGATCCCCAATGATGAAAACCACAACCGAGTGGTGTTGGAAAGAAAACAAGCTATTTTCTTATCTGAAGCAAGGCCCGAGGTGTGTGAAACCCTGAAAAATGTGCTTGTGCCTGTCAAGCCAAAGAACACATCACTTAAGCAGATTCAGCACTACAGTCCTGAGACCCTGGAAATTGCTGAAAGTTATTGTTTCAGAATACGAGATCAATCAACTGACGAATGTATCAGTGAATACATTGTAGCATTAAAAAATCTATCTATTCACTGTAATTTTGGAAATTTTCAGGACCGAGCATTGCGTGACCGCTTTGTTTGTGGGATGAAAAATGATGCGATCAGAAGAAAGTTATTGACAACTCCTAACTTGACTTTTGATTTAGCTTGTCAGACCGCCATGTCAATGGGTTTGGCCGACCAATATTCCTGAGAATTTCGTACCATTTCCAGTCGTCAGACAACCGAGGTGAATCGCCTGCAGGTTAAAAGTGAAAGGCAGTTGGGCCCCAAGGTCTCAGAAACTGGCAAAGGTAACAGTGCAGTGAAGTCATGCTATCAGTGTCTAGGACAACACATTGCTCAAAGTTGTCCATATGTGAAGACAGAGTGTTTCATCTGCAGGAAAACTGGGCAACTTGCGAAGGCATGCTGACTGAAGAGTAAATCAACTTTCAAAGCTACAAGTAGAAATCCCCAGAGACGACATAGCATGGAAGAAAAACCACAGGACGAGGAGGTTTTAAAGCTACACATCATCAGGAGCATGAGGTTATCTAACAGCAATTCGAAAAGTATCATCATCCATGTAGATGTTGCAGGAACCAAGATATCCATGGAAATTGACACTGGTGCATCCGTGAGTGTAGTACCTGAATGCTAGATCTTGACAAATAGCGTGATTTCCCATTGGAGAAATCCAATATAGAGCTGTGAGGCTACTCGGGAGAGAACATTCCTATGGTAGGTTGTATCACCGTACTGGTGAAATACAAGGATCAATTTCAGAGCTTGCCTCTATTAGTAGTGGCAGGAGACAAGCCTGCCTTACTTAGAAGAAATTGGTTGGGATCACTGAAGTTGGATTGGAGTGAGATTTTTCGTGTTGAAAGGAGATTTGCATCAAAGGATGATGTCATCAAGAAGTGTCCAAAGGTGTTCTGCGAAACAGGCAGTCCGATCCAAGGCTTCAAGGCGAGTGTCTGGGTACAGAATGACGCTAGACCAGTTTACTGCAAGCCACATCCCGTACCATATGCACTCAAGGAGAAAGTTGAGCAAGAACTCTAAAGACTAGAGACTGAGAACATTATCTCTAAGATAGATCTATGTAATTGGGCGACACCCATTGTTGTTGTACCTAGCTCCGATGGTAAGGTAAGGTTGTGTGGTGATTATAAAGTAACCGTAAACCAGGTTCTAGAGGGTAATGTCCCCAATACATTGCCGAATATAGAAGATTTGTTCACAACACTGACAGGAGGTCAAATCTTCTCAAAGTTGGATCTTACGAATGCCTACTTACAACTTGAACAAGATGAGGAGTCCTAGTCATGCTTGACTATAAATACTCATCTAGGACTGTATCAATTTAATAGACTACCATTTGGAGTGTCTTCCGCCCCTGCCATATTCTAAGGGGTGATGAACCAGATTTTGCAAGGTATTGAAGGGGTAGTATGTTATTTAGATGACATATTAATTTCAGCACGAAACAGGAAAATCTATAATAACCTTTTGAAATGGCTAGAGAAGCACAGAGTACGAGTGACTGCTCGCAAGTGTGAGTTATTTCAAAACTTAGTGGAGTACTTAGGGCACAGAGTAGACAAAGATGGTTTACATCCAACCAAGGGAAAGCTGGATGCAATCAGAAATGCACCCACTCCCAAGAATGTCACTGAACTTCGATCATTTTTGGGTCTTTTGAACTATTATGGGAAGTTCCTATCAAATTTGGCTACAGTATTACATCCACTGAATGAACTATTGAAAAAACAGGCCCATTGGAAGTGGTCAGAAGAATGTGACACAGCATTCAAGGAGTGTAAAAGCCAATTGGTAGAGAGCACCATGTGAGTTCACTATGATGTATCTAAGGAGATCAAGCTAGCATGTGATGCCTCTCTGTACGGAGTTGGGGCAGTGATCTCTCATGTAAGTTGCTTTTGCTTTATGCACTGTCTGTGCCATTGAGCGTAATTATGCGCAAATCGAAAGGGAAGCTTTGGCATTAATTTCTGGGGTCAAGAAGTTCCACAAATACTTGTTTGGTCATAACTTTTCCATTGTTATGGACCATAAGCCCCTGACAGCAGTCTTCCATCCAAAGTCCCCAGTTCCAACATTAGCTGCAGCCCAAATGCATAGATGGGCATTGATTTTGTCAGCATATACATATGATATTGAATACAGACAATCAGCTGATCACAGTAATGCTGATGCTCTGTCTAGGTTGCCTTCCCCATCACGTTACACCTGATAGTGAAGAAATGTTCTATTTTTCATATATTGATGAACTGCCAGTCACAGCTGAAGACATTAGTAGAGCAACCAAATATGCTATGTTAAAGGTGTATGATTACATCGCAAATGGCTCACCAAACCAGGTAACAGCCAGAGATATTCATCTATTCTTCATTCGTAGGAATGATTTATCAATCAATAAAGATTGTATCATGTGGGGTGCAAGAGTGGTTATACCAAATAAATTCAGGTCCAAATTATTAGGAGATCTTCATGACCAGAACCTCGGAATGTGCTTGACCAAGAGTTTTGCATGCAGTTACTTTTGTTGGCCAGATCTAGATAAAGATATGGAGTGCATCGTCAGTCAGTATACGACATGTCAATTGGTAGGCAAGAACCTACCATCAGTACCATTACAGCTGTGGAAATGGCCTCCCAGGGTGTGGCAAAGGTCACATATCGATTTTGCTGAGCTAGATGGACAACAATTGTTCATTGTGATTGATAGCATTCGAAGCAGGTCGAGTTTTTTCCAATGCGGAAAATAACAACAAGTAAAACATTAGACATTTTGCAAAGATTATTTTCTTCATTTGGTCTCCCAGAAGAAATTGTTTCTGATAATGGACCACAATTTTTTTCAGAAGAATTTGCACAGTTCACGAGCAAAAATGGTGTGAAACATACCAAGGTTCCACCGTACCACCCTGCTTCAAATGGTGCAGCGCACAATACAAATTATAAAACGCGTCCTCATCAAACAGATGTTGCATCCAAATCCAAAGATACAGCAGTTGTCATTAGACTACAAGCTGGCTAATTTTCTAATTACGTATCATAATACTCCCCATACAGCTACTGGTAGACCACCAACAGAGTTGTTTCTCAAACGGCAGCCACAAACCAGATTCTCATTGTTAAAACCAAACTTGGCACAATCCGTAGAAGAGAAACAATTAAGACAGAAAGAGAATCATAATAGAGATAGAGTAAAAGAAAGAAGTGTGCAATTAAATCAGAAGGTGAGAGTGAAGAACTATCACCATAAATGTTTAAAGTGGTTACCAGGAAGAGTGGTGAATATATGTGGTCCTCGCACATATTTGGTCAAGATGTTTGATCATGGACAGGTTAGGTTTGTTCACATTCATCATATTTTACCTACAGACGTGGAAGGATTTGAAGGTTGGAATGATTTGATTACTTCTGACTCATCAGATAGTTTTGATACAAGTAAAGTACTAGTAGCACATCATACATCAAATGTACTGGAAACAAGTCCGTCAGAATTTAAGTCTGAGTCTGAATCAGGCAGACAAATAGTCTGAAGTTGTAGAGAGTTCAAATGTAAATCAAGGGCATCCCTTGGAGGAAAATTTTCCTAAGGATTAGCCTTGAATGAGTCTAAGTTCAACACCATGTTTGGAAGGTCCTGATTGAGAGTGAAGGTATCCTCTTCAAAACAGAAAACAAGTGGTTAAGCTTGATTTGTAAATATGGCAAAATAAGTCCATGGGCTAGAACCTCCACTTTTTTTGAGTGCTTAATGCCCATTTAATGCCCATTTAACCGCTGAAATGACATATAACCCCCAGATAGCGCCCATTTTGGCACAAAATGGAAACTGATGGGCTTTTTTAGGAGACTTATCACCGAGCGTTATTTTTCCCATGTGCTTAACAGCGAGAAAAAATATCACCACCCGCCCACCTTTTTGGGGCGGAATCAGCAGATTGGGCGATTTCAACGCCCATAATATCGCCCAGCATTACTTTCCTCACGGACTTAACACCAAGATTCAATAATAACACCCAACAACTGTTTTTTGGCGTAAAGGGCATATTTACCCAAACTAGCGGCCATGGAGTTTGCCCACCGTCAAATTCACCACCTCGCACACATATCGCCTAGAATATCGGCCGTTCAGAAAACCGCCCACAAAAAGTGGAACTAACCGGGACGGATGCCAGCGGCATGGCTAGTATTTGTTAAATCCCACTCTTACGTGAGGAGCTGATATCGGAAAGATTTGCCTGAAAGAGCGATGACATGAGTGACAACGCTGACACACTGCTGTGTGTGTGCAGCTCAGACATCAATGGTGCCCATCATCTTGGTGCCAATTAAAGTTTATGTTGATTGACGTAAAGTTGTATTTAACCCTTTCACGGTAAAGAATCACCAGTGTGTAATGGTCCAGCTATCTGAGACAATGCGCAACAAGGTTATGTTCAATAACAAAAGTTTAATACCAACATTGGTCTGAAATCATAAGTGACACAACCAATAACACCCAACCCCCACCCACATCCCACTTTTTCGACCATTGACATAAATCACGTGGTCAACATGTCCAGCAACACAGAATACAAAGGCAAAGCAGGAGCCTGGTCCCCAGCCCCCATACATTGCAACGAATTGCATACTCCCAGATGGAGATTTCACACAGCCATCACCTGTGCACATGTATCTCACTTTCCTTCCCCCCTCTCTTTCTTCTCCCCACCTCTATCCCTTCCCCTCCTTGCTCCACACCGCCTGGCCAAGGAGCTCCTCAGGCGGTGCCTCATTGGGGGGAATGAAGGTAGATGCGGCGGGTGCACGGGTACGGGAGAGGGGGGTGCCGAGGGGGCAACATTCCCTGATGCAGAAGCAGGATCTTGGCCCTTGCTCTCATCTGTCATTCGCAGTGGTGGTGAGGAACCTTGGGGGGGAGCGCCGTGCTCGGGGACCACTTGGAGCCCTCTGCCACCACTGTTCCTGGCTACCAGCTCCAAGGCTGCCTCCATCCCTTCCATGTTATATCTTATTTGTTGGGCAAAAACTTGGTGCCAACTATGTTCTTGGTGCTTAGTAGGCTTTTTGCTGCTGGTGAATCTCCGTCGTGCCTCCCACAACAGCCAGACAAGCACACGCCACAGCCACACACACTTTCAGTGTCTCTGAGCTCCCTCTCTCTCTGTCTCAACTTCTGTGCATGTCATAATGACCCTGAATCACGGGAATCAAGCGTTGCCATGCCGTTGCTAAGCACAGCCACACTTTACCGCAGAAGGTGAAAAAAAATTTCACGCTACTGCCCATTTACATCGCTCGCGGTAACACCCATTTTCAAAAATGTAAACTAGGTGTTTTGAGAATGGGCGAGAAGCCGGCGATCTGAAAACCCTTTTTCACCGCCCATGCTGGAAATAACGCCCATTTTGGGGCGATAAGCTCAAAAGTGTATAACTGTTATGTATATCTGTTATACATAACAGATCCTTTGTTATGTATAACCATGCAAGTTATATATGATGATTGTTTGTTATAATTATTTCCTTATTAAGGAGGGAGAAGTGTAATATATATAACTTCACCCAGTGGGCTACTGTGGCATTGCAGCCATTGTTGTTTACAACAATAAAGAGGGAACAAGTCACGTGACTGGCGTCCTAAAGTTATCAGCCATCTTAGAGCCTGTGTGTTTGTGATGTCTTACTGAAAACATAACAATTACCATCTCAAGTCGGCCCATCATCCCTTTTGTCTCTCAAATCTCTCCTGTCTCCCAACCTATCACAGACCTTCCTTTTTGTTCTTTCCTCCCCTCCACCTTTCAGTGCTCCTGAAGAATTTGTTCATTTCAAACATTCGCCAGTTTTGATGAAGGGTCATCGACCCGACATGTTAACTCTGCTTCTCTCCACAGATGCTGCCTGACCCGCTGAGATGTCCAGCATTTTCTGTTTTTATTATAAATAAACTTTGGTTCCATTTATAAACTGCCAAAAAGGTTCAGTGAGCCCCTGACTACTTTTTAAACTCAGCTTGACACTGCACTGGAGTTTTAACCACGTGGGGTTAAGCCCCTGCAGCATAAGACTGCCTTCTCCAAGGGAATCTCACATGGATACATTCCAAAGTCAGGTCAGGCAGCATAACTGCAGCCTAGGTTACCAAATAGCAAATCTAAACCTAGCTTCTGAAAATTGGCAGGCCTTCGATCACAGGTAAGTGCTAGGTTTGGTGCATTGGGAACCTCCACTGCTGACCCCGCTAGAGCATTTGGGATCAAAGAAGGTTTCCTGTTTAGCATAAAACTGGTGACTGTCTGCACTACTTTGGGCAGATCTTCTGTGCAGTCCCTGGGACATGGGAGGGTTGGGGATTGGGGGGGGGAGATTATTGGAGTAGAGGCCTACCAATAGATGCCACCTCAGAAAGGGAAAAATTAAGGCCGTAATGGCATCCATTTAACCATTTCTTCAGGAGTCTAGACAGGGCTCATACCTGCATCTTGACTAGGTGGCCAATATGTCTTTCATGTGGTGTACTGGCTGCTGTCAGAACCCAGGCTGGCGCTGAGGGAACTCTTTGTCTGGGAGTCACCTCCCCCTAGCCTAACCTCGTCTGATGCAGGGGACTATGTTTGGGGCGGATAAATGTTGCACTTCAAACAAGGCCCAATGGAAATCAGTAGCAGAGGCTGGTACTCGTCATATTAAAGGTCCAGCCTAATTCATGGGTCGTCTGTTGCACTTCCACCCAATGCAAGAGTGCACTGGAAAGCCCCTTAAATTTCAAGGTTCTAATGTTTAAGCCAGTGAGGAAGAGTGAGTTCACAACTGGCTACTGTATAAGTCCACACTGCTAATGTTTGATTTTCATGCTGATCACTTCGAGCTGCCCCATGTTCAGTTGGAAGAAGAAATAATGTTCTCTGTATCAGTGATACATATTTCCACAGAATAATTTCTTACAAACTTGGACCTAATGATTTTGTAGATTGTTTGACTTTCTGGTCCATTTACTGGAAGCAATTCACTTACATGCAAGTATTGGACAGCTTCCCGATTGAACAGGAATTAAAGGGATAAGTGATTGGTGCCAAAGCTGGCAGGCATTATAATTGACCTGTATGGTTCCTGTACATGGATATAAACAGGAAAAGCTGGATGGGTGAATGATCAAATCTCATTTTTATTTTCTAATGATCTTACATATAGGGTGGCAAATGTAAACATATAAATAGTTAAAAAAAAACACTGGGTAATGTTTTCCAGTACAGAGGTTTGCACACAGCGAATACATATCAGGAATTCAGCAAGTTCTGAATATAGACACTGTTTTATTATTACCTGTATTATAGATATTGTTACATTCTGTCTACTAAATAATTTTCACATTCATTAATTATGTTGCAATGCATACATTGGTCTAAATATTGATATTTATTTATGATGAAATTTCCTCCTTCAAGGTGTTTTTTCTCATTTCTGTCTTGTAGTTGTTTGGCTGCATTTAATGGCTGGCTGAAAGGGCAGCTAGGCAATCTGCTCACAAGATGACACAAATGCTGCTCTGAAACTGCCTGCCAGGACACACACATGGCTGACTCTTCCTCCAGCTTTCTCTCCTCTGTGGATAAACACCACATTTACAGATGCACACTTCCAGCGGTACGCCTCACTTTCAGGAAGGCATATTGGAAAATTGAGGGAGCGCTCCCCATGATATTTTGTCCATTAATGTTAATAGAGGAAAAAAACCGTGGCGAACATGCCTACAATTTCTTGAAATGTTCTCCCAGTGGTGAGGCTCCATGTTAGGAGTGTGCGTTTGTAAGGTTTACCCTCTGGTCTACAAACGGCACCTTCCCTTAGGGGCATGGATAAGACTGGCAGCTTACTGTACGAGGTCATTGGGACAAATCCATATCCTATACTGTGCTTGAATTGATTACAGTTATTGAATTATTTAGAAGTATTATTTATAATGACTGTAAATGCATGTTGAAAACTATATTTAAATAGTCCTGAACAAATACTGAAAGTCACCAGCTTTCAAAATAATATACTGTGAACTGCAATGCATCAAACTAACAGGTTATTATTGAATTAATGGACCATTTATAAGCTGCAGGGGACACTGACTGAAAGATACTTATCTTCACCTTCACAAACGCAGGTGTGTTTATTGAGTTATGTAGAAATCTGGAACTAAATGTAAAAAGTGGCTTTTGTTGTGAGGAGTGGATGCCAGTTAGAGACTATGTATATCATTGGGAAATGTTTGCTGGTTCTTTTTCAAATGATTACCTTATCGGCAGCAATAAGCTTTTTTTCTGATTTCCTGCGCATCAGTTTGTTTATGTCGTAAAAGCATTTGTTCAATTGACTTTTACTTTTTTGTACAATCTTACTTTAAAAGCCAGTCAATAAGTATATTATAGTGGTACTTTATATTTACAGCATTTATTATACCAGTGATATAGAGGAAAGATTTGACCTGTAGCTCAGAGCTGTATATCATTTTTACTCACAATAGTCCAAAAATGCCGGTTTGTATGCGTAGCCAGTAACTGAAAAAATCATTATTTAATGTTAGTGCTTTTTTTTCTCTGTTACTGTAAATATGTGAACTCTTCAACTGTCATAAGCCCAAAGCCTTGTCTCCATTTCAAACAATGTAATAATCAAATCAACTCCTTGGTTTATTTAAAACTGATTTCTAGCTGCTGTGCTGACTTTAATTGTTGGACAATTCAGTTTCTTTGGGTTTGCCTTGAATTTTAGTTTCTGGATTCTTAACATGTAACATATTTACTATATATTTACATATTTACATTGTCTGCTGTGGTTCAATGGTAACACTCTCACCTCTGAGTCAGTGGGTTGTGGGTTAAAGCCCCACTCCAGAGACTTAAATACAAAATCCAGACTGACACTTCAGTGCTGCACTGTCTTTTGGATGAGAAGTTAAACCGGGACTCTGTCTTCCCTCTCAGTTGGGCATAAAACATCCCATGGCACTATTTTGAAGAAGAGCAGGGGAGTTATCCCCAGTGTCCTGACCAAAAGGTATCCCTCAACCAATACCTAAAACAGATTATTTCATTGCTGTTTGTCGGAGCTTGCTGTGTGTAAATTGGCAGTTATGTTTCCTACATTACAACAGTGATGATGATTCAAAAGTGCTTCATTGGCTGTAAAGTGTTTAGCGACATCCTGAGGTTGTGAAAGACATTATAGAAATACAAGTCTTTCTTTTCTTTTTACTAAGCCAACTGTAATTAGTCTGACAATTAGTATATAAGTCTACCTAAACTATCAGAAACATAGATCGTTCCCCTCTCCTCCTCTTTGCTGCTGAGGAAAACATGTGGCAGCTCACATCTACACTGTCATAAAATAAAACCTACGGTTAGAATCATAGGCCTAGAAATTGGTGGTTGCCACACAACTGTATGCGCTACCCCGGCCCGGGGTAAATGAGAAGAAGGACAGGAAGGACCTAAAGATTGGTGCTCGGGACTAATTATCATTAGCCCAGCGCTTAACACACCGTGGAATGCCATCCTGGTGGTATTGGTCAAGGCAGGAGGTTCCAGTATGGCGGCCCAAGCGTCATTGATGCTACAACAGCCTGTTCTGAAAGTGAGGCTGTGATTTCAGAAAGCATTGTTGTTTCCTTTAAAGGGCAAAGCCTTCTGAAATGAAAAAAAAATACTAATTATGTAAAATGTGCGGTTTTTAGCCTTTACAGCTCAACTGCCTTCTGAATAACAGAAATGAACATAAAAAAGAATTCCAAAATTGGAGTCTTCAGCTCTAAAAGCTGAATTCCTTCTGCACCTAAAAAAATGGGGAAAGTGCTTCAGCACTAACCAGCCAGGGACTGGGCACCCCAGGTCCCGCAAGCAGCCCCCAGTTATGTTCAGGGGTCAACATTGAAAGAGAGGTCATCTACCCAAAGGGGCCAGAGGCACTCCAGAAAGAAGGATGTGGGACCACATCTCTGAGGCTGTCACTACTAGCAGCGTTGCCCCACCACCTGACTCCAGTGCCCAAAGAAGCTTCATGACCTCAGACCATTGGTTAAGGTCAGTAAATGCATCTTCAAAAGCCGTCTCCTACAAATTGCACCACTAACCTCACACGCTTCTCAATGTACGACTCCCGCTCCCCTCCAATCACTCACCTACCAACAATCTGCACCAATTATGAGGCACACCTCCCATTCCTAGCTTCACCTCACCCCCCTGGAGGAGACGATACAGGCTATTCTTGGCAGGAGCATGGTTGAGACCTTGGCTGCTGTGCTTCCTATATTACAACAATGACTACACTTCAAAAAGTACTTCATTGGCTGTAAAGCGCTTTGAGATGGCTGATGGTCATGAAAGGCACTATATAAATGCAAGTCTTTCTTTCATTCTCTCTCCACAGATGTTGCCTGGAATACTGAGTATTTCCAGCATCTTCTGTCTGCTCAGAGGCCTTCTTTTTGAATCCGAGGCCTTCCAAGCTTCCAGCAGCACTCCCTGTACAGTTAAATATCTTTCAACATGTATTGCACCAAGCCACTACTCCAATAAATGCTTAAACAAAGGGGACTACAGTAGGATGAGGGCAGAGTTGGCTAAAGTAGACTGGAAACACAGACTAAACGGTGGCACAATTGACGAACAGTGGAGGACTTTTAAGGAGCTCTTTCAGAGTGCTCAACAAAAATATATTCCAGTGAAAAAGAAGGGCGGTAAGAGAGGGATAACCAGCCGTGGATAACCAAGGAAATAAAGGAGAGTATCAAATTAAAAACCAATGCGTATAAGGTGGCCAAGGTTAGTGGGAAAATAGAAGATTGGGAAAATTTTAAACGACAGCAAAGAATGACTAAGAAAGCAATACAGAAAGGAAAGATAGATTACGAAGGTAAACTTGCGCAAAACATAAAAACGGATAGTAAAAGCTTTTACAGATATATAAAATGGAAAAGAGTGACTAAAGTAAATGTTTATCCCTTAGAAGATGAGAAAGGGGATTTAATAATGGGAAATGTGGAAATGGCTGAGACCTTAAACAATTATTTTGCTTTGGTCTTCACAGTGGAAGACACAAAAACCATGCCAAAAATTGCTGGTCACAGGAATGTGGGAAGGGAGGACCTTGAGACAATCACTATCACCAAGGGGGTAGTGCTGGACAGGCTAATGGGACTCAAGGTAGACAAGTCCCCTGGTTCTGATGAAATGCATCCCAGCGTATTAAAAGAGATGGCGGAAGTTATCGCAGATGCATTCGTTATAATCTACCAAAATTCTCTGGACTCTGGGGAGGTACCAGCGGATTGGAAAGCAGCTAATGTAACGCCTCTGTTTAAAAAAGGGGGCAGACAAAAGGCAGGTAACTATAGGCTGGTTAGTTTAACATCTGTAGTGGGGAAAATGCTTGAAACTATCATTAAGGAAGAAATAGCGGGACATCTAGATAGGAATAGTGCAATCAAGCAGACGCAGCATGGTTCATGAAGGGGAAATCATGTTTAATTAATTTACTGGAATTCTTTGAGGATATAATGAGCATGGTGGATAGAGGTGTACCGATGGATGTGGTGTATTTAGATTTTCAAAAGGCATTCGATAAGGTGCCACACAAAAGGTTACTGCAGTAGATAAGGGTACGCGGAGTCAGAGGAAATATATTAGCATGGATAGAGAATTGGCTGGCGAACAGAAAGCAGAAAGTCGGGATAAATGGGTCCTTTTCGGGTTGGAAATCGGTGGTTAGTGGTATGCCACAGGGATTGGTGCTGGGACCACAACTGTTTACAATATACATAGATGACCTGGAAGAGGGGACAGAGTGTAGTGTAACAAAATTTGCAGATGACACAAAGATTAGTGGGAAAGCAGGTTGTGTAGAGGACACAGAAAGGCTGCAAAGAGATTTAGATAGGTTAAGCGAATGGGCTAAAGTTTGGCAGATGGAATACAATGTCGGAAAGTGTGAGGTCATCCATCTTGGGAAAAAAAACAGTAAAAGGGAATACTATTTGAATGGGGAGAAATTACAACATGCTGCAGTGCAGAGGGACCTGGGGGTCCTTGTGCATGAATTCCAAAAAGTTAGTTTGCAGGTGCAGCAGGTAATCAGGAAGGCGAATGGAATGTTGGCCTTCATTGTGAGAGGGATGGAGTACAAAAGCAGGGAGGTCCTTCTGCAACTGTATAAGGTATTGGTGAGGCCGCACCTGAAGTACTGCATGCAGTTTTGGTCACCTTACTTAAGGAAGGATATACTAGCTTTGGAGGGGGTACAGAGATGATTCACGAGGCTGATTCCGGAGATGAGGGGGTTACCTTATGATGATAGATTGAGTAGACTGGGTCTTTACTCGTTGGAGTTCAGAAGGATAAGGGGGGATCTTATAGAAACATTTAAAATAATGAAAGGGATAGACAAGATAGAGGCAGAGAGGTTGTTTCCACGGTTGGGGAGACTAGAACTAGGGGGCACAACCTCAAAATACAGGGGAGCCAATTTAAAACCGAGTTGAGAAGGAATTTCTTCTCCCAGAGGGTTGTGAATCTGTGAAATTCTCTGCCCAAGGAAGCAGTTGAGGCTAGCTCATTGAATGTATTCAAGTCACAGATGGATAGATTTTTAACCAATCAGGGAATTAAGGGTTATGGGGAGCAGGCGGGTAAGTGGAGCTGAGTCCACGGCCAGATCAGCCATGATCTTGTTGAATGGCGGAGCAGGCTCGAGGGACTAGATGACCTACTCCTGTTCCTGATTCTTATGTTCTTATGTAATAAAGTAATAAAATGAGGTTGAGAATCTTAAATGCAAACTTATCTGAAAGATGTGTGTGTCCCTTTAAGAGGTGCTGATAGCATCTCTGTCAGTCTGCTGAATGCTGGGTTTTCGTGGTGAGCTTAGGACCCACTAAGGTCGAAGATCATTGAGGTGACTTTAGTTCCCATTGCGCACTGACTGATGCCACATTAATTTACATTTCCAGGGCCAGTGCTGCTTGTGGCAGAGCTAAGGCCCTCACCAAAATGGGAGCTGCCACATCCGCACCTGAGAAGGGAGCTAGGGTAGCCTGGACCGCAGTGAAAACCCATGGTGGAAAGATGCCCAATTTCTGGGCTATAAAATCATAGAAATATATGGCTCAGAAGGAGGGCATTTGGCCCATCATGCCTGTGTCAGCTGAAAAAGAGCTATTCAGCCTAATCCCACTTTCCAACATTTGGTCTGTTGCCTCATAGGTTATAGGTTATAGCACTTCATGTGCATATCCAAGTACTCCTTTCAGGCAGTGGGTTCCAGACCCCCACCACAAGTTCTCCTCAACTCCCCTCTAGTCCTTCTACCAATTACTTTAAATCTATGCCCCTGGTTATTGGCCTCTCTGCTAAGGGAAATAGATCTTTCCTATCCACTCTAACTTAGCCCTTCATAATTTAATACACTTAATTAAGTCTCCCCTCAGCCTCCTTTGTTCCAAAGAAAACAACCCCAGCCTGTCCAATCATTTTTCATAGTTAAAATTCTTCAATCCTGGCAACATCCTCGTACATCTCATCCAATCTAATGCAGTCAAATCTTTCCTGTAATTTGGTAACCAAAACTGTATGCAGTACTCTAGCTGTGGCCTTACTAGTGTTTTATACAGTTCAAGCATAACCTCTTTGCTCTTATATTCTATGCCTATACTGATAAAAGGAAAGTATCCACTTTATCTACCTGTCCTGCTACCTTCAGGGCTCTGTGGAAATGAACTCCAAGGTCCCTCTGTTCCTCTATACTTCTCAATATCCTACCATTAAATGTGTATTCCCTTGCCTTGTTAGCTTTCCCCAAATACATTACCTTATACTTCTCCAGATTGAATTCAATTTGTTACTTTTCTGCCCACCTAACCAGTTCATTGATATCTTTCTGCATGCTACAACTTTCTTCCTCACTATCAACCTCACGGCCAATTTTTATATCATCTGGAAACTTACATTGCCCCCTACATTGAAGTCTAAATGATTGATAAATACCACAAAAAGCAAAGGACCTAGTACTGAGCTCTGCAGAACTCTACTGGGAACAGCCTTCCAGTCACAAAAACACCCATTGACCATTACCCTTTGCTTCCTATCACTGAGCCAATTTTAGATCCAACTTGACACTTTCCCTTGGATCATATGGGCTTATACTTTCCTGAACAGTCTGCCATATAGGATCTTGTCAAAGCCTTGCTAAAATCAATGTAGACTACATTGTATGCGCTATCATCATCGATCCTCCTTGTTACTTCCTCAAAAATTCAATCAAATTAGTTAGACATGACCTTAACAAATCCATGCTGACAGTCCTTGATTAATCCATGCTTTTCTAAATTTCAATTAATACTATCCCTCAGAATTTTTTCCAATATTTTGCCCACTACTGGTAATTACTCGGTCTATCACTTTCTCCCTTTTTAAACAACGGTACAGTGTTATCAGCACTCCTGTCCTCCGGCACCACACCTGTAGCCAGAGAAAATTGGAAAATAATGGTCAGAGCCTCCGCTATTTCTTCTCTTGCTTCTCTAAACAGCCTGGGATACATTTCATCCGGACCAGGTGATTTATCTATTTTCAAAGATGTGAAACCCCTTAATATTTCCTCTCTCACTATTTTTATCTCATCTAATATTTCATACACCTCCTCCTTAACTACATTGTCAGTTGATGGCGGAGAAGTTTGGTGTTGATGTTGGTGCTGCTGGTGTGCCTGGTACTGCTGGTGTTGGGGCTGATCATGGTGAGATTCTGAGGAACAAGTTAAGAGAGGATAAAGAGCACCCAGGCTGCTGGAATAGGTGAAATAGAGATGACAGAAGTGATCTGACAATGGTGAAAGAGGTAATGAGGTCAGACTGGATGGCGACCTGTATAAAAACTTGCAGCATGGTGAATCTGTTGTGGAAATGCAGTGAGGAAGAGTTTGTGGCTGAGGAAAGATATCGCTGTAAGATGGGAGCTTTTACTGTACATTTGAAGCTGTCAACTCAATGGCTGATTGAAAACCACTGAACTCCCACCTCTGCTTGACAGACATGGTCCATGACCACTGTAGATCCCATGGGCGAGTTGTCAAATGCAGAAGCTGAGCTGAAATTCATTCTTAAGTGGCTCTAAACAAACCACTAATTACCTGAATTGGATTGCCTGCTGTGAACCAACCGCTGTGTCTCAGATCTGCTCAACGCTGACAGACCTGACATTTGGTAAAGACATGTCTCCATGTGGGTTCACAGCAGGATCCCAACCCGCTGGGGAAAAAATACACTTTCCCACCCGACCTGCCACCGATCGCGCCTGCTGAGCCCCTGGAAAATCCAAATTATTCATTAAGAACAATACCCATGTCTTCCACCTCAACACACAGGTTACCTTTTCGTCTCTAATAGGCCATATTCTTTCTTTAGTTATGGGCAATATTTCTGGTGTGGACGTTAAAAAAGAGTTTAGATCACCAGCTTCTCGCCCATTCTCAAACCACCTAGTCTCCACTTTTGAAAATGGCCGTTACCGCGAGCGATATAAAATGGGCGGTCGCGTTACATTTTTTTGATCTTCTGCCATAAAATGCGGCAGTCCTTAGCAACGGCATGGCAATGCTTGATTGCCATGATTCTGGAGGTCAAGGGTCATCATGACATGTGCAGAAGAGGAGACAGAGAGAGAGGGAGCTCAGAGGGACTGAAGGTGTGGCTGGGTGTGGTGTGGCTTTTTTGGGAGGAAGGAGGAGACTTTAGAGCTTTACAGCAAGTAGACAACAAAAATTAGCTGTTACCAGCCACATATTTGACCGAATTTGGCCTATAATGGAGAGAGAGGAGGAGGCATCACAGCACGCTGTGGGGACTGATGCTGGAGAGAGCAATGAGCTGGGAGAGGAGCACATTGGAGGGCGCAAAAGAGCCAGGAGGTTCTCGGACGAGGCAAATGCCTCCCTCCTGCAGGAGGTCAAGTTACGCTGGGCTGATTTGATACAGGGAGGGCGGGGGAAGCCCATCCCAAAGGCATACCAAAAGATATGAACTGAGATAGCAGAGGTGGTCTTGTCGGCGACCAACGAGGTTCGTGAGGGCAACCAATGATGCAAACAATGGAACGATCTTGTGGGATCTGCAAGAGTAAGTATTACATTGATTTACATGTACTTACGTATTTAGATCATTTGATTTGTAACAGTCATAAGTGACTATCAGCAGATGTGAGTTTTTTCACTTTTTCCTGGAATATTTTACTCAAAGCCTGCGGTCACGGTGTAGGTCTTTAGATAAAGAATGATAATTATCATAATAATCATGATTAGATATGTCGGTTATGTATTGTATCAGTGTCTGTAACAGTACCTAGCAATGATAGAATGCAATAATCTCATGCCATGTCGTCCTATCACCTTTTACAGAAGAGCCTATCGACGATGAACGTACAGAGGTGAACGGGTGGGGGACTAGCGACATCACTGACATGGAGGAGGGAGTGCTCGCACTTGTGGGGAAGCAGCCCCAGACAGCCACGGGCGCATCTGCAGACCCTGAAGTGATGCCACGTGAGCAAAGCTTACACCATTGCGTGATGTAAGGTCATTAGATACCACACCCACTCATCTCTGAACAATCATTTATAATAGATGATTTCTAAAATTGTCATAGAAGTAATGATGGCCTAATGAAAATTATTGGAATGTAAATATGTTGATGGTCATGAAATGTGATGTCTGTGATGATTTTGATAGTGGTGGTGCTTTTGTCGTGCATATGCTGTGTGTAGCGCTGGACTCACCTTGTGATCCTGGCAACCCCACCTCCTCTAATAACTTCATTTGTGTTTTGCAGTTCAGCCAGCAGTGCATCCCAAGGCAAGACTGCAAAGGCCAGAAGGTGGGGGCGCAGGGCAGGAGTTGGTGGATGATCCTACTACATCTGGTGCTGAGGAGCTCTGATTCTCGCCCGTCAATCCGTTGGGTATGTTCTCCACGGATGAGAGCGCAGACTTCGAGGAACCTGCATCGCAACGCTCCAGACCATTCCACCCCAAGACCATCTAGTGGTCCTCCGGTCATTCCCACCTCCACTTTGGAGATACCGGCCCCAAGCATCTCGCCACAGGGCACCCCATTTGTCCCCAGGATGGCGCCAACCCTGCGGAGGCCTCGTGGACGCGGCAGGTCTGTTCCACGAGCGCCACAAGACAGCGGAGAGATGGTACAGTTGTCCAGGAGGACTGAAGACATTAGTGATCAGCTCATCGAAGCATTGGGGGGCATATCCCAACAGCTGGCCACCACGACCGAGTACATTCTGCGCATGGCAGAGGCCCTGGATGCAATAGCCAGGAACACTGCTGCCACAGGCCTCCTAGTGGTCCCCGAGTGCAGCACTCTACCCCTAGGTTCCGCACCAACACTGCAAACGACAGATGAGAGTAAGGACCAAGATCCTGCTTCTGCATCAGAGAATGTTACCCCCTTGGCACCCCCCGCTCCCGTACCCGTGCAACGACTGCATCTGCCTTCATCCATCCCCAATGAGGCATTGCCAGAGGAGCTCCTTGGCCAGGCGCCGTGGAGTGAGGAGGGGAAGGGGTAGAGGTGGAGAGAAGAAGGGGAGGGAGGAAGGAAAGTGAGGTGCATGTCTGCAGGTGATGGCTGTGTTATATCTCCATCTGGGCGTATGCAATTTATTGCAATGTATGGGGGCTGGGGACCATGCTCCTGCGTTGCCTTTGTCTTCTGTGTTGCTGGACATGTTGAACATGTGATTTATGTCAGTGGTGGAAAAAGTGGAGTGTGGGCGGGGGTTGGGTGGTATTGGCTGTGATACTTATGATTTCAGACCAATGTTGGTCTAACATTTTTGTTATTGAACAGAACCTTTGTTATGTATTTAAGCCCTTGTAAGCTGTATGACACTTGACCACCAGAGGGCCTATCTGTTGGAGTTCCAAGGGATCCCAGCATCCCTTGGGAGCATGGTATATAAGCAGGCCACCCACGATGTACCTGCACTCTGGAGTCTTATTAAAGGAGCTAAGGTCACACTCGCTCATTGAACACAGTACTCAGTTTCATCCTTTATTATGAGTGTACCAATTGGCGACGAGGTAATGAACAACCGCGTGAAAATGCAAAGAACAGTCGGTATACTGGAGAAGTTCTCAGATGGGGACGATTGGGAGGCCTTCGTGGAGAGACTCAACCAATACTTCGTGGCCAATGAGCTGGAAGGGGATGAGAATGCTACCAAACAAATGGCGATCCTCCTAACTGTCTGTGGGGCAACAACCTATGGCCTCATGAAGAATCTCCTGGCTCCGGCAAAATCAACAGAGAAATCCTACAAAGAATTGTGTATGCTGGTCCGGGAGCACCTAAAGCCTAAGGAAAGCTTTTTGATGGCGAGATATCGATTCTACACGTGTCTACGATAGGAGGGCCAGGAAGTGGCGAGCTATGTCATCGAACTAAGGCACCTCGCAGGACATTGTGAGTTTGAGGGATTCCTAGAACAAATGCTCAGAGACCTTTTTTGTACTGGGCATTGGCCATGAGACAATCCTTCACAATCTATTTACTGCAGAAACTGCAAATCTAAGTAAAGCCATAACAATAGCCCAGGCATTTATGTCCACCAGCGACACCACCAAACAGGTTTCATAGAGAAAAAAAGTTTTGGCCAATACTGTGCATAAAGTAATGTCGTTTTCGAACAGAAATGTACATGGCAGAACGTAGACGCCGGCTGCTGCTGCCCGACCTCAGTTGTCCCAGAGTCCGCCATCAATCGTTAATGCGAGGCAGTTAATACCTTGTTGGCTTTGCGGAGGTGATCATCGGCCCCATCAATGGCGCTTCAAGCACTATGCAGAACAATGGGACAATTCCAGCGAATGTGCAGGTGAACTGCAAACCCTGCGAACCACCACGTTGCAGAGGAAGATCGATCCACTGTGGATCAGGCTGAATTGGAGTCTCGTACCGAGGAGGCAGAAGTATACGGGGTACACACATTCACTACGAAATGTCCACCAATAATGTTGAAAATTGAACTGAACAGTATTTCAGTATCTATGGAACTGGACACGGGTGCAAGTCAGTCCATAAAACGTAAAAAGGCCTTCGACAGGCTGTGGGGCAAAAAGGCACACAGGCCCAAGCTCAGCCCCATTCACACCAAACCAAGGACTTACACCAAGGAACTAATCCCTGTAGTTGGCAGTGCAGAAGTCAAATCTCCTATGATGGAGAAGTACACAAACTCCCGCTGTGGATTGTGCCGGGGATGGTCCCATGTTGTTTGGCAGAAGCTGGCTGGGTAAAAATCCGCTGGAACTGGGATGACATCCGAGCGCTTTCGTCTGTCGATGACACCTCATGTGCCCAGGTTCTGAGCAAGTTCCCATCGTTGTTCGAGCCAGGCATTGGATGCTTCTCGGGGGTGAAAATGCAGATCCATTTGGTCCCCGGTACATGACCCATCCACCACAAGGCATGGCCGGTACAGTACATGATGCGTGAAAGAGTGGAAATTCATCTGGACAAGGCTGCAGCGAGAAGGCATCATCGGCCGGTGGAATTCAATGACTGGGCTAGTCCGATTGTACCGGTGCTTAAAGAGAACGGCACAGTTAGAATTTGTGGGGACTATAAAGTAACGATTAATGGTTTTTCGCTGCAGGACCAGTACCCGCTACCCAAGGCAGACGACCTATTAGCGACCGTGACTGGAGGAAAGACGTTCACCAAACTGGACCTGACCTCGGCCTACATGACGCAGGAGCTGGAGGAGTCTTCGAAAGGCCTCACCTGCATCAACACGCGCAAAGATCTGTTCATCTATAACCGGTGCCCGTTCGGTATTCGGTCGGCCGCGGCCATCTTCCAGCGGAACATGGAGAGCCTGCTAAAGTCGGTTCCTTGCACTGTGGTTTTCCAGGACGACATACTGGTTACAGGTCGGAATACCATTGAGCACTTGAGGAATCCAGAAGAGGTTCTTAGTCGGGGGCTCAGGTTGAAACGCTCAGGTTGAAACGCTCAAAGTGTGTTTTCCTGGCACAGGACGTCGAACTCTTGGGAAGACGAATCACAGCAGACGGCATCAGACCCACCAACACCAAGACAGAGACCATCAAGAATGTGCCGAGACCACAGAACATGACGGAGCTGCGGTCGTTCCTGGGACTCTTTAACTATTTCGGTAATTTCCGACCTGGGTTAAGTATCCTGCTAGAACCCCTACATGCGCTACGGTGCAAGGGAGACAACTGGGTATGGAGGAATTCACAAGAGGCTGCCTTTAAGAAAGCCAGAAATCTGTTGTGTTCAAACAAACTGCTTGTCCTGTATAACCCTTGTAAATGATTAGTGCTAGCTTGCGATGCGTCGTCATACGGGGTCAAGTGTGTGTTACAACAGGCTAATGAATTGGGGATTTTGCAACCAGTCGCTTATGCGTCCAGGAGTTTGTCCAAGGCTGAAAGGGCCTGCAGCATGATTGAAAAAGAGGCTCTGGCGTGCATTTACGGGGTGAAAAAAATGCACCAGTTCTTATTTGGCCTCAAGTTTGAGCTTGAAACTGACCACAAGCTGATCATATCGCTGTTTTCTGAGAGCAAAGGGATTAATACCAATGCCTCTGCCTGCATCCAAAGATGATCGCTCACGCTGTATGCATACAACTATGTAATCCGCCACAGACCGGGCACAGAGAACTGCGCAGACGCACTCAGTTGGCTGCCATTGCCCACCACCGGGGTGGAAATGGCACAGCCAGCGGACTTGTGCATGATTGTAAAGTCCTTACTCTACAGCATGAAACCACACGAGGCACATTCCAGGGACAAGGCCACTCAGTGACCTTAACTCTTTATTACAGCAGCACTCCAGAAGTGATGAGCCTGCGTTGGACCTCCGTTTATATACCTGAGTGATCAGGTAAGGAGTGTCTCCCACAAATTCACCCCCTGTGGTCAAGGTGTGCATCTGTGTTGAGTGTATACAGTAATACAGTGGTGTTACATTGTAGTGACAAACATGACAATGGTCATGGAGGCATTCGAGAACGAGAAGTCCCCTGTTACGGCCTGCCAGATCAGGACCTGGACTAGCCAGGATCCTTTACTGACCCTGGTAAAAAACTGTGTCCTCCATGGGAGCTGGTCCGGTGTCCCAGCGGAGATGCAGGAGGCGATTAAGCCGTTTCACAGATGCACAGACGAGTTGTCCCTGCAGGCGAACTATCTATTGTGGGGCAATCACGTGTTCTTGCCCAAGAAAGGCAGAGATATGTTCATATGTGAACTGCACAGCACCCACCCAGGCATTGTAATGATGAAAGCCATAGCCAGACCCCATGTATGGTGGCCTGGCATCGATTCAGATTTAGAGTCATGCATGCGCCAGTGCAACACTTGCTCACAGCTGAGCAATGCACCCAGAGAGGCACCGCTAAGTTTGTGGTCGTGACCCTCCAAACCATGGTCGAGGATCCATGTGGACTATGTGGGCCCATTTCTAGGCAAAATGTTTTTAGTTGTTGTGGACGCTTACTCAAAATGGATTGAATGTGCAATAATGTCAGTTTGCATGTCCACGGCCACTATTGAAAGCCTGCGAGCCATGTTTGCCATGCACAGCTTGCCTGATGTCCTAGTCAGCGACAATGGGCTGTGCTTCACCAGTGCTGAATTCAAGGAATTCATGATCCACAATGGGATAAAACAAGTCACATCTACCTCGTTCAAGCCCGCATCCAATGGCCAGGCAGAATGGGCAGTCCAGACCATCAAGAAAAGCTTGAAATGAGTGTCAGAAGGCTCTCTGCAGACCTGGCTATCCCGAGTGCTGCTCAGCTATTGCACCAGACCCCACTCATGCACCGGGGTTCCCCCAGCTGAGCTGCTCATGAAAAGGACGCTAAAACCAAGGCTCTCTCTTGTCCACCCTTATCTCCATGATCACGTGGAGGGCAAGCGGCATCAACAAAGTGTGTACCATGACCGTGCAAATTTGTCACGTGATATTGAGATCAATGATCCTGTGTTTGTGCTCAATTACGGACATGATCCCAAATGGCTCGCTGGCACGGTCACAGCCAAAAAGGGGAGTAGGGTGTTTCATGTCAAATTGGCCAATGGACAAATGTACAGAAAACATTTGGACCAAACCATATTGCGGTTCACCAACAGTTACGAACAACCCGAAGAAGACACCACCAACTTTGACCCTCCAACACATACACAAGTGGCAACTGACATCATGGTTGACCATGGAGCCGAACTCATCATCCTCAGCAGCCCGGCAAGGCCAGCTGCCCAACAGCCCAGTGAAGAACTGACCAACTTACCCACACCCGCATTTGTACCGAGACGATCGACAAGGGAGCGAAAAGTCCCAGATCGTTTCACCTTGTAAATAAGTGCACTGTTGACTTCACGGGGGAGTGATGTTATGTATTTAACTCCTTGTAACCTGTATGACACCGGACCACCAGAGGGCCCACCTGTTGGAGTCCCAAGGGATCCCAGCATCCCTTGGGAGCATGGTATATAAGCAGGCCACCCATGAGGTACTTGCACTCTGGAGTCTTATTAAAGGAGCTAAGGTCACAGTTGCTCATTGTACACAGTACTCAGTTTAATATTTTATTATGAGTGTACCAACCTTGTTGCGCATTGTCTCAGATAGCTGCATCGTTACACACTGGTGATTCCTTAACAAAAAGGGTTAAATACAACGTAACATCAATCAATGTAAATTTTAGCTGGCACCAAGGTGATGGGCACCATTGATGTGTGAGCTGCACACACACAGCAGTGTGTCAACGTTGTCACTCACATCAACGCTCTTTCAGGAAAATCGTTCAGATATCAGCTCGTCACGTAAGAGTGGGATTTTACAAATGCCAGCCACATCATTGGTATTCATTCAGAACAGTTCCACTTTTTGTGGGCGGTTTTTTGGGTGAGTGATATTGTGGGTGATACGTATGCGAGGTGGTGAAATTGATGCAGGGCGATCTCATGGCCGCTAGTTTCAGTAAATATGCTCTTTACAACAAAAAAGTGGACGAGCGTTAACATTGAATCTCGGTGTTAAAAAAGGGTGGAAATTAACGCTGAGCAATATTATGGGCGTTGATTTCGCCAATTCTGCTGATTCCGCTCCAAAAAAGTGGACGGGCGGTAATATTTTTTCCGGCGTTAAGCACATGGGAAAAGTAACCCTCGGCGATAAGTTTCCTAAAAATGCCCGGCCGTTTCCATTTTGTCGCAAAATGGGTGATATATGGGCGTTACACGTCATTTCAGCGGTAAAATGAGCGTTAAGTGGGTGTTAAGCATGCAAACAAAGTGGAGGTTCTAGCCCATGGTCTCAGAATGAGGGGCTGCCCATTTAAAACTGAGATGAGGAGGGATTTCTTCTCTCAGAGGGTTGTAAATCTATGGAATTCTCTTCCCCAGAGAGCTATGGAGTCTGTGTTATTGAATACATTTAAGGTGGAGATAAACAGATTATTGAGTGATAAGGGAATAAAGGGCTATGGGGAATGGCCAGGGAAGTGGGGCTGAGTCCATGATCAGATCAGCCATGATCTTACTTCTTATGTTCTTATTATCCTCTTGCTCTTTATGTATTCATAAAACATCTGTGGATTTTCCCTTGATATTACTTGCCAATATTTTTTTCATGCCCTCTGTTTGCATGCCTAATTTCCTTTTTAATTTCACCCCTGCACTTTCTATACTTCTCTTGGCTTTCTACAGTATTTAGGGGTCAGAAGTGTTTTTTTTTTACGCTGCCCATTCTTGCCTACCGTCGATGGTAAGCGGCATCCACGCCTGCAGATAAATTCAGTTGGGTCTTTGGTAAAGGCACCAAAAGGTAATGCTGCATCATCTAACACCCCCACGTGATGACATCATCCAGCTTGCAATGCTCCCTTGGCGCCGATGTCGCAATGTTTGCTTTCAACGGCGACCTTACCGGCAAGCGTTCTTACAGCCTGAAAAACATGGTTAAAACAGAGTGGATTTCGGATGCAATCACCCAGAGACCAAGGTAAGTTTTTTTCTTTATTTATTTCTGCATTTTTCCTTTAGTTGTAACAGTGGGGAAGTGTATGTGTGGGTTGGAGAAGTTTTAGAGTTTTTTCTTTCCGATTTTTCACCTAGCTTGCCAGCAGCCTCCTGTTGCAAAATTGAGTAGGCCTCCTGAGCTCCCGGCCCATTGGCGCCCAGGGATGAGTGTGCAATGCTACCTTTTAGCACTGTGCTCTCATCTTTCGGCATAAAAACTCAATTTGGAAGTTGGAGGCTGCACCTAACGCCTAAAATCAGCACTCAGGCGATGACACCGCCTCAAAAATGGCCATAACCAATTTCGACCCCTTAGATCTTGGTATCTGACTTAAGCTTCCCTTTTTTTCCTGATCCGACTCTGTATGCCCCTGGACATCCAGGGATCTCTAGATTTGGGAGTTTTCTTTGTGGGAACATTTTTGCTCTGAACCCTCACTATCGCTACCCTTGCATATCCACCCACTGTTCTGACACTCATTTATCTTCAAGTAGATGTTTCCAGTCCACTTTTGCTAAATCACATCTCAGCTTAGTAAAATTGGCCTTTCCCCAATTGAGAACTTTTACTCCTGGTCTATCTTTGTCCTTTTCCATAACTACACTAAATCTAACTGAATTATGATTACTACCACCAAAATGCTTTCCCACCGATACTCCTTTCACCTGCCCAGCTTCATTCCCTAAAACCAATTCGAGAACCACCCTCTGTCTTGTTAGGCTTGCTACATACTGACTAAAAAAGTTCTCCTGAATGCATTTTATGAATTCTGCGCCCTCTATACCTTTTACACTGATTCAATCCCAATTAATATTAGTGTGGTTAAAATGCCCTACTATTACTGTCCTATTATTTTTGCACTTCCCAGAAATTTGCCGAAATATTTATTCTTCTATCTCCCTCTGATTGTTTGGGGGTCTATAGTACACTCCCAGCAGTGTGGTTGCCCATTTTTTGTTCTTCAATTCAACCCATATGGCCTCATTTGATGATCCTTTTAAAATATCATCCCTCCTCACATCTGTAATTGTTTCTTTAACTAATATTGTAACCCCCCCTCCTTTTTTATCCCCCTCTCTATTACATCTGAGAACCCTGTAACCAGGAATGTTTGAGCTGCCATTCTGCCCTTCTTTCAGCTATGTTTGAGTAATTGCTGTGATATCATATCTATCATGTCTATCTGTGTCCTCAGCTCATCTGCCTTATTCACTAGACGCTTGCATTGAAGTATATAGCATTAAACAATGCCAAATCTCTTTGTTGACTATCTTCTAGCCTTTATTTCTTCTGCCTTCCAAACGCATTTACGAATTTACTGTCTTCCATTTCCAGCTTTACCTCTTGCTCATCTGAATCTATGCTCAAATTCCCATCCCCCTGCCAAGCAAGTTTAAACCCTCCCCAACAGCACCAGCAAACCCCAAAATTAGTGGATGAATGTTTAATACATCCGTATGACATTCCTTTGTCTGCTATTTTAGTTGAGGCATTGAAAGATTTAAATTAAATGGGTTAACACCAGAATTAAATTAGCAGACAGAGGAATGTCATAAGAACATTTGTCAGCTAATATTGGTTAAAATGGCCCAGATTTAGCAGCAAAACTAATGGTGAGGCTATCAGCGCTCACTGCCGGTAAAGTGTAAATCGGACGGCAACTTCCAGTGACCATACATACGCAGGTAACCGCAGAAATTAAGACGTTGCTGTCCCAGTTGCCCTGTTTCTGCAGAAGCTGTGCTATAACAGTACCCCCCGAGAGACTCGGCATTGAAACACATAGAAGTGCGTGAAGCTGTGGTACTTACGTGATAGATACCCACTAAACACGGCAGAAAATGTTAGGGCTTCTCCATTCCAATATAAGTACCCTTTTGACGCCGTGATAAGTCTTAATTACTGCCAAACAACTCTCTAGCACTGAAAATTAACTTTTATAAGTAAAGAGTTTCAATCCTTCAGATTTTAATTATTGTTGGAGATTTTAAAACAATTTCAAAAATTCCCTCTATTTATTTCACTTTCTGTACATGAATAGGCATTGAATTAACTATTTTAACTTACATTTCCTAGTTCAGACTCTGTGGGAGAAAAATTGGCTCACCCCTGAAAACAGGTGTGGGGATTTCGGCATGCGTGTAACCTGCACCCATTCATTGTGTTGCTGCATGATTTCGGCATGCAGCCAACGCTACTCGTGCTGTTTGTTGGCTGCATGCATCAGCAGGGGGCCTGATATTGTGAACAGCTAGCCCTACTTAAAGGCAGTCTGCACCTCTTAAATGGCAGGAGGCTCTCCAGACATATGCTCAAAAGGCAGTGGGAAGAAGTAGCAGCAGAGTCAATGCTATTATTGTTGCTCCAAGAACAGGACTGCAATGCAGGAAGAAGTTTAATGATTTCACATGAGTTGTCAATGTCAAATAGCCTATCTTAGCAACAACGGCACCACTAGCCTTCCACTGCTCAATTCTCTACACCCCCATCACCCACCTACCAACAATCTCTATCAATCAATACTGAACCTTAAAATTCATAAGCTTTACCTCACCCTCTGGCCATTTTATATGCCTCTTCCTTGGATTTAACACTATCCTTAATTTCCCTTGTTAGCCACGGTTGAGCCACCTTCCCCATTTTATTTTTACTCTAGACAGGGATGTACAATTGTTGAAGTTCATCCATGTGATCTTTAAATGTTTGCCATTGCCGATCCACCGTCAACCCTTTAAGTATCACTCGCCAGTCTATCCTAGCCAATTCATGTCTCATACCATTGAAGTTACCTTTCCTTAAGTTCAGGACCCTCGACTCTGAATTAACTGTGTCTCCATCTTAATACAGAATTCTACCATATTATGGTCACTCTTCCCCAAGGGGCCTCGCACAACAAGATTGCTAATTAGTCCTTTCTCATTACACAACACCCAGTCTAGAATGGCCAGCTCTCTAGTTGGCTCCTCGACATATTGGTCTAGAAAACCATCCCTAATGCACTGCAGGAAATCCTCCTCCACCGCATTGCTGCCAGTTTGGTTAGCCCCAATCTATATGTAGATTAAAGTTGCCCATGATAACTGCTGTACCTTTATTGCACGCATCCCTAATTTCTTGTTTGATGCTGTCTCCCCAACCTCACTACTACTGTTTGGTGGTCTGTACACAGCTCCCACTTGCGTTTTCTGCCCTTTGATATTTGGTAGCTCCACCCATACCGATTCCACATCATCCAAGCTAATATCTCTCCTTACTATTGCATTAATTTCCTCTTTAATCAGCAACACCACCCCACCTCCTTTTCCTTTCTGTCTATCCTTCCTATACATTGAATACCCCTGGATGTTGAGTTCCCATCCTTGGTCACTCTGGAGCTATGTCTCCGTGATGCCAATTACATCATATCCGTTAACTGCTATCTGCACAGTTAATTCATCCACCTTATTCTGAATACTCCTCGCATTGAGGCACAGAGCCTTTAGGCTTGTCTTTTTAACACCCTTTTCCCTTTTAGAATTTTGCTGTAATGTGGCCCTTTTTGATTTTTGCCTTGGGTTTCTCTGCCCTCCACTTTTACTTTTCTTCTTTCTATCTTTTGCTTCTGCCCCATTCTACTTCCCTCTGTCTCCCTGCATAGGTTCCATCCCATAACTTCCAGCGTGAGCTGGTCCAGGTATGCGACAGCTTCGAGGTGGGCAACTAGGTGACGTCATCAGGACCGAGGTCGCTGTTTAGAGCATGAGTAGGAACATCCACAAGGCCCAGGTATAGGGTTGAATAGTGAAATAGGAACATTAGAAAAGAAATAGACTATTTAGCCCCTCAAGCCTGTTCTGTCAGTCAATGAGATCATGGCTGATCTGTGACCTAACTCCGACCTTTGGCCCATATCCCTGAATAATTTTGGTTAACAAAAATATCAAATTTAAAGTTAACAATTGATCTAGCATTAAGTGTCGATGTGGAAGAGAATTCCAAACTTCTACAATCCTTTGTGTATAGAAATGTTTCCTAATTTCACTCCTGAAAGATCTGGCTCTAATTTCTAGGCTATGTCACCAAGTCCTAGACTCCCTAACCAGCACAAATAGTTTCTCTCTATCTACCCTATCTGTTCCTCTTAATATCTTGAAAACTTTAGTCAAATCATCCCTCAACCTTCTAAACTCTAGGGAATACGACCCTAATTTGTGTAATCTTGCCTCATAATTTAACCCTTGGAGTCCAAGTAGCGTTCTGGTAAACCTATGCTGCACTTCCTCCAAAGCCAATATATCCTTCCAAAGGTGTGGTACCCAGAACTGCTCACAGTACTCCAGATGTGGTCTAACCAGGATTTTGTACAGCTGTCACATAATTTCTACCCTCTTGTATTCTAGTCCTCTAGATATAAAGGCTAGCATTCCATTAGCCTTTTTGATTATTTTCTGTACCTGCTCATGACATTTTAATAATCTATGTATCTGGACCCCAAGTCTCTTTGGAGCTCCACTGTTTTTAGCTTTTCAGCATTTAGAAAGTACCCTGGTTTTTCCTTTTTTGGTCCAAAGTGGATGATCTCATATTTGCTTACATTGAAATCCATTTACCACAGTTTTGCCCATTTACTTAACCTATCGATATCCCTTTGTACTTTTATGCTTTCATCTACACAGCTTACAATGCCGCCTTTCTTTGTGTCGTTGGCAAATGTGGATACATGGCTTTCAATGCCATCATTTAATTGGTTAATAAATAGTATGAATAGCTGAGTCCCCAACACAGATCCCTGCGGGACACCATTAGTCACATCCTGCCAATTAGAGTACCTGCACATTATCCCTACTCTCCGTCTCCTGATGCTCAGCCAATTTCCTAACGAGGTCAATAATTTGCCTTCAATTCCATGGGCTTCAACCTTAGTTAGCAGTCTCTTATGAGGGATGGAGATGTAGGCATGGATAGATAACCTGGAGTTTCACTAGATTACTTTTTAAAGTCAGAGAGTATTTATGCGGAGCTTTGCCTCAGGACATTAATGGGATCATAGGATCATAGAATCATAGAATGGTTACAGCACAGAAGGAGGCCATTTGTCCCGTCGAGCCCGTGCCGGCTCTCTGCAAGAGCACTTCAGCTAGTCCCACTCCCCCACCCTTTCCCCGTAGCTCTGCATTTCTTTTTCCTTCAGGTACTTATCCAATCTTTTTTGAAAGCCACAATTGAGTCTGCCTCCATCACACTTTCAGACAGTGCATTCCATATCCTAATGACTCGCTGCATAAAAAAGTTTTTCCTCATGTCGCCCTTAGTTCTTTTGCCAATCACCTTAAATCTGTATCCTTTGGTTCTCGACCCTTTCTCCAATGGAAACAGTTTCTCTCTATCTACTCTGTTGAGACCCCTCATGATTTTGACTACCTCTATGAAATCTCCTCTCATCTGCTCTAAGGAGAACAATCCAAGCTTCTGATGGGTTTAGACAGGTTAAATGCAGGAAGAATGTTCCCAATGTTGGGAAAGTCCAGAACCAGGGGTCACAGTCTAAGTATAGCGGGTAAGCCATTTAGGACCGAGATGAGGAGAAACTTCTTCACCCAGAGAGTGGTGAACCTGTGGAATTCTCTACCACAGAAAGTTGTTGAGGCCAATTCACTAAATATATTCAAAAAGGAGTTAGATGTAGTCCTTACTACAAGGGGGATCAAAGGGTATGGCGAGAAAGCAGGACTGGGGTACTGAAGTTACATGTTCAGCAATGAACTCATTGAATGGCGGTGCAGGCTCGAAGGGCCGAATGGCCTACTCCTGCACCTATTTTCTATGTTTCTATGTTTCTATCCACATAACTGAAGTTGCTCATCCCTGGAATAATTCTCCAAAATCTTTTCTGCACCCTCTCTAAGGCATTCACACTTCCTAAAGTGTGGTGCCCAGAATTGGACACAATACTCCAGTTGAGGTCAAAACAGTGTTTTATAAAGGTTCATCATATCTTCCTTGCTTTTGTATTCTATGCCTCTATTTATGAAACCCAGGATCCTGTATGCTTTTTTAACCGCTTTCTCAAACTGCCCTGCCACCTTGAACATTTTGTGCACATATACCACTAGGTCTCTTTGTTCATGTACCCCCTTTAGGATTGTATCCTTTAGTTTATATTGTTTCTCCTCGTTCTTCCTACCAAAATGTATCACTTTGCACTTCTCTGTGTTAAATTTCATCTGCCACGTGCCCGCCCATTTCACCAGTCTATCTATGTCTTCTTGAAGTCTATGACTTCCAAGTTTTGTGTCATCTGCAAATTTTGAAATTGTGTTCTGTATTCCCAAGTCCAAGTCATTAATATATATCTAAAAAAGCAGTGATCCTAGTACTGACCCCTGGGTAACCCCATTGTATTATCTTCCTCCAGTCAGAAAAACAACCGTTCACCATTGCTCTCTTTTTCCTATTACTTAGCCAAATTCATATCCATGTGCCACTCTCCCTTTTATTTCATGGGCTTCAACTTTGTTGGCAAGTCTATTATGTAGTATTTTATCAACGCCTTTTGGAAATCTATAGACACCATATCAACTGCATTGCCCTCATCAAATCTCTCTGTTATCTCACAAAAAAACTCATCAGGTAAGTTAAATACGATTTGTCTTTAACAAATCCATGCCGGCTCTCCTTAATTAATCCACACTTGTCCAAGTGACTGTTAACTTTGTCTCTGATAATTGTTTCTAAATGCTTCCCCACTATTGACGTTAAACTGACTGGCCTTTAATTGCTAGGTTTATCCTTACACCTTTTTTTGAACAAGTGTGTAACATTTGCAATTCTCCCGTCCTCTGGCAGCAGCCCCCTATCTAAGTTAAATTTGAAGGTTTTGGCCAGTACTGCTGCAATTTGATCCTTAATCTCCCTCAACATCCTAGGATGCATCCCATCTGGTTCTGGTGACTTATCTACTTGAAGTACAGCCAGCCTTTTTAGTACCTCCTCTTTATCAATTTTAATCTCATCCAATATCTCCACTCATCATCATAGGCGGTCCCTCGAATGAGGATAATTTGCTTTCACACCAAAAGGAATGAGTTTGCAGATGTTTCAATGAAGCACCTGATATTCCAGTCCTGAACTCGAGGAGTGGAAGATGCCTGTGCGTGGATTTTTTTAACGTGTGGTGACCGTTGCACATCAGCCACCACATGGGTTTGACAGACCTAGGCCTTTATCCAGTGGCAAGGGTTAACCAGGACGACTGGAGACTTGTTCTGCTGCACTGATCAAGTGGGCACACATATCGTGCTCTTCTGGGCCCCGTACCCCATTTGCTGCATCTCCACCATGATCTCTCGCCGCTCCTCCGCCACAAGCATTTGCATCACCTCCGCTACAATCTCTCACCGCACATCTGCACCAAACATTTGCCGCACCTCCGCCGCGATCACTCGCTGAATCTCAGCCACGATCCCTCACCGCTCCTCTGCCCCGATCATCCACCACATTTCTGCCTTGATCTCTCGCCACTTCTCCGCCTCAATCAATTGTCACACCTCTGCCACGATCTCTTTCGCCCCGACCTTCCCGCTCCTCTGCTGGACCTGGGCCCTGCTGATTTTCCTGCCCACGCTGCAAACAGTGACCTGGGTTTTGATGACATCACCCAGTCGCCCACCTCAAAGCCATCGCACACTTGGAACAGCTTGCGCTGGAAATTATAGTCATAGGCATGCTCCAGCTTTTTTATCCACCCGACCTGCGGTGGTGTCCTCTACCTCCTCTTTCACTATGACTTTAGCAGCATCTTCTTCCTTGGTGAAGATAGATGGAAAGTACTCATTTCGGGCTCAAGAGAAGGTCGCTGCTTTGATGGGTCCTGCCTGGAGAAAAGCAATCACCACTGCACAAGCTGGGCCCACACTCGAGGGAGAGGGTTAGTCTTACAAATTCATCATGGTCCTTCAAATTAGCCTGCTGCCTGGCCTGTGATGTGTGAGCCTACTTATGCCACCCACCCTGCCCCCTCCTCTGCTGCTAACCATTTGACTGTTTTGTTATGTTTTGCAGAACTTGAGGCTAATCCTGACGATACAGAAGAAGATTCAGATGCGGATGAGCCTGAAGAGAAGAACATCTTCCAATCCAACCCTCCAGACCAAAAACATGGGGGTGAGGGAGAGGGGTAGGAGATGGAGCTGGATGAAGCTCCCACTGTTGTACTGACCTTGGAGGATGTGCTGCTCATTGCGGTGACAGCTCCTTCAGTGACGAGTGGTTTGAGTACTGGTGAGACATTCCATGGTGTCACACCTTCCGAGTTTGTGGGTCCCAGTGAGGCACACCTGTGGGGTGGAGAGGAAGGAGAACCCGACCGCACTCTCATGAGGTGCAGGTTCTAACAGATGTGGTTCAGATGATGCCAGTGAGTGCGGAGAGCATTGATCTTACCCAATCACTCCTGGACGCCATCAGTGGGGTGAGTGATGAGGTAGCGGGACTGTCGGGAGAAGTAACAGCAATAACATGAGAAATGGGACCATCAGTGAGGGAATAGTGGCCATGAGGGAAGGAATGTCAGAGCTAGCTGATGTACTGTCAGTGGCCATCATGGAGGGAATGTCAGAGGTAGTGCAAACCACGTCACTGACCATGAGGGAGGGAATGTTGCAAGTAGTTCAGACATTTTTGCTCAACATAAGGGAAGGAATGTTGCAGGTCGTTGAGACAGTGTCCGGGTGCATGAGGGACGGCTTGTTGGAGTTAGCTGCTGCAATAAGGGAACACGCCCAGACCCCGCGCCCATTGATAGAATAAACTGCCACTCGCACTCCAATCCCCACACCAGCCTCTGAAGAACCCCAAGCCGTGTCCTCCAACTTGCCGCCTGCCGCTGATGCCCCCCTCCCCCACCCCCCAAGAGGTGCAGTACCCGAGATGTTAGAAAGAATAAACGGGCAGGGGTGGTGGAGTGTCCAAGACCAAGGCGGTCTTAGAATAAGGGGGATAAGAGATGGGTGGAGCCTTTCTTTGCTGCTGTTGTTGTTGTTATTATAATTGTTGTTCCTGTTATAACTGTTCTCAAATTAAAAGTTTTTTGTAAGTTATGTAAATTTACAAGTTTAAAAGTTTGTAAGTGATCTTAAATTTTTAAGTGATCTTAAAGTGTGATATTAAAGTTAAAGTTTGATACAAGAATAATTTTATTAAAGTTAAGTTAAGTAGAAAAGAACTGTTTGTTAAGCTTTACAATAAAATATATTTTACTTTAAAATTGAATCATTTACATTATTTGTTCCATTAACACAAGACAACATTACATCACGGAACCAGCTCTGAAGGGGGTGGTGTGTGGGGTCAGGTTCACCTTTGACCTTCTGAACGGTTCGTATCGCTCCCACTCCCTGGGTTCTAGACTCTGGATTTATTTGGGGGATGTGATAAAGTCAAGAGACAAATGGCTTGGTGCAAAAGAACTTCGATTTTATTAAAGGCAAGAAAATACAATGCCAAACTTAGAATCACTCAAGTAAAGAATAGTACATCACACACTCAAAGGGGTTACAGTGAATAATCCACCTCCCACCTCCTAATGCCTAACACTGACTAGGTTAAACTCCAGGGCAAACAGGGATTATGTTCACCAAAGGAAATGGCCTCATCATGGGGCCAGAAGCGCAGGTGGGGCGGAGTGGGTGCCAATAGTGGTACGAAAGAGGGGGCGGGTTGGAGTAGCTGAGGCTGTCAGTCATCACGCTGCTGGCACATTACAACGTTTTTCCCCTTCAGTTAAAGGGGAGAGCCAGTGTGAACTCTGCAGCCACTTTAGTGGCAGAACACTGGGCCACCAGGGAGTGCTTCAGTTGCGCCAGCAGCCTGGCACCCAAGCAGCAGTCACGATGCCATTCGGCCAACAAAAAAAAAGCAGGCAGTGCTCCCTCCCCTTTAAGGGCAGCCGGGCCGCCATGCCACAGAAAGTGTACCAACAGCAAACGCTGTCGAGGGCACCGATTGGAAGCGGGGCCACTCCCGTGGGGCAATACCAGAAAAGGGTCAATTTCCCGAGGGGCAATTTTGCGAGGGGGTCCCCACAAGTCGGAAAGGGACGGCGCATGCACACCTCAGCGGGAAAATGGGCGGAGTGGTCCCGGGCACGGCACAAAACTCACGGAGGGAAATTTCCAAAATGGTGGCCCCTCCGTGGAGAGTCGGCGGCCATTCCGTGCCGCCCCATGGCTGCTGCCTTCAGGCGGCCAGAGGCCTTATCGGAAGTGGCAATTTTGTCTCCCATTTCTATAGTACCTAAATTACAGTCATGATTAAACTCTATTAATGATGTTGTGTCCTGAGATGCTCTAATAATGACCCCACAAGGCAGTGTGTTGTACTTGAACTGTAATGACCTTAGTCCTTTATTAGTTAACTCCAGAGTGAGGATCACACCTGGTAGTCTGCCTTTTATACGAGGCCAGGCACACCTGGACAGGTAACCTGTGAGTCGCCCACTACTGTGTCTTCTCGTGGCACACCTTGATATGGTACCAACAGTGGCCATGTAGGATACATGACATCACTCCCCTCTGACCCCTCAGTGCAAATCGCCCCTGCATTAACTGTGCTCTGGGCTCAGCTCTATATGGGTTTTGTCTGACCTCTGTCGGGCCAGCTCAGCCTTGGGTGGGTAGTTGGTGCAGTAGCATGCTGGTGGTTGCTGTTGGTGTGTGTGTGTGAGTGTGTGTGTTCCTGACCACTCCATTCTCCCCCCTTTCCCATATTGGTGTTGCGGGGGCTCCGAACATTCAAGTTCAGGTAAGTTGGTTTCGCGTTTTTTTTGTGGTTCCGTGGTGCTACAAGAGCGTTAGATGCCTTATCGATGCGGTGGCCAGTGCGTAATGACGAGCTAGTTCTGGAGCTGTTGGGTGTGTCCCTGCAGTCTGGTGGCGGCTCCGTGCCCGGGGCTGGCAGTGGGAAGCTGGTTGGCTCACGTAGCCTGCTCTCAGGGCTGTTGCTGTGGTCCCTAGCGTCAGGCAGGTTCACAGACATCTGTGAACTTTTACGCCCTGGGTCCCAGCTGCTCCCTGAGGAGCTGTCATCTAGCAGTGCACAGGGAACCACATCGACAAGGCATCTAATGCTCTTGTCGCACCACGGAACCACAAAAAAAATGCATGACCCACTTACCGGAAGTTGAATGTACATGAATGTTCGAAGCCCCCACCACACCAATATGGGAAGGGGGGGAGAATGTAGTGGTCAGGAACACACACACAGGGAACCGCGGACTCGCTGGCCTGAGCGTCGCTTGGTTTGAAATCCTGGCTGGTGCTTGTTTCCTCTGGGGGAACAGTGGCGGGTGAACCTATATCTAGGGGTATGGCCTTGGTGCAGTCTACTCCTTCAGGCTCGTGGCCGTTGGTGCCATCGGTTGCCTGAGAGATGGAGCCAACCAAGGGCATGGTATCACTACCGTTGTCATTGCCCTGCTGAGGTCACTTGCTTTGTAGCTCGTGTGTGTTGGCTGCTTGTGGCCACACTTTGTGGTGCATGACTCTGGTCTCTAGGATGCAGGCTACAGCATTGGGTAGCTCGCTGGACCTGTGTGCACCCGATGGATGTCTGCCCGCTGCATTGGCTGCGTGCAGTGGGAATCCTGCAGCGCATAGCTTTTCCTTACTTATGCTGGACACTCTGGAGGTCCTATCACAATTCGCGACTTTCCCTCGCTGGTTGCATATGCACAGTTCAGATCATCAATTACACATTTTACATAATCGCGCGACTTTTCCTCGCCGGTTGCATGTATACAATTCCTATTATCAGTTATACATTTTACATGGTCAGTTACACGCTTGACATAATCTGTTACACCTTTAGTCTCTAACTTACAATTGCTGTTACGTTGCTTAAATGTGTGGAACTGTCCCTTTAATTGGAGTGGGTTGCAGGCCTCCTTTAAGAGAGCCTTGCATGCTTCTCCGTTTGATGCCACTTGTTGCTCCATCAGTGCTGCACCTCGTGGTCTGGTTGTGGCCACCTTTGTCTTCAGCGCATCACCTCATGGTTCGGGCGCCATCTTGTCTTCATCCACGATGTCACCTGCGGCGATCCTCTTCTCGCCGGGTTCTGCCTCCGCAGTTGGGAAGTTGCTGCTGGATCCGATTTTCTCCCTCCTGAGTCCTGCCACTGGAGCCTGGAAGGTGCGTTCAGGTCATCTCAGCTGGATCATCTCCATGCAGTCGTGCTGAGTGGTCTGTGTCTCGGGTGCCGTGCTGGTCAGCTCATCGGTGCTGGGTCTACCCCCAGGTGAGGGCTTGCTTTGCCTCTGAGCGCAGAAGGCTTCAATCGCTGGAGGGGTGAAGTATTCCCACTTCCCACTGACTCTTCTCCATCCACCTTCTGCCAAGCAGCGTTGATCCATCACCTGCAACAATCCACAGAGGTAATTTGTGCACTGCGCCATCATGGAGTACCTTTACATTCACACTGCCAACGACTGGGTTGATTTCATTGGTGTAGGTGCGCAGCTTTGCCTGAACTGCGGCCAACTCGGGTCGTTTAGCCAGATTGTCCCATAGCCTCTCAATGGCTCCTTGATTCATCACTGACTGGCTCGTCCCCGTGGCCACTTCCATGAAGACTGGACTTCCCTCTATCTCAACTTCCATCTTCAGCGGGGAGCACTCATTGGTGCATGTAAACATGCTGTGTACCTCCCCGTGGGACTGGGCTGCCTCTCTGTCTAACAATGCATAATCCACGCTGGATTCATGGCCATCTGCGGACTCCTCATCGACACAGTGAATCCGATTTCTCTTACACATTCGCTGGAGGTGGACCTTTGTGCCGCAGCCTTTGCAAACATAGTCTTTAACACTGCACTGGTGAGCCCTGTGATTCCCTCTGCAACGCCAGCATGGTGCTACTCGATTAGCCCCCCTCGGCGGCCTCTGAGTTAAGCGATTCGGGGGCCTGTTCTCTCTTCCCTGAGAGGATTTGCGCTCTACAGTCCAGCCCCTGAACGGCAACACTCTGTGCAAAGTACCTGTCAGGTTTGAGTCCTGAGGGTGAGACATCTGCCTAGAGCCGCAAGTCGAGGTCATGAATGCCTGGCTCACAGAGATGGCCTTCTGCAGTGTGACTGTGGTATCCGTTGACAGTAGCTTGTGAAGAAGGCCCTCATGGCCAATTCCAATGACAAAAATGTCCCGCAGCGCTTCGTTGAGGTGGGTACCGAACTCGCAAAGTGCCTCCAGTCTCCTGAGGTCTGCGGCATACTTCGCAACTTCCTGGCATTTGGGCCGTCGGTGGATATAGAACCGGTATCTGGCTGTGAGGATGCTCTCCTTGGGCTTGAGTTGCCCCTGGATCACGGTTACGAGCTCCTTGTACGACTTGGTCGTTGTCGTCCCTTAGTGCCATGAAGTCTCTGACGAGGCCATAGACATTGGGCACACAACTGGTTAGCAGGATAGCTCGGCGCTTATCAGCCAGTGCGGCCTGGTTGTCTCCTGCCAGGTGGTTTGCTGTAAAAAAGTGTTCTAGCCTCTCCTCAAAGGCTTCCCAATCATCACCATCGGCGAACTGCTACAACATACCAAGGATAGCCATTTCTGTATAAAAGTTCGTAATCTCATCGCCACTTGTTGTGTCCTTAGTTGCTCTAACAATGACTCAATGAGGCAAATTGTTGTACTTGAACTGTAGTGCCCTTGGTCCTTTATTAGTTAACTCCAGAGTGAGGATCACATCTGGTGGCCTGCCTTTTATAGTAGGCAAGGCACACCTGTACAGGAACCTACGAGTCTCCCACTGCTGTGCCCTCTGGTGGCACACCTTGTGATAGTACCAACAGTAGCCATTTAGGATACATGACAAATGATAGTCTATCAGCACAGCTCACTCTGGCGAATTCCTCACAAAGACTATTACTGTTAATCTGAGTGAGGAAAAATGTTAAAAACTGCTGATATAATCTTTAACCTATAAATAAAATGGCTTCCCATATCTGGCACAAGATCTTTTGACAAATGGATTCTAGATTATGTCAACGACTATAGCTAGAACTGTAGCAGGATTGTCACAAAACGACATTTCCATTGACTTGATCCATGTCATTAGCTTGAAGTGACTGGTGTAGAATATTTGACGACTGGATGATCTTTTATCATAAGAACATAAGAATTAGGAACAGGAGTAGGCCATCTAGCCCCTCGAGCCTGCTCCGCCACTCAACAAGATCATAGCTGATCCGGCCATAGATTCAGCTCCACTTACCCGCCCGCTCCCCATAACCCTTAATTCGCTTATTGGTTAAAAATCTATCTATCTGTGATTTGAATACATTCAATGAGCTAGCCTCAACTGCTTCCCTGGGCAGAGAATTCCAGGTTCACAACTCTCTGGGAGAAAAAATTTCTTCTCAACTCGGTTTTAAATTGGCTCCCCCGTATTTTGAGGCTGTGCCCCCTAGTTCTAGTCTCCCCGACCAGTGGAAACAACCTCTCTGCCTCTATCTTGTCTATCCCTTTCATTATTTTAAATGTTTCTATAAGATCACCCCTTCATCCTTCTGAACTTCAACGAGTAAAGACCCAGTCTACTCAATCTATCATCATAAGGTAACCCTCTCATCTCCGGAATCAGCCTAGTGAATCGTCTCTGTACCCCCTCCAAAGCTAGTATATCTTTCCTTAAATAAGGTGACCAAAACTGCACGCAGTACTCCAGGTGCAGCCTCACCAATACCCTGTACAGTTGCAGCAGGACCTCCCTGCTTTTGTACTCCATCCCTCTCGCAATGAAGGCCAACATTTCATTCGCCTTCCTGATTACCTGCTGCACCTGCAAACTAACTTTTTGGAATTCATGCACAAGGACCCCCAGGTCCCTCTGCACTGCAGCATGTTGTAATTTCTCTCCATTCAAATAATATTCCCTTTTACTGTTTTTTTTCCCAAGGTGGATGACCTCACATTTTCCGACATTGTATTCCATCTGCCAAATCTTAGCCCAATTCGCTTAACCTATCTAAATCTCTTTGCAGCCTCTCTGTGTCCTCTACACAACCCGCTTTCCCACTAATCTTTGTGTCATCTGCAAATTTTGTTACACTACACTCTGTCCCCTCTTCCAGGTCATCTATGTGTATTGTAAACAGTTGTGGTACCAGTACCGATCCCTGTGGCACACCACTAACCACCGATTTCCAACCCAAAAAGGACTCATTTATCCCGACTCTCTGCTTTCTGTTAGCCAGCCAATTCTCTATCCATGCTAATACATTTACTCTGACTCCGCGTACCTTTATCTTCTGCAGTAACCTTTTGTGTGGCACCTTATCGAATGCCTTTTGGAAATCTAAATACACCACATCCATCGGTACACCTCTATCCACCATGCTCGTTATATCCTCAAAGAATTCCAGTAAATTAGTTAAACATGATTTCCCCTTCATCAATCCATGTTGCGTTTGCTTGATTGCACTATTCCTATCTAGATGTCCCGCTATTTCTTCCTTAATGAAAGCTTCAAGCATTTTCCCCACTACAGATGTTAAACTAACCAGCCTATAGTTACCTGCCTTTTGTCTGCCCCCTTTTTTAAACAGAGGCGTTACATTAGCTGCTTTCCAATCCACTGGTACCTCCCCAGAGTCCAGAGAATTTTGGTAGATTATAACGAATGCATCTGCTATAACTTCCGCCATCTCTTTTAATACCCTGGGATGCATTTCATCAGGACCAGGGGACTTGTCTACCTTGAGTCCATTAGCCTGTCCAGCACTACCCCCCTAGTGACAGTGATTGTCTCAAGGTCCTCCCTTCCCACATTCCCGTGACCAGCAATTTTTGGCATGGTTTTTGTGTCTTCCACTGTGAAGACCAAAGCAAAATAATTGTTTATGGTCTCAGCCATTTCCACATTTCCCATTATTAAATCCTTCTTCTTATCTTCTAAGGGAGCAACATTTACTTTATTCACTCTTTTCCATTTTATATATCTGTAAAAGCTTTTACTATCTGTTTTTATGTTTTGTGCAAGTTTACTTTCGTAATCTATCTTTCCATTCTTCATTGCTTTCTTAGTCATTCAGTGCTGTCATTTAACATTTTCCCAGTCTTCTAGTTTCCCACTAACCTTGGCCACCTTATACGCATTCGTTTTTAATTTGATACTCTCCTTTATTTCCTTGGTTATCCACGGCTCGTTATCCCTTCTCTTACCGCCCGTCTTTTTCACTGGAATATATTTTTGTTGAGCACTCTGAAAGAGCTCCTTAAAAGTCCTCCACTGTTCCTCAATTGTGCCACCGTTTAGTCTGTGTTCCCAGTCTACTTTAGCCAACTCTGCCCTCATCCCACTGTAGTTCCCTTTGTTTAAGCACAGTACGCTTGTTTGAGACACTACTTCCTCACCCTCAATCTGCATTACAAATTCAACCATACTGTGATCACTCATTCCAAGAGGATCTTTTACTAGGAGATCGTTTATTCTTTGTGTCTCATTACACAGGACCAGATCTAAGATAGCTTGCTCCCTTGTAGGTTCTGTAACATACTGTTCTGAGAAACACTCCCGTATGCATTCTATGAATTCCTCCTCAAGGCTATCCCGTGCGATTTGATTTGACCAATCGATATGTAGGTTAAAATCCCCCATGATTACTGCCGTTCCTTTTTCACATGCCTCCATTATTCCCTTGATTATTGTCCACCCCACCGTGAAGTTATTATTTGGGGGCCTATAAACTACGCCCACCAGTGACTTTTTCCCCTTACTATCTCTAATCTCCACCCACAATGATTCAACATTTTGTTCATTAGCACCAATATCTTCTCTCACAACTGCCCTGATATCATCCTTTATTAACAGAGTTACCCCACCACCTTTCCCTTCTTGTCTATCTTTCCGAATTGTCAGATACCCCTGTATATTTAATTCCCAGTCTTGGCCACCCTGCAACCACGTTTCTGTAATGGCCACCAAATCATACCCATTTATAATGATTTGTGCCGTCAACTCATTTACTTTGTTTCGAATGCTGCGTGCGTTTAGGTAAAGTGATTTAATACTAGTTTGACCCCTCCTGCAGCCCCTTTATATTCATACATATTGTCCCTTCCTATCACCTTGTGGTTTACACTTACCCCAGTGCTACTCTGCTCTGTTGCCTCCTGCCTTTTGCATTCTTTCTTGGGGTTCTGTTCATCTGAGCTCTCACCCACTCTAACTAGCTCAGAGCCCTCTCCTGGGTTCACATCCCCCTGCCAAGCTAGTTTAAAGCCCTCCCAACCGCACTATCAAAACCACCCATGAGAACATTGGTCCCGTCTCTGTTGAGGTGTAACCTGTCTGACTTGTACAGATCCCACCTACCCCAGAAGCGGTCCCAATTGTTCAGGAAACTAAAGCCCTCCCTCCTATACCAATGCCCCAGCCACGTATTTATCTGACCAGCCGTCCTATTTCTACCCTCACTAGTACGTGGCACTGGCACTTATCCCGAGATTACCACCTTTGAGGTCCTGGCTTGCAATCTTACTCCTAGCTCCCTAAACTCAGCTTTCAGGTCCTCACCCCTCTTTCTACCTATGTCATTGCTACCAATGTGGACCACAACCACCGGCTGTTCCCCTTCCCTCCCCAGAATGCCCTGCAGTCGCTCAGTGACATCATTGACCCTTGCACCAGGAAGGCAACACACCATCTGATGTCACTTTTGCTGCTGCAGAAGCGCCTATCTGCTCCCCTAACTATTGAATCTCCTTTCACTATAACCCTTCCTGTCTTCTTCCTCCCCCCCTGTGCAGCTGAGCCAGCCACGGTGCTGTGGACTTGGCCCTGGCTGCACTCCCCAGAGGCATCACCGCCCTCGCCAGTAGTCAGAATAGAGTACCGGTTGGAGAGCGGGATAGCCTCAGGGTGCTCCTGCACCACCTGCCTCGCCACATTCTTGTGTGTGACGGTCACCCATTCCCCATCCTCCTGTACCCTTTTAATCTGTGGGGTGACCAATGCCTGAAATGAGCTATCCACGTACATCTCATTCTCTCGGATGCTCCTCAGTGCCTCCAGTCCTCGCTCAAGCTCCGAGACTCGGCGCTCGAGTTGGAGGAGTTGGAGACACTTCCTGCACATGTGGTCATCCCCGTTGCGGGAAGCATCCAAGAATTCCCACATGGCACAGGTGTTGGCATTCCTGATGATACTAACTCTATTTGTTGTGAATTGCAGACATATTCTTAATTGAAGCTGGTATTTTCACTCAGACACCTTTTTGCATCATAAATTTAAAGTATTTGATATTTACCTTAACCAGATTTAATTTAATGTACTCTGGAGTTGCAGTTCATGGATATTTTGTTCTCAAAATACTACTGACAGCTGCTGGATTTTATGAGGAAAAAACACACACACAAGTGAAAAGGCATATCATGAACTCATCAAATTGTGCAGAACTGGATTTGCTTCTTATAATAAGCCACACAAAACACCAATGAGTTTCTCAGCTCAGTAAATTACATTTTGAACATCATAGACATAGGTACCATAAACTCCTCCAAACTGTCATGTATGCACTTTTGGGATCACTAGCTACTCGATGGCGTCACTGTTGGAGGCCATTGGGCTGTACACACGTGTGTGCAGCCCAAGTACAAAAGGCCAGCCATTTTGTATATTAGTCTCTTTGGGCCTTAATAAAGCAGAGCCAAGGTCATACCTCTTGGAGTTAAACAGTACTTAGTCTAACAGTTATTGCATACACAACATTTGGCGACAAGGCAACAAGAACCTTTGCATGCAAAAATGAGCACAATTGGATTGTTGGAGCGAATGTGGAAGGAGAAGATTGGGCAGACTTTGTGAGCGATTTGAGCCAGTTCTTCGTAGCCAACAAAATGGAGGAGGTCGGAGATGCAGATCGGCACCGGGCGGTGTTCCTCACAGTTTGCGGTCCAAAAATTTATGGTCTGATAAAGAATTTACTCCTGCCTGTGAGTCCAACAGAGAAGACATGAATAATTGTGTACACTGGTACAGGACCACCTTAAGCCAGACGAAGGCATCATCATCTCGAGATACAGATTTAACACGCATGTTCCCTCAGAGGGCCAGAATGCGGCGGAATTCGTTGCCGACCTGAGACGTCTAGCAGGACCGTGTAAGTTCGGGGCTGTGTTGGCAGACATGCTGCGGGACTTCTTTGTAATCGGCATCAACCATGAGGTGATCCTGCATAAACTACTGGTGAGGGAGACGTTGGACTTGAACAGGGCCATCATGATCGCTCAGTCATGCATGACGACAGATGGAAGTCTAAAGCAGATATCAGTGAAAAAATCGAAACTTGGGCAAGTACTACAAATATGATTGATTCGGCATTCGGCAGAGCGGAACATTGTAGGCCCTACCCAACTGCGTACGCGAAACCTGTGGCTGCCCAAAGTCTGCCAGCGGGAATGATTCCGATTTCTCCATGTTGGCATTGTGGGGGAAATCACCGGCACCAGCAGTGCCGATTTAAGCAATATAATTGCAAAGGCTGTCTGAGAGTGGGGCATCTCCAGCGTAAGTGTCCGCAGATGAGCAAGCGAGCTGCAACATATCACGTGGAGGATGATGGTCAGACTAGCGTGGATCCGGATACGCAATCCGAGATACCAGAGGAGGAAGTGTTTGGACTGTACTCGTTCCTAACTAGGAGCAAACCGATAATGATCAACGTGAAATTTAATAGGGTGCCGGTAACGATGGAACTGGACATGGGGGCGACTCAACCAATAATGAGCCAGAAGGCATTCGACAAGCTGTGGGATAGTTGTTACGCTCATAATAACTGGTGAGACTGAGTACTGTCTGTAATGAGCAAGTGTGACCTTAGCTTATTTATTAAGGTTCCAGAGTGCAGGTACCTCGTGGGTGGCATGCTTATATACCATGCTCCCAAGGGATGCTGGGATCCCTTGGCACTCCAACAGGTAGGCCCTCTGGTGGTCAGGTGTAATGCAAGTTACAAAGGGTTAAATACATAACATCACTCTCCCGTGAAGTCAACAGTACACTTATCTGCAAGGTGAGACGATCTGCGGCTTTGCACTCCCTTGTCGATCGTCTCAGTATAAATGCTGGTGTGGGTGGGTTGGTCAGTTCTTCACTGGGCTGTTGGGCAGCCAGCCTTGCTGGGCTGCTGGGGATGATGAGTTCAGTTTTGTGGTCAATTATGATGTCAATTGCCACTTGTGTGTGTGTTGGAGGGTCAAAATTGGTGGTGTCCTCTTTGGGTTGTTCGTAGCTGTTGGTGAACCGCAATTTGATTTGGTCCAAATGTTTTCTGTGCGTTTGTCCATTGGTCAGTGTGACCTGAAACACCCTACTCTCCTCTTTGGTTGTGACAGTGCCAGCGAGCCATTTGGGACCATGTCCATAACTGAGCACAAACACAGGATCATTAATCTCAATATCGCGTGTCAAATTTGCGCGGTCATGGTACATACTTTGTTGATACCGCTTGCCCTCCACGTGATCATGGAGATCAGGGTGGACAAGAGAGAGCCTTGTTTCTAGCGCCCTTTTCATGAGCAGCTCAGCTGGGGGAACCCCGGTGAGTGAGTGGGGTCTGGTGCGGTAGCTGAGCAGCACTCGGGACAACCGGGTCTGCAGGGAGCCTTCCGACACACATTTCAAGCTTTGCTTGATGGTCTGAACTGCCTGTTCTGCCTGGCCACTGGATGTTGGCTTGAACGGGGAAGATATGACATAGAAACATAGAAACATAGAAAATAGGTGCAGGAGCAGGCCATTCAGCCCTTCTAGCCTGCACCGCCATTCAATGAGTTCATGGCTGAACATGAAACTTCAGTACCCCCTTCCTGCTTTCTCGCCATAACCCTTGATCCCCCGAGTAGTAAGGACTTCATCTAACTCCCTTTTGAATATATTTAGTGAATTGGCCTCAACTACTTTCTGTGGTAGAGAATTCCACAGGTTCACCACTCTCTGGGTGAAGAAGTTTCTCCTCATCTCGGTCCTAAATGGCTTACCCCTTATCCTCAGACTGTGACCCCTGGTTCTGGACTTCCCCAACATTGGGAACATTCTTCCTGCATTTAACCTGTCTAAACCCGTCAGAATTTTAAACGTTTCTATGAGGTCCCCTCTCATTCTTCTGAACTCCAGTGAATACAAGCCCAGTTGATCCAGTCTTTCATGATAGGTCAGTCCCGCCATCCCGGGAATCAGTCTGGTGAATCTTCGCTGCACTCCCTCAATAGCAAGAATGTCCTTCCTCAAGTTAGGAGACCAAAACTGTACACAATACTCCAGGTGTGGCCTCACCAAGGCCCTGTACAACTGTAGCAACACCTCCCTGCCCCTGTATTCAAATCCCCTCGCTATGAAGGCCAACATGCCATTTGCTTTCTTAATCGCCTGCTGTACCTGCATGCTAACCTTCAATGACTGATGTACCATGACACCCAGGTCTCGTTGCACCTTCCCTTTTCCTAATCTGTCACCATTCAGATAATAGTCTGTCTCTCTGTTTTTACCACCAAAGTGGATAACCTCACATTTATCCACATTATACTTCATCTGCTATACATTTGCCCACTCACCTAATCTATCCAAGTCACTCTGCAGCCTAATAGCATCCTCCTCGCAGCTCACACTGCCACCCAACTTAGTGTCATCCGCAAATTTGGAGATACTGCATTTAATCCCCTCGTCTAAATCATTAATGTACAATGTAAACAGCTGGGGCCCCAGCACAGAACCTTGCGGCACCCCACTAGTCACTGCCTGCCATTCTGAAAAGTACCCGTTTACTCCTACTCTTTGCTACCTATCTGACAACCAGTTCTCAATCCACGTCAGCACACTACCCCCAATCCCATGTGCTTTAACTTTGCACATTATTCTCTTGTGTGGGACCTTGTCGAAAGCCTTCTGAAAGTCCAAATATACCACATCAACTGGTTCTCCTTTGTCCACTTTACTGGAAACATCCTCAAAAAATTCCAGAAGATTTGTCAAGCATAATTTCCCTTTCACAAATCCATGCTGACTTCGACCTATCATGTCACCATTTTCCAGATGCACTGCTATGACATCCTTAATAATTGATTCCATCATTTTACCCACTACTGAGGTCAGGCTGACCGGTCTATAATTCCCTGTTTTCTCTCTCCCTCCTTTTTTAAAAAGTGGGGTTACATTGGCTACCCTCCACTCGATAGGAACTGATCCAGAGTCAATGGAATGTTGGAAAATGACTGTCAATGCATCCGCTATTTCCAAGGTCACCTCCTTAAGTACTCTGGGATGCAGTCCATCAGGCCCTGGGGATTTATCGGCCTTCAATCCCATCAATTTCCCCAACACAATTTCCCGACTAATAAAGATTTCCCTCAGTTCCCCCTCCTTACTAGACCCTCTGACCCCTTTTATATCCGGAAGGTTGTTTGTATCCTCCTTAGTGAATATCGAACCAAAGTACTTGTTCAATTGGTCTGCCATTTCTTTGTTCCCCGTTATGACTTCCCCTGATTCTGACTGCAGGGGACCTACGTTTGTCTTTACTAACCTTTTTCTCTTTACATACCTATAGAAACTTTTGCAATCCACCTTAATGTTCCCTGCAAGCTTCTTCTCGTACTCCATTTTCCCTGCCCTAATCAAACCCTTTGTCCTCCTCTGCTGAGTTCTAAATTTCTCCCAGTCCCCAGGTTCGCTGCTATTTCTGGCCAATTTGTATGCCACTTCCTTGGCTTTAATACTATCCCTGATTTCCCTAGATAGCCACGGTTGAGCCATGTTTGATCCCGCTGCGGGTCATGAATTCCTTGAATTCAGCACTGGTGAAGCACGGCCCATTGTCGCTGACTAGGACATCAGGCAAGCCGTGCGTGGCAAACATAGCTCGTAGGCTTTCAATGGAGGCCGTGGATGTGCTTACAGACATTATTGTACATTCAATCCATTTTGAGTAAGTGTCCATGACAACCAAAAACATTTTGCTTCGGAATGGGCCCGCATAGTCTACTTGGATCCTTGACCAGGGTTTGGATGGCCACGACCACAAACTTAGCGGTGCCTCTCTGGGTGTGTTGATCAACTGAGACCAAGTGTTGCATTGGCGCACGCATGACTCTAAATCTGAGTCCATGCCAGGCCATCACACGTGAGATCTGGCTATGGCTTTCATCATTGTGATGCCTGGGTGGGTGTTGTGCAGTTCGCAAATAAATGTGTCTCTGCCTTTCTTGGGCAAGATCACGCGATTGCCCCACAAAAGACATTCCGCCTGCAGGGACAACTCATCTTTGCATCTGTGGAACGGCTTAATCGCTTCCTGCATCTCCACTGGCACACTGGACCAACTCCCATGGAGGAAACAGTTTTTTACCAAGGACAGTAAAGGATCCTGGCTGGTCCAGGTCCTGTGCTGGCGGGTTGTAACGGGGGACTTCTCGTTCTCAAATGCCTCCTGACCATGAGCAAGTTCGCTGGCTGTGCCACTTCCACCCTGGTGGTGGGCAATGGTAGCCGACTGAGGGCATCTGTGCAGTTCTCTGTGCCCAGTCTGTGGCAGATTACATAGTTGTATGCCAATAGCATGAGCGCCCATCTTTGGATGTGGGCAGAGACATTGGTATTAATCCCTTTGCTCTCGGAGAACAGCGATATGAGCGGCTTGTGGTCAGTTTCAAGCTCAAACCTGAGGCCAAATAAGTATTGGTGCAATTTTTTACCCTGTAAACGCATGCCAGACCCTCTTTTTCAACCATGCTGTAGGCCCTTTCGGTCTTGGACAAACTCCTGGATGCATACGCAACCGCTTGCAAAATCCCTGAATCATTAGCCTGTTGTAACACACACCCGACCCCGTATGACGACGCATCGCAAGCTAACACTAATCGTTTACATGGATTATACAGGACAAGCAGTTTTTTTAGAACACAATAAATTTCTGGCTCTCTTAAAGGCAGCCTCTTGTGAATTCCCCCATACCCATTCATCTCCCTTGCGCAGTAGCGCATGTTGGGGTTCTAGCAGGGTGCTTAACCCAAGTAGGAAATTACCGAAACATTTAAGGAGTCCCAGGAATGACCGCAGCTCCGTCACATTTTGTGGTCGCGGTGCGTTCTTTATGGCCTCCATCTTGGCGTCGGTGGGTCTGATGCCGTCTGTTGCAATTTTCCTTCCTAAGAACTCGATGTCCTGTTCCAGGAAAACACACTTTGAGCATTTCAACCTGAGCCCCACGTGATCCAACTGACTAAGAACCTCCTCCAGATTCTTCAAGTGCTCCATGGTGTCCTGACCTGTAACCAATTTGTCGCCCTGGAAGACGACTGTGTAAGGGACCGACTTTAGCAGGCTCTCCATGTTCCGCTGGAAGATTGCTGCGGCCGACCGATCCCGAACGGACACCGGCTGTAGATAAACAGACCTTTATGCGTGTTGATGAAGGTGAGGCCTTTTGAAGACTCCTCCAGCTCCTGCGTCATGTAGGCCGAGGTCAGGTCCAGCTTAGTGAACATCTTCCCTCCAGCCAGGGTCGCAAATAGGTCGTCTGCCTTGGGTAGCGGATACTGGTCCTACAGTGAAAAACGGTTAATCGTTACTTTATAGTCTCCACAAATTCTAATCGTACCGTCCTCCTTGAGTACCCGGACAATCGGACTGGCCCAGTCGTTGAATTCCACCAGCATGATGATGCCTTCACATTGCAGCCTGTCCAGCTCAATTTCCACTTTTTCACGCATCGTGTATGGCACAGCCCGAGCCTCGTGGTGGATGGGTCGCGTACCGTGAATCAAATGGATCTGCACTTTCGCCCCCGAGAAGCTTCCAATGCCTGGCTCGAATAGCGATGGGAATTTGCTTAGAACCTGGGTGCATGAGGCGTCATTGACAGACGAATGCGCTCGGATGTCGTCCCATTTCCAGCAGAATTTCCCCAGCCAGCTTCTGCCTAACAATGTGGAACCATCCCCTGGCACAATCCACAGCAGGAGTTTGTATACTGCTCCATCATAGGAGACTTTGACTTCTGCACTGATAATTACAGGGATTAGTTCCTTGGTGTAAGTCCTTAGTTTAGTGTGAATGGGGCTGAGTTTAGGCCTGTGTACCTTCTTTCCCCACAGCCTGTCAAAGGCCTTTTTACTCATTATAGACTGACTTGCCCCTGTGTCCAGCTCCGTAGATACTGGAATGCCGTTCAGTTCAACTTTCAACATTATTGGTGGGCATTTCATCGTGAACGTGTGTACCCCGTACACTTCTGCTTCCTCCGCACGTGTTTCCAACTCAGTCTGATCCACTGTGGATCGATCTTGTTGGAGATAACGGATCAAGATTCACCAGTCATGAGTTTCAAGAGTTCATGAAACTCAATGGTATCAAACATGTGAAGTCAGCACCGTTCAAACCTGCATCCAATGGGCAGAAGAATGTGCTGTCCAAATCATAAAGCAGAGTACGAAGCGAGTAACCCAAGGGTCACTGCAGACCCACCTGTCATGCATACTGCTTAGTTACAGGACAAGACCACACATGCTTACTGGGGTCTCGCCTGCTGAATAATGATGAAGAGCTGTCTTAAGACCAAGCTATCTCTTGTACACCTTGACTTGAATAATCATGTTGAATATAGAAGACAAAGTCAGCAAGGGTATCACGATCGCGCAGCTGTGTCACGCGATATTTCTGTAAATGATCCTGTCTATGTTCTGAATTATGGTCAGGTCCCAAGTGGATCACTGGTACTGACGTGGCCAAGGAGGGCAACAGAGTATTTATTGTCAAACTCAAAAATGGGCAAACATGCAGGAAACATATGGATCAGACAAAGCTGCAGCACACAGACGAACCGGAACAGTCAGAGGAAGAGACAATCGACGACCAACCAACCTACCCCCAGTCATCAGAGGATTCAGTGGTCATCAGTGAATCGGGACATTCAATTACTGACATGTTCAATGAAAATGGTCTTTCAATCCCTGACATGGCCATTGCCACTCTCATCAGGTGTAATGTCTGTAAGCTTGTAATGTTTGTCGCTCCACATTGTGGATGTGGACGTATTGTGTACTGCAAGTGCAGGGTTAATAATAAACAGAACGAGGTAGATTTCCGGAGACTTCCGAGAGAGCTGCCTGCCATGTTAGGAAGCTGTGTGTGCTGTGCTTTGTGAATATATCACATTTGGCGATGGAAGATGGGATTTTTCGGATGATTTAAAGCTAACATTTTGTTGGTGAAGGATTCAGCCAGCCGACAGAGAGACTTTCGAAGTTTCTGTCTTTGGAAAAAAGCTACAAAATCCAAGGTAAAATACAGTACATGGTGTGAACAACTAGAGATTAAAATGGCAGGTGTATTGGGACATTTGGGGGAATATAGACATGACCGGGAACATTTTAAAGCGTATATGGATCGGCTAGAAATGTATTTTACTGCAAATAACATAATCGAAGTTCCAGATAATGCAGTCCAGAACCGGGCTGTGTTGGAATGTAAGAAAGCGATCTTCTTATCGGAGGCAGGTCCGGCGTTATATGACACTATTGTAAATCTGCTTCTGCCTGATGAGCCGAAGGACACGCGCTTAAAGAGATTTTAACCAAGCTGGAGCAGCACGATAACCCCAAACCATTAGAAATTGCTGAAAGCTATCGTTTTGGGATTCGGAATCAAAAGTCTGATGAAAGTATCACTGATTACATCGTAGCATTAAAAAAGCTATCGATGCACTGTAATTTTGGAAATTTTCAAAACCGAGCATTACGGGATCGCTTGTTTGTGGGGTGAAAAATGATGTGATCAGAAGGAAGTTATTGACGACGGATGACTTGACTTTTGAGATTGCTTGTCAGACAGTGAGGTCAATGGGCATGGCCGAACAATATTCCCGAGAATTAAATAATGGTTATGGTCATCAGTCAACCGTGGTAAATCACCTGCAGGTTCAAAGTAAAAGACGATGGGGGCCCAAAGTCTCAGAAACTGGAAATTCTAACAGAGCATCGAAGTGGTGCTATAGGTGCCTGGGACAACACATTGATCAAAGTTGTCCATACATGAAGGCAGAGTGTTTCTTCTGCAGGAAGACTGGGCATCTTGTGAAGGCATGCCGACTGAAGGTTAAACCAGCTTTTAAAGCTATGAGTACAGCGTTCAAAGCTATGAGTAGAAATCCCAAGAGACTACAGAGCATGGAAGAACAACAACAGGACAAGGAGATGTTAGAGTTACACGTCATCAGGAGCACGAGGTTAACGGACAGCGATTTGAAAGCATCAAAATCCACATAGATGTCGCGGGATTCAAGATGCCAATGGAAATTGACTCGGGTGCATCCGTGAATGTAGTACCGGAGTCACTGTACCTCGACAAATTGCGTGATTTCCAACTGGAGAAATCCAAGATGGAGCTGCGAGGCTACTCGGGAGAGAAAATTACTGTGGTAGGTCGTATCACCGTACCGGTGAAATATAAAGATCAATTTCAGAACTTGCCTCTAATAGTAGTGAAAGGAGACAAGTCTGCCTTATTAGGAAGAATTTGCTTGAGCTCACTGAAGCTGGATTGGAGTAAGATTTTCTGTGTGGAAGTGAGATTTTCATCAACGGATGAGGTTATCAAGAAGTATCCGAAGGTGTTCTGCAAAACGGGCAGTCCGATCCAAGGCTTCAAGGTGAGTGTCAGGGTACAGAAGGACGCTGGATCGGTTTACTACAAGCCACATTCCGTACCATATGCACTCAAGGAGAAAGTTGAGCAAGAACTCAAAAGATTAGAGACTGGGAACATTATTTGTAAGATAGATCGATGTAATTGGGCTACACCCATTGTTGTTGTACCTAAGTCCGATGATAAGGTAAGATTGTGTGGTGATTATAAGGTAACCGTAAACCAGGTTCTAGAGGGTAATGTCCCCAATACATTGCCGAATATAAAATATTTGTTTACAACACTAACAGGTGGTCAGGTCTTCTCAAAACTGGATCTTACAAATGCCTACTTACAGCTTGAACTGTCCAAAGTCAAATTTGACTATAATTACTTATCTAGGCCTATATCAATTTAATAGGCTACCGTTTGGAGTGTCTTCCACCCCTGCCATATTCCAAGGGGTGATGAACCAGATTTTGCAAGGTATTGAAGGGATAGTATGTTATTTGGATGACATACTAATTTCAGCACCAAATCGGCAAATTCATAATAACATATTGAATGAAGTTCTCAAACGGCTAGAGAAGCACAGAGTACGAGTGCCTGCTCGTAAGTGTGAGTTATTGAAAAACTCAGTGGAGTACTTAGGGTACAGAGTAGACAAAGATGGTTTACATCCAACCATGGAAAAATTGGATGCAATTAGAAATGCACCCGCTCCCAGGAATGTCACTGAACTTCGTTCATTCTTGGGTCTTTTGAACTATTATGGGAAGTGCCTACCAAATTTGGTTACAGTATTACACCCACTGAATGAACTTTTGAAAAACAGGTCATTTGGAAGTGGTCAAAAGAATGCGATACAGCATTCAAGGAGTGTAAAAGCAAATTGGTAGAGAGCACCATGTTAGTTCACTATGACATATCTAAGGAGATTAAGCTAGCATGTGATGCCTCTCCGTATGGAGTTGGGGCAGTAATCTCTCATGTATTAAGTAGTGGGGAGGAGAGACCAATTGCTTTTGCTTCACGCACTCTCAGAGCCAGTGAGAGTAATTATTGCGCAAATTGAAAGGGAAGCTTTGGCATTAATTTTTGGGGTCAAGAAGTTTCACAAATACTTGTATGGTCGTAAGTTTACCATTGTTACAGACCATAAGCCCCTAACAGCAATCCTCCATCCAAAGTCCCCAGTTCCAACATTAGCTGCAGCCCGAATGCAGAGATGGGCTTTGATTTTGTCAGCATATACATATGATATTGAATACAGATGATCAGCTGATCACAGTAATGCTGATGCAATGTCTAGATTGCCTTCCCCATCACAAGTTATACCCGATAGGGAAGAAGTGTTTTATTTTTCATACATTGATGAACTGCCAGTCACAGCTGAAGAGATTGGTAGAGCAACTAAACGTGACCCAGTGATGTCAAAGGTGTATGAGTATATTGCAAATGGATGGCCAAACCAGGTAACAGACAATGATACATATCCATTCTTCATTCGTTGGAATGAATTATCAGTCGATAAAGATTGTATCATGTGAGGTGCAAGAGTGGTTATAACAAATACATTCACGTCCAAATTATTTGGAGACCTCCATGACCAGCACCTGGGAATGTGCTTGACCAAAAGTTTTGCATGCAGTTATTTATGGTGGCCAGGTCTTGATAAAGATATAGAGTACATCATGAGTCATTGTATGACATGTCAATCGGTAAGCAAGCAACCGCCATCAGTACCATTACAGTCATGGAAATGGCCTCCCAGAGTGTGGCAAAGGCTACATATTGATTTTGCTGAGTTAGAAGGACAACAATTGTTCAATGTGATTGATAGCCATTTGAAGTGGGTTGAGATGTTTCCAATGTGGAAAATAACAACAAGTAAAACATTGGACATTTTACGAAAATTATTTTCTTCATTTGGCCTCCATAAAGAAATTGTTTTGGATAATGGACAACAATTTTGTTCAGAAGAATTTGCACAATTCACGAGCAAAAATGGTGTGAAACATACCAAGGTTCCACCATACCATCCTGCTTCGAATGGTGCAGCAGAGCGCACTGTACAAATTGTAAAACATGCCCTTATAAAACAAATGTTAGATCCAAATCCAAGGAAACGACAGTTGTCATTGGATCACAAATTGGCTAATTTTTTGATTACATTTCGAAATACTCCTCATACAACTACTGGTAGAACACCAGCAGAGTTGTTTCTCAAACGACAGCCACGAACCAGATTCTCGTTATTAAAGCGCAATTTGACACAGTCCGTAGAAGAGACACAATTAAGGCAGAAAGAGAATCATGATAAAGGTAGAATAAAAGAGAGAAGTGTGAAATTAAACCAGAAGGTGAGAGTGAAGAAGCATCACCATAAATGGTTAAAGTGGTTTCCAGGAAGAGTGGTGAAGATATGTGATCCTTGCACATATTTGGTAAAGATGTTTGATAATGGACAGGTTAGGTTTGTTCATATTGATCACATTTTACCTACAGACATGGAAGGAGTTGAAGGTGGGAATGATTCAATTATTTCTGACTCATCAGATAGTTTTGATACACCAGTAGAAAATCCTAAATACAATGTACTGGAAACAAATCCAGGGGAGAATCAGAATGAAAGTCTGAGTCCGAGTCAGGAAAACAAAGAGCCTGAAATTAGAGTGAGTTCAAATGAAAATCAAGGAAATTCCGTGGAAGAAAATGTTCCTGAGGATGAGCCTCGAATGAGTGTGAAATCGACACCATGTTTGGAAGGTTCTGTTCGAGAGCGAAGGTATCCTCTTCGAAACAGAAAACAAGTGGTAAAGTTAAAGTTGTAAATATGGAAAAAAAAAAGTTTATATCCTGTGTTATGTATAAACATGAAAGTTATGTATGATGTTTGTTATGATGCTTCTTCATTAAGGAGGGAGAAGTGTAATGTCTGTAAGCTTGTAATGTTTTTAGCTCCACACTGTGGATGTGGACGTATTGTGTATTGCAAGTGCAGGGTTAATAATAAACAGAACTAGGCAGATTTCCGAAGACTTCCGAGAGAGCTGCCTGCCATGTTAGGAAGCTGTGTGTGCTGTGCTCTGTGAATATATCACACCAGGTCAGCCACCCAGCCACCAGTCACAACAGACTCTGAACACTCACGCAAGGCTGGAGTTGAACTGAGACGGTCAACCCGGGAGCGTAAAACACCGTACTGTCTCAATTTGTATAAGACTGTGTTAATATCTCAGAGAGGGGTATTGTCATGTATGTATTTTTGGGATCACTAGCCACTAGATGGCGTCACTGTTGGAGGCCATTGGGCTGCATGCACGTGTGTGCAGCCCAAGTATAAAAGGCCAGCCATTTTGTATATTAGTCACTTTGGGCCTTAATAAAGCAGAGCCAAGGTCACACCTCTTGGAGTTAAACAGTACTCAGTCTAACAGTTATTGCACACACAACACAAACAGATGTCACCGACCTACTGTACCCTGCAGAAAGAAATTAAACTGTTCTAAAATGGAACCTGTTGTAGAAACTTATCACTTGCTTATTTGGGTTATGAACTCAAGTGAGACAGAACTATAACGCATCTGCAAAGTCTAAAAGGAGATTATCTAGTGCAGTGGGTCACTGGAAAAGTTACTTCACCTTAGGAACCTGGGTCGAAATTCAGCCCAGGCGGTTCGGGTAAGTATTCTTGTGGGCATGGCAGAAAACTTTCTCTAATTTGGCACATATTTGGCAATTTTACTCAGAGAAGCCAGAAATATGGCTGGAGTAGGAAATAGAAATGTCCACTGCTCCATTGAGGATTTTCTGTGGTGTTGTAGCTGAATACAGGCAGATGAACTCTATTCTTGGCTATTGCTATACCTGGGAGGACTTAATGGTAAGACTGGGTATTTCATTCCATCATGCGAACCACCCCCTTCCCCCCTCCCCCCCCCCCCCCCCCCCCCACCACTCATCTTGATAAGGAAAAACATTTGTCAAAAGATATAAACAAGGAACATAGATAATAATTTCAAAAATAATATCAACAGCGAGATAGTAAGAAGTGGAATTTAGAACATAGCACATGAAAGTGCCAAACTAAACAAGTGCTAATAATCAATTCTCACAATTAACAATGGCCCAGAATTTGCGGTCAGCGGTGAAGCAAAGACGTTTGCAGTTGAACCCAAATCAAACTGCCCACAAAGATCTCGCGATCTTACAATCTCTGTGGCAAGAAGTTTGCCTTTTTTGACATTCAAGTGATTTCAGCACAGTGTAGTGCGAATTCCATAGTGTGATCTGCTGTGACGTCAGAAGCTGTCTAAGAAGCTGCTTTTAACTGGACTTTTAAAAAAATGCTGCAGAGAACAAAATAAAGATTGGGGCTCCCATATAGGTATAAGGTAGAACCTGAAATATCATGAACAAACTTAAACAAACAGCATTTTTCTTTTAAGTTTCTTAAAAATTGTAATTTTTATCGTCATGAAAATATATGTCACTCCACAAATATAAAAATTTGTTTTCCAGGGCTATTCCATTTTTTTTGGCAGTCAATATGCTGTTAAAACCCCAGTTACACCTAATCCAACAAAGCCTGACATTTACTTGGGAATTTAACAGCAATATTAGCACTGAAAAGCTCACGTTTTCGTTAGTTTCATTGATTTCACTGATACCAGTGATTGCCAGCCTATGGGCTGGGGGATGGAGACACATAGTGTTGGAGCAGTGAATGCCTGACTGCACCTTCATGGTTTCCACGTTTCCATGTATATGCGCTACATCCTGAAGTTGCCATCAGTTTCAAAGGGGTAATAACGGCACTCCGCAAATTCCAGTCCAATAATGGTTTCTTCAGCTGTCAGAGATGTGTAATTGGGAGTAGAGACTTAGGGGCTGAAATTCAGCCGCCTGATAAGGCCTCTGGCTGCCTGAAAGCGGCGGCCAATGGGCGGTGCAGAATTGCCACCGACTTGCGGTGGACTGGTCGACATTCGTGGAATTACCCTCAGGGTTTTTTGCTGCATTATGAGGATCGCCCCGCTCACTCCAATCTCGACAACACAGATGCCTCATTGTGGAGGTTGTGCTTGCGGAGCGCAATGGGCTCAATGCTGGCAGTGGAATACCTCCTGCATATTATGCGCGGCAGAGAGGCATGCAGGAGAAGGCAGCACTGTCTCCAACGGCTCCAGAGGCAGCGTGCAAAGGACACAGCAGACATGGCTGCCCAACATGCAGAAGGCCATGGAAATGGTGACAGAACTCAACCCAGAGAGGGGGCCCAGGAAGGACCTGCTGTCAGGAGGACAGTCAGGAATGCTGACCACCCCCTCCCCCCCACAAGATAGTGGGCGAAATCAAAAGAACACAGGATGCACAAGAGGCAGATGCTTGCCAGCAGCAGGCTGCAGAAGAAGGTGAGGAGCAGCAAGAGTATGAGGGAGAAGTCAATGAACCAGCTGCCATTGGAAGATCTGACCATTGACGCGGGGGGAGAAGGCTCTAATATCAAATGGTGTACAGGCAGCAGTTTTCATTCATGGACCGTACAGATGACCAATGTCTCCGTAGACTGCGACATGACCACTGACACTTGGAAGTCAAGCTAGACCTCCAGCCTCAGTCAAGGCTGAGGACAGCTCTGAGCATCACAACTAAAGTGACCATAGTACTCAATTTCTATGCCACTGGCTTTTTCCAAGCTGCTACAGCAGACATATCGAACATTTCTCAGTTCACTGTGCATTGCTCCATCCGTCATGTGACAGATGTCCTCTATAAGAGAAGGAGGGACTACATTTCCTTCCCGATGAGCAGGGAGAAGCAGTTGGAGCGGCAGACTGGATTTGTGTGAATTGCAGGCTTTCCCAGGGTTCAGGACGCCATAGACTGCACCCACGTCACATTGAGGGCATCACAAAACAATCCAGAGATATTCAGAAACCTCAAGGGATTCCACTCCCTCAGTGTCCAGCTGGTATGCGACCACCACCGCAAAATCATGGCAGTTGATGCCCAGTATCCTGACAGCAGCAACGATGCTTCCATCCTGCACCAGACCGGTGTGCCCAAACCAAGATTGCAGCTGGCTCCTTGGAGACAAGGACTACTCACTGTGCACTTGGCTACTGACTCTCCTTCGCAACCCCAGCATTGTTGCGCAGCAAGCCTAGCATGAATCTCATTCAGCCACCAAGTGCTTAATTAAGAAGTGCATCGGAATCCTTAACAGAGGGTCCGTTGTCTGGATCGCTCTGGTGGAGTGTTGCAGTACTCGCCTGAGTGGGTCTCCCTACTCGTGGTGGTCTGCTGCATGCTTCACAACCTGGCAATCATGAGGGCACAACCACTGGAGGACAAACCCCCTGAGGAGGAGGATCAGGAGGAGGAGGTGCAGGAGCACGACACGCAGGAGGAGGAGGAGGCGCAGGAGGTGGACCAGGATGCGGGTCGCCAGCCATGCAGGAGGTGGCGTCGCCATCCAAACCTGCAAGGGAAATACAGAACCGTCTCATTGCTGCTTATTTCTGATGAGTTCATGCCCACTTCACCCTTCATCTTTGCATCTCCATGGCCAACCCAATGAGCCCTTTCACACATTATTGCCCACAGTGAAATGAGAGACCTGCACAGATATGGGAACAGAAAATAAAGATTTATTACACAAGAAATAAAGGTGAAAAAAACATACACATAATCATTTATCACCCTTGTGCATCTCCTTATAACCCCTATTACGCCACCCTATTCTGGAACTACACTTCAGTGTCTCCCCTGTGACTGTGGCATGGGTCTGGGAAGGCTGCTGTGTTCCAGGTGTCAAAACTACAGATGCCCCGCATCCTCGAATAGCTCTGGCCCTGTAAGGGCCAGTTGCAGACTGGGCAGCACTCTCCTCGGTGCATTCACTCGGCCTTGGCTCAAGCACATCCATGCTTGTCGACAATGGTGGAGTGACAGGTCAGGGGTCAGGACTGCTGTGATCCTGAGAGAGCACATCATCATCATCCTGGTCCGAGGAGCCTGCGCCACTTCCCCGGGGGCAGCACATCACCATCGCCACCAATCTGAGGGAGCACAGTTGGTGGTGTGGCATGACACCAGAAGGCCCCCGTGGACTGTGTTGGACCCAGCCACGATGGCAACAATAAGCTCTCACGTAGCATCCAGCTGAGAGCAGACACAGTCTCGATGTCACCAGAGATGATAGCACTAAGACACTCTGTGGCCTGTTACCCAGAGTCCAACCTCTCCAAAGCAGCACTCAGACACTCGTTCACTTGTGCTTGTGCTGTTATGGCAGCTGCCACATCTCCAACGAGATGCGGCATCACAGCTGGATCAGCACGGTCACTCTGGGAGTCCACCATCGTTTGCACACTGGCAATGATGGGCTCCATGGTGTGCGCAGAGCTGTCCACAATGCAGGAGGAAGATTCCTGCATGCTCCTGACCACTTGCGACAGGCTCTCTGGCACCGTTGCCATTGCCCTAACATCTGGAAACGCATGGCCTCCACCCTTTTATAAGCCCCAATATTGATGGGCTCGTCTCAGTCCTCTTCAGTAGAACCCGCGTGCGGCCTCGCCACCCCCCCCCCCCCCCCCGGAGAGATGGCACTCGAGATTGCCTTGGCCCTTCACCACACTGCAGCCCGCTGGGCCCTGGTGCATCACCCAGTGCCAATCCCTCTGCTAAGTCTAACATTCCGGATCGCGTACTCCCAGTAACTAAGCTGCGCGTGTGCAAGTGTAAGAGGCAGTGATGCGGTGCTGCCAGCAGTGTCCCCCTGTTCCTCCACCTCATCAGACAAGGCATCAACATATGGAGTGGCCTCTAGGGTTTCATCATGGCTTGCGTTCCCAATTGCCATGGCTGCCACTGCCCTCAAGGCTCTCGTGCTGGCTTTGCCTCCCACTCTCATCATCGGACACTCCCTGGCTTTGGCTGCCAGTGACCCCAAGGCTGTCATCATGGCTTTGGCTCACACTCGCATCAGTGGTCTCATTGCAATCATAAATGGCACAAGGGCTCCTATGAGGGTGAGGTAGGGTATTGCAGTGTGCAGGCTGCAACTTGCACACTATCATAAGCAAACGCATAGCAGATGTGGCACTTTCAGCTAGAGATGGCATTAAAGGAAGGCCTTCACTTACTGATGCTGCTCCCAGCGGGATCGGCACAACCGGCGGCCACGGGGAAGGCAACATGTGGGCCCACTAGCCTCTGAACTGTTTATTCCAGGTGAGTGAGTTGCTGGATCTCTGGCTCACCACCACCAGTCCTCTGTTGCTCAACACAGTTGTGAGAAACCTTCGCCTGCAAAGCAAATAAGGCTTGCTGAGAGAGTAGCAGTGTCATGAGGCCTCAGCAATGAGTGCACAAGTGTGTGGCCATTACCTGCAGCTGTAACTCTGACATGAAAGGGAGCCTCCATTGCGAGAACGCACACATATTTATACAGACCTCAACAATCAAATGCTGCTTCAGTGACTATATAGTGAAGGTTGGAAATAAAAGGTGAAGGAAAGGCTCGCAGATGGAAGGTGAGGAGTTGGGGAACACATTTTCATAAGGTGAATGATGCAATTGAGCCTCTTGCGGCATTGGGTGGTGGTGCTGTCATGAATGGAGGTCCCCAAGAACTCCACAGCGATCTTTCTCCAGGCATTAAGGAACACGGCGCGAATCGGTCTGCCTGTGTTGGGGTAGAGAACACGCCTCCTTCCCTCCACAGCCTTAATGAGGGTCTCCAGTTCTGCATCGGAAAATCTGCTGGCCTTCCTTGTTCCTGCTGGATTTGCCATGGCCTCGATTCAAACTGCTTTCCAGCTCAGGGCCCAGCTGCCAACCATGGCCTTTAAGGAGGCCAGGGAGCAACTGTCTCATTCGCAGCAAATCACCACCAGCTGAATTTCGCGGCCCAATTGGCCAATCTGCACCCACACGCTGCAAGCTGCCCATTCACACCATCAATACCGCTCTGCTATGTTTTTTCAGCAAAAATGCTGAATTTTGCTCCAATGGCCGCTGCATCCATTGCGGCGTTAATGACCGGCAAAAAGCAGTAGGTGTGCCCCATTTTGGACGGAGGTGAATTTCTACCCCTTAGCTGACAGAGAAGATGCTGGTGCATGGGGAGGGTTGAATGTATAAACTTGTCCCGTTGTGAACATTAATGAATTATTAGATTACGAGATGACTGGTAAAAATCTTCTTTATACTTCACCGCCCATATTCTATCTTTTATCATCCTGTACAATATGTTTTTATTTACTTAAGTATTTTTTCCATGATGTATTTTCATTATAATTTTCTAATTAATTTTGACACCCATTGCACCCTGTGTACTGATAAAGTAATTGGTTAACAATCACGTCAGCAGTTGGATAATCACATTATGAGTTTGGGAATATGGAAAATAATTTCTAGAACATGCAGTACTTGGAAAATACTGAGAGTTGTGACTTACTATAATTGTGTCAAAGGGGCTTTCAAAACACCTTCTTCTGTACTAAAAACATCTCTTCAAAACTTATGCTTTCAAGAGTAAATTTTTATGTTCATTGAGATAGCAAAATTACTCATTTGGAACTGAACATTTTTGCAATTCCCAGTATGCCTAAATTGTTTGGTAAATATATAATTTAGTGCTCCATGTGCAGATCATTGTACAAAAGGAGTTGGGAATTCACGCCTGCAGGTCACCACATCCGATTCATGACTTACATGATTTCCCATCCATTAATTTTAATTTGTGTGGGCTGCAAATGAACTTTGACCTTGGTGTTGGAATTCTTAGCTAGAACTTATACTCCACAAAGCTCTATACTGGGAATACTAAATTGTAAAGCTTACTCCATACAGTCTATACATTTATCCATCAGTCTGTGCGAAATTTGAACCTGTATCCCAGATGAAATGATAGATGGTTAACCAATTGCCCTTTCAAGACTCAAACTGAAAGAATATTCTCAGAACACAATGCTTGATTTTCACAACCAATTAGTGCTCATGGACGATGAATCAAGGTAATGCCATGCGATTTCCTGAAGTCAACCTCATCAGATATGCAGAGGGCAGAAAATAACTCACAGTTGCAAGAGTATCCTCTCTCCTTATTATAGTGTCAGCTTTCACATATATGGTGTAGACATCCAGCTGTACCTCTCCACCATGGGCCTGAAATTCCAGCCTCGCCAGGTCCGTACAAAATACGTATTGGCCAGGCAAGGCCACGCAAAAGCCGGTTTTCGGCGCACGATGCGCACGAGCCAAAAAACAGCTTTTCCGATCTGTCAAGTTTTAGCTTGACAGATCCAACACATCCCCGCAGCCAGGACATTCACGCAGGCAAGATTGTGCTATTTGCCCATCTCTTGCCCAGCGAATGTCCTTAAAACTCTTGTGCCTGGTAAAAGCAGGCGCATAGCTTACTTTTACCAGTGTAAGAGTTTAAAAAAATATAAGAAACATATAAAAATAAAATTAAAAAACATATTTTTATGTTAAAAACCTTGTCCACTAAGGTAAGTTTATTTTAAACCCTAATTACAACACTTAAAAAAAAAATCTGAAAAATATATATTTTTTCTAACACATTTCATTAACTTTAATTTAAATTAATATAAATATGTGAAGTGTTTTTTATTTTTTATTTTTTATTTGTGTTTGGGTGTTTTGAGGAGAGTTTCTCATTCATAATGATAAGAACTCGTCCTTATGGAGTTCCCAGTATTATGAACTGTACCTTCACTCCCTCCGCATCTCCCAGACGTGAACCCGCTCCGATGCGCAGGAAGAAGAGGCCTCCGACCGGAATCGCTGGAGGGCACAGGAGCAAAAGGTAGCTGTGGGTCTTTATTCCTATTTTCAGACGAGCGCCCGCGGGAAGCCCAGAACTGGCATTTCAGGCCCGATATCTCTTGAACCCTCCAATGCCTCTGTGCTGTCAAACTGCTTGTCCAATATTCAGTCTTGGCTGAGGCACAAATTTCTGCATTTAAACATTGAGAAGACTGAAACCTTTGTCTTCAGGCCTCCGCCACAAACTCTGTACCCTTCTCACCAATTCCAGCACATTACCTGGCCAGTATCCCATGCTGAAGCATACTGTTTAACCTGGAATTCAGCTTCTGACCCTGTATCCTCTCCATCATGAAGACCAACCATTTTCACCTCTGTAACATCACTACTTGAGTCCATACCTCAGTCCATTTGTCTCAACCATGCCTTTGTCACATCTGGACTCAATTGCTCCAAAGCCATGATGTGACCCTTACCCTAGACCCTAAACTCTTACCCTAGACCCTGAACACTTAGCCTAGACCCTGAACACTTAGCCTAGGCCCTGAACTCTTACCATAGAGCCTTTGTCAGGCCTCACCTGCTGTTTCCTAAGGACCCGTACTTAGACCTCAGTCTTTCAGCATATTTATCAATGTCTTGGATGAAGGAATAGAGAGTTGTGTATCCAAGTTTACATTTGACATTAACATAAAAACATAGAAACATAGAACATAGGTGCAGGAGTGGGCCATTCCGCCCTTCGAGCCTGCACCACTATTCAATAAGATCATGGCTGATCATTCACCTCAGTACCCCTTTCCTGCTTTCTCTCCATACCCCTTGATCCCTTTAGCTGTAAGGGCCATATTTAACTCCCTCTTGAATATATCCAATGAACTGGCATCAACAACTCTCTGCGGTAGGGAATTCCACAGGTTAACAACTCTCTGATTGAAGAAGTTTCTCTTCATCTCAGTTCTAAATGGCCTACCCCTTATCCTAAGACTATGTCCCCTGGTTCTGGACTTCCTCAACATCGGGAACATTCTTCCTGCATCTAACCTGTCCAGTCCCGTCAGAATCTTATACAGTTCTATGAGATCCCCTCTCATCCTTCTAAACTACAGTGTATAAAGGCCCAGTTGATCCGGTCTCTCCTCATATGTCAGTCCTGCCATCCCAGGAATCAGTCTGGTGAATCTTCGCTGCATTCCCTCAATAGCAAGAACGTCCTTCCTCAGATTAGGAGACCAAAACTGAACACAATATTCCAGGTGAGGCCTCACCAAGGCCCTGTACAACTGCAGTAAGACCTCCCTGCACTTATACTCAAATCCCGTAGCTATGAAGGCCAATATGTTATTTGGCTTCTTCACCGCCTGCTGTACCTGCATGCCAACTTTCAAGCACTGATGATCCATGACACCCACGTCCCATTGCACCTCCCCTTTTTCTAATCCGCCGCCATTCAGATAATATTCTGCCTTCGTGTTTTTGCCCCCAAAATGGATAACCTCAAATTTATCCACATTATACTGCATCTGCCATGTATTTACCCACTCACCTAACCTGTCCAAGTCAGCCTGCAGCCTCTTAGCGTCCTCCTCACAGCTCACACCGCCACCCAGTTTAGTGTAATCTGCAAACTTGGAGATATTACACTCAATTCCTTCATCTAAATCATTAATGTATATTGTAAATAGCTGGGGTCCCAGCACTGAATCTTGCGGTAACCCACGAGTCACTGCCTGCCATTCTGAAAAGGATCCGTTTATCCCGACTCTCTGCTTCCTGTCTGCCAACCAGTTCTCTATCCACGTCAGTACATTACCCCCAATATCCTGTGCTGTGATCCTGCACACCAATCTCTTGTGTGGGACCTTGTCAAAAGCCTTTTGAAAGTCCAAATCCACCACACCCACTGGTTCTCCCTTCTCCACTCGACTAGTTACATCCTCAAAAAATTCCAGAAGATTTGTCAAGCATGATTTCCCTTTCATAAATCCATGCTGACTTGGACCGATTCTGTCACTGCTTTCCAAAGCACTGCTATTTCATCTTTAATAATTCATTCCAACATTTTCCCCACTACTGATGTCAGGCTAACCGGTCTATAATTACCCGTTTTCTCTCTCCCTCCTTTTTTAAAAAGTGGTGTTACATTAGCTACCCTCCAGTCCATAGGGACTGATCCACAGTCGATAGACTGTTGGAAAATGATTACGAATGCATCCACTATTTCTATGACCACTTCCTGAAGTAATCTGGGATGCAGACTATCAGGCCCCGGAGATTTATCGGCCTTCAATCCCATCAATTTCCCCAACACAATTTCCCGCCTAATAAGGATTCCCTTCAGTTCTTCCTTCTCACGAGACCCTTGGTCCCCTAGTACTTCTGGAAGGTTATTTTGTCTTCCTTCGTGAAGACAGAACCAAAGTATTTGTTCAACTCTTCTGCCATTTCTTTAATCCCCATTATAAATTCACCTTAATCTGACTGCAAGGGACCTACGTTTGTCTTCACTAAACTTTTTTTCTTCACATATCTATAGAGGCTTTGCAGTCAGTTTTTATGTTCCCAGCAAGCTTCCTCTCATACACTATTTTCCCCCTTCCTCTTTAAACCCTTTGTCCTCCTCTGCTGAATTCTAAATTTCTCTCAGTCTTCAGGTTTGCTGCTTTTTCTGGCCAATTTTATGCCTCTTCCTTGGATTTAACACTATCCTTAATTTCCCTTGTTAGCCACGGTTGAGCCACCTTCCTGGTTTTATTTTTACTCTAGACAGGGATGTACAATTGTTGAAGTTCATCCATGTGATCTTTAAATGTTTGCTATTACCTATCCACCATCAACCCTTTAAGAATCATTTGCCAGTCTATTCTAGCCAATTCATGCCTCATACCAGTGAAGTTACCATTCCTTAAGTTCAGGATCCTAGTCTCTGAATTAACTGTGTCACTCTCCATCTTAATAAAGAATTCTACCATATTATGGTCACTCTTCCCCCGGGGGCCTCGCACAACAAGATTACCGAATTAGTCCTTTCTCATTACACATCACCCAGTCTAGGATGGCCAGCCGTCTAGTTGGTTCCTCGATATATTGGTCTAGAAAACCTTCCCTAATACACTCCAGGAAATCCTCCTCCACCGTATTGCTACCAGTTTGGTTAGCCCAATCAATATGTAGATTGAAGTCGCCCATGATAACAGTTGAACAAATCTTTTGTTTGATGCTGTCCCCAACCTCACGACCACTGTTTGGTGGTCTGTACACAATTCCCACTAGCGTTTTCTGCCCTTTAGTATTCCGCAGCTCCACCCATACAGATTCCACATCATCCAAGCTAATGTTCTTCCTTACTATTGCGTTAATTTCCTCTTTAACCAGCAACGTTACCCCACCTCCTTTTCCTTTCTGTCTATCCTTCTTGAATGTCGAATACCCCTGGATGTTGAGTTCCCAGCCTTGGTCACCCCGGAGCCATGTCTTCGTGACGCCACTTATATCATATTCACTAATTGCGGCCTGTGCAGTTAATTCGTCCACCTTATTACGAATACTCCTCGCATTGAGGCACAGAGCCTTCAGGCTTGTCTTTTTAACACACTTTGCCCTTTTGGAATTTAGCTGTAATGTTGCATTTTTTGATTTTTGCCTTGGGTTTCTCTCCTCTCCACTTTTACTTTTCATCTTTCTATCTTTTGCTTCTGCCCTCATTCTTCTTCCCTCTGTCTCCCTACATAGGTTCCCATCCCCCTGCCATATTAGTTTAACTCCTCCCCAAAAGCACAAGCAAACACTCACCCACGTGCAGACCATCCAGTTTGTATTGGTCCCACCTCCCCCGGAACCGGTTCCAATGTCCCAGGACTTTGAATCTCTCCCTTCTGCACCACTCCTCAAGCGACATATTCAACTGAGCTATCCTACGATTCCTACTTTGTCTAGCAAGTGGCACTGGTAACAATCCTGAGATTATGACTGTCATGTATGTAACCACAATGTAACACCACTGTATTACTGTATACACTCAACCTAGATGCACACCTTGACCACAAGGGGTGAACTTGTGGGAGACACTCCTTACCTGATCACACAGGTATAAAATGCAGGTCCCATACTGGGTCATCATCTTTGGAATCCTGTGAATAAAGAGTTAAGGTCACCGAGTGACCTTGTCCCCAGAATGTGCCTCGTGTGGTTTCATACTGTAGAGTAAGAGTAAGGACTTTACATTGGCGACGGGAAACGGGAATTCACGACCCACGAGAATGGCCACCGGTAGCACAGAGGAACGGTACTGTGTTGGGGAAGACTGGGACGATTTTGTCGAGAGGCTTCAGCAAAGCTTCGTTACGAAAGAATGGCTGGGGGATGCAGCGGCCGACAAGCGAAGGGCTCATCTTTTAACCAGCTGCGGACCAAAGACTTATGCGCTCATGAAGGACTTACTGGCACCCGAAAAGCCGGCGGGCAAAACCTTTGAAGAACTCAGCAAATTGATCAGGGAGCACCTCAAATCGGCGAGTAGCGTACATATGGCCCGACACAGATTCTACACCCACCGACGTCGGGAAGGACAGAGCATACCGGACATCGTAGCGGACCTCCGGCTTTGGCCAGCCTCTGTAAGTTCACAGACGCCTGCAGGGGGGAGATGCTAAGCGACTTCTTTATCGAGGGCATCGGTCATGCGGGAATTTTCTGCAAATTAATTGAGACCAAGGATTTGACCTTGGAAGCGGTGGCTCAAATGTTCATGGCGGGGAAGGAAGAGACGAAAATAATATACACCGCAATTCTGCCTCAAACGCGGCGATGGATCAGGGAGTCAACATCATCAATGTGACTCAGAGCCCCGCAGGCAGGCAGGGGCAGTCTGACACTCCCCAGCAGCAATAGACCCCAGAGTAGGACTTCAACAGAGACAATGGCAGGCTGAACGGACATTCACGCCATCACAGTGGACAATGCGGCCCGGGATGGTGCCACTGACACCCACCAATAGGATACTTAAGAGCAGTCAAAGGGACAGTCAGTGAGGAATGCCTGGTCATAGTCCCTTTGTTCCCAACAATGGAAGCTTTAACTCATGCTGGAGGTGGGGGGAAAACACTCAGCTAGATCTTGCAGATTTCAACAGTTTGTGTGCAGGAATTGCAATCTCAGTGGCCATTTAGCTCGAATGTGCAGAAAGTCTTCAACCAGACTAATTTTTGAGGCGAATTTACCAGAAAAGAGTTCTTTGAGGCAGGATGACTTTTGGAGCAATTCGATGGACGCCGAGGTTCAGCGGGTCCATGTGGCGAATATTCACAGTTCATACACCAAAACGCCACCAATGACGATGAGGGTTTTATTCAACGGTATCCCAGTACGCATGGAGCTGGACACTGGAGCCAGCCAGTCACTCATGGGCGTTCAGCAATTTGAGAAGCTATGGCCACTTAAAGCCAGTAGACCCAAATTAGAAAGTATTGAGACACAATTACGGACTTACACTAAAGAAATTCATTCCGGTGCTATGCAGTGCGACGTTGGCTGTCACACACAATGGGGTAGTGAATCGACTGCCACTCTGGATTGTTCCAGGCAATGGTCCCGCACTGTTGGGGAGGAGCTGGTTAGCTGAGATGAACTGGAAATGGGGGGATGTTCATGCAATGTCATCTGTGGAGCGAAGTTCATGCTCTCAAGTCCTACAACAATTCGATTCACTATTCCAAACTGGCGTCGGGACTTTCAAAGGCACTAAAGTAGTGATACACATCACCCCGGATGCCAGGCCGGTGCACCACAAAGCCAGAGCAGTGCCGTATGTGATGCAGGAAAAGATCGAGAGTGAATTGGACCGGCTGTTGAGAGAGGGCATCATCCCACCTGTAGAATTCAGCAACTGGGCCAACCCCATCGTTCCCATCCTAAAAGTGGATGGCTCTGTCAGGATCTGTGGCGACTACAAAGCCACCATCAATCGGGTGTCCCTGCAAGATCAATACCCACTCCCGAGAGCGGAGGGCCTCTTCGCCACGCTGGCAGGCAGCAAGCTGTTCACCAAGTTGGACCTCACTTCAGCCTATATGACCCAGGAACTGGCCGACGAACCTAAACTACTGACCACCATCACCATACACAAGGGACTGTTCGTTTATAACAGGTGCCTGTTTGGCATTCGATCAGCGGCTGCGATTTTTCAACGAAACATGGAAAGCCTGCTTAAATCCATTCCTAGACGATCGTATTCCAGGACGACATCCTCATCACTGGTCGAGACACCGAGGAACACCTCCACAACCTGGAGGAGGTGCTACACCGACTGGACCGGGTAGGCCTGCGACTCAAGAAGTCTAAATATGTGTTCTTAGCTCCTGAGGTTGAGTTTCTGGCCAAGAGGGTTGCTGCAGATGGGATTCGGCCTACCGAATCCAAAACAGAGGCGATTCGATGAGCACCCAAGCCCGACAACACATCGGAGTTACGTTCATTCCTGGGACTGTTGAACTATTTCGGGAACTTTCTGCCGAACTTGAGCACGTTGTTGGAGCCGCTACACGTGCTGCTGCGTAAGGGTTGCGATTGGTTTTGGGGGGACTGTCAGGAACTGGTTTTTGATTGGGCGTGAAACCTACTTTGTTCAAACAAGTTGTTGGCTCTGTACGACCCCTGTAAAAAATTGGTTCTGACATGTGATGCATTGTCCTATGGGGTTGGGTGCGTGTTGCAGCAGGGCAATGCTGAGGGTCAACTACAACCTGTGGCTTATGCCTCCAGGTCGCTCTCTCAAGCAGAACGGGGATATGGGATGGTCGAGAAGGAAGCGCTTGCATGAGTCTATGGTGTAAGAAAAATGCATCAGTACCTCTTTGGTAGGAAGTTTGAATTAGAGACGGACCACAAGCCATTAACATCCCTGTTGTCAGACAGCAAGGCTATCAATGCCAATGCATCAGCTCGCATACAGTGATGGGCTCGCACGCTGGCTGCTTATGACTACTCCATCCGGCACCGTCCCGGCACTGAAAATTGCGCTGACGCGCTCAGCAGGCTTCCACTGGCCACCACTGAGGGAGCAGCGGAGCAAAGCACCGAGATGGTCATGGCTGTCGATGCCTTTGACAGCGCAGGCTCCCTCATCACAACCCGCCAGATCAAAATCTGGACAAACAGAGATCTCCTCCTATCCCTGATTAAGAAATGTATCCTGACTGGGGATTGGGCGCCCGCACACGGAGCATGTCCTGAGGATGTCAGACCGTTCCACAGACGGATGGATGAGCTCTCCATCCAAGCTGACTGCCTACTATGGGGCAGCCGAGCAGTTATGCCCCAGAAGGGCAGGGAGGCATTCATCAGGGAACTCCATAGCGAGCACCCAGGCATTGTGCTGATGAAGGCCATTGCCCGGTCACACGTTTGGTGGGCTGGAATTGATTCAGATCTGGAACACTGTGTTCGCAGGTGCACGACATGTGCCCAGCTGGGTAATGCCACCAGGGAGGCCCCGCTCAGCGTCATTCATGCATGTTGACTACACGGGCCCGTTCATTGGTAAGATGTTCCTTATTGTGGTAGATGCGTACTCGAAATGGATCGAGTGCATCATTCTGAATTCATGCACGTCATCTACCACCGTGGAAAGCCTACGTGCGATCTTTGCAACCCATGGTTTGCTGGACATCCTAATTAGTGACAATGGCCCATGTTTCACAAGCTACGAATTCCGAGAGTTTATGTCGGGTAATGGCATCAACCACGTCAGGACAGCGCTGGTCAATGGCCTCCAATGGCCAGGTGGAACGTGCGGTTCAAATCATTAAGCAAGGTATGCTCAGGATTCAAGGACCCTCCCTACAATGCTGCCTATCGCGTCTCCTGCTGGCCTATAGATCCCGACCGCACTCGCTCACGGGGGTCCCGCCCGTAGAGCTACTAATGAAATGGAAACTCAAAACTCGGTTGTCCCTCATTCACCCAGTCCTGACCGACATAGTTGAGGGCAAGCGCAAGTCACAAAACGAGCTGTTTAGTGTGTGTAGTGGGAGTCAGTGTTTTTGCTGGGTAATTTAAGGGTAACCAGTGGGATGGCAGGGCAGATCGTTCAAATGGAATGCAACACCTGTGCCATGTGGGAATTCCTGGATGCTTCCCGCAACGGGGATGGCCACATGTGCAGGAAGTGTCTCCAGCTCCTCCAACTCGAGCACCGAGTCTCGGAGCTTGAGCGAGGGCTGGAGGCACTGAGGAGCATCCGAGAGAACGAGAGGTACGTGGATAGCTCGATTCAGGCGTTGGTCACCCCACAGATTAAAAGGGTACAGGAGGATAGGGAATGGGTGACCATCGCACACAAGAGTATGGCGAGGCAGGTAGTGCAGGAGTCCCCTGAGGCTATCCCGCTCTCTAACCAGTACTCTATTCTGACTACTGACGAGGGCGGTGATGCCTCTGGGGAGTGCAGACAGGGCCAAGTCCACAGCACCATGGGTGGCTCAGCTGCACAGGGGGGGAGGAAGAAGACGGGAAGGCTATAGTGATAGGAGATTCAATAGTTAGGGGAGCAGATAGGCGCTTCTGCGGTAGCAAAAGTGACATCAGGATGGTGTGTTGCCTCCCTGGTGCAAGTGTCAATGATGTCACTGACCGACTGCAGGGCATTCTGGGGAGGGAAGCATAACAGCCAGTGGTTGTGGTCCACATTAGTACCAACGACAAAGGTAGAAAGAGGGGTGATGTCCTGGAAGCTGAGTTTAGGGAGCTAGGGGTAAAATTGAAAGCCAGGACCTCTAAGGTGGTAATCTCGGGATTACTGCCAGTGCCACGTACTAGTGAGGGTAGAAATAGGAAGGCTAGTCAGATAAATACGTGGCTGGGGCATTGGTACAGGAGGGAGGGCTTTAGTTTCCTGAACAATTGGGACCACTTCTGGGGTAGGTGGGACCTGTACAAGTCGGACAGGTTACACCTCAACAGAGACGGGACCAATGTTCTCGCGGGTGGTTTTGATAGTGCAGTTGGGAGGGCTTTAAACTAACTTGGCAGGGGGATGGGAACCCAGGCGAGGGCTCTGAACTAGTTAGAGTGGGTGAGAGCTCAGATGAACAGAACCCCAAGAAAGGATGCAAAAGGCAGGAAGCAACAGAGCAGAGTAGCACTGGGGTAAGTGTAAACCACAAGGTGATAGGAAGGGACAATTTGTTTGAATATAAAGGGGCTGCAGGAGGGGTCAAAACGAAAAATCATGGTTTAAAAACTAGTATTAAAACACTCTACCTAAACGCACGCAGCATTCGAAACAAAGTAAATGAGTAGACGGCACAAATCATTACAAATGGGTGTGATTTGGTGGCCATTACAGAAACGTGGTTGCAGGGTGGCCAAGACTGGGAATTAAACATACTAGGGTATCTGACAATTCAGAAAGATAGACAAGAAGGGAAAGGAGGTGCGGTAGCTTTGTTAATAAAGGATGATATCAGGGCAGTTGTGAGAGACGATATTGGCTCTAATGAACAAAATGTTGAATCATTGTGGGTGGAGATTAGAGATAGTAAGGGGAAAAAGTCACTGGTGGGCGTAGTTTATAGGCCCCCAAATAATAACTTCACGGTGGGGCGGACAATAACCAAGGGAATAATGGAGGCATGTGAAAAAGGAACGTCAGTAATCATGGGGGATTTTAACCTACATATCGATTGGTCAAATCAAATCGCACGGGGTAGCCTTGAGGAGGAATTCATAGAATGCATACGGGATTGTTTCTTAGTGCAGTATGTTACAGAACCTACAAGGGAGCAAGCTATCTTAGATCTGGTCCTGTGTAATGAGACACGAATAATAAACGATCTCCTAGTAAAAGATCCCCTCGGAATGAGTGATCACAGTATGGTTGAATTTGTAATACAGATTGAGGGTGAGGGTTTGAGTGTCTCAAACGAGCAAACTATGCTTAAACAAAGGGGACTACAGTGGGATGAGTGCAGAATTGGCTAAAGTAGACTGGGAACACAGACTAAACGGTGGCACAATTGAGGAACAGTGGAGGACTTTTAAGGAGCTCTTTTATAGTGCTCAACAAAAATATATTCCAGTGAAAAAGAAGGACGGCAAGAGAAGGGATCACCAGCCGTGGATAACCAAGGAAATAAAGGAGAGTATCAAATTAAAAACCAATGCGTATAGGTTAGTGGGAAACTAGAAGATTGGGAAAATTTTAAACGACAGCAAAGAATGACTAAGAAAGCAATAAAGAAAGGAAAGATAGTTTACGAAGGTAAACTTGCGCAAAACATAAAAACAGATAGTAAAAGCTTTTACCGATATATAAAACGGAAAAGAGTGACTAAAGTAAATGTTGGTCCCTTAGAAGATGGGAAGGGGGATTTAATGGGAAATGTGGAAATGGCTGAGACCTTAAACAATTATTTTGCTTCGGTCTTCAAGTGGAAGACACAAAAACAATGCCAAAAATTGCTGTTCATGGGAATGTGGGAAGGGAGGATCTTGAGACAATCACTATCACTAGGGGGGTAGTGCTGGACAGGCTAATGGATTTCAAGATAGACAAGTCCCCTGGTCCTGATGAAATGCATCCCAGGGTATTAAAAGAGATGACGGAAGTTATAGCAGATGCATTCGTTATAATCTACCAAAATTCTCTGGACTCTGGGGAGGTACCATCGGATTGGAAAGCAGCTGATGTAATGCCTCTGTTTAAAAAAGGGGGCAGACAAAAGGCAGGTAACTATAGGCTGGTTAGTTTAACATCTGTAGTGGGGAAAATGCTTGAAGCTATCATTAAAGAAGAAATAGCGGGACATCTAGATAGGAATAGTGCAATCAAGCAAACGCAACATGGATTGATGAAGGGGAAATCATGTTTAACTAATTTACTGGAATTCTTTGAGGATATAACGAGCCTGGTGGATAGAGGTGTACCGATGGATGTGGTGTATTTAGATTTCCAAAAGGCATTCGATAAGGTGCCACACAAAAGGTTACTGCAGAAGATAAAGGTACGCGGAGTCAGAGGAAATGTATTAGCATGGATCAAGATTTGGCTGGCGAACAGAAAGCAGAGAGTTGGGATAAATGGGTCCTTTTCGGGTTGGAAATCGGTGGTTAGTAGTGTTCCACAGGGATCGTTGCTGGGACCACAACTGTTTACAATATACATAGATGACCTGGAAGAGGGGACAGAGTATAGTGCAACAAAATTTGCAGATGACACAAAGATTAGTGGGAAAGTGGGTTGTGTAGAGGACACAGAGAGGCTGCAAAGAGATTTAGATAGGTTAAGCGAATTGGGCTAAGGTTTGGCAGATGGAATACAATGTCGGAAAATGTGAGGTCATCCACCTTGGGAAAAAAAACAGTAAAAGGGAATATTATTTGAATGGGGAGAAATTACAACATGCTGCGGTGCAGAGGGACCTGGGGGTCCTTGTGCATGAATCCCAAAAAGTTAGTTTGCAGGTGCAGCAGGTAATCAGGAAGGCGAATGGAATGTTGGCCTTCATTGCGAGAGGGATGGAATACAAAAGCAGGGAGGTCCTGCTGCAACTGTACAGGGTATTGGTGAGGCCACACCTGGAGTACTGCATGCAGTTTTGGTCACCTTACTTAAGGAAGGATATACTCGCTTTGGAGGGGGTACAGAGACGATTCACTCGGCTGATTCCGGAGATGAGGGGCTTACCTTATGATGATAGATTGAGTAGACTGGGTCTTTATTCATTGGAGTTCAGAAAGATGAGGGATGATCTTATCGAAACATTTAAAATAATGAAAGGGATAGACAAGATCGAGGCAGAGAGGTTGTTTCCACTGGTCGGAGAGATTAGAACTAGGGGGCACAGCCTCAAAATACGGGGGAGCCAATTTAAAACCGAGTTGAGAAGGAATTTCTTCTCCCAGAGGGTTGTGAATCTGTGGAATTCTCTGCCCAGGGAAGCAGTTGAGGCTAGCTCATTGAATGCATTCAAATCACAGATAGATAGATTTTTAACCAATAAGGGAATTAAGGGTTAAGGGGAGCGGGCGGGTAAGTGGAGCTGAGTCCACGGCCAGATCAGCCATGATCTTGTTGAGTGGCGGAGGAGGCTCGAGGGGCTAGATGGTTTACTCCTGTTCCTAATTCTTATGTATGTACCATGACCGTAATTCGAGGGGGAGGTGTATAGAAATAAATGATCCTTTATTCGTCCTCAATCACACCATGGGGCCCAAATGGCTTGAGGGCACTGTAATTGACAAAGAGGGGAATAGGGTCATCGTGGTAAATCAACAATGGTCAGATATGCCGTAAGCATCTGGACCAAGTTAAAAAAAAATTCAGCATCAACACTGGAGGAACCTGTAGAAGACCATAAATGGAGCTCACAACTCCACCAGTGAACGAGCAACAAGAGCAATCAGAAGAATGCACAGTCCCTGCGATCAGCCCGGACAGGCCGGAATCGCAACAAGTGCCAGACACTCACATCAGTGTCCAACAACCAGAGCCCCAACTGCGGCGCTCCACGAGAGAGCGTAGACCACCTGAAAGACTAAACCTATGATCCCAATAAGACTTTGGGGGAGGGAGGTGATGTCATGTATGTAACCACAATGTAACACCACTGTATCACTGTATACACTCAACCTAGATGCACACCTTGACCACAAGGGGTGAACTTGTGGGAGACACTCCTTACTTGATCACACAGGTATTAAAAGGGAGGTCCCACGCAGTGTCATCGTCTTTGGAGTCTTGTGAATAAAGAGTTAAGGTCACCGAGTGACCTTGTCCCCAGAATGTGCCTCGTGTAGTTTCATACTATAGAGTAAGGACTTTACAACTATCTTTGAGGTCGTACTTTTTAACTTAACTCCTCGCTCCTTAAATTCATCTTGTTGTACCTCATCCCGTTTTTTTACCTATATTGTTGGTACCTATTTGCACCATGGCAACTGGCTGTTCACCCTCCCACTCCAAAATGTCCTGCAATCGCTCCGAGACATCCTTGACTCTTGCACCAGAGAGGCAACATACCATCCTGGAGTCTCGATTGCGGCCGCAGAAATATCTATCGGTTCCCCTTCCAATAGAATCCCCTACCACTATAACTCTTCCACTCTTTTTCCTGCCCTCCTGTGCAGCAGAGCCACCCATGGTGCCATGGACTTGGCTGCTGCTGCCTTCTCCTGATGAGTCATCCCCCTCAACAATACCCAAAATGGTGTATCTGTTTTGGAGGGAGATGACCGCAGGAGACCCCTGCACTACCTTCCTTCCACTGCTCTTCCTGATGGTCATCCACTCCCTATCTGTCTGTGTAACCTTTACCTGCGGTCTGACCAACTCACTAAACATGCTATTCACGATATCCTCAGCATCGCTGATGCTCCAGAGTGAATCCACCCGCAGCTCCAGTGCCACAATGCGGTCTGTCAGGAGCTGCAGCAGGAAACACTTCCCGCACATGTAGTCGTCAGGGACACTGGAAGCGTCCCTGAGTTCCCACATAGCACAGGAGAAGCATAACACATGTCGGAGCTCTTCTGCCATGACTTAACCCCTAGATTAACTTAATTTGGCAACAACAATGATAAAGGTTACCTACTGATAAAGAAAAGAAAAACTGCTCACCAATCACCAGCCAATCACTCATCCCCTTAGCTGTGACGTCACCTTTTGATTTCTTTCTACTGCTTTGTTTACCTTCTGCTCCTGCAGCTGCACCGGCTGGCCTCACGAACTGCCGCCCGAACTCCTGCCTCTCCGACACTGCTCCTTGACTCCCCAGACTCGCGCTGGGCCTTTTATGGGCCTCACAAACTGCCGCCTGAACTCCTGCCTCTCCGACGCTGCTCCTCAACTCCCCGCACTCGCACTGGTCCTTTTACAGGCCTCATGTACTGCCGCCCGAACTCCCACCTCTCCAACGCTGCTCCTCGACTCCCTGGACTCGCGCTGAGTCTTTTATCGGCCTCACGAACTGCCGCCCAAACTCCCGCCTCTCCAACGCTAAGTTGGGAGGCACAGTAAGTAGAGTAGATTGAATTAGGAAGTTACTCTAAGACATAGACAGATTCAGTGAGTGGGTGATACTGTGGAAAATGGAGTTCAATGTAAGGACGTGCGAGGCTATACACTTTGAATCCAAGAAATGCAAACCGGGGTATTTTCTAAATGATGAGTAACTAGGAACTGTGGAAATTTAGGTGCCCATGTACACAGGTACAAATGACTGTGGACAGGTACAAATAGCAATCAAAAAGACTAATGGAATGTTGGCCTTTATCTCAATGGGGTTGAATACAAGGGATGAGGGTTAGAAGTTATGCTTCAGTTAAATATAGCCTTGGTCAGACCCGATCTGGGAGTGCTTCAATTCTGGGCACCGCATCTTAGGAAGGATGGGCTGGATTTTTCGGTCCTTCACGCTCTGGGTTTCATCCTGGAGCAGCGTGAAATGGGGCGGCGAGGTCTCCCACGTCCTGTTGCGAGCTTCGAGTCGGGTTTTGCGGCAGCGTTCAGCATCGCCTGGAAGAGCTGCGCTGGGTGTGCAACGCCTCTCATTGCGACACCGTCCGAGTTTTGACTCGAACCCGACCTATGTGGCCTGGGAAACCAAAGTGGTCCAGCCATGTCGACGGTGTGATGTAGGTACAGTGCTGTAAAAGGTCATTTTTTTAGCAATTTTTGTTGTGGTAGCATGGGCAATGTTTTGGGAATGTTTTTGTGTTTTTTTAAAGGTTTTTCCCCGACCCAAGGCTACTCTCGGAGCATACATGGCCCAGCACTTTAGTTTGTGAGTTTCCCATTTTTGCACCTCGAAAGTTGTCCAACAGGGCCCAGATGGTGATAATTCCTTTCAAAAGCACAACCTATTCCCGGCCGGTAACTTTCCCGCCCCGTCTCTGTTTTCATCCCAAAAACAGAAAAGCCTAAAATCCAGCCCGATATGTTGGCCTTGGAGGGAGTGCAGAGCAGATTCACAGGGAATGATAACAGGCGTTAAAGGGTTAAATTATGAGGAAATGTTGTATAAACGTGGTTTGTATTCCCTGTTGTATAGAAGATTGAGGGTGATCTAATCAAACTATTTAAAATGATAAAAGGATTTGATACGGTAGACAAAGAAAATCTATTTCCACTTGCAGGAGAATCCAGACCAAGGGGACACAATCTTGACATTAGAGCCAAGTCATTCAGGAATAAAATCATGAAGACATTTTTCACACAAAGGTTAGTAGAAATCTAGAACTCTCTCACCAAAAGGTTGTGCATACTGTGTCAATTGAAACTTTCATGACTGGTACACCCAGTATATAAAAAACATTCGGGCAATTTTGAAAACAAAACTCTGGGAAATTCCTTTCCACCTCCTAAGGCAATCAAGTAAGTTGCAGTATTCTGCAGCAACTTATCTTCTATAGCATGAGATGCCTCCACTGTCAGGAACTTGTCCAGCTCCTTTTAGAATACCTGTACTGAATCCATACTTACCATGCATTCTGGTAATCTATTCCAGAGGTCTATGACTTCCTGGCATCAAAATCAATTTCTATATTTTCATATTTTACACTCATGCTCCCAGACCTCTCCTCCCGATAGCTCAAATGATCTATCCACCTAAACATTCCTTTCATCATTTTAATACACTTGAATAATAACATCTTAAAGTCTATGGGATAGAATGTATTCGATAGTGTAGAATTTGTTCCATGGGGTAGAATTTGCCGGACCAATCCGTGCCCGAAACAAGCGGCCCCCGATCAATGGAAATTGTCTCTCAGGCTTGATCAGTAAATTCGCCTGTGCTGGGCAAGAATACACAGAGCCGTGATAAATGGTTCATTCTCTGGTTGGCAATCAGTAACTAGTGGGGTGCCACAGGGATCAGTGCTGGGACCCCAACTATTTACAATCTATATTAACGACTTGGAAGAAGGGACTGCGTATAATGTAGCCAAGTTTGCTGACGATACAAAGATGGGAGGAAAAGCAATGTGTGAGGAGGACACAAAAAATCTGCAAGAGGGCATAGATAGGCTAAGTGAGTGGGCAAAAATTTGGTAGATGGAGTATAATGTTGGAAAGTGTGAGGTCATGCACATTGGCAGAAAAAAAATCAAAGAGCAAGTTATTATTTAAATGGAGAAAGATTGCAAAGTGTCGCAGTACAGCGGGACCTGGGAGTACTTGTGCCTGAAACACAAAAGGATAGTATGCAGGTACAGCAAGTGATCAAGAAGGCCAATGGAATCTTGGCCTTTATTGCAAAGGGGGTGGAGTATAAAAGCAGGGAAGTATTACTACAGCTATATAAGGTATTGGTGAGGCCACACCTGGAATACTGCGTGCAGTTTTGGTTTCCATATTTACGAAAGGATATACTTGCTTTGGAGGCAGTTCAGAGATGGTTCATTAGGTTGGTTCCGGGGATGAGGGAGTTGACTTATGAGGAAAGGTTGAGTAGGTTGGGCCTCTACTCATTGGAATTCAGAAGAATGAGAGGTGATCTTATTGAAATGTATAAGATTATGAGGGGGCTTGACAAGGTGGATCCAGAGAGGATGTTTCCACTGATGGGGGAGACTAGAACTAGAGGTCATGATCTTAGAATAAGGGGCTGCCCATTTAAAACAGAGATGAGAAAAAATTTCTTCTCTCAGAGGGTTGTAAATCTGTGGAATTCGCTGCCTCAGAGAACTGTGAAAGCTGGGACATTGAATAAATTTAAGTCAGAAATAGGCAGTTTCTTAAATGATAAGGGGTTATGGGGAGCGGGCGGGGAAATGGAGCTGAGTCCATGATCAGATCAGCCATGATCTTATTGAATGGCGGAACAGGCTCGAGAGGCTGCATGGCCTACTCCTGTTCCTATTTCTTATGTGCTTATGTTCTTATGTCAATATATTTTTTTGGATAAGGGTATCAAGGGTTGTGAAGAAAAGGTAGATACATGGAGTTGAGGTGCACATTAGCCATGGCTGGCTGAAGGGACTGAATGGGCTACTTGTAAGTTCCTATTCTGACTGGGTTCCCATCCTCCATCCTCCTTAAATTTTAGCTCGTCCATAACTCTGCTACCCATATACTGCACCAAGTCCTGCTCACTCATTACCCTTGTCCTCATTAACCTACATAGGCTGTATTATGCCTGCATATAAGGTAAGTTGTTTAGTGGTCTTCAGGGCCAGACATATATCAGTTTAAACTAAATTGTAAAGCACTTCATTTAGATTACTTGTTCGAGTCACTGATCTGTGACAGATCTTGTTTATAGAAAAACAGAACCTGGGGGGAAATGGGGGGAAAGGGTTAAGGTGATATTAAGTGAAGGATTAGGTGAAGAGATCAACCACTTAAACCAACATTCCTGGCTGCAGGTTAGGACTGAACAAACTGTCTAGAGCAATTTGTAAAAAAAAGGGCACATTTTTGTGATAACATCTTAAAAGTGGAGAATTCTTATTATCTTCAAGAGGACTACATTGATTATTAAAATTGGTGGTTTTACATTTATAATGTTTTTTGATGGTTACAAAATCCATTTAATAACTCATCTAATAATTTCAATAATAGTTAGCCTGAATTTAAATATTGCAAAAGCCCTTATATTTTCATTACCCTTAACTATAGCTTGGAGCAGTGTAACTGAATAATCAAATGGGACTACCTTAATTACAGGAATTATGAGCTTTTTTATTTCAAGAAAACAGTTTTGAATCACATTCCTGGAGGCTCATGATGTTTGACAACAATATAAAAGCTGTCAAGGGCCAAGATTGGCTCACACTGTGTCACCATCACTGACTGAGAATTAAAAGCTTTAAATGGAATTAAATGGGATTTTTGATTGTCAGTGCGGATACATCTGTCAGCAAACTGAGCAATTATTACTTCGCACTGTTTATCTCCAGAAACACATCAGGCGAAAATGAAGTAGACAGCATTAATCTGGCAAGTGCACCTCCACTCGAAGAAAATCGGAAATCATAAATCAGCCCCTGGGTGCATTCATCATGGATTATGTGATCCTGATTACTCATTTGGCTAAAAGCAGTTTTTAATTTAAGACATTTTCCCACACTTGATTCCCTTCAAAAAAACCTTGGCAGGGGTGCATCCTGATACAAGCGCTGACCCTGCTAAAGTTTGCGGGATCAGGAGGCGATTGCCCCATTTACATAGATTGTGCGCATCTCTGTGATATTAGGAACACATCTCGGGGACTTGCCAACCTCAACATGCCAGAAACTCCAATGACTGCTGCAGTGCTGCATTAAAAAAAAATTCAACCAAAATCGACCATATTCGGCCTTTGTTCGGCTGATAGGCCTCTCCCCACTGTATTACCCAGCTGCCTGCCTGACCTGTTCGATCTGCTCCTCGGCCACGAATGTGGAAGCTCCTGATGTGAAAGGAGTCCCTGTACCTCAGTCCCGGCTCCATACTCATTGTTGGCCTCATAAGGGGCACGTGGAGGTCCATTAGAACCTTGATCTCAGGCCGAGATCTAGTGCATTTGAATCCTGGCCTTTTTCCGGCCAACCCGCAGGAGTTGCAGTGGAAGTGAAGCAGAAGGACCCAGGATTTTCAGTCCCGACTGACGAGTGCTGTTCATTTTACAGTTTCGTCCAGCTGAGAAGTCAGCAGAGGAAATCAGAGCCTCCTCTGAAATGTTTGATACCAATGCAATAACTCAGTTAATGGGAGAGTAGCATGACTGGAAATTTATTTTGGAAGATTCCTCTCTAATCCCCTCGGACAACCAAAACCAGTGCAGGAAATCACATTGATCATGTGTACACTTACCTTTCATATGATGTGATCTGTACCCCTGCCAAGAACCAGTCCAGCTTCCTTTTGAAGGCGTGTAGAGTCAGCATGCACTGCACAACAACAACTTGAACCTTTAATATAGCAAAGCATCTCAAGGCGCTTCACAGGAGCATTATCAAACAAAATTTGAGACTAAGGCACATAAGGACAGGTGACCAAAATGTTAGTTAAAGAGGTAGGATTTAAGGAGCATCTTAAAGGAGAAGAGAGATAGATAGGTGGAGGGAATTCCAGAGCTTAAGGCCTATGCAGTTGAAGGCATGGTCGCCAATGGTGGTGTGACTAAAAGGAAGCACAAGGGGCCAGAATTGGAGGAACTCAGAGATCTGGAAGGGTTGTAGGGCTGGAGAAGGTTTCAAAGATAGGGAGGGGTGAGGCCAGGGATGGATTTGAAAACAAGGATGAGAATTTTAAAATCGAGATGTTGCTAGATCAGGAGTCAATGTAGATCTGTGAGCACAGCTACATTGACTCCTGGTCTAGCAACACCTCGATTTTAAAAAAGATGATGGGTGAATGGGACTTGGTGTGAGTTAGGATACAGGTAGCAGAGCTTTGGATGAGCCCAAGTTCACGGAGGGTGCAAAGTGGGAGGCCGGCCAGGAGACCATTTGAATAGTCAAGTCTAGAGGTAACAAGGGCATGGATAAGGGCTTCAGTAGTAGATAAGCTGAAGTCGGGTCAGAGATGGATGATGTTATGGAACTAAAAGTAGGCAATCTTGGTTCATACACCCCACCCATAACTTATTCCTCCCACCCCTCAACTCCTGGACTTACCTTAGAGCCACTGCCAGTGAGGCAAGTAACCCAAAATTGAAGTCTTCACAAAGGAGAGCTTGCTGTGGACCAGCACAGGCAACTTGTGCTGAATTTACTGATCAAGCCTGAGAGACAATTTCCATTGATCGGTGGCCGCTTGTTTCGGGCACGGATTGGTTGGGCCAAATTCTACCCCATAGAACAAATTCTACGCTATAGAATACATTCTACCGCATAGACTTCAAGATGTTATTATTCAAGTTTATAAACTGATGAAAGGATTGTTTAGGTGGATAGATCATTTGAGCTATCGGAAGGAGAGGTCTGGGAGCATGAGTGTAAAATATGAAAATATAGAAATTGATTTTGATGCCAGGAAGTCAGACCTCTGGAATAGATTACCAGAATGCATGGTAAGTATGGATTCAGTACAGGTATTCTAAAAGGAGCTGGACAAGTTCCTAACAGTGGAGGCATCTCATGCTATAGAAGATAAGTTGCTGCAGAGTACTGCAACTTACTTGATTGCCTTAGGAGGTGGAAAGGAAATTCCCAGAGTTTTTTTTTTCAAAATTGCCCTAATGTTTTTTATGGGTATCATTCCTCACTGGGTGTGCCATTCACTGCTTCAATGCCAGGCCTTTGAAAGGCTTGGACCAAGGATATTTTTAGCCTAGGAGTCCCCACTCCTGGTCACGCATCCTCTGACACAGATAACCTTGTAAGATGTGGACAGAGGTTCTGACCACTATAAGAACCCAATGTATACTGGCAGCAGATGGGATCTTATGTATCTAGATCCTGTGAGCCAGTCCTCCTGAACATTTGGAAGGGCCATGGAATTTTGGTTCCATCCAGTCTTACTGATCATTAACTTTAAACATTCGTACAGAAGAATAACACTTAAGGGGAGAAATTCAGTAGTGCTCCATTTGGGGTGTTAATTTTTCTAATTTTGAAAAGTTAGCACCAGGCGCAAACGAATCCTAACTTCTTCTAAATTGGGCTTTAGCGCCCAAGGAAGCAACGTAAATGAGGCACTATTGACCTCAATAGGGTGCTGCAGGGACGTTAACAGCAGAGCGCTATCCAATTTCAGGTGACTTGTATTCAGCAATTATCCTTCAATCCTTCACACTGGCTCTTAAAATGGAGGTTATATTGAGCTGTCGTTGGTCATTTTCACCAGTGCTGCATTTGAGGGAGAGCTGAGAGCAAGTGGGAGAAGTTTCTGGAATGGCTGCTGCAAATCTATCTGAAAGGGAGAGGGCATGGCGATTTCATGATATGGCATTGGTAGGGGCAGTTAAGAGAAGGAGGTATGCACTCTTCCCGGCAACTGGAAGGAGGCCATTGCAAAGGGTCTTCAGGGCCATGTGGAGGGAAGTGGCACAGGAGGTGTCGGCCAGCACTGTAGTGGATCAAACCCTCACACAGTGCCGGAAGAAGTTCAACAACCTCAGTCGGGTGGTCAAGGACAGTACATGCTAACATACCTCCTACATACCAGTCTCTGAACCTCTGTCTATGCACACTGCACAAACCACCATCCCCCACCACTCACCTACCAAACATGTGCAGCGACTCAAACTCACATCCTCATCTCACACATTGCCTACATTCACTGCTATTCAATGAAGGCAGGCATATCTCCCACATACACAACTGGACTCTTACTCACATAAATTCCTTTCTTTTGCAGGCCAAGATGGCACATAATTGGAGGGAGTAGGAGTGGACTGGCGGGAGTGCACCTCAGCTGCAGGAGCTGTCCGACCTGGAGGAGCGAGTGCTGCGGCTCATTGGCCCGCAGGTGGTGGGCACCATGGCAACAACAATATCTTTATGCCCTCTCCTTTTCTCATCCCACTTCCTCCTCATACTAGACGGCTTTATCATTTTTCAGCTCCTGTTTGTCTTCCTTGCTCCATTTCTGCCCTCATCTTAATGCGAATCTTGTGCCATTTATGTTTTCAGATAATCAGCAAGCAGATGAGCAGCCTGTACCTGAGCCACCACCCCTACCATGATAGTGAAGAGGGAGAAGAGGAAGAGGATCCAAGCACCGTGCCACTGCATTTCTCACACACAGGCACCAGCTCAGAGACTGGCACTACACGGTCCTTAGAGGTTACCATAGCAGAGGGGTCTGCACTGGGTGATGTACCGGGTCTTAGTGGGCTGCAGCAACGTCAAGGGGAAAGGGTAGCTCAGGATCCAGTTCCCCGGAGGGAGAGTTCGCGTACGACTTCTGCTGCACAGGACTCAGAAGAGGACCTCGGTGGGGAGGCATTCACAAGAAGGGTGATGGCCATGCTCTCCGACATGATAGGTGCAATGGCAAGGGTGCCTGAGAGCTTTGCCGCACTGGTAAGGAGCGAGGAGTCTGCCTCCAACATTGCACAGAGCTCTATGCACACCACGGTGTCATGTATTCAACTGTCATTGTAACCCATGTATAAACTGACCTAAGTTGTACACCGTGAGAACATTGACCACTAGGTGGTGAACTTGTGGGAGACACTCCTAAGCTGGACTTTCAGGTGTAAAAGGAGAAGCTCCACCCACCTTCATCACTTCAGTGCTGGCGAATAAAGGTTACTGGTCACAGAGTGATCTTCTCTCAAGTATGGGCCTCGTGTGCATTTATACTGTATAGTAAGGACATATTACATGGAGCCCACCATATCCAGTCTGCAGATGATGATGGACTCCCAGAGAGACCGTGTGGATCCAAACCTCATGACATGTGTCATGGGTGATGTGGCAGTTTCTATTGCAGCACAAGCAGAAGCAACAGTCTTTGTGTTGTAATGCAGACAGTGGTTGGTGGCATAGAAGCTCAGACTGCTCTCATGCAGTTTCAGCTAGATGCCATGCAATGTCTTGGAGCTGTCATGCAGTTAATGGTTGGTGGCATTGTGTCTCATATTGCTCTCATGCAGTCTCAGTTGAATGTCATGTGTGCTCTGACTCTTGCCATGCTACTGGGTCCACTACAGTCGTCTGGATATCTCACAGTGTCGCGTCAGGCCAACATTCTGTGCTCCAGCAGATTGGTGGGGTTGTTGAAGTGCTGCCCCAGGGGTGTGTCAGTGGGTCAGTGGAGCAGGAACCTGTTGCCCTCTCTCAGGATGACAGCATTCCTGTGCCCACCAGTGCCACTTGCCCATTGCACTTGTTGCTGCCTATCATTCAGCCAGCCCAGATTGCCACCGCCCAGCCTGCAGTCTACAGCCGGGCCTCCCAGGCCCAGAGCTGTTCGAGGGTGTCCTGCAAGGCTATCCGTAGTCTCTGGCCCGGACACTCAGCAGCCTTCCGCCAGCTGTGCTGCAGCCACAGGTGACGCACTGCGAAGGAGCTTTAGAATGGTAAATTGAGCATTAAGAAAGGATATAAGGTATTGAAAAGGGTGATTTTTAAACATAATTGTTGCTTATGATAGTGTTCAATAGTATAAAATAAATTGTTATTGAAATGTTGCATATTTGGTGGTGTCTCTCATTTCAGCTTGGAGGCTGTAGTATGGAAGGGGAAATGGATGTGCTGATGGGGACGTGCAGAGCAACTGGGAAGTGGGCTGGAATTTACTGGCACCAAAGTCTGAAGAGCCGGTCGCAGAATGGCGATTGAGTGGCTGCCTCCTCCGTTGCTGCTTCCTCTGTCGCTGCTGTTGCTGCTCCTGCTCCTCCTCATCCTCCTCCTTGTCCTTCTCCTGCTCCTCCTCTTGCTCCTCCTCCTGCTCCTCCTCATCTTCCTCCTCCTGAGGTGGTGGAGCTATGATGGTGACAATGGCTGTGTCCTCATGATGGCCAAGTTGTGCAGCATGCAGCAGACGACGTTACAAAGGGACACCCGCTCAGCCGAGCACTGGAGGACTCCTCCCGAGCGGTCAAGACAACGGAGCCATTGCTTGGGCACTGTGATGGTCAGCTCAATGATGTCCCTGGTGGCAGCATGGCTCACATTATATGAGTGCTGGGCAGGAGAGTTGGGGTTGCGGAGGGGAGTCATGAGCCAGGTGGAGAGCGGATAGCCTTTGTCAATGAGCAGCCAGCCATGAGCTTGATGTGGTGGCTGGAACAGAGCTGGCGCAGGATGAATGCAACATGGCTGCTGCCAGGCTAGCAGGCATTGACGGTGAGGATTCGCTGTATGTGGTCACACACCAACTGCACATTCACTGAGTGGTAGCCTTTGCGGTTATGGAATACCTCAGGATTGTTATCCAGTGCCCACAAAACGACGTCGGAGGTCGAGTGCCAACATAGCCCCCATGAAACGATATAAATGTTGTACTTTCAAATCAGCCCTCAATGAAAGTCATGAATGTTTAACAGGCAGAACACTCTTTCAACTGAAAAGCACTGAAATCTGTCAAAATGCCTGTCTGCCTATGTAAAAGTAAGCACCAACCAGTTTCGGCTGACTAACAATTTTTCCGAAGCTGGCTCTTTATGTAGCACCCTCCAGCGACTCCCGACTGAAACACGACAGCTGAAGCTGTTGTTGTCAGCATCAGGCGGGAACACAGGGGCGAGGTCAAATATAGTTTCTGGAGTAGTAATGGGGTGCTGCGCATGGCGATGATGTCATAATCGCCGAGCACAGCCAAGCGGGGCGCTATGTGTTAGCGCTATCACACAGCCCCCGCCCAATTTAGTGGGAGGCACCGTTCTCGCCGTGCCCAGGTAAAAACTCATTTGTGCCCCATTAGCATCACCTGGGTGCACTAACGGAAGGCACAGACTACCCCAATTTTTCCCCCTTAAATATGCTGGCTCCCTACCCCAGAAGATTGAAACGCTTCACTACAATTTTCTAATATTTTGGCTATCTTTGTCCCCTGTAGAACATTTTTAGTATGTGCTATTTTTAAATGGCAAAGCCTATTTTAACATACTGATACAATTTCTATTGTCCTTTGTGTCATGTATTCAACCAGCATTGTAACCCATGTATAATCTGACCTAAGCTGTACACTGTGAGAACAATGACCACTAGGTAGGAGACACTCCTAACCTGGGCCTTCAGGTACAAAAGGGGAAGCTCCACCCACCTTCATCACTTGGAGTGCTAAGGAATAAAGGACAGGCCACAGACTGACCTTCTCTCAAGCATGGGCCTCATGTGCATTTATACTGTATAGTAAGGACCTATCACTTTGCATCTCTCAACATGATAGAAACCTTGTTAACTTTTCACATACTCATTGCCCAATTCTTTTTTGTTAGTGCAAATCATTTAGCTGCATTAAACATGTCTCCATTATGACTTCTCTTTAGTTGCCATTTTATGATAAAGTCATGTTCATTTGCATAGGTCAAGTGGTTGGAATCTACTTGGTTGAACAGTTACTTTCAATATTTCCAATTTGGATGCTTTAACTTGCCACCTCTCCTAGGTTAGATGCTGTGAATCAGAAGATGCAGTGCTTGGTGGTACAGTTATGTGGTTATTGCTGGAGTACTGCATAAAGTGCCCTCAGCTGACACTCAAAATATCTGCCCTTGTATCTCCTATCTGCAGTACTGTCAGCACTTGAGTAATCTTGTCTGTTTTTCCCTGCTACTACTTTCCACACTTTTAACTGTCACTTATGATTAAATATGCCTCCCTCAAAGCTAAGCAGATATGTCTCACGTGGTTCAGATTACAACTGGCTAAGGCCCAAGATTTCACTTCACTTTCCAATAGCTTCTTATTTGCTGTTGGGTCATCCATCTCTTTAATGGAAAATAACAAAGCCAAAAGGACATAGATGTTTTTCCCCTTCACTATGATCACTGAGATTAGTCATTTCCCTGACCATTTTTGCATACATATTTTAACCAGCTTAGTGATAAATTTTACCAACAAATTTATTTTACTCTTTTTAGATCCATGACTTTGGTCAAATTTTTAAAGCCCGGAGGCCATAATGAGGCTAAGATTTCCCTTCTCCATTTTAATTACTAGCCAGAAATAGGCTTATAAATTTCCTGGCTGTTAAGTCAAAAGCAGCAGCTTTGTAATTGGCCAAAATTACCCAATTAAGTGCTCAGTTCATGACAGTTAATGAGTCACACAAGAGTGATGTTATTTATTTCAAATAATTTGGGGAAATTTACCCTGGAGAAACGGGGTAACGATAATATGAGAACATGACTTTCAATTAGTATATTCCATTCAAGAAATATAAAACTACTCGCTTTGAATTGATACAGTCAAGTATAACAATATGAGCATTGTGTCTATTGGTGCTCAGGAGTTTTGAAGTGGACCATTCAGTATAAGGATAATTAATGGCTCATTATGGTCCATTTAGAGATTGATAATCTCCAGTCTCCATAGTTTTAGATTGATGACCTTTTTTGTCCACAATTACAGGTTGCTATTTTGTCACGTGTATTTCTGAACAAGCCTACTTTGGAATAGATGAAATCAATGCGAGTACAGACTTTGTTAGAAAGGTTGAAGCAACAGAAAATTCAGAAAGCAAAGAGGACAAGCATTTGTTTTCAATCTCAGTTTTGCCTTCCCAAACAATTGGGGATTTATAAAAGCTAAGGTCAAAAACTAAAGCCAGGAAATCAAAGCTATGAGCCTCACTTCACTGCAATGCTTCCCTTGCACTGATTCATCCCGACCTACCTACAATTAAACTCTAATTACACATGTGCCTTCTACCAAATAAAATGTAAGAAATAATGGGGTACAACTTCTGCAGGGTTACCCCGATCATTTGCTGTAACTTCGGCATAAGATTGGCATCATCATCATAGGCAGTTCCTCAAAACGAGGATGACTTGCTTCCACGTCAAAAAAGGGTAAGTTCACATGTTCCAGTGAAGTACCTAAGATTCCAGGTCCTGAACTACATCCTGAAGGGGTGGAAGATGCCTGTGCATGTATTTTTTTAACATGTGGTGGCTGTTGCACACCAGCCACAGGCTTCACAGAGCTAGGTCTTGGTCCAGTGGCAAGGTGTACCCAAGACGACTGGAGACCTGCTCTGCTGCACGGACCTGGTGCGCACACATATTGCAGTGTGGGCTGGCCCGTGCTGCTCCTGGGCCCTTGGCCCCGAATTCACGCCTCTCCTGGGTCCCGATCACATCCCTCTACATTCTCTCGCCGCTCCTTTGCCCTGACCTCGCCGCTCCTGCTGTACTTGCCCGCGCTCCAATCACCGACCTGGATTTTGATGATGTCAGTCTTCACTGCCGTCGCAGCTCCTGCTGCTCCTTGGAGTAATATGCCTCCATGCTGCTCCCAGGCCGCTGCTTGCCACTCCTTTTATGGCCCCGACCTGCCGCTGGTGTTGTCACGCAGGTTGTGGCCTCCACGCTGCTCCCAGGCTGCTGCTCATAGCTCCTTTTATGGACTGGACCTGCCCTTGGCAGAAACCCCAGCAAAAAGGCATAAACAGCTGTTTATGCTATTTTGCTGGCTCTTCTTCTGATCTTCCACCAAACTCATAACAGTAGATTGGGAGAGCGCCCAGGAAATTAGTGCCACATGACCTTCTGCTGCTATGGGTCAAAGCATAGATGGCAAGGGTTCTTGGAATGAAAAAAACTTGTGCAAAAGAGTTATTTCTCTGAAAAGCTAATGGCAGAAATAATCTAGAGAAAATACTAGAAGTACACAGCTGATTCATCAGCATCTGAAAAGAACAGAGATGCAGTAAAGTATTAGGTGTACACATTTCTTCAGAACTTGTTTCAAATTTCCAGAATTTGCAATTTGCATTTTTAGGCTGGATTTTCCTTCAGTTTTGCCCCTTGGGGTGAGTATGGCTGTGATCCCCACCTATTATCCTGGGTTGAGCTGCCACAAGGCTGGGTCTTGTGGTATCTCTGCTGCACAGAAGAATCCACCACTGCCAGCTAGAAATATACAGTGGTGCTGCACGAAAGGGAGGCGAAGGGGGCTTTAAAGTGGACAGAAATCCGTGAAGACTGAACTGAAATTTTGTCGAATAGCTCTGGATGAGTCTACAAATAAGAAGACAGAAAATAACGAAAGTGGGGCATAATCAGTTTTTTAAAAATTCAGTCTCCTGCCCTTCTAGTGTTACTTGGGGTTGGCGGGAAGGCGGGAAAATTGGCTAGTTAAAGCACCCCAAGCACACCATCATTTAAATGTGACAGGGAAGTCAAGGGGCAGGCATCTGAGACCTCTGCTGGGTTGGGGGGAGGGAGAGGAAGAGGAGAATCTTAGTTGGTGGGGATCTGGTGGTAGGCCTCCCTACCGCATTGTCCTTGGTCTATTGCTATTGGTTTCAGGTTGGTAAAAAGGAGGAAAATCCAGTTTTTATCTCCGAATAATGTACTGACCTGGTGACAACAGACCTAAGTGAAAGAATTCCCTTCTCATCTCAATTTCTTGAAACATAGAAACATAGAAACAAAGAAAATAGGTGCAGGAGTAGGCCATTCGGCCCTTCGAGCGTGCACCACCATTCAATAAGATCATGGCTGATCATTCGCCTCAGTACCCCTTTCCTGCTTTCTCTCCGCACTCCTTGATCCCTTTAGCCGTAAAGGCCATATCTAACTCCCTCTTCAATATATCCAATGAACTGGCATCAACAACTCTCTGCGGTAGGGAATTCCACAGGTTCACAATTCTCTGAGTGAAGAAGTGTCTCCTCATCTCAGATCTAAATGGCTTACCCCTTATCCTAAGACTATGTCCCCTGGTTCTGGACTTCCCCAACATCGGGAATATTCTTCCTGCAACTAACCTGTCCAGTCCCATCAGAATTTTATATGTTTCTATGAGATCCCCTCTCAACCTTCTAAACTCCAGTGAATACAGACCCAGTCGATCCAGTCTCTCCTCATATGTCAGTCCTGCCATACCTGGAATTAGTCTGGTGAACCTTCTCTGCACTCCCTCAATAGCAAGAACGTCCTTCCTCAGATTAAGAGACCAAAACTGAACACAATATTCCAGGTGAGGCCTCACCAAGGCCTTGTACAACTGCAGTAAGACCTTCCTGCTCCTAAACTCGAATCCCCTAGCTATGAAGGCCAACATACCATTTGCCTTCTTCACTGCCTGCTGTACCTGCATGCCAACTTTCAATGATTGATGTACCATGACATCCAGGTCTCGTTGTACCTCCCCTTTTTCTAATCTGCCGTCATTCAAATAATTCTGACTTCGTGTTTTTGCCACCAAAGTGGATAACCTCACATTTATCCACATTATACTGCATCTGCCACATGTTTGCCCACTCACCTAACCTGTCCAAGTTCCCCTGCAGCCTTTTAGTGTCCTCCTCACAGCTCACACCGCCACCCAGCTTGGTGTCATCTGCAAACTTGGAGATATTACACTCAATTCCCTCATCCAAATCATTAATGTATATTGTAAATAGCTGGGGTCCCAGCACTGAGCCCTGCGGCACCCCACTAGTCACTGCCTGCCATTCTGAAAAAGACCAGTTTCTCCCGACTCTCTGCTTCCTGTCTGCTAACCAGTTCTCTATCCACGTCAGTACATTACCCCCAATACCATGTGCTTTAATTTTTCACACCAATCTCTTGTGTGGGACCTTGTCAAAAGCCTTTTGAAAGTCCAAATGCACCACATCCACTGATTCTCCCTTGTCCACTCTACCAGTTACATCCTCAAAAGATTCTAGAAGATTTGTCAAGCTGGATTTCCCCTTCATAAATCCATGCTGACTTGGACCGAACCTGTCACTGCTTTCCAAATGTGCTGCTATTTCATTGTTAAGAATTGATTCCAACATTTTCCCCACTACTGATGTCAGGCTAACTGGTCTATAATTCCCCGTTTTCTCTCTCCCTCCTTTTTTAAAAAGTGGTGTTATATTAGCTACCCTCCAGTCCATAGGAACCGATCTAGAGTCGATAGCCTGTTGGAAAATGATCACCAATGCATGCACTATTTCTAGGGCTACTTCCTTAAGTACTCTGGGATGCAGACTATCAGGCCCCGGGGAGTTATTGGCCTTCAATCCCATCAATTTCCTATACACAATTTCCTGCCTAATAAGGATTTCCTTCAGTTCCTCCTCCTCACTAGACCCTCGGTCCCCTAGTATTTCCGGAAGGCTATTTGTGTCTTCCTTCGTGAAGACAGAACCAAAGTATTTGTTTAACTAGTCCGCCATTTCTTTGATCCCCATTATAAATTCACCTGAATCTGACTGCAAGGTACCTAATCTTTTCACTAATCTTTTTCTCTTCACAAAGTTTCCTCTTCGTGCTGTAATCTCACATTTTGGATTCAGTACAAAATACATTCTTTTGGAACAGAAAAAGCAGATGAAGTTCGACTAGGCCACAGCTTTCAGTCTTAACTACCAGTAATTTACTAGCATTTTAACTACCTGTAAAATATGAACATATTAGTAATTTACCTCACATTGCATCATTCTCCTGGTTTCCAATATCACTTTTGAGAATTCAGTAGAACCAAAAGAACAGCTCGCCATGGCTGTACCAGTCACTAATGACTTCAACTTGCCCTTCAAAGAGAGGTAATGCCTGCTTATATCCAGCATTAACCTGATCACCTCAATACATTTAGCTGGCTTCAATAATGCTTACTTTCTTCCAACTTTAGATTCAGAATTTGGTTTGGTGCTTGTCTCAACTCGCAACATGGCTGACATGACTCAGTGGCACAAACTGCCAAGTATGATGCTCCTGTGTACAAGCTTTAATGCACAAGGTAATTAATCCGATGGCATTACAATGGAGAATGAGCTGACCTGAAAGTAGATTGGTTGAGATGCGACACTTTGCATTTATGTAGCACTCAATATTTAGACAAAAGTCACAGAGCATTGCAGAGATATAAGAAGGGAATAGATGGACCTACATAAGAACATAAGAACATAAGAAATAGGAGCAGGAGTAAACCATACAGCCCCTCGAGCCTGTCAGTTTTATATAGCAAATGGCTGGAGAAAACAGGTATCAGAGAAACATATCCATCCAAACATCGTTCGTAGAAATGAATTATCAGTCGGTAAAGATTGTATCATGTGGGGTGCAAGAGTAATTATCCCAAATAAGTTCAGGTCCAAATTGTTAGGAGATCTTCATGATTAGCACTGGGAATGTGCTTGACCAAGAGTTTTGATCGCAGTTACTTATGGTGACCAGGTTTAGATAAAAATATAAGTACATCATTAGTGTACAACATGTCTATCAGTAAGCAAGAATCCACCATCAGTACCATTACAGCCATGGAAATGTCCTCCCAAGGTATGGAAAAGCTTACATGTAGATTTTGCTGAGCTGGAAGGGCAATAATTGGTCAGTGTAATTGATAGTCATTCGAAGTGGATAGAAATGTTTCTGATGCAGAAAATAACAAGTAAAACAATAGACAATTTGTGAAGATTGTTTTCTTCATATGGCCTCCCAGAAGAAATTGTGCCTGATCATTATCGTTGGACCTTACTTTGGGATCGAAGCCACTTCCCTGTTGTTGCCCTGCTCGCTGTATATGTTACATAAACTAGCAAATTTTCTGATTACTTATTGGAATACTCCTCATACAACTACTGGTAGAACATCCAGCAGAGTTGTTTCTCAAACGACAGCCACAAACCAGGTTCTCGTTGTTAAAGCTAAACTTGGCACAGTCAGTCGAAGAGAAACAATTAAGACAGAAAGAGAATCATGATAGAGATAGAGTAAGAGAGAAGTGTGAAATTGAATTAGAAGATTAGAGTGAAGAACCATCAGTATAATTGGTTAAAGTGGTTACCAGGAAGAGTAGTGAAGATATGTGGCCCTAGAACATATTTGGTCAAGATGTTTAATCACGGAAAGAATAGGTTTGTTCACATTGATCATATTTTACCTACAAATGTGGAAGGAGCTGAAAGTTGGAATGATTCTATTATTTTTGTTGAGTCAGATAGTCTTGTTACAAGTAGAGTACCAGGAGCAAATCCTACATCAGACGTACTAGAAACAAGTCCAAGAGAAAGTCAGAATTTAAGTCTGAGTCCAAATCAGGCAGACAAACAGTCAGAAGTTGTAGAGAGTTCAAATGTAGATCAAGGGTGACCCTTAGAGAAAAACTCTCCTCAGGTTCAGCCTCGAATGATTCTAAGTCCTAAAATAAGACAGGAAAGTTCTGTTCAAGAGCGAAGGTATCCTCTTCAAAACAGAAAACCAGTTATGTTTGATTTGTAAATATGGAAAAATAAGTTTGTATCTTTTGTTGTGTATATGATGCAAGTTGTGTATAATGATGACATTGTTATGATTACTTCTTCAATAAGAAGGGAGGTGTAATATAGCTCCCCTAGTGGACTACTACTCCACCTAGTGGACGACTGTGGTAATGCAACCACTGATGTAAATAATAAAGGATTATGTGGCAAGGTCACATGATGACAATTTCTGTATTAGAGCCATCTTGTGTAGCATGCTTCTGTTAGTGATGTCATAAGGATATAATACATTTTCCTTTTAGAAGCTGTATACATTATATTTGTGGAACATATACAGCGAGCAGGGCAACAACAGGGATGTGGCTTCGATCCCAAAGTAAGTGCTGACTTTTTAAAAAGCTGAACTCTGAGGAATTTTGAGGTCAATGTTTAAAGAACATCACAGATACATGCAGACTTTCCCTGGATGTACAGCAAATAAAAGGGGCTACAGTTGAGGCCATCTCCCTCATATATGCCAACATCAGGGAATCCTTTTCTTTGTTGCAGACATCATCTATAACTATCACCTATTGCAGCATTCTCCCAGGACATTTTGGAAGCACTGACTGCAACCTTGAAAGCTTTGGCAGCAGGTTTGATAGGGCCCTGCATTACGACTTTCAGACACTTTGGGCCAGCTTGCAGGAGACATTCCCTCAAGTTTTTTGGATCTGATGGGAGCCATTAGACTTTAATGAAAATGAAAATCAGGAGAGGTGTATAAGTGGTAACTGATCCGATATTGCCTGTTTTAAACAATAGCACAAAGACAAAATTACCCCCTAGATGTTTACACACAATCGAGTTAAGACCAACTGTCCTATAATTTCATGGAGCAACATCACCTGAGGAATAGTGTATTCAATCCTTGCCAAACCATATGATTTGAACATGGAAGACAAAAGGGTAGAAATTGCCCCCTGCCTGAAATGGGACGCTCCCACCCCGTTTCGATGGTTTTTACCACAGCTGCGATTCAGGTCGACTCTTGCGCGACATTCCGCTCCTTGTTGTTTTTTTTTCATGCATCCGGAACTCGATCATAATGGGGACGGTGACATGGTGGTGACATCAACTGAGGTGCAGAAGTTGGGTGCGGAGCAGAGTCACCACCGCGATGACGTCATCATGGCGCTGTGTCACCACAGCTCTCCCCTTCACTTAAAGGGGAGAGCCTCTGTGATTTTTGAACTTCGGAAGGGTTTCGGCTGGGCTAGTGACCTGGCACCTAAGACGGGGCTACCAGGCTCTCTGTTGGCAGCCCGGCTGACCCCAGGGGCATATTTGTCGGCCGACAAAAAAAACATGGCAGCAGTGGCAGTGCGCCCTCCCCTTTAAGGGAAGCTGCAACGCCGCTGCAGAAGGCCACAGCCTCACTGGATCACCGGGAAAAAGCTTGTTTTGGCACCGCCGGGTGAGCCAAAGATTTTCGGAGGAGAATGTCAGCGTCAGGGGGTAGATCAGCGGTGCGCACGGTGTTGACAGGCTTAAGATGGATTGGCAGCGCGGAGCAGTCGGGGGGGATCACGGCACCGCTGGGAAAACTCAGGAGGGCAATTGGGCTATCAGCGACCATTCCACGAAAAGTCGGTGACCATTCCACTCCACAGCATGGCCGTCGATTTGCGGTGGTAACAGGCCTTAAGCAGAGAGGCAATTTCGGCCCCAAAGTATTTTCTCATCAATCATAGGGCTAGACCTTTGGCACATAATCGCCCATTTAGCATCCCTATAAGGCCGAGATTCAGTTTATTGCCCATATTTGATGATAAATGGAAACTAGCGCCCAATTATCGGCCATTTATCGCTGGCGCAGCTTTCGGCATACAGGAATGAGCTGAATCACCCGGCCTATTTTTTTTAATCATCACGAGTGCAAGGTCCAGAATACTTTTCTTATCAACCACAGGAAACTAGCATCCAAATATCACCCAGATTATCGGCGAGCACTACTTGCGGCATTTCGTCCATATTGCGCCCAAATGATCGCTCGCCCAAAAAGACACCCTCAAGAAAAGCTGCAATCACCTGACCTTAACCCGGCAGTATGGTGGAAGCTTAATAAAAGGCTTCTTGAAGTGGATGGGAGCATTGAAGTAATTTGTGAATGATTTTAAGGGCATTTTAGAATCTTGCCAATCATCTAATCACATTGTGGTTAATTTCAAGTTTATATTGGCCCAGAAATCCCAGTTGGCTGCTTCCCACGGGCGCTCGAGTAAAAAACGTTTTAAAAATGCGCACTTATCTTATCCTGTTGCACCCACATGAGTTCCCATCCTGAGGCCTCCTCTGACTACACATCGCAGCGCGTGCACGTCAGGACATGCACAGGCCTGGAGCTGCAGTCACATGGCTCTGGGCAGCCAATCAGGTATAGTATGTTCTCATTCATAATAACGGGAACTGCGTAAGTTGGAGTTCCCATTATTATGAATGTGAAACAGCCCCCAAAACACACAAAACCAATAATAAAAAAATAGAAAAAAACTACGCAACATATTTTTATTAATTTAAATTAGTTATTTATGAATTTTAAAAATATATATTTTTCCGATTTTTAAAAAAGTTTTTTTAATTGTGATTTAAAATAGTAGCGGGGAAGGTTTTTAACAATAAAATGTGTTTTGATAACTTTATTTTAAAATATTTTTGTATATTTTAAAACTCTTATGTCTGTAAAAGTAGGCTATGCGCCTGTTTTTATCAGGCGCAAGAGTTTTGAGGACATGTTCTGGGCAAGATATGGGTAAATACTGCAATCTTGCCCTTGCAAATGTCCTTGCTCCCGAGATATGGAAGATCTGTCAAGATATAGCTTGACAGATTGGAAAAGCCGGTTTTCAGCGCATGCGCATTGCGCACTGAAAACTGACTTTTGCAAGGCCTTCCCGGGTCCATAGATACTCAGTACAGAATTGGGGAGGCCAGAATTTCTGCCCCATAGTATTTGTTGAGGATAATTTAAGAATTTGAAGACAGATTAGGGCATTTATAGTGATTTATGGTGATGGGACCAGTATTCATGACTACTCAAATACTGCAGAATAAAGACGGGAGAAGGTTCATTGAAGAGCATTATGTGCCCAATCAAAAAGGTTGCAGACTGCTGAGGAGGAGGAGACGTTACACCCAACGCATTCACAAGGATAAGCGATCATACCTGAACTTGTCCGATAATACGTGCGTTAGAAGGCTGCGCTTCTGAAAGGAGGTCATCAGTGAGATATGCCAGCTCATTAAGGGAGATCTGCAGCCTACCAGCACTATCAGGACCACACTGCCCGTTGAGGTTAAGGTTATTGTGGCACTTTCCTTCTATGCATCGGGCTCTTTTCAGGCCTCAACTGGTGATATTTGCTGCATCTCTCAGCACACCACACATTGCTGCTTTCGACAGGTGACTGAAGCCCTTTATGCACACAGGATGGACTTTATAAACTTCCCTATAACCAGGGAGGCACAGAGTGAGAGGGCTTTGGGGTTCTCGAGAATAGCAAACTTTCCCAAAGTGCAGGGAACAATAGACTGTACGCACACCGTCCTGCGAGCACCTTTACAGGATGCAGAGGTGTTTTGGAACCAAAAGTGATTCCACTCCCTGGATGTGCAGCTCATTGTCAACCACATGCAAATAATCATGGCAGTAAATGCAAATTTTCCAGGGAGCATCCATGATGCGCACATCTTGCATGAGCGCACTGTCTCAGACCTGTTTAAGAGTCAGCCACAAGGTCACGGTTCGATGCTGGGAGTTAAATGATATGGCCTTGCCAGCTGGCTCATGACACCCCCCTGCGTAAGCCCCAGACAGAAGCCGAAAAGCGCTACAATGAAAGCCATATAGCCACATGCAATATCGTCGAAAAGACAATTGGAGTTCTGAAGTGCCTGGACCACTCAGGAGACAACCTACAATACCACCTTCAGTAGGTCACTGAATTCATTGTGGTGTGCTGCATGTTGCATAACCGAGCTATCAGGAGAGGATAACAATTGCCAGATGGGACTGCTGGTCCACCTCAGGAGAGAGGGAAGACGGAAGAGGAGGAGGAGGAGGACGAGGACCTCGGGGAGGACATTTCGTCTGGTGATGAACCCATGCCCCCACCGCCCCTCCCCCCCACACCACTGGAAAAGCCCCGTGGTAGTCACGCAGCTGCAAGACTGTTGCGTTAGCAGCTCATAAATGAACGCTTTGCGTGAACTTACATTGGTGACTGTTACAGTTGCATTACGTTTTATCCTTGCTTGGCCTGGCCTGGCTATTGTTTGCAACACTTATTTGATGTTTAACCTTACATTATAAGAAGACACTGCACAACAATTGTAAAGTTCAATAAAATGTTTTAATAACGTAACAATTGAGGTAAAATTTTTAAAACAACTATAACACCTATCTCCCCACGCCCTCCCTCCCGCCCCCACCCCATCCCCAACACTTAACACAATTTTTCACCCAACAATAAATTTAAAATAACAGTAACAATACAAAAACACCAACATTTAACACATTTTTAATAACAGTAAGAACAGTCAACAATTTTAATTAAAATAGATTAGCCCACCCCGCCCTCTACCTGCAGCCATGCTTCCCTCCTTTACCCTTACCCCCAATCATAACACCCCCTTTCCTACTTATGCCCTACTAACAGGGCCAAGTCGTCTTGCAGTACAGCACCATGAGGACTGCTGCTGTGGGGGGGGGGTGGGGGCCAGGGCAGAGGGGGGAGGGGGTTGACGTTGGCAGATTGACTTCAGGGGGCCGAGGAGAAGACATTTCTGAAGAAACTTCTTCCGAGTCAAAAGCAACTGCTTCCTCCTGACTCGCATCTGTCGAAGTTGATGGTGGTATGGCACCTTGGGGTGCAGTGCCATATCCTGAAACTAGCGCCTGCCGCAAGGTATCGATGGAGTCAGGCATTCGCATGGGCACTGGACGACGCGGAGTGCCCTGCTGCAAGCCGCTTGGCCCGCTACTTCATCCATTGAGGATGCGTGGCCGCAGGTATTACAGATGACCCTTCAGGCTCGTCATTCTCCTCATATCTTGTTCTTCCCCTGTGGTCAACAGGAAGGGACAACTTTTGGCTGAATAATGTGTGCCAATGAGTCAGAGATGTGTGGCAGCCTAGCTGGGAGATATGGGAAGCTTGCTATTGTGCTGTTACTTTAATATCTGCTCTCGTTCAGTCTTGAGCTTCAAATGCTGGTGAATATGTCTACTGTGACATCTGCTAAACAATAAGCCTGATAATAGACTAGAACTCGATTAGTTTGTTCTATGTTTCTGAGTGAGGTGTTTAGCCAGCACATTATTAGCATATCACTATTTGTTTAGAACTTGCCCTGCCTTGTGCAATGACATGTTTCGTTTGAAGTGAAAGATCTTATCTGCATTGCTATAATATGCCAATAGAGAGCAAAACACAATCGTCAAGCCTGCCTTTGTAATATTAGGTGATGGAGAATGCGAAAGTATTTGGAGGTTCAGTTCTCAGTGATCTATTGATTGTGCAGGGAGAGGATGCACATTTTCTTTTGCTGCAGTAAAATTGTGACTCCATTACTGAACAATATAAGGTGTCCCACATCCTTCCCTGAGGGTATTTGCCACCAGATAATGTGTTCCATTCTACACCATTGAGCTAACTCTTATCCTATTGATCTAAAATATAAAAGCTGTTCTGCTTAAAAATACAACATAAATATTCTGGTACTAAAGAATCAACAGGATAGATCTTGTCTTTGTGTGATAGGGTAAAATGGGTGATAGCAAGTCAGCAGCCTGTTTCACATTTCTCCTGATTTGAGAAATAATAGCTGGGAGAGATGTAAAACAGGCTGCCATCTCACTATCATCCATTTTACACGATCGCACGAGGTCAAGATCTACTCCAACGCCTCATGAATAATATTTATCTAAAGTGTCAATTTTTTTGGTGTAGTTGTTACTTTGCAAATTACAAAACTCTGAGATATTGATTTTTTTATATTTGAAAAGAATATCCTACACGGGACATTCAAAGTGCACCTTTACTTGTTCGGCAAATATTGAAAAAATATATTCTAGTAGAGAGCTTATTGTCTATTTTTATTATTAATAGGAAAGTCATAAAGATTGTGTAGGAGCAGTTTCGATATTCAATCTTGTACATAAATTTTTGATAAATGTTAAGAATTTTCTGGAATTGCTTCATATTTCTTTTCCTCCATAGCACTCATTGGATGAGCAAATGGTTTTTCATGTCATTTGTGCATACATAGCATACAATTAATTTTTAATTCCAAAACATTTGGTTTTAATATCTTTCTACCAATCTATTAATAAGAATAATAAATCTGCAAAGGTTTGTTTCAAGTACAGGACATAAATTTTCCATTAGGTTCTATTTTGAGAAATCGTGTAGTTTGAGAATCACTTGCTATTATAAAGGTTGTATTTTTCCTCCTCTTTTCTACACAATTTTAAGCATAGTGTTTCTCTTGCATTTTACATGACTCTGGGGTTTGCAGCCCTTGCCTGTCAGGTCGCTTCAAATCACTTAGAATTCATTGGAACAGTTCTGTGCTGCAGGTTTCACAACTCAGAATGTGGAATTTCTGCATGAAGTATTCCTGAGCAGACGCGAGGCAGCAGTGTGCACTGTTAGTTAATGAAATGATAACAAAAATGCTTTTTTAATTATTTAATGTGCATTTCATAAGGCTTCATTTATTTCTGCATCAAAAGGGTGTGCAAAAATATTCAGTTATACATTTCTGTGAGCTTGGAAATGAATTATTGCATGCCCCTTTGATGCCTCTTCCACTGTGCACAGTCCTGTGAATAGGTTTTATTTAGGTTGGCAAATTAATTATTTAAACAAAAAGTCTAATTATTCTTGAGGTGAGATTTGTTCAGCAAAAATAAAAGCTGTGCTGATGGTCATGAGATAAAGCACAAAAACAATGTGGTAAATCACTACTTGCCTGAGTGTTGCAATGTTGAATTACAAACTCAATGGAATACTGCCTTTGGAGGTTGTGTTCAGACAGAGCAGTGCAAATCAGCCAATGGTGTTCTCTGGATTGCTCTGTCAGTTTAGACTGCTGCCTGTATTCCTTAGGGCAGCACAGAGAGACTGGGCTAAATAAGCAAAACCAAACTATTCAGAAATTAAACAATCTGAAGCATATTCAGAGCTTACATTCATATGGTGTCAAGCATGGCGAGGAAACACTGAGATAATATTGCACTTACCATCATATATGAAACAAGAATTATTTTTATTCATGCTATTTTAGTTTTTTTGTGCCATTTGCAGCTGTATATTGGCTGTAGATTTTATTACTTTTAGGGTTTCTAGTGGGATAGCATTTTGGGACCTATGGTGAATCAAATTTATTAAACTTAATTTAATAGATCTGAATGGAAAGGACTACCACTACCACCCATTGCAGGCACAAAAGAATCGCAACCCAACGCAACTGCACTCTTACAAGCACCAGTGTTTTCCTGTCCAGGAGTAAGTTCTCATGTCCAGCTACTCCCCAATTCCTTCTTTACAAAACTGTGATAATCATGTGTGCAAACCTACTCTATATTCGTGTATCATCATCATCATAGGCAGTCCCTTGGAGTCGAGGATGGCTTGCTTCCACTTAAATGTGAGGTCTCAGGTGACTGAAGAATCCAATGTGGGAACTATCGTCTCTGTCACAGGTGAGGCAGATAGTGGTTGAAGGAAAGAGCGGTTGGGGAGGCTGGGTTGATGCACGCTCCTTCTGCGCTTGGTTTCTGGTTGCTCTCGGCGTGAAACTCGAGGTGCTCAGTGCCCTACCTGATGCTCTTCTTCCACTTTAGGTGGTCTTGGGCCAGGGATTTTCAGGTGTTGGTGCGAATGTTGCACTTTATCAAGGAGGCTTTGAGGGTGTCCTTGAAGCATTTCCTCTGCCATGTTGAAGCTCCGAGTAGAGCGCTTGCTTTCGGAATTTTGTGTCGGGCATGCAGACGATGTGGTCCGCCCCAATGGAGCTGATCAAGCGTGGTCAATGCTTTGTGCTGGAGGTATTGGCCTGAGCGAGAACACTGACGTTGGTGCGTCTATCCTGCCAATGGATTTGCAGGATCTTGCGCAGGCAGCGCTGGTGGTACTTGTCCAGCATTTTGAGGTGTCTGCTGTATATAGTCCACATCTCTGAGCCATATAATGGGGGGAGTATCACTAAGCCTGATAGACCATAAGCTTGTTGCCAGATTTGAGGTCCTGGTGTTCAAACACTCTCTTCCTCAGGCGACTGAAGGCTGCGCTGGCACACTGAAGGCGGTGTTGGACCTCATCATCGATGTCTGCCCTTGCTGACAGAAGGCTCCCAAGGTATGGAAAATGGTCCACATTGTCCAAGGCCTTGTTGTGGATTTTAATAACCGGGGGGCATTGCTGTGTGCCGGGGTCAGATTGGTAGAGGACCATTGTTTTATGGATGTTTAGTGTAAGGCCCATGCTCTCGTACACCTCGGTGAAGGTGTTGGCAATGACTTGGAGCTTGGCCTCCGAGTGTGCACAGACGCAAGCATTGTCTGCATACTGTAGTTCAATGACAGACGACCTTGGATCTAGCCTGGAGATGGCAGAGATTGAACAAATTCTCATTTGTTCTATAATTTAGCTCCACTCCAGCTCGGAAAGACAACGGTTTCCATAGCTCTTTCATCTAAGTTATGGCGGATGAGCGGGAGAACTCCAATGGAAAGTCATACTTTTAGAATCATTCAAGAATCAGTTGGATATTGTGGTGGGGGCAAATTGTAGCATTTTCTTTCTGGGCAATTAATGAATTAAGAACGGTTTAATGACCTTCCTCATCTGTACCTATCCATGATCTTGCAAAGTTGTGGTCCAGCGTTCAACATTTTGGATATTCTAGTGGGCATAGGTTGTCTCCACAGTTCCTTGTGGAGTGAATTCATGGCCCACAGCAATTGTCAGGGAAGGAAGAGGCTGAATCAACTTCCATTACTCTTGTATTGCATACCTCTTTGTAGCTGGTTGAAACATGGTATAGTGGAAACAGATTCACTGTTTTCCCTCTTTTATAGTTGTGATTTGTTAGCTAAGAACAACTGGGAGGTTCGCAAGGACATGCACATCACCCGCGCCATGACAGGAGCTGACGATGGCTGTACGGGCCACTGTCTAAACCGCTGTGTCATCGCCATCAACATAGCCTTAAAACAGCGATGGCAACAGAAACAATGCCGCAGGAAAATCAATGCCGGTGCACTCAAAGATCTTGCTAAGAAAGCCCTATTCAGCCAGTGCCTCACTGCCAAACTGATGACTCCCAGTGCCCCAGAGACACAGAGTGTCCACAGCGCCTGGTCTGCCCTCAAGGCCTCCATAATTAGCACCTGTGAAGAGACACTCGGTCACTCAAAGGAAACACCAAGACTGGTTCGACGAGAACGACCAGGAGATCCAGGAGCTAATAACCTGCAAGCGCAAGGCATTTTTCAACTGGAAACAGCAACACAACTCGAGAGCAAGGAAGCAGCTCTGCAGACATCTGAAGACCGAGGTACAACAAAGAACAAATGGTGGGTGGAGAAAGTGCAGGAGATCCAGCTACTAGCCGACAATCACGACATGCCAGGATTCTTTAGTGCAGTCAAGACTTCCTACGGCCCAAGCACCCAAGGCCCTACCCCACTGCTGGTCAAGAATGGAGAGGAACTCATCAAGGACAGAGAGGCAGTCAGTGCCTGCTTGAAGGAGTACTTCGAAGATCTCCTTAACCGAGACTCTGTCTTCTATGTGAGTGTCCTCGACTCCATCCCGCAGCATGCTACCCACCACCATCTCAGCACAAACCTAGCCTGGCATGAGGTAGAAAAGGCCATCCAACAACTGAATAACAACAAGGCCTCAGGAGCAGATGGAATCCCCACCGAAGCACTAAAACATGGCGGAGAAGCACTATTGGCATGAATACATGATCTAATTTCTCTTATCTGGAAGGAAGAGAGCATGCCAGGGGATCTCAGAGATGCCGTAATCATGACCATTTTCAAAAAAGGGAACAAGTCTGATTATGATAAATACAGAGAAGTTTCCCTGCTGTCTGCTAAGAATCCTCCTCAATCGCCTTCTCCCTGTGGCTGAAGAGCTCCTCCCAGAGTCACAAGATGGATTCCACCCACCAAAGGTCACAATGGACATGATCTTCATCGCATGGCAAATCCAAGAAAAATTTAGGGAAGAGCACCAACCCCTGTACATGGCCTTCTTTGACCTCACAAAGGTCTACGACACTGCCAACCATGAGGGATTGTGGAGTGTCCTCCTCAAATTCGGCTGCCCTCAAAAGTTTGTCACCATCGTTCGCCTGCTTCACGATGACAGGCAAGCTGTGATCCTGACCAACGGATCTACCACAGACCCAAGTCACATTTGGATCAGGGTAAAACAAACCTGTGTCATTGCACCAACGCTGTTCTCGATCTTCCTTGCTGCAATGTTCCATCTCACCCTCAGTAAGCTGCTCGCTGGAGTGGAGCTAATCTACAGAACAAACGGGAAATTATTCAACCTCTGCTGCCTCCAGGCCAGATCCAAAGTTGTCCTATCCTCTGTCATTGAATTACAGTACGCAGACGACGCTTGCATCTGTCTGCGCACACTCGGAGGCCGAATTGCAAGCCATCGTCAACATCTTCACCGAAGCATATGAGAGCATGGGCCTTACACTAAACATCAATAAGACAAAGGTCCTCCACCAATCTGTTCCTGCCAAACAGCGCTGCCCCCCCTTTATCAAAATCCACGACAAGGCCTTGGACAACGTGGACCATTTTCCATACCTCTGGAGCTTACTGTCAACAAGGGCAGACGTCGATGATGAAGTCCAACACTGCCTTTAGTGTGCCAGTGCAGCCTTCGGACGCCTGAGGAAGAGAACATTTGAAAACCAGGCCATCTAACCCAGCACCGAGCTCCTGATCTACAGAGCAGTAGTAATACCCGCCTTCCTATATGGTTCCGAGACATGGACTGTGAACAGCAGCCACCTCAAAGCACTGGAGAAGTACCACCAATGCTGCCTCCGCAAGATCCTGCAAATCCATTGGCAGGATAGGCGCACCAACATCGGTGTTCTCTCTCAGGCCAATGTCCCCAGCATCGAAGCATTGATCATGCTTGATCAGATCCGTTGGATGGGCCACATCATCCGCATAACCGATACAAGAATGCCAAAACAAGCGTTCTACTCGGAGCTTCGATGCAGCAAGCGAGCCCCAGTTGGGCAGAGGAAATGCTTCAAGGACATCCTCAAAGCCTCCTTGAAAAAGTGCAACATCGCCACTGACACCTGGGAATCCCTGGCCCAAGACTGCTCAAAGTGGAGGAAAAGCATCCGGGAAGGCACTGAACACCTTGCGTCTCTTCGCCGGGAGCAAGCTGAAGCCAAGCATAAACAGCAGAAGGAGCGCACATCAACCCATGCACCCCACCCACCCTTTACTTCAACCACCATCTGCCCCATGTGACAGAGACTGTCGGTCTTGCATCGGATTCATCAGTCACCTGAGAACTCATTCTTCATATGGAAACAAGTCATCCTCAACTCGAAGGGACTGCCTAAGAGAGAGAGAGGGTATAGTGGAAACAGACTCACTGCTTTCCGCCTTTTATAGTTGTGATTTGCTAACTCAGACTAACTGGGGGGGTTGCTGCGAAGAGAAATGTACATATACAACATGGGTGTCAATTTTCCCGGGTCATTTGCGCCATTTTTCTGGCGCACGCCATTTTTTCTGGCGTAATTATTTAATTCAAAGTTTCCCCCCTGGAATCTGCGCTGCTGTAACTGCTTTTGTTACAGTTTTTGTACATTAGATATTTTTAACGTAATAGTTCCCTCATGTCTGCGCCAGTTTTCAGCATTTTTCGCAGTTCGCCCAAAATTTATTTTTATCCTTGCTTGGTGTATCTGGTCACTCCCGAAAAACCTACTGGTGAGTTAACAGAAAGCAGTGCACATTGAGAAATTGGCGCTGAAAGACGTCATTGTTTTTCATCAAAGGGAGTCAAGAATACTTGAAATATCCATTATAAAGTTCAACTTATTTTACCTTTCAATGGAGTACGTGGAAGTTTCTTGGATTTCTGAAGTTTTCATTTTTGTTTTACTCACATCGAACAACCTTCCGGTTATAAAAGGGGTCGGGGGGTCTAGTAAGGAGGAGGAACTGAGGGAAATCCTTATTAGCCGGGAAATTGTGTTGGGGAAATTGATGGGATTGAAGGCTGATAAATCCCCAGGGCCTGATGGACTGCATCCCAGAGTACTTAAGGAGGTGGCCTTGGAAATAGTGGATGCGTTGACAGTCATTTTCCAACATTCCATTGACTCTGGATCAGTTCCTATGGAGTGGAGGGCAGCCAATGTAACCCCACTTTTTAAAAAAGGAGGGAGAGAGAAAACAGGGAATTATAGACCGGTCAGCCTGACATCGGTAGTGGGTAAAATGATGGAATCAATTATTAAGGATGTCATAGCAGTGCATTTGGAAAGAGGTGACATGATAGGTCCAAGTCAGCATGGATTTGTGAAAGGGAAATCATGCTTGACAAATCTTCTGGAATTTTTTGAGGATGTTTCCAGTAGAGTGGATAAGGGAGAACCAGTTGATGTGATATATTTGGACTTTCAGAAGGTGTTCGACAAGGTCCCTCACAAGAGATTGATGTGCAAAGTTAGAGCACATGGGATTGGGGGTAGTGTACTGACATGGATTGAGAACTGGTTGTCAGACAGGAAGCAAAGAGTAGGAGTAAATGGGTACTTTTCAGAATGGCAGGCAGTGACTAGTGGGGTACCGCAAGGTTCTGTGCTGGGGCCCCAGCTGTTTACACTGTACATTAATGATTTAGATGAGGGGATTAAATGTAGTATCTCCAAATTTGCGGATGACACTAAGTTGGGTGGCAGTGTGAGCTGCGAGGAGGATGCTGTGAGGCTGCAGAGCGACTTGGATAGGTTAGGTGAGTGGGCAAATGCATGGCAGATGAAGTATAATGTGGATAAATGTGAGGTTATCCACTTTGGTGGTAAAAACAGAGAGACAGACTATTATCTGAATGGTGACAGATTAGGAAAAGGGGAGGTGCAAAGAGACCTGGGTGTCATGGTACATCAGTCATTGAAGGTTGGCATGCAGGTGCAGCAGGCGGTTAAGAAAGCAAATGGCATGTTGGCCTTCATAGCAAGGGGATTTGAGTACAGGGGCAGGGAGGTGTTGCGACAGTTGTACAGGGCATTGGTGAGGCCACACCTGGAGTATTGTGTAACCTGAGGAAGGACATTCTTGCTATTGAGGGAGTGCAGCGAAGGTTCACCAGACTGATTCCCGGGATCGCGGGACTGACCTATCAAGAAAGACTGGATCAACTGGGCTTGTATTCACTGGAGTTCAGAAGAATGAGAGGGGACCTCATAGAAACATTTAAAATTCTGATGGGGTTAGACAGGTTAGATGCAGAAAGAATGTTCCCAATGTTGGGGAAGTCCAGAACCAGAGGTCACAGTCTAAGGATAAGGGGTAAGCCATTTAGGACCGAGATGCGGAGGAACTTCTTCACCCAGAGAGTGGTGAACCTGTGGAATTCTCTACCACAGAAAGTTGTTGAGGCCAATTCACTAAATATATTCAAAAAGGAGTTAGATGAGGTCCTTACTACTAGGGGGATCAAGGGGTATGGCGAGAAAGCAGGAATGGGGTACTGAAGTTGAATGTTCAGCCATGAACTCATTGAATGGCGGTGCAGGCTAGAAGGGCCGAATGGCCTACTCCTGCACCTATTTTCTATGTTTCAAGCAGGGCTGGAGGGGGGTCGTAGCATTGGCCATCAGAATCGACCCCGCGCCCGGACACAGGGGGCTTGGGGCTCGGCTAGAAAACTAGCCTGGGGTGGGGGGTTCCGGGGGGTGGGGGGGGAGGTGGAGGGAGATATTGATCGGAAGGCTTCTGCACTGAGCTCAGGGAGGGAGGTGGTGATCGGAAGGCTGCTGCACTAAGTACAAGACTGGAATGAGTTTGGGGGAGGAGGGGGAGCAGGGGAGAAGTCATAAGACTGCAATTAGTTGGGGGGTGGGGAGTGGAAGGAGAAGTCACAAGACCTGGGTGTGGGTCCATCCATACAGACCTTGGGGAAAGAGGATCTGCCTGCCTTCCTGTCATTTTGAGCTTCTTGCAAAGGTAAAAATTTAACTATGGGGGTAATACTGAAAATGCCTTATCTTGTGCGAACCTTCTGCATGATGGTACGATGTAGGAGACAATTGCTTCGTTGTCATCGCATGAGGAACATCAGAGCCCATCGGGTGCTGGGCAGGAGGCCTTACTCATGTTGGATATATTGAGGCAGGCGTTTGTACCTGCACCTGAGTGATGCAAACTGTGTCAGAAGGCTGTGCTTTTGTAAAGAAGATTTAACAGAGATCTGTGAGTTGGTGAAAGCAGACCTGCAACCTAGAAATGTCAGGACGACTGCTTTGTCAGTTGAAGTGAAGGTTACAGCTGCACTTTCATTCTATGCCTCCGGATCATTTCAAGCTACAACTGGGATTGTGTGCGCCATCTCTCAACATGCAACACCTGTCTGCATTCGGCAGGTGACAGCTGCAGTATATGCACAGAGGAATGATACATAAAGTTCCCAATGGCCACCCAAGCAATGCGTGACAGGGCTGTGGGCTTCTCCAGGATTACTGGCTTCCCAAAGGTACAGGGTTGCATTGATTGTACCCACATCGCCTGGCGAGCACTTTTGGAGGATTCCAAGATGCACAGGAACAGAAAAGGCTTCCACTCTATCGTGTGTGACGACATGCATTGCATCATGTCAGTCGATGCAAGATACGCTGGGAGCACCCATGATGCGTTCATCCTATGCGAGAGTGTTATATCTGCCATGTTTCAGCAGCAGCCAGAAGGGCAGAGCTGGCTCCTGGGAGACAACGGGTACGGCCTCTCTACCTGGCTCATGACGCCCCTACACGTAACCCGGACGGAAACTGACCGGGAATACAACATGTCGCACATTGCAACACACAGCATCATAGAGAGGACAATTGGCATATTGAAACAGTGTTTCTGATGCCTGGACCATTCCGGATGCTACTTGCTGTACCCCCCTGAGATTGTCGGTCAGTTCACTGTTGTGTGCTGCATGCTGCATAACTTAGCCATCATGAGGCAGCAGTAGCTGATAGAAGACTCACCTGCGGTGAGAGTGGCTGATGATAATGATGAGGAAGATACAGATGGCGAGCAGGAGGATGAGGACAAGAACGAGGAAGGTATGCAAGTACCTGAACGCGAAGCACGACGGCAGAGGAGGGCGGGCCTTGCACCAGCAGCTCATCCAAGAACGCTTTGCTGCCTGAAGGCTCAGCCAGAACTATTCCACTTGGACCATGTTTATTGTTTGGAGTTGTGTTATATTAATGGAACAAATGATGGAAATGATTCTTGTTGACTTCAAAAGTTGTGTTAATAATAGAACAAATAATGGAAATGATTCTTCTTGAGTTCCAAATGTTGTGTTAATAATGGAACAAATAATGTAAATAATTCAGATTTAATGTAAAATATATTTTATTCAAAAGTTTAACAAACAGTTCTTTGTACTTAACTTAACTTTTAATAAAATTATTCTTGTATCAAACTTTAAAGTTTTCAGTTACGATCACTTACAAACTCTAAGATCACTTAAAAACTTTAAGATCACTTATTGACTTTTAAACTTGTGAATTCACATAACGTACAAAAATCTTTTAATTTGAGAAGAAGTTACAACAGTAACAATAATAATAACAGCAGGAGGAGCAGCAAAGAAAGGCTGCACCCATCTCTACTCCACCTTATTCTAAGACCCCCCACCACGCTTGTTCTTGGTGACTTCACCACCCCTGCCCGCAGGTGGTGGCACAGTGTTTTTGGAGTTGGTACCAAGTATATTCTTTCTAAGATCTTGGGTAGTGCGCACCTGTTGAAGGGGCATGGGAGGGGGCGGGGGCAGGTGGCAATGTGGAGGGCCCAGGCAGCAATGTGGAGGCTCCAGGCGGCAATATGGAGGATCCGGCTTGGGGATCTTCAGAGGCTGGTGTGGGGATTGGAGTGAGAGTGGCAGTTGATTCTGTCAATGGACGTGGGATCTGGGCGTGTTCCCTTATTACAGCAGCTAACTTCAACATGCCGTTCCTCACGCGCCCTTACAGTGTCTTAAGAATCTGCAACATTCCCTCCCTCATGTTGAGCAAAACTGTCTCAACTACCTGTGACATTCCCTCTTTCATGTTCAGTGATAGTGTTTGCACCATCTCTGACATTCCCTCCCTGATGTTCACTGACAGCGCATCAGCTGACTGAGATATTCCCTCACTCATGGTCCCAGACATCGTTCCCATTTCTTATGAGATTGCTGTTACTTCTCCCGACAGTCCCGCTATCTCATCACTCAGCCCACTGATGGTGTCCAGGAGTGATTGTGTAAGGTCACTGCTCTCCCTACTCATTGCCATCATCTGAACCACATCAGTTAGATCCTGCACCTTAGGGGAGCGCGGTTGAGCTTTCCTTCCCCTCCTCTCCACAGGTGTGGCTCACACCCCACAACTGGGATCTGCAGCCTCAGAAGGTGGGGCCCTGAATGTGCCTCGCTGCACCACACCACTGGAACCCGCAGCCTCAGAAGGTGGGGCCCTGGATGTGCCTCGCTACACTACACCACTGGAACACGCAGCCTCGGACGTTAGGAAACCATGAACTGACCCACCAACACTGAAACCATTAGTCACGGAAGGGGCTGGCACCTCAATGGACAGCACCTGCACCTCCACCAAAGTCAGTAAAACAGTGGGGGCTTCATCCATCTCCATCCCCTTCTCCTTGCCCTCCCCCTCACTCCCATGATCTTGGTCTGGAAGGTTGGATTGGAAGGTCCACCAGGCTCATCCTCGTCTGAATCTTCTTCTGCATTGTCAGGGTCGGCCTCAAGTTCTGCAAAATATAACAGAACACAGACAAATGGTTAGCAGCAGAGGAGGGGACAGGGTGAGTGGCATGAGTAGGCTCACACAACACAGGCATCAGGCTGATTTGAAGGACCATGATGAATGATAGCACATTGTATCAACCAAAGCGTAGCTGATGGAGGCATCCCCAGGAACCAAAGCATGGCTAGCCGACGCAGTACTTAACATTTAGCAAAGCCAGACTGTGGAATTTGCAGGACTTAACCTCTCCCTCGAGTGTGGGCCCAGCTTGTGCAGTGGTGGTTGCTTTACTCCAGGCAGGACCCATCAAAGCAGCGACCCTCTCTTCCAAGGGTGTCAGTGGGTGCAGATTTGCCGGGCCTCCTCCTATTCGAGTTCTTTCCCGTTTATTATGTGCCACCTTCCTCTGCAAAGATGATTATGCAACTTTTTAGAGAGGGTATCTTTCTGCTGGGTGGGACATATACAGCTGGTCATATTTACAATTGCAATTCCATTAAATGAATGAAAATATTACTTATACTAACTACTTGACCAAGGTCCTGCCATTTATTTTTACACTGGCCGCCAGATCTCATGGTGGTCACCATTATACAGTAATCTTCTGCAACTTGGTTCCAGCATTTCTTCATTTCTTTGGGTAGAACTTTTATGTGACCTCTGCTGGTGTCCAGGCTCCTGCCATCTGTTCTCAATCACTGTAACTAGTCCCTCCACTTCATCCTGTAAGAAATTCGTGGTCCTTCCACTGCGTAGCATCTTGTATTGCTGCAGATCCGATTTTTCCAATGCTCTCACACAGCACTCCTTCTCACATACACAATTGGCTCTTTAAAAATGGCCGATTGCCAACCTGGAGCTGTACTGCGCATGCATGTCTATTGCAATAACGTCAAAAATGTAATTTTTTTTGTCGCATATGAATAGGTGTGGCATCGTTTTTTCGGAGCAGACAGCAGGCTCCGCTCTCCAAGGCGACTGGACGCGCTGCGCCAAATTTGAATTATACATCGGGGAAACATTGGCAAAATATTTCTGCTGCATTTCTAGCATAGAAAAACGGGGGTAACTCTGGCAATATGCCTGAAAATGGGCTTGGGCAAAATTGAGCCCAAGGTGTTGTTATGTTGTTGCATGGCATAGCTGAAGGATTGATTCTTTCTGAGGATACATTTGGAAACAGGGGATCAATTCAAAATGAAAGCAAACTAACAGTGAGAAATATATAGAATAGTGACTTTTAGCACAACTAGGCATCAGAAAATTTACTTTGCATTTGCTTTCTTGTTTAATCCATAAGTGTTAGCATGTCAAACATTTCTGTCGCTCTCCAGGGATATAACCAAAGTAGGTTTACTGGCTCATGGTCATGCAAGTCATTGCTGTTTGTGGGATTCTGCTGTGTGCTAAATAGCTGCCACATTTGCCTATGTAACAGCAGCCACTGCACTTTAAAATAACTCATTGTAAATTAAACACTTTGAGCCATTTTTGAAAGATATGACAAGGGATTATATGTCTTTCTATTTCAGAAATGGAAAAACAATCCCAAGAGAACATGGATGGAATGCATGCTAAAGTACTGTGCTCACAAACATGTTAAAAATGAAAATAATGTCAAGCAGTTGCTGAAAATGAGAACAACATCTATAAAAAGAAATTTGGGGCAAGAATAGTCAGAATGAATATTCACTGCAGCAGCAGTGTAACATTCACCAGCTGGAAACCACCAATCTAAGTGATTATTGAACCTTCAACTCCCACAAAATCAGCATTTCTTTTGCAAATCAAAATTTTGCAATCACCACTTTTTGACAAATTCATGGCACACTCAGCAGATAAAGATGGGATTAGTCTGGGAAAGGTTCATGAAGTAGGAGAAAGTAAGACTGATTTTCCTTCCCCTGTTCACATTGTCATGAGCCAGGCAAAGTACATCTGAACGAAGGCTCTGCCTCACCTGACCTGAACATGCCTGTATTTTAGCATTCGGGACATCTGCACAGGCCTGTCATTTCAACCCCACCCCAACCAATACCAGCCTGCCCTTTGGCCCAGAATGGGGGGTGGATATTCAACTTTCAGGCCTGCAGCTGCAGACAATGGCTGAAAGCTGCAGAACCTTCAAGTTACTGTCTAAAAACATCATGCCTCCAGAAGCCCTCCAGCCCCAAAATTGCATTGCTGCTCCTGTAAGGCTTGTGATATCATATTCATCATGTCCAGATTAGCTTTTACAAGCTTAGCTGTAATGTAATTTATTTCTGCTCCTTGATACAAAACTCAGAAAAACTCCTTTTCAATAGTGTAGCTTTTCTTCTTTTCATGCCAGTCTTTCTTGTAAGTGAGATTTCTAATTTTGCTCCAAATTGCATGCAGTTGTTTTGCCCCAGGCAACACCAGTAGGAAATGGCTTCTTAATGCAGTACCCTTATCACCAGCAAATGGGGAAGGTTTCACTTTATCAGTCTGAACTGTATTCTAATCCAGGTCCCACAGGTAACAAGCTTGTATGGTGGCAATCCATAATTACATTCTTAAGGTTTTCTTTCTAAGTTATGTTTCTTTCTTTTCGTGACTGTTTTAATACTCAGACAGCTAGGTCCCAGACTGTTGGGATGAAAAGTTTTCCTTGTCTGTTGACTGTAAGTGACCTATGAGAAATGAGTACAAATGGTTTAAACTGAATTCCATGTAGTTTTGGTTCTCAGCATAAGACTGCCCTGAATTGAGCACAATTACTTAGATCTGAATCAGAGAAGCCATATAATGACTAATGTGGACAATGGTAAATCTTATGCTAGCACAGTCCGGATGTCCTTGTGAGATAGGTGATGATGTATACTCTTGTGAAGGAAGCTTTACTATACATCTACACATGAATTGGGAGCATTTGACTTTGACTCTGGAGCCGGAATTTTTACCTTGGAGTCGGGCCGGGAGCGTGCGGGCCACATAGCGGATCAGGAACGCGATGTTTTACTCAGCCTGTTGTTCAATGTGACTTTAACTTAATGGCCTTAGTTAAAGAAATCATGCCTGTTTCCCAGGCCAATTAAATGGAGCGGGTCTGATGATGTCTTCGCTGACTCGTTTCCAGCACTGATATTTAAAGCAGCCTCGCACACAACTCATTGGAAGGTTGCTAAAGGAGTGTGCAAGGTCAATTACAAACATCTGAGTACTGTTCCAAAACGTTAAAAGATCGATACACAAGGCAGAGGGCTGTACCCAGTTTTAGTGATGTATCCCTTCATATTCTGGTGGAGGCAGTGAGAGCATGCAGGGAGCTCCTGTTCCCTGCAGATAGGCTCAAGAGACCTCCCAACGGCACCAAAAGGTCCCGTTTGGAGCTCGCAGAGGAGGTCAGCAGCAGGGATGTCGTCAGGAGGACATGGATCCAGTGCAGGAAACAATTCAATGATCACATGAGGTCAGGAAAGGTGAGTGCAATGCCACACTCACCTTCACCCTGATGTTCCTGTCACCACATCCCCATCACTCTGCCTTCCCAAATCTACTCCTGCACATAAAATTCTCACACCAACATATCTTTCAGGACCATCCATCCATCTCTCGTGTACATACTCACATCCCCATCTGACTAACTAACCCTCACACTCACCCTCATCCAAATGCAATCATAGCAAGAGGCCTTTTGGCATTGTCACCCCACTCCCTCATCGTCACCTGCTACAGATGTAGCCCATCCTTTCCTTAAACTCATTCCATTACTCTCACTCAAAGTTCTCTTCTTTCCCTCCTTGCAGAAGAAAAGAGCCCAAAACAGAGAGAGGGAGAGAACCGGAGGTGGCCCTCCAGTATTGACACAACTGACTCCAGCAGAGGAGGGGGCCCTGGAGATATCGTGAGTTACAGAGCTGCTAGCGGTGGAAGAAGAGAGGGAATATCCCAGCAAACTGGTGACAGAATTACATCTCATACAGCCACATGGCATACATCAGTCAATCATGTACTTAATGGCCACCAAGCTCATGGTCTACAGGAGTGTAGTAATACCCGCCCTCCTGTATGGCTCAGAGGTATGGACTATATACAGTAGACACCTTAAGTCGCTGGAGAAATATCACCAACGATGTCTCTGCAAGATCCTACAAATCTCCTGGGAGGACAGGCGCACCAACATCAGCGTCCTCATCCAGGCTAACATCCCCAGCATTGAAGCACTGACCACACTCTATCAACTCCGCTGGGCAAGCCACATAGTTCACATGCCAGACACGAGACTCCCAAAGTAAGTGCTCTATGCGGAGTTCCTTCATGGCAAATGAGCCAAAGGTGGGCAGCGGAAACATTACAAGGACACTCTCAAAGCCTCCCTGATAAAGTGCGACATCCCCACTGGGAGTCCCTGGCTAAAGACCATCCTAAGTGAAGAAAGTGCATTTGTGAGGGCGCTGAGCACTTTGAGTCTCAACGCCGAGAGCATGCAGAAATCAAGCGCAGGCAGCGGAAAGAGCGTGTGGCAAATCAGTCCCACCCACCCCTTCTCTCAACGACTATCTGTCCCACCTGTGACAGAGTCTATGGCTCTCGTATTGGATTGTTCAGCCACCAAAGAACTCACTTCAGGAGTGGAAGCAAGTCTTCCTCGATGCTGAGGGACTGCCTATGATGATGATGATGAATGTAAAGTCTCCCATTCTTAATATAACACTTTGAATTCATCTCTTTACTCTCCTACAGGTCCACCAAGTGCCCCGCCCCCCAAACATTCCAGCCGGAGAAGAAAGACGACTCCTCAGAGGAAGCTCCAGCCTCTGAGGTTGCAATGTCAGCAGATTCAAGCACACCCAGCACCAGCACAGCTCGGTGGGTTCTGTGCGAGATAGAATAGTGTTGTCTCCTGGGGACTCACACTTCACAAGTGAGCAAGAGCAGATGTTGGAGACAGGGACAGCAGTGGAGACTCCTCGCCGGAGGGCACAAGATGCTTCCAGCTCTACTCAGCTGCATGCAGATGCTGAACCTCGGGGGCCATCGAGAAAGTGGGTCATCTTGGAGGGGCAGCAACAATTGATTAAGGCTTGGGTAGCTTTTTCAGCTGCCATGTCAGCAAATGTGCAGAAACTTGAGGAGTCCATCTCCAACATGAACACCACCATGTCGCAGGTGATGGCGACCATTTGCTGTTCCATGAAAAGGATGGCCACCTGCTTGAAGCAGTTAATGCGCCACTCACATGAGTACATGCTAGCTGTGGACAACAGATGTAAGACGCTCATAGACCTCGGGGCCGAAGTTGCCCCTTCCGATAAGGCCTCAAAGTGGTGGCCATGGGGCGTTACAGAATGGCCGCCATGGAGGGGCCACCATTTTGTAAATTGCCCTTCCTCAGGCGGGACTTCTCCGCCCATTTTCCCACCACGGCATGCATGCGCCAACCCCTTGCTGACTGATCCCCCCACCAACGCTACTTAAAATCCTACATACAACTTTCAGGTTAGTTGCTTATTGCTATGTACTGGCTCTTGCAGAGTTTGTAGGAGTTCTGGGTTGCTGGAAGAGATTTGAAAAATTGTTAAATTGTGCAGGGACTGCTGCTGGATGTTGGTAAGGCATTGGCTGCAACTGGGAGGCCTCTGAATACATCACTTGCTTCCAGTCATGGGGGCTCTAGTTGCAATCCCCCTCGTGCTGCATCATGACAGGGAGATGGAGTAGAAGCATCAAAGACAAGCTGCTCGCACAGAGGGAAGAGAAGGGCTCTCAGCAGGACAACTTACCCACCTAGGGAGCACTTTTCCTACTTATACCTAAGACAGTTTGCCAACTCCAATTCATCAAGGAGGTGGTCGCAGAACTCTGCCACCTCTTGAAACCAGACCTACAGCCTCGGAGCAGGGTGACCACGGCGCTGCCAGTGGCCCTCAAGGTGACCGTGCCCGTGAATTATTTTGCCAGCGAATCCTTCCAGGCTAGAACAGGCGACATAGCAAACATCTTACAGTTCGCCCTCCATCGCTACATCTGGAAGGTCAGAGGGGCTTCGTACGCTAAGAGGGGACTTCATTGTCTTCTCTCTGAACAGAGAGAAGCAGGAGGAGCAAACACGTGGCTTTGCCAGGAGAGTGGGCTACCCCATGGTGCTTTTTCTTAGGCGGTCCCTCATATCAAGGATGAATTGCTTCCACCGAAAAGGGATGAGTTTACAGGTGTTTCAATGAAGGACCTAATGTTCGAGATCCCGAACTGCATATTGAAGGGTGGAAGATGCCTGTGCGTGGATTTTTTAAATGTGTTGCACACCAGCCACTACATGGGCTTGACAGCACTAGGTCTTGCTCCAGTGGCAAGGATTAACCAAGACAACTGGAGACCAGCTCTGCTGCATGGACCTAGTGTGCACACATAGCGCAGTGTGGGCTGGCCCGTGCTGCCCCTGGGCCCTTGCTCTTCTGGGCCCCGAACTCTCATCTCTCCTGGGCCCCGAACACATTGCTCTACAATCTCTCGCCGCTCCTTTGCTCCAATGTCGCTGCTCCTGCTGTACTTGCCCACGCTCCAATTGTCATGTATGTACTTTTGGGATCACAAGCCACTAGATGGCGTCACTGTTGGAGGCCATTGGGCTGTACACACGTGTGTGCAGCCCAAGTATAAAAGGCCAGCCATTTTGTATATTAGTCACTTTGGGCCTTAATAAAGCAGAGCCAAGGTCATACTTCTTGGAGTTAAACAGTACTCAGTCTAACAGTTATTGCATACACATTTGGCAACGAGGCAACAAGAACCTTTGCATGCAAAAATGAGCATAATTGGATTGTTGGAGCGATTTGTGGAAGGAGAAGATTGGGCAGACTTTGTGAGCTGCTTGAGCCAGTTCTTCATGGCCAACAAAATGGAGGAGGTCGGCGATGCAGATCGGCACCGGGCGATGTTCCTCACAAAAATTTATGGTCTGATAAAGAATCTACTCCTGCCTGTGAGTCCAACAGAGAAGATGTATGAAGAATTGTGTACACTGGTACAGGACCATCTTAAGCCAGACGAAGGCATCATTATCTCGATATACAGATTTTACACGCACGTTCGCTCAGAGGGCCAGAATGTGGCGGAATTCGTTGCCAACCTGAGATGTCTAGCGGGACCATGTAAGTTTGGGGCTATGTTGGCAGACATGCTGTAGGACATCTTTGTCATTGGCATCAACCACAAGGTGATCCTGCGTAAACTACTGGCGGTGGAGATGTTGGACTTGAACAGGGTCTCGCGATCGCTCAGTCATGCATGACGACAGATAGAAGTATAAAGCAGATAGCAGTGAAAAATCAAAACTAGGCAAGTACTGTAAATATGAATGTTTCGGCTTCCAGCAGAGTGGCACATGGCAGGGCCTACCTGACTGCGTGCACGAAACCTGTGGCTGCCCAAAGTCCGCCAGCAGGAATGCATCCGATTTTTCCGTGTTGGCGTTGTGGGGGAAATCACTGGCACCAGCAGTGCCGATTTAAGCAATATAGTTGCAAAGGCTGTCTGAGAGTGGGCCATCTCCAGCGCAAGTGTCCGCAGATGAGCAAGCGTGCTGTGAGACACCATGTGGAGGCTGATGGTCAGACTAGCGCGGATCTGGATATGCAATCCGAGATACCAGAGGAGGAAGAGTATGGACTATACTCGTTCCTAACTAAGAGCAAACCGATAATGATCAACATGAAATTTAATGGGGTGCCGGTATCGATGGAACTGGACACGGTGACGAGTCAATCGATAATAAGCCAGAGGGCATTCGAAAGCTGTGGGATACTAAGGCTGTGAGGCCCAGGCTGAGTCCAGTCAATGCCAAGTTGCGCACGTAAACCAAAGAACTCATAACGGTGCCACAATTAAAGTGTCGTAATACGGTGCGGTTCACGAGTTAGCGCTATGGATTGTCCCAGGCAATGGCCCAACGCTGTTCGGCAGCAACTGGCTTGAAAAAATCAGGTGCGATTGGAATGACATCAAGGCATTGTCATCGGAGAAAGATACATGTGCCCAAGTACTGAGCAAGTTTCCCTCGCTGTTTGAACCAGGCATCAGCAACGTCACGGGAGCCAAGGTGCAGATCCACGTGGTCTCGGATGCAAGACCCGTCCATTATAAAGCTCGGGCAGTTCCGTATATGATGAGGGAGAATGTTGAAATCGAACTGGACAGACTCCAGCCTGAAGGGATCATATCACCGGTTGAATTTAATGAATGGGCCAGCCCCATTGTTCCTGTGCTGAAAAGTGATGGCACAATCAGAATCTGTGGAGACTACAAGACTAGGATCAACAGGGTTTTGAAACAGGATCAGTACCCATTACCGAAGGCTGATGACTTGTTTGCAAAGCCAGCTGGGGGGAAGTCGTTCACTAAACTGGACTTGACGTCAGCCTACATGACACAGGAGCTGCTCGAGACGTCGAAGAGACTTACATGCATTAATACGCATAAAGGACTGTTTATTTATCACAGGTGCCCTTTTGGAATTCGCTCAACTGCAGCAATATTTCAAAGGAACATGGAGAGTCTACTGAAGTCCGTTCCCAGAACTGTCGTGTTCCAAGATGACATCCTGACTCCAAGGAACATCTGAACAACCTGGAAGAGGTTCTACATTGTCTGGACAAAGTGGGACTCAGACTGAAATGCTCAAAGTGCGTCGTCATGGCACCAGAGGTCAAATTCCTGAGGAGGAAAATTGCTGCTGACGGCATCAGGCCCACGGATACGAAAACCAAGGCCATCAAAAATGCACCCAAGCCGCAGAATGTGACGAAGCTACGTTCGTTCCTGGGTCTACTCAACTACTTCGGTAACTTCCTACCTAAATTGAGCACCTTATTAGAACCACTGCACAGGCTGCTGAGAAAAAGAGATAACTGGGTGTGGGGTGCGTCTCAAGACGGAGCTTTAGAGAAAGCCACTAATCTGCTTTGCTCTAACAAGCTGCTGGTACATTATGACCCATGTAAACGTTTAGTATTGGCCTGTGATGCTTCACCATATGGAATTGATTGAGTACTCCACCAAACTAATGAGTTGGGTAAACTTCAACCAGTCGAGTATGCTTCAAAAAGTTTGTCTAAAGTGGAGAGGCTACAGCATGGTAGAGAAAGAAGCACTAGCCTGTGTGTATGGGGTAAAAAAGATGCATCAGTACCTGTTTGGTCTTCGGTTTGAACTGGAGACAGATCACAAGCCGCTCATTTCACTGTTCTCTGAAAACAAAGGTATCAATACCAATGCTTCATACTGCATCCAGAGTGGGCACTGACATTATCCGCTTATGATTATGTCATTCACCATAGACATGTCACCGAGAATTGTGCCGATGCTTTGAGCCGTCTGCCGTTGCCCACACCGGAGGTGGAAACGCCACAACCGGCAGACCTATTGTTAGTTATGGATGCTTTTGCGAGTGAAGAAACCTCTGTCATGGCTCAACAAGTTAAGACCTGGACCAGCCAGGACCCGATTTTATCGGTGGTGAAGAGTTGCATCCTCAAAGGTGATTGGTCTGCCATACCCAAGCAAATGTGTGAGGAGACCAAACCTTACATTTGTCGCAAAGACGAACTGCCTGTTCAGTCGGATTGCATACTGTGGGGCAATCGTGTTGTTATGCCCAAGAAAGAGAGCGAGAAATTTGTACATGAGCTACATAGCACACATCCTGGCATTGCAATGATGAAAGCCATCACCAGGTCTCATGTATGGTGGCTGTGAATTGACTCTGAGCTGGAATCATGTGTGCATCAGTGCAACACTTGCATGCAGCTCAGCAAAGCACCAGCGGAATCGCCGCTGAGTCTGTGGTCGTGGCCGTCGAAACTATGGTCCAGGATCCACATAGACTTTGCAGGTCCCTTCCTGGGGAAGATGTTTTTAGTTGTGGTGGATGCATATTCGAAGTGGATAGAGTGTATAATCATGTCATCCAGCACATCCACAGCTACCATTGAGAATCTCAGTGTCATGTTCACGACATATGATCTGCCTGTTAGCGACAACGGATCTTGCTTCACTAGCTTGGAGTTTCAAGAGTTCATGAAACTCAATGGTATCAAACATGTAAGGTCAGCACCATTCAAACCTGCATCCAATGGACAAGCAGAATGTGCTGTCCAAATCGTAACGCAGAATATGAAGCGAGTAACCCAAGGGTCACTGTAGACCCGCCTGTCATGCAAACTGCTTAATTACAGGACAAGACCACATACGCTTACCGGGGTCTTGCCTGCTGAACTAATGATGAAGAGAGGTCTTAAGACCCTGCTATCTCTTGTACACCCTGACTTGAATAATCATGTTGAATATAGAAGAAAAAGTCATCAAGGGTATCACAATCGCGCAGCTGTGTCATGCGATATTTCTGTAAATGATCCTGTATATGTTTTGAATTATGGTCAGGGTCCCAAGTGGATCACTGGTACTGTCATGGCCAAGGAGGGCAACAGAGTATTTATTGTCAAGCTCAAAAATGGGCAAACATGCAGGAAACGTATGGGTCAGACAAAGTTGCGGCACACAGACGAACCGGAACAGTCAGAGGAAGAGACAATCAACGACCAACCAACCTACCTCCAGTCATCAGAGGACTCAGTGGTCATCAGTGAATCAGGACTTTCAATCACTGACATGTTCAATGAAAATGGACTTTCAATCCCTGACATGGCCATTGCCACTCCCACCAGGTCAGCCACCCAGCCACCAGTCACATCAGACTCTGAGCACTCACCCAAGGTTGGAGTTGAACAGAGATGGTCATCTCGGGAGCGTAAAATACTGGGCCGTCTCAATTTGTAGAAGACTGTGTTAATATCTCAGAGGGGAGTATTGTCATGTATGTACTTTTGGAATCACTAGCCACTAGATGGGGTCACTTTTGGAGGCCACTGGGCTGCACGGACTGGTGTGCAGCCCAAGTATAAAAGGCCAGCCATTTTGTATATTAGTCACTTTGGGCCTTAATAAAGCAGAGCCAAGGTCTTACCTCTTGGAGTTAAACAATACTCAGTCGAACAGTTATTGCATACACAACACCAATCACGCTACCCACTGAGTCACGGCTGACACACACGAGAGTCTCGAAGAAGGAACTGGTCAGTTTGAAACTTCTAAGACGCCGCTGAACCTGGAAAAGGAGGATCATCACAATTCCATCTTTCTAAGCACAGCGAGATCTATTCTCTCCATCTTCAATCTCTTGAGTGAGAAAAGAAAGAAAAACCAGTTTAGATGAAAATCAGTTTCCCCGGTGATAAGGAATTCAAAAAGGAAAGAAACACTGTTAGTATTTAAAAGAATCAGAGTGGTTCTGAAGAGTTGTATTTTGTTCACTCGCAGAGTTGGACTACAGACTTTGTCCTGTAACTATAGACCTGGATTATACAGCTGGTATTTATTTACATGTATCGTCTTTTATTAAGTGTCTTCTCTTTCCTTGAGTGTCAGCCGTGGCTCAGTGGGTAGGACTCTCTCGCCCAAGTCCTACTCCAGAGACACGAGCACAAAAATCTAAGCTAACACTCCAGTGCAGTGCTGAGGGAGTGCTGCACTGCCGGAGGTGCTCTCCCCCGGATGAGACGGATGAGGCCCCGTCTGCTCTCTCTCAGGTGGACCTAAAAGATCCCACGGCACTATTTTAAAGAAGTGCAAGGGAGGAAACCCTGGCCAATATTTACCCCTCGATCAACACAACAAAAAAAAACAGATTATCTGGTCATTATCACATTGCTGTCCGTGGGAGACCGCTGAGCGCAAATTGGCTGCCACGCTTTCCACACCACAACAGCGACTACAGTCCAAAATCACTTTTTCGCTGTTGGTTGTAAGGCACCCTGAGATGTCTGGTGGTGATGAAAGGCATGATATAAATGCAAGTCTCTCTTTTCTTTAAATCAATTCACAGAATGAATATTGATTTAAAACGAGGTCTGCAGGGTGCCATGGTGCAGGTTGCCATTGACTGCACACACGTGGCTTTGTGGATGCCACATCTCAATGGTGAAATGTACCATAACCACAAAGGGTACTACTCACTTAATGTGCAGTTGTTGTGTGACTACACCCAGCACATTCATGTCACGCTGGTGAATGTGCGCTATCGTGGCAGCAGTCATGATGCGTTCATCCTGTGCCAGTCCACTGTGCCAGCAAACTTCCAGCCACCACATCAAACCCGAGGATAGCTGCTCGGCAACAAGAGCAATCCGCTCTACACCTGGCTGATGACTCGCATCCGCAACCCCATCATTCATGGCCAACACTCATATAATGGGAGGCATGCTTCCATGAGGAACCTCATCGAGCAAACCATCAGGGTGCTGAAGCAATGGTTACACTGGCTTGACCACTTGGGAAGAGCCCTGAAGTACTTGCTGGAGTGGGTGTGCCAATTCATGGTGGTCTGCTGCATCATCCACAACTTGGCCAACATGAAGGAGCAGACCTTGCCACCACGGGTTCCATGACCATCTCAGGAGGAGGAGGAGGAAGGAAGGAGTCAGCCTGCACATCCATATTCCTGATGGGCTGCCCGTGAGTGCATCAGCAGACTCCGGTTCCCCTGAATGAAACCCCAGATCTCCGTTGCTTAACACTTCCCCACCTTACCATCCCTCTGTCATGCAACATCACAGCGTCCTCTTGACTACAATGTTGAAATGAAAGCCACCACAGAACAAACATTCCATACATAATTTATAAATGAATCAATCCAAGATTACATAACAAAGTCAGCTAATCAACCTTGTGCATCCCCTTAGTGCCTGTCTTCTGTGTGCCTTTGCCTGTCCTAGTGTCCCTACACAGTGCTGCCCCAGTGGCTGCAGCATGACTTTCATTGGGGAGACTGCAGATGGCTTTACAGGACGACCTTGAAAGCCCAGTCTTAGACTACACCACCTCGGCATAGGTGTTAGCAGTCTGGGCTGGCTGGCTGACAGGCAATTGCAAGGGCCCTGGCAGAGTGGCATTGGTGGGAGTACAAATGCCGTCATCCTGAGAGAAGGCAGCAAGTTCTTGTTCCACGGAGCCACTGCCACTCCTCCGAGGCGGCGCCTCAGCAATCCTAGTAATCTGTTGGAGAAGAGATTGCTGGACTACTGTGACACCCTGCAAGCTTCTTTCAACGCTAGTAAACACAACCATGATGGCAGCAGTCTGAGCTTGCGTGGCAGAAGTCTATGCTTCCACAGCAGCACTCAGACATTGGATTGCTTTTGCTTGTGCTGCAATGGAAGCTGCGACACTGGCTATCAGACTCTGCATCATGGTTGGGTCCACAAGTGTGCCAATGGAATCGCCCATCACTTACATGCTGGAAATCATGGGCTCTAGGTTTTGCACAAAATCCTGTGAAAATTTGGTGCCGGACCTCTCCATGCTCCTTGACAGTGACAAAGGCCTACCAATGCACCAAGCATTTCTGTGTGTATGCCCATCAGCCTTGTTCTGTAGGCTGCCCCATCAGAGTCGTCATGAGTCCTCTGCAGCAAAACTCATGTGCAGCCTCACCCTCTGGGGAGCCGGCATCTGTGCTTTTCTTTCTCCCTACCCTGCCTGCACTAGTGCCCATTGATTCACCACATGCAGATCCCGCCTCTACACTACACTCCAGTCCACGCGCAATGCTTGTCTCCGAGCTGGTGCCTGCGAGTTTGAGATTGAGTGATCGTGTCTCTTCATCAGTCTCCTCTTGCTCTTCCTACACTGGCTGGCCAGGTTGGAGCTCTTGTGTATCTGAAAAGAGAAAGGTGCAAGGGTAGGGTTGTGTTGAAGGGAAGCTAGATGTGCATACTTACACTATCAGCAACTTGGAAGTGAGAAGAGATTGTGGAATGAGGGGAAAGTCAGATGTGAAAAGGAGGATTACATATGAGGATACCGTCACCTACAATGGCCTTGTCACTCGCCATGGCCCCTCCAATAATGTCAAGCATCATCTTCTCTAGCTGAGTAAGGATATGCAGGCTTGCCCATCCCCTGCCTGCCATTATGAGCCACATTGCCCTGGATGAGAGAGGGAAGTGCGTCATTGAATGCAGTACAGAGGGACCAAAATTGGTGAAGGCCCCCGCCCACCCAAGTGCCGGCCAAAGGACCTCCGATGGCCGTTGAGGTATCTGACAGTACTTTAGGCAGGGTTTTTGTCAAAAAGATCCCTGAAAGGGCGGAGGGAGGCAAAAGAGGGACTGACGCTGCCAATGTGGGTGGCAGCCGGCGGGAGCTCCCAATCTCGGCGGTAAAGATGCTTGCCGCCCAAGTGCCCCCAAGGATGGAGTCGGGCCCATGGGGCGTCGAAGACCTGAAAAGGAAAATCATCAAAAAAACACTGGAACACCTTCAGAAGACCCCATCCAGCTAAGTTGCTGTAAAGAAAAAATTTAAAAAAATGTTTACTAACCTTTTTTTTTCCAGCTCTTCATACTCACCGTCAGGGATAGAACAGCCCCCAGCCAGCGGTCCTTCCCCGTTCTGGCACCAACTCCTGCCGACTCCCGCCTGCACCAATATGGCATCTCGGCGGCGGGAAGTCACTTGCGCCACTTGGCTGTCCGCTGATGTCAGCGGACGGTTCCTGGCGGTTCTCCCCTCCCGCCCACTCCACACCAAATCGAAAGTGGCACTGGGCGCAACTTCAAGAGGAATGTTGCCGGCAGTGGGCAGCAGTCGACGGCAGTGGGCAGTAAGGCCATCAATTTAGGGCCCAATATGTTTGGGAAATGTGCCTGTCATGCTTGAATAGCTAGTAGCAGTGTGTGCAAGCTGTGAGATATGGGTGTGAGGCTTGCAGCATTGGTAAGTGTTTGAGGGTGAGGTCAAGTTAGGAAAGTGAGATTTGAGTCATGATTAATAGAGATTGTTGGTAGGTGTGTAATGAGGGATTGATGCATTGAGCAGTGTGTGAGGCTAGTGGTGTAGGTTGTGGGAGATGACATTTAAAGATGCATTCACTGACTTTGTCCACTCGTGTGGAGGCATTGTACTTCTTTTGTCACTGCATCTATGTTCTCGGGGCAACATTGCTGCCATTGACCTCATCAGCTATCTGCTCCTACTGCCCACAGCATGTGTCTGGAGGGCCTCCTGGCCCCTTGAGGATAAAGAACCTGTCTCCTCCATTCCACCCCCTGCACGAAGGCCTCTGGTGCTGCGTCGGAGAAACATGATGCCCTTTCTCTGGCCTGTTGTGCCATTATTCGCTCTTCTTTCTGAGCCTTGCCTCCACCACCAGTTCCAGCAGCTGCAGCAGACCTTTTAAGAGGTGCAGACTGCCGTTAAGAAATGGAGCTAATCTCACATGAACTTGGGCCCCCTGCTGCATGTTGAGCCATGCAGCAGCAAGTTTAGTGCTGGGCTGAACGCTGCAAGCTTTGTAATGAGCAGGCGGCACAAAGGTCAGGGGGCCGAAATTGACCTCCCGGGAAATGGGGTGCACCCACCGCATTTTGCGTTCCTTACCGCCGAGGTGGATGGGGTGATGTTAAGATCGGAATTCCACTTTTTTGGGTCCAAAACGGAGCGGAGTGGTAATGACTGAGGTAATGGGCTGGTTTTAGCGGTGTGGCAGCAGATCACAAAATTCTGCCCCTAACCATTTGATCCTAATGATGCAGCTGCTCCCTGGCCTTCTTAAAGGTTTTGCAGCTGTGTTTTGTCTTCAGTCTGAGTTGCTTCAGAGGAGATGCCTGCAGGGGGACATTTGAGGAGGGCCAGTCGCTTCAGCGATGTTGAGCTGGAAAGTTTGATGGAAGCTGTGGAGGGAAGGAAGTGGTTACTCTTCTCTGAAACTGGTGGGTGACCAATTATAAGTGTCTTCCTAAATGCTTCAGAGGGAGATTGCAGAGGGGGTCTCGGGGACCTCCATTCACCAGCGCACCGCAATCCAATGACGGAAAAGGCTCACTGACCTTATTCGACTGACGAAAGTGAGTACATGTTTCCCCAACTCCTCACATTACATCTGCAAGTCTCTCCTTCACCTTAACTTCTTTCTCACCAACACCACATAATGGCCCAGAAATTCCTCTGCGGGTCTTCCCGTGGGCAATTGCCTCCTTGCCGGAGATTTTTTACGAAAGTACCTGGTGGTCTAGGAGGCGCCCTGGATTCCGATGGGGAGGCCTTCTCTTCCCACGCTGCGAAGCGCGCTCCCCACCCAGAGGGTTCCGACGCAGAAGATGCAGTCACGTGTGACTGCTCAGCCAATCAGGTAGGTAGTTCACAGGTTCCCATTAATAGCACTTAGACTCGCGTAACTATGAGTTCTCAGTGCTATTAATGGGGAAAAAAACAAACACACACTAATAAAAAATAAAAAACAAACCTCACATAATTAAAATTAATTGAAATTAAAGTTAATAAATGCCTTAGAAAAAAACAATATATTTCTGATTTTTAAAACATTTTTGTAATTCGGGTTAAAAATAAACTTAATTTAGTGGGCAGAGTTTTTAACAATACAATGTGTTTATTTAATTTAATTTTATTGTGTTTATGTGTGTTTTTAAACACTTGCAGCTGTAAAAGTAGTCTATACATCTGCTTTTTCAGGCACAAGATTTTTGAGGACATTTGCCAGGCAAGACAAGCGTAAATCTCGCAAACTTGCCCGTACAAATGTCCTCGCTCCCGATATATCATCCTTGCTCCCGATATGTCTAGGATCTGTCAAGCTCCAGCTGGACATAAGAACATAAGAACATAAGAAATAGGAACAGGAGTAGGCCATATGTCCCCTCGAGCCTGCTCCACCATTTAATACGATCATGGCTGATCCGATCATGGACTCATCCGATCATGGACTCAGGTCCACTTCCCTGCCCGCTCCACATAAACCCTAATCGCGTTATCGTTTCAGAAACTGTCTATTTCTGTCTTAAAGTTATTCAATGTCCCAGCTTCCACAACTCTCTGAGGCAGCAAATTCCACAGATTTACAACCCTCTGAGAAAATAAATTTCTCCTCATATCAGTTTTAAATCAGCAGCCTCTTATTCTAAGATCATGCCCTCTAGTTCTAGTCTCCCCCTTTAGTGGAAACTTCCTCTCTGCATCCACCTTGTCAAGCCCCCTCAGCAGGAAACTATAGACTGGTTAGCCTAACATCTGTGGTTGGGAAATGTTAGAGTCCATTATTAAAGAAGCAGTAGCAGGACATTTGGAAAAGTAAAATTCGGTCAGGCAGAGTCAGCATGGATTTATGAAGGGGAGGTCATGTTTGATAAATTTGCTGGAATTCATTGAGGATTTAACGAACAGGGTGGCTAAAAGGGAACCAGTGGATGTGGTGTATTTGGACTTCCAGAAAGCATTTGACAAGGTGCCACATAAAAGGTTACTGCACAAGATAAAAGTCCATGTGGTTGGGGGTAATATATTATAATGGTTAGAGGATTGGCTAACTAACAGAAAACAGAGAGTTGGAATAAATTGTTTATTCTCTGGTTGGCAACCAGTAACTAGTGGAGTGCCACAGGGCTCAGTGCTGGGACCCCAACTAGTTACAATCTATATCAATGACTTGGAAGAAGGGACTGGGTGTAATGTAACCAAGCTTGCTGACGATACAAAGGTGGGAGGAAAAGCAATGAGTAAAGAGGACACAAAAAATTTGCAAAAGGACATAGACAGGCAAAAATTTGGCAGATGGCGTATAATGTTGGAAACTATGAGGTCATGCACTTTGGCAGAAAAAAATCAAAGATCAAGTTATTATTTAAATGGAGAAAGATTGCAAAGTGCTGCAGTACAGCGGGACCTGGGGGTACTTGTGCATGAAACACAAAAGGATAGTATGCAGGTACAGCAAGTGATCAGAAAGGCCAATGGAATCTTGACCTTTATTGCAATGGGGATAAAAGCAGGGAAGTCTTGCAAGGGCTATACAGGGTATTGGTGAGGTCACACCTGGAATACTGCGTGCAGTTTTGGTTTCCATATTTACAAAAGGATATACTTACTTTGGAGGCAGTTCAGCGAAGGTTCACGAGGTTGATTCCGGAAATGAGGGGGTTGATTTATGAGGAAAGGTTGAGTAAGTTGGGCCTCTACTCATTGGAATTCAGAAGAATGAGAGGTGATCTTACCGAAACGTATAAGATTATGAGCGGGCTTAACAAGGTGGATGCAAAGATGATGTTTCCACTGATGGGGGAGACTAGAACTAGAGGGCATGATCTTAGAATAAGGGGCCGCCCATTTAAAACTGAGATGAGGAGAAAGAGGATTGTAAATCTATGGAATTCGCTGCCTCAGAGAGCTGTAGAAGCTGGGACACTGAATAAAGTTAAAACAGAAATAGACAGTTTCTGAAACGATAAGGGGATAAGCGGTAATGGGGAGCAGGCAGGGAAGTGGACCTGAGTCCATGATCAGATCAGCCATGATCTTATTGACTGGCGGAGCAGGCTTGAGAGGCCGTATAGCCTACTCCTGCTCCTATTTCTTACGTTCTTATGTTCTTATAATCTTATACGTTTCGATGAGATCACCTCTCATTCTTCTAAATTCCAATGAGTAGAGGCCCAACCTACTCAACCTTTCCTCATAAGTCAACCCTTCATCTCCGGAACGCACCTAGTGAACCTTCTCTGAATTGCCTCCAAAGAAAGTATATCCTTTCGTAAATATGGAAACCAAAACGGCACGCAGTATTCCAGGTGTGGCCTCACCAATACCCTGTATAGCCCTAGCAAGACTTCCTCCCATCTTTGCACAGTCAGCAAACTTGGCTATGTTATGTTCAGTCCTTTCTTCCAAGTCGTTAATATAGATTGTAAATAGTTGGGCTCCCAGCACTGATCCCTGCGGCACCCCACTAGTTACTGATTGCCAACCAGAGAGTGAACCATTTATCCTGACTCTGTTTTCTGTTAGTTAGCCAATCCTCTAGCCATGCTAATATATTACCCCCAACCCCATGAACTTTTATCTTGTGCAGTAACCTTTTGTGTGGCACCTTGTCAAATGCCTTCTGGAAGTCCAAATACACCACATCCACTGGTTCCTCTTTATCCACCCTGTTCGTTACATCCTCAAAGAATTCCAGCAAATTTCTCAAACATGACTTCCCCTTCATAAATCCATGCTGAATCTGCCTGACCGAATTTTACTTTTCCAAAAATCCTGCTACTGCCTCTTTAATAATGGACTCCAACATTTTCTCAATCACAGATGTTAGGCAAACTGGTCTATAGTTTCCTGCTTTTTGTCTGCCTCCTTTTTTAAATAGGGATGTTACATTTGCAGTTTTCCAATCTGCTTGGACCTCCCCAGAATCCAAGGAATTTTGGTAAATTACAACCAATGCATCCACAATCCCTGCTGCTACTTCTCTTAAGACCCTAGGATGCAAGCCATCAGATCCAGGGGATTTATCTGCCTTTAGTCCCATTATCTTACAGAGTACCACCTCTTTAGTGACCACCTCCTTGACAGATCGGAAAAGCCGGTTTTCAGCGCATGCACTGAAAACTGGCTTTTCTGATGCCTTCCCGAGTCCGTAGACACTTTGTACGGCTCGGGACGTCTGAATTTTTGGGCCATTAGTTGAAGTAGCTGTTGATTGCCAAGACATGTATGTGTGCACACTCACAATGGATGCTCCCTTGCATGTGAGATTCACAGCTGCATGTAATCAACCCACACTTGCACTAATTACAAGGCCTCTGGAAACTCCGACTTACCAACCCTTTGTTGCTTTGCAGACCAAGGTGGTGCGCAACCGCGCCCAGCATCAAGCCACTGCTAGGGGAAAGCCGCAAAATGTGAAGCTCACTGATCTGGAGGAGAGGGTGCAGCGGCTAGTGGGCACACATGTTCGATTCCCTGTGGCTGCTCATTGCTCCGATGGCACTGGGGACAGCATGGGTAAGTGAATGCCTTTGTGCAATGCCATCTCTCCCTGACAGTGCAATGGCCTACCTGGCTATTGCTTATGCTTGTGTGTATGCTGTTTGCTGCATTGTGCAATGTGGCTCCTCATCCTCACCGCACCACCTTGTCCCTTTTATGATTGCAGATGAGAAGGCGAGTGATAGCATGAGCGAGACGGACACCCTTGACGCGATTGGCAGCCACAGTCAGGAGGACTTACTTGACGCCCTGGATGATCTTGGCAGCATGTCGGATGTGGGAGACAGAGAGGGGAAGAGCTTTGCCAGCACCAGCGCGTCACTGCTTCCTACACTCACATGTGCCAGATCAGATACTGGGAGTCCGCGGTCGGGTACCTTAGATTTAGGAGACGGGTCTGCACGGGGTGAAGCACCGGGGCCTGGTGGGCTGCAGCATGGTGAAGGGAACCTCGGGTGCAATCTCTCCAGGGGTGAGTGCTCAGCCGAGTCCTGCTGAGGGGGACTCAGATGAGCCCATCAATGTTGGGGCTTATGAACAAAGGGTGGAGGCCATGCAATCGTAACTCTTGGTGGCAATACAAGGGGTGCCCGAGAGGCTGTCGCAAGTGGTCAGGAGCGTGGAGGAGTCTGCCTCCCACATTGTGGACAGCTCTGCTCGTACCATGGAGCGGATGCCAGTGTGCAGATGATGGTGGAATCCCAGAATGACCATGCTGATCCAGCTGTGATGACGCATTTCTTGACTGAGGTGACAGCTGCCATTGCAGCACAGGCACGAGGGAGCGAGCGTGTCCATGCTTCTTTGGACAGGATGGCCGCTGCCCTGGAAGCTCAGAATGCTCTCATGCACTCCGGACAACAGGCCACGGAGCGTCTGACTGCTGCCGTCTCTGGTGGCTTCCAGAGTGTGGCTGCTCCCATGCAGTCTCAGCTGGACACTCCTTAGATCTGACTGCTGCCATTGTGGCTGGGTCCACTACGGTCCAGCGGGGCTTAACGGTGCCACCCCAACCCATTGGCTTGTGCTCCAGCAGCTTGATGGGGGAGGTGGGGTGATGCTCCAGGGGAGTGGCACTGGCTCCTCGGAACAAGATACTGATGTGGGCTCTCCGGTTCACAGCAGCCCTGAGCCGAGACCTGCCACTCCGCAATTGCTGCCAACTATGGACTCGCCACAGCCACTTCTGACTGAAGGTGCACAGGAGGATATGGCCCAGCTGGCCGAGGGCATCCGGGAAGGACATCTGTAGCTTCCTCTACAGTCACACAGCAGCCTTCCCAAAGCCATGAGGCAGATACAGGGGAGACACTATGGCATAGTGGAAGGATAGGCCTACGTAAGAGGGGTAATAAGAAGTTGCTCAAGGGTGATAATTGGTTATGTTGATGTTTTGTGCACCCATTGTTTGGGTTGTAATAAATCTTTATTTTGTTTTTGGAATTTCTGCTAAGTTCTCTCATTTAACTGTGCGGGAATGCTGTGTGAGAAGGCTCACAGTTTGGCCCATGGACATGGCCAGATGCAGGCTCAACTGGGCATGTAGTTACGTGAAATGCGCAGCTATGAGATGGCTTTGCGCTTCCCTTGCAGGGTCACGATGGCAACGCCGCCTCCTGTGTGGCTGCCCACCTGCATCCTCTGCCTCCATCTGTTCCTCCTCCTCATGCACCTCCTCCTCCTCCTCCACAGATGCCACTGCTGCTTCATCCACCAATGGCTGTGCCTTCATAAGGTCAAGTTGTGGAGCATGCAGCACACCACCACGAACATGGAGACACGCTCAGGCGAGTACTGCAGCAGACCCCTTGAGCGGTCCAGGCAATGGAACCTCTGCTTCAGAATCCCAATTGTGTGCTCGATGATGGATTTGGTGTCATTATAGGTGTGCTGTGCAGCAGTTCTCGGGTTGTGAAGAGGAGTCATGAGCCAAGTGCTCAGTGCGTAGCCCTTGTCACTGAGAAGCCAGCCGCAATTTTGATTCGGACCAGTTAAGAGGCCTGGCACACCGCTCTGCCGCAGTATGAAAGAATGATGGCTGCTGCCAGGAAACCGAGCATCCAATTGCATAATTTTGTGGTTGTGGTCACAAACCAGTTGAACATTGAGGCAGTGAAATCCCATGCAGTTTTGGAATTGCTCGGGAGTGTGTTAGGGTGCCATCAGACCGACGTGGTTGTAATCAATGACCCCCTGGACCCGCAATGCACAGGAATCCAGTCTGCCACTCCAACTGCTTGTCCCTGTTCATAGGGAAGGAGATGTAATCGGCCCTCTTCCTATACAGAGCATCTGTGACCTCCTGTATGGGCTGCAAACTGCGAGATGTTGCAAATGTCCGCAGTGGCAGCTTGGAAGGACTCAGTCGCATAAAAGTTCAGGGCGATTGTAATCTTGGATGCCACGCTCAGGGCTGTCCTCACCCGTGTTTACGGCTTCAAATATGCCTGCAGGAGATTGCAGAGCTCCATCATAACATTCTTTCAGAATTGTAGTCTGTGCAGCACTGATCACTATTCAGGCCCCTGTATGAGAATTGGTGGAGGAAATCCCTTTGTCGATATGGCGTTCCGCCCCCACGTCTGTGCAGCCATCTTGCTCTCTGTTGCGTCTCATTGGCTTCTCCCTGCTGGTCTGCTGGCTCCTCCACCTGCAGGCTGCTGGTGCCCAGCATCTGCCTCCGATGCAGGCTACCTCCTGTCCTGCTGACCCAGTATCTCACTCTTCTCCTTAGGGCATGCCCTTGCTGAGGGCCTTCCTTTGGCAGCTCTCTGGCCAGCCCTCTGTTGCCATCTCCCTGCCCCTCTTCATGCTGGTCCACCACGATTGCTGGCATTGGACCCAGCACTGCCTTCTCCTGTGTGCCTCAGTGGCACGTACAATGTGCAGAAGGCGTTGGCCTGCCAACACTGCCCTCATTTCCAACCCCTCCCCAAGCCCAGCCTCCTCAAGGTGGCCTCCCTGTTCTTCAGGTGGAGGCACTGCCAACACTTGCAAACAATCGCGCATTGTATCCTTGCACTGCTTCTTAAACAAGTGGAAAAAGTCACTGCCACAAATTCAACAAAAGCCAACACACCTTTCAGGCGTATCATGAACTATGCACCACCCAAAAAAAACAACTGTTGGCACCGTCGGGCAGTCGGACGATTTTTAGAGCAGAATGTCGCTTCCAGCCCGGGACCTCGGTGATGCACGCTGTGATGATGCCATTAGGAGTGTTGGCCAGCACCGCGGTGAAAGTGGGGGAAAGCGGTGCGGTGATGGTCACCACCGGGAAACCGCGGCAAGGCAATTGGGCAAGCGGCGGTCATTCCAAGAAAAGTCGGCGGCCACTCCATTTCGCAGCGTGGCTGCCAATTTCCGGTGGTAAGAGGCCTTAAGGAAAGGGTCAATTTCAGCCCCCATGTGTTTTCCTTTCAATGGGTGTAGTTTGATTGTGCATTGCGATCCCTGCAATCGTTTTAGGTCTAAGCAAATTTTGTATCGTACCTTCCCAAACAACAAATGGTGACGTATGATTTTGCAAGCAGTCGGGTTGTATGGTGACATTTTCATATTAAAAATTAAAACATCATGCTTGGCACCCTCACTTTAAATCATTATCCATTGACAGAAGTAGGGCTACATGTTTTTTAATGGATGCGGATAAAATGTTAAGGGATCAAAATTCGGTCTAGGCGCTTTTGAGGCGGTGTTACTGGCTGAGTGCTGATTTTAACGGCAGGCGGTAGGTGCTGCTTCAAACTGCAAAATTTAGTTTTGTCGCCCAAAGATGAGAGAGCAGCGCTAAAAGTGGCGTTGCATACTCCTCCTCGGGCACAGATGCAGTGGCTTCTCAGGAGGCCTACTGAATTTCACAACGGTAGGCTGCTGGCATGCGAGTTAAAAAAAAATGAAAAACAAAGTTTCCGACACGTTCCCTCACCCACTTCTCCCCACTGATCCCATTAATACCTAAACACTTACCTTGATCCCTGGACGCTACCGCCTCGGGATCCCCGATGTCCCACCGCCATTCCCAGGCTGTACGGAGGTCTGCCGGTAAAGACACCATACTCAGCTAAATTTGGAGCCGCGGCAGCAAGGGGGCGTTTCACGCTCGACGACGTCACCGCGTGGGTGGCGACCGAGCGCGCAGCGTTTCATCTTGCCGCTGCCCCCACCGTCCAACTAAACTTCCAGTCAGCCAAGGAACCTGGTTGCCGCCGACGGTAAGGACACAGCCACCCATTGACCGGCCCTCTCCGGCGACAACAGGTGGCGTTAAAAAAGAATTGCAACCCCTGAATCTGCAAATGTTTTCAAACCAGATAATGACAGATCTTCAAAGCAAATCCAAACCATTTGAGCTTATGGTTTTGTTGGTAGTCTGTACAATATCTGGGAAATTGATCTTGTTCTGTGGCAGATAGTTTAAAAAAAAGTTAGCTTGTAACTTCTCCAGCTTTTTAAAGAGGGAGTTTAGCTGTTTTGGGTCTATTTTGTTTTTTTTTAGTATTTAAATTATAAGCTGTGATATGCAGGGAATATGTAATTCCAGCTTTGGAGAGGAGCTGAATTAACCTATGCAGTTAAAATAACTGGAGGAAGGGGATGCTCTTGAGAATATGTGCAGTGATAAATGCATTAAAAAGTGTGTTTTACAATGTCACAACACATACCAACATACACATTCTTCCCCTAGGATTGCTAATTTAGCTCTTTCATATTATTGGACACAGTGGGGAAGATTTTCCTCTTTTGCACTTAGAAACATAGAAATATAGAAACATAGAAATTTACAGCACAGAAGGAGGCCATTTCGGCCCATTGTGTCCAAGCCGGCTGACAAAGAGCCACACGGCCCTTGATCAGCAACCCTAAAGGTTACATATAAACCTATGAACAATGGCGGAAAGGCAAAGAGCACCCAGCCCAACCAGTCCGCCTCACACAAATGCGACACCCCTTATACTGAAACATTCTACACTCCACCCCAACCAGAACCACGTGATCTCCTGGGAGAGGCAAAAACAAGGTAAAATCCACAGCTGATTTAGGGAGAAAAAATCTGGGAAAATTCCTCTCTGACCCATCCAGGCAATTGAAACTAGTCCAGGAGATTACCCTGGCCGTATTCGATTCCCTGCAGTACTTACCATTATATCTGCACTGTCCAACAAAAGATCATCCAGTCTAATCCCAATTACTAGCTCTAGGTCCGTAACCCTGCAGGTTACGGCACTTTAGGTGCCCATCCAACCATCTCTTAAAAGTGGTGAGGGTTTCTGCATCCACCACTCTTCCAGGCAGCGAGTTCCAGATCCCCACAACCCTCTGCATAAAGAAATCCCCTCTAAACCTTCCACTAACCATCTTAAAACTATGCCCCCTCATAATAGCCCCCTCTACCAATGGAAATAGACCCTTACTATCTACTATGTCCAGGTACCTCAATATTTTGTACACCTCAATGAAGTCTCCTCTCAACCTCCTCTGTTCCAATGAGAACAAACCCAGCCTATCCAATTTGTCCTCATAACTAAGATTGTCCATTTCAGGCAGCATCCTAGTAAATCTCCTCTGCACCCTCCCGAGTGCAATCACGTCCTTCCTATAATACAGCGACCAGAACTGCACGCAGTACTCCAGCTGTGGCCTAACCAAAGTATTATACAATTTAAGCATAACCTCCCTGCTCTTATATTCTATGCCTCGGCCAATAAAGGCAAGCATTCCGTATGTCTTCTTAACCATCTTATCCATCTGGCCTGCTACTTTCAGTGATCTGTGGACAAGCGCTCCAAGGTCCCTTTGTTTATCTATACTATTAAATGGCCTACAACTTAATGTGTATACCCATTCCTTATTAGCCCTCCCAAAGTGTATCACCTCACACTTCTCTGAATTAAATTCCATTTGCCACTGCTCTGCCCACCTGACCAGTAGATTATTATCCTCCTGCAGCCCATGACATTTCCTCCTCATTATCAAACACAGCCAATTTTAGTGTCGTCTGCAAACTTCTTAATCATACTCCCTATATTCAAATCTAAATCGTTGATATATACCACAAAAAGCAAGAGACCCAGTACTGGATGTAAACATTTGCCTGGGTGGATAGAGGAATATCGAGCAGGAAAGATCACATGTTAGTGATACAGCCTACCTGATTTTCTACCCATTTAAATGAATGGAAGGAAGATCAGGTGAACTATGTTACAGAACATAAGAACATAAGAAATAGGAACAGGAGTAGTCCATACGGCCCTTCGAGCCTGCTCCTCCATTCTATAAGATCATGGCTGATCTGATCATGTACTTCCCCGCCAGCTCCCCATAACCCCTTATCCCCTTATCGTTTCAGAAACTGTCTATTTCTGTCTTAACTTTTGCAGATTTTTTGTGTCCTCCTCACACATTGTTTTTCCTTCCATCTTTGAATCATCAGCAAACTTCGCTACGTTACACTCAGTCCCTTCTTTCAAGTCGTTAATATAGATTGTAAATATCTGGGATCCCAGCACTGATCCCTGCGGTACCCCCACTAGTTACTGGTTGCCAACCAGAGAATGAATAATTTATCCCGACTCTCTGTTCTCTGTTAGTTAGCCAATCCTCTATCCATGCTAATATATTACCCCCAACCCCGTGAACTTTTATCTTGTGCAGTTACCTTGTATATGGCACCTTGTCAAATGCCTTCTGGAAGTCCAAATACACCACATCCACTGGTTCTCCTTTATTCACCTGTTCGTTACATCCTCAAAGAACCCCAACAAATTTGTCAAACATGACTTCCCCTTATAAATCCATGCTGACTCTGCCTGACCGAATTTTGCTTTTCCAAATGTCCTGCTACTGCTTCTTTAATAATGGACTCCAACATGTTCCCAACCACAGATGTTAGGCTAACTGGTCTATAGTTTCCAGTTTTTTGTCTGCCTCCTTTTTTAAATAGGGGCATTATATTTGCAGTTTTTCAATCTTCTGGTACCTCCCCAGAATCCAGGAAGTTTTGATAAATTACAACCAATGCATCCACAATTCCTGCCACTACTACTCTTAAGACCCTAGGATGCAAGCCATCAGGAACAGAGGGTTTATCTGCCTTTAGTTCCATTATCTCACTGAGTACCACCTCCTTAATGATTGTGATTGTGTTAAGTTTCCCCCCCCCTATAGCCCTTAGACTATCCACTGTCGGAATATTGTTAGTGTCCTCCACCGTAATGACTGATACAAAATATTTGTTCAGAGTTTTTGCCACCTCCATGTTCCCTATTACTAATTCCCCGGTCTTGTCCTCTAAGGGACCATCATTTACTTTAGCCACCCTTTTCCTTTTTATATACCTATAGAAACTCTTGCTATTTGTTTTTATATTTTGCGCTAGTTTACTTTCACAGTCTATCTTCCATTTCTTATTCATTTTTTTGCTGGCTTTGCTGGCTTTTAAAAGCTTCCCAGTCTTCTGTAATCCCACTAGTTTTGGCCACTTTGTATGCCCTTGTTTTTAATTGGATACCATCCTTTATTTCTTTAGTTAGCCACAGATGGCTATCTTTTCTCTTACACATATTCCTCCTCACTGAAATATAATTTTCTTGAGAGTTGTGAAATAGCTCCTTAAATGTACACCTTAAATGGATGTGAAATCCTCCCCATCTGATTCTTCTCTATGTGTCCCACTGAGGCGATTGCTTACCTCCAAGCACAAGAGAGGATAATTTGCCCCAGTAATTCCTACAAACCTGTTCTCCCAATGATGGGAAACCATAGTGTACAGGCAGAATATTTTAAAAAATAACTTATTTCATGTTAAAATGAAATGCAGATAATTCACTTTGTCAAACACAAATGACTTCTCTATGGTTTGAAACGTCACTTCATTAAAAACATAACAAATCAAAAATACTTTCATCAGACAGGATTAATATTTATTTAATACCCTGCTCAAATTCATCACATTATTTTTCAATGTTTTCTCCTGCTCAGACATCTCATCATCTTCTGTATGGTTAGGTAAGGTTACCAAAAGCCTGCACAGGAGTTAAGCTAGAGTATTTAAACCTAAATGGAGAATTGAATCAGATAAACATGCACAAGTAGTAGAAATCAGTAACCAGCTGTGATCTGTTACAATCCAACCAATATTCCCTGCCAGGGCTAGCGTTTGAAGAGCACAATTTGTCACCCATTATTGGTGTGGACATGTAGAGATAGGACTCCTTGCTGACACAATGTGAGATGGAATGGCTCACATCTCACTTTCACCACCACCACCCGACCTCCACTTCCCTCCCCCGCCCCTACAGACTGAAATTTTGTCCTCTACTTGCAGATGTTGAGTTGGACACCACGGATCTGGAGAGACCATCGACCTCTGGCCTTCACAAATGCTGTCAAACCCCAGCATCTCCCACCCCGACGTTCTCCACACCTGAGGGCACCTTCCTGCAACCGCAGCCCACATCACTCATGTCCACCGCTCCCACCGCCGCCACCCAGGGCCAGGAAGAAGAGGAGAGAGAGGATGGAGAAGGGCCCATATTTGTGTCCCTTCCCCTGGAGGATCCGGAAGCACCTGACATCAGCCTCCTGCCAAGTCAGCCAAGTGTCCGCAGAACCTTGGCGTCGGGGTCAGATTTCCTGCGGTTTCCAACAGACTCCACTCAAGCAAGTTCAAGCAAACGCAGAGTCCGTGGCGCAAAGGAAAGCAAGACCCCAGCACCCAGCAGCATCGAGCAACCACCTGCAGATGTAGGACGGCTCGCTCTATTGAGCCAGATGGTCCAACTCTCAAACACTAGCATGGAGGTAGGTCGAGAGATGCAGCAGACCTTGGCTGGGATAGCTGCCAGCATCACCACAATCACTCAACAGCACGATGAAAGGATGGAGCGCCTCCTCACAGTGTTGGAGCGCACATCAGAAAGCGTCGAGGCCATGAGGAAGGAGATGGCTTCTGTATGTGTGGTGCAAATCCCCGACTCCACACCCTCAAGGCACACAGATGCAGAGGAGCAGGAGATCCCGGCGCCTTCGGTCCTGGGCCTACTTTGTCACACGTCTACACACATCCCACTTCCCTCCTGCACAACGTCCTGAACCAGAGGCAGTGAGGGGCAGGGGAGGGCCACTCCGTCATGTAGGCATGGGGAGGAAGAGGAAAGCGAGCATGGATGCAAGGGGGTGGGGGGGGCGGTGATGTGTATACAATAACTCAATAGACTGAATATTGTAAACTCCGAACAGGTACAAACCTGGCTCTACTTTATTAGGGCCCAAAGTGATTACATTACAAGATGGCTGGCCTTTTATAACTGGGTCGCACACACGTGTGCACAGCCCAATGATCTCCGACAGTGGCGCCACCTGGTGGCTAGTAAACCCAAGCATACATACATGACAATATCGCCCTTTAAGATATTAGCAACAGTCTTTTTACAAATTGAGATGATCCGGGGCTTTCCGCTCCTGAGTTGAATGTCTCAGATCAACTCCAGCCTTGGGCGAGCGTTCTGAGTCTGTTATGACTGGGGGCTGGGTAGCCGATCTGATGGTAGTGGCAATAACCACGTCAGGGATTGAAAGTCCAGATTCATTGATGACAGTGAAGACCTCTGATGACTGACGGTAGGTTGGTTGGTCACTGATTGTGTCTTCCTCAGACTGTTCCGGTTCATCCGTGTGCCGCAGCTTTATCTGATCAACGTGTTTCCTGCATGTCTGCCCATTCTTGAGCTTAACGATAAACACTCTGTTACCCTCCTTGGCCCTAATAGTACTGCCGATCCATTTGGGATCTTGACCATAATTCAGTACATACACAGGATCATTGATAGAAAGGTCGCGTGACACAGTAGCGCGATCATGATACCCTTATTGACTTTGACATCTGTATTCGACACGATTATTCAAGTCAGGGTGGACAAGAGAGAGCCTGGTCTTGAAACCTCTCTTCATCTTGCAGGACATCGAGGCTGGAGAAACGAGTTAAAACTGCTGCGGTGATCTTTCTCCCTTCTTGATGCTCTTTGATGCTATGCTGCTGTGTGCATACCTTCTGTTAAGCATGGCATAAGCATAAGCATACCCTTTGTTAAAGCAGGGCCCAGTTATACCTTTGGAGCTGTCCTAATCATTGTGCCAATTCAGCCCTGAATTTTTTAAAATTTTGGCAGGCTTGATATTTCCTTGTCATATTTTGGTGGGCCCATTAAATCTTAACATGTCTCGGATATGTCGATCTTTTAAATCTGTTTTCTTGATGGGAATATTAGCTTTGGTATTTGCAATGTCTGTCTGTGCTTGGGTTTTCCATGCGGGCTGGATGTGCCATTGTTATTATATATGTGCTGGAATGGTTTTCCAGGTCAGGATGATGGTTAGCTATCTCTGGGTTAATTGTTGCTATGTTAATGTCTCCTGGGGAGAAGGGTTTTCGAGTATTCACAAATCTCCAGACAATTTACTTTAGCTTCAATAACCCAGACAGCTTCAATACTCAAACTGGCTTCTTTGAAGGATAGTTCCTTTAGCTCTTAGCCCTGCCCACACAGACCCAATCTGCCTTGTAAAATCCCAAATTCAATTAAAGTTCGTAGTTTCTTCCATGTGCACTTTAGGTTCTCAAACTTTCTGGTAGATCGTTCCAAATTAAATGTTCTTTCCAGTGAGTCCAAACACTGGGCGGGGTGGGGGGGGTGCGGGGGCGTTCTCCCATGAATGTTGCAACCCTTCAGTCCCCCCTGTGACACTCTACACACTTGAGTGTCATGCTAGGTGAGCAAAATTCCTGATCTCCCGAGAGTCAACCTTCCCTGTATTTACCGATCTAAAACTTTAACATGCACCCCCCTTTGAAATGCAATGTAGTTTACAGGCAAATACAATCATTCCAATTCTGTTACAGCATAGAGGGAGTCCGACACCCCTCCATCACTACGTTTTTACAATGAAGATAAAGGTACATAGTGAAACACATTTTTAAGTAACATTCTTACAACACTCGATTTTTGAGTTTTTACAGCAGGTAAAAGTAAAACAAATCAAACATGGTAGTATAGTGTTACCCCTCTCTGCGCGATTCCCAAGTTTGGCCAAGGAGTGTACAGCACCCTTTGGTGCCTGACCTGATGGCCTCTGCATTTCACTCGGCAAGTGAGACACCACAAGTAAAGAATAATCGCGAGTTGACAGACAAGCAAAATGTGGAAAGCTATTCTGATCCCGGCAGGAACTTCTATATTCCTGAAAATATCCCACCACGGCGGAATTGTGATCTTTAGAATCTTTCTCCCTATCTCAATTGTTTTCTGTTCCAGAGTATAGAAATGTTTTTGTGAGATTATTGCAGCTGCTAGCAGAGCGGTAAGATGTTTGGGTAGAGGGGGAATTTCATAGCCAAAATGTGTAACATAATCCTGCAGGTTTGTGATGTTTTCTCTCACAGTGAGGTGGACAGTGGAGGGTTCAGGAATGGGGACAATCCGTTCCTGGGTCACTTGAACTGATGCCTCGGGTTTAAAGCAAAAACTGCTGTCACTCACCGGACACCAGAAGTGTTGTCCATGCTGGTAGTGGGCCGCACTGGTGGTGACACAATATGTCCCACCTATATATACTACCCGTGGAGGAACATGGCCTTTTGCCATTACCTCCATGGTACAGTTGATAGGCTGTGCGCCAGCAGCTTTAAACCCGCACTGTGGTTTAGAATAGGCATTCAAGTGCTGGGGACACAGTATTATGTGTGCAACCCGGCTCTGGCACCTGGAGAGGTCAGTACCCGTCATAGCGTGCTCCCACTTTATGACATAGGATGTGACCACTGTGAAATGAACGTGTGCGCCTCCTTGAATGACCCCAATGTTTTCCACCCTGTATACCAGTGCGGGTTGGGCTGTCCCACCCATGACCGGCATCCTTAGTACTATCCCCATGGTGATGTGATTAGAACGCCTGAAATCTACTGGGACAGGGTAGGCTTCAGAAGCTAAGTAGAGCTGGCACAGGCTTAGCGAATTACTGTACGGGTGGAGGGCTGCGAGGTGCTTGTTACTGATCCAGGAGGAGACTAAACCTTGTTTTAAATCCTCCAGGTTGTTGCGGCCCTCGCCCAACAACCATGCCCCATACAGCACGCACACCTCGTTCTGTGCCGCCTAGTCCAAAGCATTCCTATCCGCCCGTATGAGTGCATTCACTGTCTGTGCATGTTTTTCCAGCTCAGCCACAGTTTCCTTTAAATGGACCGTCATAGCCTGGTCCTCGTGTAGCTCTGAGCCTACTACTGTGTTTTCCTCTTTCAGGATCTTTCTCAGTTGGTTCTTTAGACCATTTATCTGCATTTGCAGTTCTATATCATCTGGGCTATTTATCACACAGGATCCTGTATTATATGCAGTAAAAATATCGTTCAAGGTTCCCCTTCTAGGTCTCCCCGTGCCCATGGTGTCCCTAGCGTATAGGGTGTATAGATCAGCTTTGTCCAACTCGTAAAATTTCTTGTTCATTTCTCTAAGTAGGGCCTGATATAGCTGCTTTGTTTCCTTCGGGCACCATGCAGGTAAGTGCACCTCGGTAAGGTTTAAGATAACTGAAGCTACTGCATAGTGTACCCCCTGGTATAACACCTTTTCGGTCGGTACCAATACTAATCCGTTCCCTGGTCCCTTGGTGGTGGTAGGACACCTTTCTATTATTGTTCGCACTGGCAGGGTCTGGGCAGGGGTTTCTTAATGTGTGCTCTAAGTTCGGTGGCGTTAATTGGGAATGGGGAGTGCGGGACCGCACACCTATGTAGGCTGGAATCCCACCCCATCCCTTCCCCCTCATCTTGCCATTGCCTGGCGAAGGCAATCGATATGCCTGTGGGACAGATCTCCTCTGACTCCCACATGCAAACGTAAATTCCCTGTTCAGACTCCCACCACTTGTTCCAACACACCTTCACTCCTCCCCGTGTCCCCGTGATGGTACGGTACGTAACATTACCGAGTCTTTCCCAGTCAGATTCCTGTTCCCTGAATCCTTGCTCAATTTCCTGAGCCACCACCATCTACCCAGGGGAATCTTCCCTTTACAAGTCAAACACACATGTTTTCCCTCCGTAACACTGACCCGCGCAGCAACAACTCGTATCCTGGGGCATGGAACGGAGGCCTCCCCATAGGTAAACCCTTCCTGGCTGGAGTAGCGGGTGGAATTAGACCCCAGCCACCCTGGCCATCTCCCTTCGTGGGCATAACCGGCGAGCTCTTCCACACCCGGTGTGCCGCCCCCTTTAGTCTCTCCTGAGCACCCATAAATGAGGGAATCTTCGATGTCTCCTCGGCTGCTGCTACTCATCCTTATCAAGTTGTTCTCCTTCCTGGAGGGGCACATAAAACAGATTGTCCAGCCCTGAGAAAAGCTCTCTGGCTTGACAAAAGGTGATCGAGTACCAATTTGGGCTAATTTCTTCTTGGAGAATACAATTAAATCTTTAATTGACTGGCTGTCTTTTCTGTTATCAACTTTTGTCTCATCTTACTCTTATTGTTCTTGTAGTGCCTCTTTTACTGCCGACAAGATGGGGTCTTTTCCTTTACCCAATAACTAGTACCTATGTCACTATTTAGTCACCGGCTTTCAGCTGAAACTCTTATATTCTATATTCATCTAAACATTCTTATCCTATTCTACTCGTTTCACTCCTTCCATACGTGTGTTTTCTTTTCGGTCGTAGTAACCTGAAATCATTACACGCATAATCTACACTACGCTAGATTCTTACTAAACATACTTCAACTCATATCGTGCTATTTCTGAACACCTGCCACCCGTCTCCGGGTGGCCAGGTTAATTCCTGTCCTTCTCCTTTCTTCTCTGGCCTCTGGGTTTCCAGCGGGGCTGGTAGCAAGTCGGCCTGTACCGCAGGACCCAGAGTGTTCTGACCGAAGGTGGTTCTGAGTCCCACTCTATTGGGGGAACGTCCCCTCCAGTGCTGCAACACACCGCTCCTTTGGGGGTGGCTGCCCAGTTCATTTCGTCCCCTGGGGGTTCTGCCTGGTCGAGGGCTGCAGGCTGGGGACTCCCAATTGGTGGCTGATCAAGCACTATCTCTTCCAGGGGTCCCTCGTTGCCCAAGACTACCGGCTAGGGGTCCCTGATCACAGGCTGGTCCCTGATCTTAGGTACCCCTTTGCGGCTGGTCCCTCTCCCGGTGCTGAACCAGTTAAATTTGGGCGCTGGTGACCACGATGTCTTAGGCCGTAGCATGTGGAGAGTCCTTCTCAGGGCTCTAACTACTGGGGGTGTGTCCGAGTCCCAAATGATTGGGGGGCGGGGGGGTGATAGCCCCTCCAGTAACACAGTCCACCGCCCCTCTAGGTGCAGTCTGTGGGTCTGCAACGTCCCCTGTGGGATTTCCACAGTCAGGAGCTGCTGGCTGAGAGTCCCTGTCTTTAGCACGGTTCCCTGTTTCTGGCTTTCCTTTACGCTTAGCTGCTATCCAGGGGTTGAAAAATTTGCACTGGTTTACGTGGAACCACTTTGTACAGCGGGGCATTTTCATGGCATAGACCATGGGGCTTGCCTTGTCGACAATGTGGTACGGTCCTATGTACAGTGCTTCAAAAACCCCTACTCGAGCGTAGTTCCTTACCATGACCTGGTCCCCTACCTCCCATTCGTGGTGTTTGCGGGGTTCTAGCAGTATTCGGTTGCTCCGATGCTGTTTTCCCATGTTGTTAGCAGCTTGCCAATGAATCTGTTTAAGGTGTTCAAACAGATTCCTGACAAAGCTGTCCCGGCTCGTCGAAGTGACTCCCCTAGTCGGACTCCACGTACTGTGGTAGTCCCCATCGGGAGTGTCATGTATTCAACCAGCATTGTAACCCATGTATAATCTGACCTAAGTTGTACACTGTGAGAACACTGACCACTAGGTGGTGAACTTGTGGGAGACACTCCTAACCTAGACCTTCAGTTATAAAAGGGGAAGCTCCACCCACTTCCAGCACTTGAGTGCTATGAAATAAAGGACAGGTCACAGACTGACCTTCTCTCAAGCATGGGCCTCATGTGCATTTATACTGTATAGTAAGGACGTATCAGGGAGAACACTTCCCTTATCAGGATCCTAGCTGTTCCCAGAGCAGTCGCTGTTCGTCATGGGAAGGCTTCCACCCATTTGGTGAATACATCCACCAATACGAGGCCATACTTATAGCCTCCCTGGGCAGTGGGTAGGGGCCCGATGTAATCGACCTGGATCGACTGCCAGGGTCCCTCTACCCTCCTTATATGTCAAATAGACACCTTTCTTTTCTGGGGGGTCAGGGTTGTTGGCAGCGCACACCAGACAGCTGGCGCAGAACTCGCGGACATCTTCCCTGAGTCCCGGCCACCACCCTGCCTGCTCCACCCGTTGCCAAATGGTCTCAGGTCCAGGCTGTCGTGCTCCTGGGCCCTCGTGGGCCAGCTGGAGGAATTCTCTCTGGTGTTGTTGCGGCACTACCCATTGCTCCCCCCTGAACAGCATGCCTTCTTTATTGGCAATAGCTGCGGTGCCGTATGGGCCGCCTACCCTTTCCCCTTTAGCTAGCGTGTTCAGGACAGTTTTGAGGATGGGAGTCTTGGGTCTGAACCGTTTACAGGTCTGGGAGCAATGCTACCCCTGCCCTCCCTGTCATCCCAATCCTGCCCCTGACTGCTGCGATGGGGCCTGGGTTGTACGGGTCCCAGAGCTTGCCCGTGCGGGCACCCTGCTTGGCCAACATGTCAGCCTGCTGCTTTCCCTCGCTACGGGGTTCAGTGGTGGAATGTGCCTTCACTTATGTATATAGACCTTTCCTTCCTCCCCCACAGCTGTCATGATCTTTTCCAGTAAAGGCTTAATTGCCAGGGGTCTTCCTTCTGCAGATGTGTATCTGTGACCAGATAGCCAGATACTCCATACACGAATTGCATGTGAACATACTGTCCGAGCAAATCATGTATGGGGTAGGGAATTCTTCGGGGTGTGTGACCAAGTACACCACCACTGACAGTTCAGCATGGGCACTCATAGTACTGGGGAGTTTGGGAGTTTAATTGTCAGGGCAATGCCTGCCTTTGGGTCATACACTCCGCAGCCTGTGAGTCGTTCGCCCGCAGATACCGTGCTTGAACCATCCACATAGATCTCTTGGCCTGTGGGGTGTATCCAGGCCTGAAAGTATATGTTAACTTCCCATACCCCTTCTATGGAACACCGGTAGGCTGTCCCTGTATAGATCATGTAGGCTACGAGCCTTGGCTCGCAGAGATCCTTTACCCTTAGGTCCATCAGAGAGAGGAGTAGGGTCCAGTGAGCAATGCGGGCACTGTTCACCATCCCGTCCTTGATTCTCCCATCCAGGAGCATTTGGGTGGATGTATGGTGGGTAAGAAGTGCGATAGGGGACCCCCCTTTGAAGATCAGTGATCTTTTCACAGCCCAGTGAGTGGCTAGGAGGTGCCGCTCACAGTTGGAGTATTCCTTCTCCACGTCCGTGAGTATCCTGGAGGAGTAGACCACTGGTCTCAGCCGGCTGTGCCGCCCTTGGAGCAGTACTGCACTCAGACTGTCCACACTGGCTGATACCGCCATTAAAAACTATTTACCCCCATCAATAGCCCCTAGAACTGACGCGGTCTGCAGGTCTTTCTTGAGTTGGATAAATACTGCCTCGCAGCATTGGTCCCAATTCCACTCCACTCCCTTATGTAGGACTCGGAGCAGAGGGGCTGCTGTGGCTGCATAATCCTTAATGAAATCTCTGCAGTACCCGGTTAGCCCTAGAAAAGATATTACTCCTGTTACTGTGTTGGGGGCTGGTAACTTCTGCACTGCTCTCCTTCTAGCTTTGTCAATGGCCCTTTCCCCAGCGCGCACAGCCAGTCCCAGGAATTTTACTTCCTTCTGGCCGATCTGTGTCTTCTTGGGATTCACTTTAAACCCTTCTTCTTTCAGCAGCTCCAGCAGCTCAGCCAGCAGTGGGCCATGCTCCTACCCCTCATCGGTGAATAAGAGCAGGTTGTCTACATACTGTACTAACTGCTGGGGTCTGCTGAAGTTCTTTAAACAGTTGGCCATACATTGGTGGAAAATGCTAGGGCTGTTGTGGAAGCTCTGAGGGAGACAGTTCCAACTGTATTGCTATCCTTTAAAGGTAAAAGCAAACTTGTACTGATCTTCTCTTCTTAAAGGTATGGACCAGAACCCGTTGAAAATATCCAACACCGTGAAGGTGGTCGCGGAGGCTGGGATACTTCCAATGGGGTCGGCGACGGTGGCAACAGTGGGTGCACAGGCGGGGATGTTACGGTTGAGTACTCGATAGTCCACCGTGGCTCTCCAGGAGTTGTCCGGTTTCTTAACCGGCCACAATGGAGAGTTCACATGGGTAGCTATTGGTCTCAATAGCCACTGTCTAACCAAAGAACCCAAGGCTGTTTCCATGTCTGCAAGATTTGCCCTCACATACTCTTGGTACTCCATTGATTCAAGGTCGTAACCCTCCTTTGGCTTCATGGTGCACACCGTCCCTTTTCCCGTTTTTTTCTGGGATAACCACCACCTCACTCTCCTGTCCCGTACATACTGCCCCCCAAAGACAGTGGTTTCTTAAATCCACTAGGATCCCGTGGCCTAGAATGAAGTCAGTCCCCAGGATCCCCCTCCCTTCTTTTTCCACTTCATCAGGACACAAGTCCACTTGGTGTGGAGTGTTCCCAAACGAATAGAGAGCAGAATGGAGGATGAGCCAGCCTGTGAAACCCACCAAGCTGTAAGGGACCCCGCTAGACAGAGGTGCGGTGGCGGGGTTAGCTGCAGAGACGAGGGTGCTTGATGCACCGGTATCCAGCAGATAAGTCTCTTTCACCTTTTCCACTTCCATCTGAACGGTTGGTCTTCCCCACGCATCGTAATCGAGGGAACAGGCCGTGCCTGTCCTAGTCACTGTTTTAGCTGGGTTGGGGCAGTTGGCATTTCAATACCGGTGGCAGCGGCTACCCTCTCAGGGCCACCTAGCTTTGTTTGGAACGCAGTCATAAATGTATCAAACGTGTGGGGAGGGACTGGCTTCTCGATCTCGGTCGTTTGGGCAGGGGCTGGAGAATTTTTCCCTGCACTACTCTTCCATGGGTTTCTACAATCCTTTCTCCAGTGCCCACACATTCCGCACCCAAAACAGGTACGTTTTATATCGGAGGGGTTGCCCCCCTCATGGCACCATTCCCTCTTATCCTGACTAGGTCTGATTTTGTGGACCCTTCCCTTGGGTGGGTGCTCTTCCATCCCCCTGCCGTTCTGGTAGGCTAGGATCAGTTGTCTGACCACTCCCTGCTCGGTGCCCTGGGGATCCCTCGGGTCAAACCAGGCCTCAGCCTTTGCTCTTATTCGTGGCAAACTGTTTGGAGCCAGTGGGCTCTCTCGCCCCTGTTTATGTGACCCAGGTTGAGGTCCCCACCACAGACACTCTGGTACACAGGCCACAGTCTGTCTGCGAAAGCCTGTGGGTTTCCCCTGTGAGCTGCACTGTCTTCTCCACTCTGGAGAAGGGACTCCCGTCATTACAGCCCATGGCTTCTAGAATGTCTTCCTAGGTGGCGGCACAGGGGCTCTGTCCCTGTCCAGTGAGAGGAGGAGCATCTTTGCTATCTCAGCATCATCTCATCCGTTAATATCCCCTGCCTGTTCCACTTCCATAAAGTGGACTGAGGAGTCTCCCTTTGGACTGAGCTTTCCCAGGTGACTTAACATAGCCCTAAGCTGTTGGGTAGTGTGGGGAACCACAAATGGACTTTCCAGGGGCCCCTGACCTCCAGCTCCGGTGGGCGGGCCGAACCTCTGTTGCCGGACCAGGCACATCAGCCCGGCTCTGGCTCTTCTTGCTCTGGCTCGTCCACCCCTCCCTGCTGCCAAACCGAGCTGAACCTCGGCGCCACAGGTGGTGGTGGTCCGTTATCAGCCATGATCTTGTTGAATGGCGGAGCAGGCTCGAGGGGCTAGATGGCCTACTCCTGTTCCTAATTCTTATGTTCTCATCCCTGTCCGCCCCGCAACTCGTTCGCCCTCTCCTGCTGCCGAGCCGGTACCAACACCGGCGCCACAGATGGTGGTTGAACAGTTTCCTCCTTCTCTTCCAGGTTTACCATGCACTTTATCATATCCCATGCCTTTTGCCTTGGACAGAGCAAGGGTTAAACTCTTGATTTGTTACTGGCAGGGACCGTGGTCTCCTGACTCAAACCCATTATTGCTAGCTACTTTATAAGCTGCCTGTACGTCCCTTAACTTCTCCTCCAGCTCTTTTATTTGAAGGGTGAGGCGAATGTTTTCCTCCCGCAGTATCTTTTCATTATTTCTAACCTCGGTAACCTGACACTGAAAATAGTCCTGGCTGTTCTTGAACCTCTCCATTAGCTGCGCCTTTCCTTGCTTCAGCTTGCGGAGTTCTCCCTTTCACCTCTCTCCTGCCATAGCTCTTTCATGTGATGTCTCTGCACATTCCCATAGTTCTGCCTGTAGTGACTCGATGGTTTTGTCTAGGAGTTGGACCTGTCGCTGTCGATAGACCAACCAAATTGCCTTTTCTACAGATTCTTTATGGTCCTTACTTGCTGTCCATTGGGTTGCAGCATCTCCCAGGCGCTCAACGTGCAATAGACCAAGCACCCACTCTTTAGATACATTCACTTTCTTGCACACATAGGAGGAAATCCTCTCTTCTATCTTGGTTCTTTCTTCCAAAACAGCACTCTCTGCATCACATCCCTTATACCAAAGTCCTGCCGCAGTCGCTATTTCTGTACGGGATGGTGTGTGGGGTCAGGTTCACCTCAGACCTTCTGAGCGATTTGAATCACTCCCACTCCCTGGGTTCTAGATTCTGGATTTATTTGGGGGATATGATAAAGTGCAAGAGATAACTGGTTTGGTGCAAAAGAACTTGATTTTATTAAAGGCAAGAAAATACAATGTCAAACTTATAATCACTCAAGTAAAGAACAGTACATCACACATTCAAAGGGGTTACAGTGAATAATACACCTCCTACCTCCAAATGCCTAACACTGACTAGGTTAAACTCCAGGGCAAACAGGGATTATGCTCACCAATCGTTTACTGGTAGTTGGCGGTGGTTCGCGATTTCGGGGTTCGCTGGATTCTGTTGGTTCTGCTTGCCATATTCCGAACGTCGTAGAAGACTTCTTACTGCACAATCTTCACTTGGGTGGTGTCTGCTGATGCGGTAGGGCGCATTTTAGATTTATGGGGTAAGTACTCACTTTCTTTCGTTAGAAATAGGTTCAAAGTCTCTTTAGGTAATGTTTTCACCTGTTGATAGTCAGGCCGAGATTGTAGAGTGGAAACTTTCGATTCTTTGGCTTCTTCCTTGAGGACTTTTATCTCGAAGTTGGTCGATTGCGGTGTTTTTGGTGGTACCACGTTGGCTGTGGTCGGTTGCTGCCGCGATGGTGATGTTCTTTCCTTTTCGATTGCAGGATGTCGAGGCTGGAGAAACGAGTTAAAACTGCTGCGGTGATCTTTCTCCCTTCTTGATGCTCTATGATGCTATGCTGCTGTGTGCATACCTTCTGTTAAGCATGGCATAAGCATAAGCATACCCTTTGTTAAAGCAGGGCCCAGTTATACCTTTGGAGCTGTCCTTATCTTTGCGCTAAATCAGCCCTGAGTCTTTGTTTAATTTTGGAAGGCTTGATATTTCTTTGTCATATTTTGGTGGGCCCATTAAATGTTAACCTGCCTCGGAGACGTTGATCTTTTAAATCTGTTTTCTTGACGGGAATATTAGCTTTGGTATTTGCAATGTCTGTCTGTGCTTGGGTTTTCCATGCGGGCTGGATATGCCATTGTTATTATGTATGTGCTGGAATGGTTTTCCAGGTCAGAATGATGGTTAGCTATCTCTGGGTTTATTGTTGCTATGTTAATGTCTCCTGGGGAGAAGGGTTTTCGAGTATTCACAATTCTCCAGACAATTTGTTTTCGCTTCAATAGCCCAGACAGCTTCAATACTCAAACTGGCTTCTTTGAAGGATAGTTCCTTTAGCTCTTAGCCCTGCCCACACAGACCCAATCTGCCTTGTAAAATCCCAAATTCGATTAAAGTTCGTAGTTTCTTCCATGTGCACTTTAGGTTCTCAAACTTTCTGGTAGATAGTTCCAAATTAAATGTCCTTTCCAATGAGTCCAAACACTGGGTGGGGGAAGGGGGGGTTCTCCCATGAATTTTGCAACCCTTCAGCTCCAAACGTTAAACATGGCCCATGTGGAATAGTTGTCACTGCGCCCTCAGGCATCAGTAAAGCGTTCACAGATGAGCTGTTGGCGCAAGGGTCGAACAATCGTTAAAGGGGCACGATGGCCCGCCCTCCTCCGCCGCCGTGCTCCGGCCTCAGGCACTTGCATGACTTCCTCATCCTCGTTGTTCTCCTCCTGTTCATCATCTGCATCTTCCACATCATTATCTTGAGACTTCCTCCAACGACTTCTCATGGCACTGCTGCCTATCTGGGACTACCTTCCTCAGTGCAAGGCTGACATGGTGCGACCAGCCACCAGGGTTTATGGAGTGAGCCGTCAATGTGTCAGCAGCTGCGCACAACCCTGCATGGCTCTCTTGTCCATACACACATGTGCAGCTCTCAGGGGCCTTGAGCGCGGGAGGGAGAGTGCGATCCTGCCCAGCGCCCGCGCTCACACACAAGCTGAAGTGGCTGGCAGCCTAGCCACATGTGAAAAATGAGCCAGCCTCAATGAGTGCGTCACTGAAGATTTTAGGGGTCTCCAAATAGGCCTGTTTTCTAGGCCCCCAACATCAAATCGTGCAAACCAAGGCTGGAAAAGTCGATGGCTGGCAAATTTGCTGTGGGCAGCAACAGGAGGAAACAAAACCTAGTTTGATTCCAATTTATATTACTGATGGTATGCGTGTTATATAAAACAGCAGCGTGGAGGCTCCGACCTGCGTGAGAACACCAGCGGCAGGCCGGGGTCATAAAAGGAGCGGTGGTGCAGCGCCTGAGAGCAGCGTAGAGGGATAGTATTTCAGGGAGTAGCGCGAGCTGCGATGACACCGAAAAGTGATGTCATCAAGGTCCAGGTCGGTGATTGGAGCGTGGGCAGATACAGAAGGAGCGGCGAGGTCGGGGCGAAGGAGCGGTGAGAGACTGTGGAGGGATGTGATCGGGGCCCAGGAGAGGCGTGAGTTCAGGGCAGGGGCCCAAGGGCAGCACGGGCCAGCCCACACTGCGATATGTGTGCGCACTAGGTCTGTGCAGCAGAGCAGGTCTCCAGTTGTCTTGGGTAAACCTTGCCACTGGACCAAGACCCAGCTCTGTCAAGCCCGTGTGGTGGCTGGTGTGCAATGGCCACCACACATTTTAAAAAATCCACGCACAGGCATCTTCCACCCTTCAATATGTAGTTTGGGACCTGGAATTTTAGGTCCTTCATTGGAACATCTGTGAACGTATCCTTTTTTGACGTGGAAGCAAGTCATCCTCGTTTCGAGGGACCGCCTATGATGATCATCAGCCACTCTCACCGCATGTGGGTCTTCCACTACCAGGTGCTGTTGCCTCTTGATGGCTAGGTTATGCAGCATGCAGCACACAACAGTGAACTGACCAACAATCTCAGGGCAGTACAGCAAGTATGGTCCTCCAGAATGGTCCAAGCATTGGAAAAGCTGTTTCAAGATGCCAATGGTCCTCCCTATGATGCTGCATGTCGCAATGTGTATGACATGTTTGATTCATGGTCAGCTTCCATCCGGGTTATGCATAGGGGTGTCATGAGCTAGTTGGCGAGGCAGTAACCTTTGTCTCCCAGTAGCCAGCTCTGCTCTTCTGGCTGCTGCTGCTGCAACATGGCAGATATAATGCTATCGCATAGGATGAATGCATCATGGGTGCTCCCAGTGTATCTTGCATTGATTGACATGATATGATGCATGTTGTCACACACGAGCTGTAAATTAATTGAGTCAAAGCCATTTCTGTTCCTGTACATCTCAGAATCCTCCAAAGGTGCTCGCAAGGCAATGTGGGTACAATCATTGTAGCCCTGTACCTTTTGGGAAGCCAGCAATCCTGGAGAAGCCCACAGCCCTGTCATGGATTGCTTGTGCGGAAATGGGAAACTTTATGAAGTCATTCCTCCAGGCATATAATGCAGTAGTCACCTGCCAAATGCAGACATGTGTTGCATGTTGAGAGATGGCACACAAATCCCCAGTTGTAATTTGAAATGAGCCGGAGGCATAGAATGAAAGTACAGCTGTAACCTTTACTTCAATTGACAAAGCAGTCCTCCTGATACTTCTAGGTTGCAGGTCTGCTTTGACCAACTCACAGATCTCAGTTACAACTTCTTTGCGGAAACGCAGTCTTCTGACACAGTCTGCATCATTCAGATGCATGTACGAACGCCTGTCTCAATATACCCGAGGTGGGTAAGGCTTCCTGCCCAGCACCCTATGGGCTCTGATGTTCCTGATGTGATGTCGTCAAATCAATTATCTCCAATGTAGCACCATGAGGCAGAAGGCTCGAACAAGGTATGGCATTGTCAGTGATGCCCCCATACTTAAATTTAGACTTTGAAAGAAGTTCAAAATGGCAGGAAAGCAGGCAGGACAGATTCACAGTTCTCTCTCTCCCCAAGGTCTGTATGGATGGACCACACCCAAAGTCTTGTGACATCTCCTCTCTTCCCCCTCCCCTTAACTAATTGCAGTCTTGTGACTTCTCCCCTTCTCTCTCTCCCACCCCCCGCCCCTCCCTTCCCTTAACTAATTGCAGTCTTCAGAAGCCATCCACTTGGCACCTCGCTCCCAGGCCTCAGTGCAGAAGGCTTCTGATCGGCACCTCGCTCCCTCTGTCTCCTCCACCCCCTCCCCCCGCCCCCCACCCCTCCACGACTTTTCTAGGGCTGGTTGGTCGTTGCCATGTCCGGGCGCGGAGCCAATTCTGCCGGCCAAAGTTACGACCCTCCAGCCCTGCTTCAAGATGTTCGGTGGTGGTGTGTGAGTAAGTAAAAAAATGAGAGAACTTCTGAAATCCAACAAATTTACATTTAATACGTTGACAGGTTAAAAAAAAGTTGAACTTTATTATTGATTTTTACATTATTCTTGACTCCCTATAAAATCTTCGATTTAGAAACAATGGTGTCTTTCAGCGCCGATTTCTCAATGTGTGCTGGTTTTCTTAAGTGCCCAGAAGGTTTTTCAGGAGTGGCCAGATACGCCGATCTAGCAGGAAAAATATTGTCCAAACTGCAAAAAATTGTAAAAACCGGTGCAGACATGACGTCAAAAAATAATGACCTAGAAAAATCGTAACTAAGTCAGTTACGCCAACGCAAATCACAGGGAGAAACTTGGAAAAAAATAAATGCGGCAAAAAAAACGGCGCGCCAAAAAAAGGTGCAAATGACCAGGGAAACTTGAGCCCTTAGCACCTTAGCCATACACTCTGCCTCCATGTACAGCTTTCTATTTTTGCCCCTAATTGGCCCCATACCTCCTCTTACTACCTGTTTATTATTTATATGCCTATAGAAGTCATTTCAATTCCACTTTATGTTAGCTGCCAATCTATTCTCATATTCTCTTTGGCCCTCTTATTTTCTTTTTCAGTTTTCCTCTGAACTTTCTACATTCAGCCTGATTCTCACTTGTATTCTCAACCCGACATCTGTCAAACACACGCTTTTTCTGCTTCAGCTTACTCTTTATCTTTTTTGTCATCCAGGAAACTCTGGCTTTTGTTTCCCTACCTGTCCCCCTCTTGGAAATATACCTCAATTGTACTCAAACCATCTCCTCTTTAAAGGCAGCCCAATTACAGTTTTGCCTGCCATTTTTTGATTCCAATTTACCTGGGCTAGATCCGTTCTCAACCCACTGAAATTTGCCTTCCTTCTACTAAGTATTTTTGCTCTAGATTGCTCCCTGTCCTTTTCCATAGCTAATCTAAAACGTATGATACTATGGTAACTGTTCCCTAAATGCTCCCCTACAGACACTTGCTCCACTTGACCCACCTCACTCCCTGGAACCAAATCTAGCAATGCCTTCTTCCTCATTGGGCCAGAAACATAATGATCAAGAAAGTACTCTTGAACACACTTCAGAAATTCTTACCCCTCTCTCCCGTTTACACTATTACTTTCACAGTCTATATTAGTATAACTGAACATTAGAAATAGGAACGAGAGTAAACCATTTGGCACTTCGAGCCTGCTCTGCCACGCATCAAGACTACAGCCGATCTTCTACCTCAGCTCCACCTTCCCTCACTATCCCCATGTCCCTTAAATTCCTTTGGTCCCAAAACTGTATCGCCCACTGTTTTGAATATACTCAACGACTGAGCATCCACAGCTCTCTGGTGTAGAGAACTCTAAAGATTCACAAACCTTGGACTGAAGGCTCATCTCAGTCCTAAATGGCCTACCCATTATTCTGTGACTGTGACCTCGTATTCTAGATTCCAGAGCCAGGGGAAACATTTTCCCAGCATTAACCCTATCAAGCCCCTTAAGAATTTTACATGATTCAATTAGATCATCTCTCATTCTTCTAAACTCCGAGTAACATAGGACGAGTCTACTCAATCTCTCTTCATAGGGCAATCCCCTCATCCCAGCAACCAGTCTAGTGAACCTTTGTTGTACTCCCTCTAAGGCAAGTATGTGTTTCCTTAGGTAGGGAGCGCAGAACTGTACACAGTACTCCAGGTGTGGCCTCACTAATGTCCTGTTTAATTGTAGTAAGACTTCTTGGGACTGAAATTCAGCCTCCCGATAAGGTCTGTTACTGCCAGATAGCGGCGACCATGCGGTGGTGTCGAATGGCCGCCGATTTGTAATTGAATGGCTGCCGCTTGCGAAATTCTCCCTGGTGGTTTTTCCGGCAGTCCCCACTTCTACCCTGCTGCTACTGAACTCTCCTACGTGCGTCATCAAAGTGCGCACCGCTGATATCCCACCCTGCAAGCAAAATTCATCTTAGAAAATCTTCGGGCGGCTGCTCGGTGCCCTCGACAGTTTGTGTAAAATGGCAGTGCGGCCTCCATTAAAGGGGAAAGCGCACTTCCGCGGCCGCCATCTTAGTTATTTTTGTCGGCCAAATGCCAGGTTGGCCCGACAATTATGCCCAGTGGACCTAACTTAAAAAGCTGCAGACTCGCAGCAGCTCTCCCCTTTAACTGAAGGGGAGAGACGTGTTGACGCGCCAGCGCGATGACATCACCAGCCCGGTGCTGATGACTGACATCGACAGACACTCCACCCATCCCCACTTCTGCCCCCATTATGACTGATTTCCGCCCCGCTGGAAAAAAATGACAAAGAGCTGAATTTCGCAAGATGGGCCATCGCATCCATTGCGGCAGACAATACACAAGAAAAACGGTAGGAGCGATCCATTTCCGGCGGGATGAATTTTGGCCGCCTTTACTCTTATACTTTACTCCTTTTGTAATAAAAGCTAACATTCCATTTGTTTTCCTAATTGCTTGCTGTACCCACATGTTAACTTTCTGTGATTCATGTTCAAGGAAACCCAGATCCCTCTGAGTGCAAATATTTCCCAGTCTCTCACCATCCAAAAAATGTTCTGCTTTTTTGTGCTTCCTACCAAAGTGTATAACTTCACACTTCTCCCCATTGCATTCCATTTCCCATGTTCATGTCCACTCAGTCAACCTGTCTATATCTCTCTGCAGCCTCTTTGCCTCCTCCTCATATCTTACTTTTCCACCTAACTTCATATCATCAGCAAACTTGGATATGTTACATTCAGTACCTTTATCTAAGTCATTAATGGATGGAGTTATTTGCACTAGAAAAATGCTCTATTTTGGTCTCTGTGATCACATGACCTGATTGCTGATTGGTCCCCTTGGAGGATAAAACACACCCAGCAGTTTCTCTGGAATGTGTAATTAGAACCACCCATCCCAAGTTCTCAGTGGCTTTGCAAAGTGTAATTCAAACCATTCTGACTGCCAACTCCAGGCAGGAGACAGCTCCCCCGCTCCCCGCCCCAGTTCCTGCCACATCCAAGCCCATGTTCCTGACACCTGTGGCCCAAGTTCATATCCCCCACAAGTTCATGCTCCGCCCCAATCAAAGTTCCTGCTCCATCCCAGCCCAAGTTCCTGACCCCCCAATCCAAGTTCATGCCCCCCAGCCCAAGTTCATGCCCCCACTCCCTCCCAGCCAAAGTTCCTGCACCATCCTAGCCCAATTTCCTGACAACCCCAGCCCAAATTCAAGCTCCCCGAGCCGATTTTCCTGTCCTATCCCAGCCCAAGTTCCTGACACCCGCAGCCCAAGTTCATGCCTCCCCAGCTAAAGTTCATGACCTCCCCCCCAGCCCAAGTTCCTGACCCACCCAGCCCAGGTTCATGCCACCCCAGCCCAAGTTTCTGAAACCCCCAGCCCAGGTTCATGTCCTCCCAGCCCAAATTCCTGCCCCATCCCAACTCAAGTTCCTGTCCCATACCAGCACAGGTTCCTGATCTTACCCCTGCCTCCCACCCACTCTCTTTCTCTCTCTCTCCCCCCAGTCTCTCTCACTCCCCCCCAGTCTCTCTCACTCCCCAGTCCCTCTCACTTTCCCCCCAGTCCCTCTCACTCTCTCCCCTCTCTCTCTCCTCCAGTTACTCTCCCCGCACCAGTATATCTCTCCCTCCTCCCCAGTCTCTCTCTCTCTTCCCCTCTCCCCTAGTCTCTCTCTCCCCCATCCCGAGTCTATCTCGCTCCCACAGAAGGCCACAAAAATATTTGTGTAGCTGGTCACAGTAATATTCTAGGCAAAAGTCCTGAAGATAATCCAGAAGCTAGAAACAGCTCCAACGGAGTTCACGGGTTGGTAGTGCACATGCGTAGGCATCGGGGGCAGAGTTCAGAGCGCGCAGAAGGATATTCAAAAAATGAGTGCAAATAATGGGGTAAAAATTGCGGTCAGAGGCTTCCTTCGTACGAACACCTCCGACCCGAAAAAAATCTACACAAGTACCTGTTGGTCCCGGAGGAACGTAGGATTCCAGTCGGAGGCCTAGATTTGCTGCGCAGCACACGGGGATGTCTTTCACTTAGGTACGTACATTTGGAGGCACGTGGGCTTGGATCACCAATCACTATGCAGTATTCTCATTGATAAAAATGGGAGCTCTATTTGTATGGACTCCCATTACTATCAATCAGAAGACCCCCAAAACACCGGAACACAGCATAATAAATAAATAAAACATCTCACATATTTAAAATTAATTGAAATTAAATGTAATTAAATACTTTAGAAAACATATATATTTTGAGGAATTTTTCTGAATGTATTTTAATAGTGTTAAAATAAACTCACCTTAATGGACAGGGTTTTTAATATAAAAATCAGTGTTTACATTTAATTTTTATATGTTTTAAAACTCTTACGCTGGTAAAAGTAAGCTATAGTTCTGCTTTTACCAGGCGTAAAAATTTGAAGGACATTCGCTCGGCATGAGTTTGGCAAATAGCCCAATCTCGCCCCCGCGAATGTCCTTCTCCCGGGGATGCGGAGGATCTGTCAAGAGAAATCTTGACAGATTGGAAAAGCCGGTTTTCGGCACATATGCATTGCACCCCGAAAACCGGCTCTTGCGAAGCCTCTCTGGGTCCGTGTGTACTCCGTATGGATTTGGCGAGGCCGGAATTTTCAATAGTTGCGGCCCAAACATCGATCCTTGCGGTACCCCACCAGTTAGAGACTGCCAACCTGAAAAAGTCCTGTTTATTCCTACTCTCTGTTTTCTTTCCATTACCAACCCTCAATCCATGCTAATAAATTACCTGCAATACCATGGGCTAGAACCTCCACTTTTTTTGCCTGCTTAACGCCCATTTAACGCCCATTTAACCGCTGAAATGACATATAATGCCCAGATATCACCCATTTTGGCACTAAATGGAAACTAACAGGCATTTTTAGGAGTCTTATCACTGAGCGTTATTTTCCCATGTGCTTAACGCCGAGAAAAAATATTACCGCCCGCCCACTATTTTTGGGCGTAATCAGCAGAATGGGTGATTTCAACGTCCATATTATCACGGAATTAATGGCGAGATTCAATAATAACGCCCAGCACTGTTTTTGGTTGTAAAGAGCAAATTTACCCAAACTAGCGACCATGGAGATCGCACACCGACAATTTCAGCACCTCCCACAGATATCGCCCACAATATCGCCCGCTCAAAAACCGCCCACAAAAAGTGGAACTAACCGGGACGGATGCCAGCGGTGTGGCTGGCATTTGCTAAATCCCATTCTTATGTGAGGAGCTGATATCTGGAAGATTAGCTTGAAAGAGCGCTGATGTGAGTGACAATGCTGAAACACTGCTGTGTGTGTGCAGCTCAAACATCAATGGTGCCCATCGCTTTTGTTGTGTATCTGTAAAGCATGTACTCCCATGTTCCGCCACCAGGGATCGCATCCCCTGAAGTCCCAAGGGATTCCAGCATCCCTTGGGAGCACTGTATATAAGCCGGCCCCTAAGGCCTGTTCCTCACTCTGGAGTGTCTCAATAAAGACTGAGGTCACTGTTACTTTAATCTCCCTGTGTGCAGTCTCATGTGTGTTAGGAACACAACAACTGGCGACGAGTATACGAATTCAACGCAAAGATGGAGCAAACTGTGGGCATCCTGGAGAAGTTTTCGGAGGGTGAGGACTGGGAAGCCTTTGTCGAATGGCTAGACCAGTACTTTGTAGCCAACGAGATGGACGGAGAAGGAAGCGCTGCAAAAAGGAGAGCGGTTCTCCTCACGGTCTGCGGGGCACCGACCTACAGCCTCATGAAGAATGTTCTGGCTCCAGTGAAACCCACAGATAAGTCGTATGAGGAGCTGTGTACACTGGTTCAGGAGCATCTTAACCTGAGGGAGAGCGTGCTGATGCCGAGGTATCGGTTCTACACATGCCAGCAATTTGAAGGTCAGGAAGTGGCGAGCTACATCGCCGAGCTAAGGCAACTTGCAGGACAATGTGAGTTTGATGGCTACCTGGAGCAGATGCTCAGTGAATTTTTTGTTCTGGACATTGGCCACGAGACCATCCTACGAAAACTTTTGACTGTAGAGACACCGACCCTCAGTAAGGCCATTGCGATAGCACAGGCGTTTATGTCCACCAGTGATAACACCAAACAAATCTCTCAGCACACAAGTGCTAGCAATATTCATAAATTAACTGGAATTGTGTTTGCGAGCAGAAATGTACAGAGCAGAAACCATGAGTCTGCAACTGCCAACTGGTCTCAGGTGGCCCAGATGACTCAGATTCCGCAACAAAGGATGAATGCAAGGCAATTCACACCTTGTTGGCATTGTGGAGGCTTCCATTCAGCCTATTCATGCCGCTTCAAAGGGTATGTTTGCAAGAGCTGTGAAACAATGGGGCACCTCCATCGAGCTTGCAGATGAGCTGCAAGCTCTGAAAAACCTGCTAACCACCATGTAGCAAAGGAAGATCGGTCCATGGTGGATCAAAACAATTTCGAGCCGCGAGAGAGGAGGCAGACGCTGAAGTACACGGGGAGCACACATTTTCGACGAAATTTCCATCTATAATGCTAAATGTAAAATTGAATGGCTTACCCATAGCCATGGAACTGGACACTAGCGCTAGCTAATCCATCATGAGTAAAAAGATGTTTGAGAGACTGTGGTGCAACAAGGCACTCATACCAGCCCTGAGCCCCATCCAAACGAAACTGAGAACGTACACCAAAGAGCTTATCACTGTCCTCGGCAGTGCCATTGTCAAGGTCACCTACGAGGGCACGGTGCTTGAACTGCCACTCTGGATTGTCCTGGGTGATGGCCCCACACTGCTTGGAAGGAGCTGGCTGGGCAAAATCTGCTGGAACTGGGATGACCTCCGAGCGCTATCACATGTCGATGAGGCCTCATGTACCCAGGTTCTTAAAAATGTCTTTGCCTTTTTGATCTAGGCACTGGAAACTTTTCCGGGATGGAGGTGCGGATCCACTTGGTCCCAGAGGCATGACCCAATCACCACAAGGCACGAGCGGTACCTCACATGATGAGGGAGAGAGTGGAAATCGAGCTGGACAGGCTGCAACATGAGGGCATCATCTCCCAAGTGGAATTCAGTGTGTGGGCGAGCCCGATTAGTCCAGTACTCAAAAGTGATGGCACGGTCAGGATTTGCGGTGATTATAAAGTAACTATTAATCGTTTCTCGCTACAGGACCAATACCCGCTACCTAAGGCAGACGACCTATTTGCAATGCTGGCAGGAGGCAAGACGTTCACCAAGCTCGACCTGACTTCAGCCTACATGACGCAGGAGCTGGAGGAGTCTTCGAAGGGCCTCACCTGAGGGACTGTTCATCTACAACAGATGCCCGTTTGGAATTCGGTCAGCTGCAGCGATCTTCCAGAGAAACATGGAAAGCCTTTTCAAGTCTGTACCACGCACGGTGGTTTTTCAGGACGACATATTGGTGACGGGTCGGGACACTGTCGAGCACCTACAAAACCTGGAGGAGGTCTTCCAGCGACTGGGCTGCAGCTGAAGATGACAAAATGCATCTTCATGGCAACAGAAGTGGAGTTTTGGGGGAGAAAGATCACGGCGGACGGCATTCGGCCCACAGACGCCAAGACAGAGGCGATCAGGAACGCGCCCAGGCCACAGAACATCACGGAACTGCGGTCGTTCCTGGGACTCCTCAAATATTTTGGTAACTTCCTACCTGAGTTAAGCACCCTCTTAGAGCCCCGACATTGCGTAAAGGTGAGAACTGGGTATGGGGAAAAAAACAAGTAATTGCTTTTGAGGAAGCTAGAAACATTTTATGCTCCAACAAGCTGCTTGTATTGTATAACCCGTGTAAAACACTTGTGCTAGCATGTGATGCATCGTCGTATGGAGTCGGGTATGTATTACAACAAGCTAACGTTGCGGGGAAGTTGCAACCTGTCGCCTATGCCACCAGAAGCTTGTCTAAGGCTGAGAGGGCCTACAGCATGATTGAGAAAAAGGCATTAATGTGTGTGTTCGGGGTAAAGAAAATGCATCAGTACTTGTTTGGCCTCAAATTTGAGCTGGAAACCGATCACAAGCCTCTCATATCCCTGTTCGCTGAAAACAAGTGGATAAATACTAATGCCTCAGCCCACATACAAAGCTGGGCACTCGCGCTATCAGCATATAAATATACCATCCGCTATAGGCCAGGCACCGAGAACTGTGCGGATGCTCTCAGTCGGCTACCATTGCCCATCACCGGGGTGGAAATGACGCAGTCTGCAAACTTGTTGATGGTGGCACAGCCCGCAGACTTGTTGATGGTCATGGAAGTGTTTGAAAATGATAAATCACCTGTCACGGCCCGCCAGATTAGGACTTGGACCAGCCAAGATCCTCTGCTTTCCCTAGTAAAAAACTGTGTACTGCATGGGAGCTGGGCCAGCAACCCCGTTGAAATGCAAGACCTAATCAAGCCGTTCCAGCGGCGAAAGGATGAGCTGTCCATTCAGGCAAACTGCTTGTTGTGGGGTAACCACATAGTGCTACCCAAAAAGGGCAGGGAGACGTTCATCTCGGATCTCCACAGCGCACACCCGGGTATAGTAGTGAGGAAAGTGATAGCCAGATCCCACGTGTGGTGGCCCGGAATCGAATCTGACTTAGAGTCCTGTGTACGGCAATGCAGCGTGTGTGCTCAGTTGAGCAACGCGCCCAGAGAGGCACCACTAAGTTTGTGGTCCTGGCCCTCCAGACCATGGTCGAGGATTCATGTCGACTATGCGGGCCTGTTTCTCGGTAAAATGTTCCTAGTAGTGGTGGATGCTTTTTCAAAATGGATTGAATGTGAAATAATGTCGGGAAGCACCGCCACCGCCACCATTGAAAGCCTGAGGGCCATGTTTGCCACCCATGGCCTGCCTGACATACTGGTCAGTGACAACGGGCCATGTTTCACCAGTGCTGAATTTAAAGAATTCATGACCCGCAATGGGATCAAACATGTCACCTCGGCCCCGTTTAAACCAGCCTCCAATGGGCAGGCAGAGCGGGCAGTACAAGCAATCAAACAGGGTCTCAAACGAGTCACAGAAGGCTCACTCCAAACCCGCCTGTCCCGAGTACTGCTCAGCTACCACACGAGACCCCACTCACTCACAGGGGTGCCCCCAGCTGAGCCACTCATGAAAAGGACACTTAAAACCAGACTCTCGCTGGTTCACCCCAACCTGCATGATTAGGTAGAGAGCAGGCGGCAGCAACAAAGTGTAAACGATGGTCGCACCACTGTGTCACAGGAAATTGATCTGAATGACCCTGTGTATGTGCTAAACTATGGACATGGCCCCAAGTGGATCGCGGGCACGGTGATAGCTAAAGAAGGGAGTAGGGTGTTTGTCGTCAATCTAGACAATGGACAAATTTGCAGAAAGCACCTGGTCCAAACGAGGCTGCAGTTCACAGACTGCCCTGAACAACCCACAGCAGACACCACCTTTTCGAGCCCACAACACACACCCAAAGGATCAACGACACCACCCCGGACCAGGGAATCGAACCCATCATGCCCAACAGCCCAGCAAGGCCAGGCTCACCCAGCAGCCCTGCAGGGCCAACAACACGCCAGCCCAGCGAGGGCACAGCCAACACACCAGAACAGACATTTGTACCGAGGCGGTCCACCAGGAAAAGAAAGGCTCCCGACCACCTCACCTTGTAAATAGTTTTCACCTTGACTTTGGCGGGGGAGTGATGTTGTGTATCTGTATTCAACCACCAGGGAACGCATCCCCTGAAGTCCCAAGGGATCCCAGCATCCCTTGGAAGCACTGTATATAAGCTGACCCCTAAGGCCTGTTCTTCATTCTGGAGTGTCTTAATAAAGACTGAGGTCACTGTTACTTTAACCTCCCTGTGTGCAGTCTCATCTTTGTTAGGAACACAACAACCTTGGTGCCAGTTAAAGTTTACATTGATTGATGTTAAGTTGTTAAGATATTAAGATGTTAACCTTTCATGGTAAGGAATCACCAGTGTGTAACGGTCCAGCTATCTGAGACAATGCGCAAAAAGCTTATGTTCAATAACAAAAGTTTAACACCAACATTGGTCTGAAATCATAACACAGCCAATAAACACCCAACCCCCACCCACATCCCACTTTTTCCATCATTGACATAAATCACATGGTCACCATGTCCAGCAACACACAATACAAAGGAAAAGCACAAACATGGTCCACAGCCCCCATACATTGCAACAAATTGCATACACCCAGATGGAGATATAACATAGCCATCACCTGCATACATGCACCTCACTTTCCTTACCCCCTCTCTTTCTTCTCCCCACCTCTACCTATTCCCTTCCTCGCTCCACGGTGCCTGGCTGAGGAGCTCCTGAGGCAGTGCTTCATGGGGGGGATGAAGGCAGATGCGTTGGTTGGATGGGTATGGGAGCAGATGATGCCGAGGGGGCAACATTCTCTGATGCAGAAGCAGGATCTTGGTCCTTGCTTGCATCTGTCATTTGCAGTGGTGGTGCAGAGCCTATGGGTGAACTGCTGAGCTCTGGGACCACTGGGAGGGCTGTGGCAGCAGTGTTCCTGGCTATCGCATCCAGGGACTCCGCCATGCGCGGAATATACTCAGACATGGTGGCCAGGTGTCGGGATATGCCCTCCAAAGCCAAAGCCTCGATGAGCTGGTCACCAATGTCTACAGTCCTCCTGGAAAACTGAACCATCTCCCCGCTCCCGCTCTTGTGGATCAGACCTGCTGCATCCACGAGGCCTCCGCGGGGTCGGCGTCATCCTGCGGACAAATGGGGTGCCCAGTGGAGAGGTGCTTGTGGCTGCCACCTCCAGAGTGGAGGCGGGAATGGCCGGAGGACCAATAGATGGCCTTGGGATGGAATGGGTTATGAAGCGTGGTGATGCAGGTTCTTCGAACTCCGTGCTTTCATCCGTCGAGAACAGACCCAGCAGATTGACGTGTGACAATCGGAGCTCCTCAGCACCAGATGTAGTAGGATCGTCCGCCGACTCCTGCCCCACGCCTCCACCTTCTGGCATCTGTGGCCTTGCTTGGGTCGCGCTGCTGGGTGAGCTGCAAGACACAAATGAGGTTGTTAGAGGAGAAGGGGGTGCTAGGGTGACAAGGTGAGTCCAGTGCTACACACAGCATATGCACGACAAAAGCACCACTACTCTCAAAATCATCACAGGCATCACATTTCATGACCATCAACACATTGTGCATTGCAATGATTTTCATTAGGCTAGCATTATTTATATGATACTTTTAGAAATCATCTATAATATATGATTGTTCGGATATGAGTTGGTGTGGCATATATTGACTTTACATCACGCAATGGTGTAAGCTTTACTCACGTGGCATCACTTCAGGGTCTGCAGATGCATCCGAGGCTTCCCCACGAGTGCGAGCACTCGCTCCACCATGTCAGTGATGTCGCTGGGGACTTGTGGCCCCCCCACCCGTTCGCCTCTGCATGGACCTCATCGTCGATAGCTTCTTCTGTAAAAGGTGACACGATGACATGGCATGAGATCATTGCGTGATATCATTGCCAGGTACTGTCACAGAGACTGATACAACACATAACCGACAGATGTAATCATGATTATTATGATTATTATAATTTTTTTTCCTAAAGACGTACACTGTTACCGCAGGCTTTGAGTAAAACATTCCGGGTAAAAGTGCAAGACCTCACATCTGCTGATAGTCACTCATGACTGTTAAAAATCACGTTAATAAATACATGAGCACATGTAAATCAATGTAATACTTACTCTTGCGGATCCCACAAGGTCGTTCCATCGCTTGCGGCATTGGTTGCCCTCATGCACCTCGTTGGTCGCTGATGAGACCACCTCTGCTATCTCGGTCCATATCCTCTGGTAGGCCTTTGGGGTGGACTTCCCACGCCCTCCCTGTGTCAAATCACCCCAGTGTGACTCGACCTCTTGCAGAAGGGAGGCATTTACCTCATCCAAGAACCTCCTGGGTCTTTTGTGTGCTCCTCTCCCACCTCACTGCTCTCTCCAGCGTCAGTCTCCACAACATGTTGTGATGCCTCCTCCTCTCTCTCCATTATAGGACAAATTCAGTCAAATATGTGGCTGGTAACAGCTACTTTTTGTTTGCCTACTTGCTGTGAAGCCCTAAAGTCTCCATCCTTCCTCCCAAAGCAGCCACACCACACCCAAACACACCTTCAGTCCCTCTGAGCTCCCTCTCTCTCTGTCTCCTCTTCTGCGTATGTCATGGTGACCCTTGACCTTCTGAATCACGGAAATCGAGCATTGCCATGCCTTTGCTAAGGACGGCCACACTTTACGACAGAAGGTCAAAAAATTTAATGCTGCTGCCCATTTGATATCGCTCACGGTAACGCCCATTTTCAAATATGTAAACTCGGTGTTTTGAGAATGGGCGAGAAGGCGGCGATCTGAAAATCCTTTTTTACCGCCCACGCCGGAAATAACGCCCATTTTTGGGCGATCTCAAAAGTGGAGGTTCTAGCCCACAGAGTCATAATTTTGTGTAATAACTTCTTGTGTAGCACCTTATCGAATGCTTTTTGAAAATCCAAATGCACCACATCCACTGGTTCCCCTTATCCATCCTACTAGTTACATCTTCAAAAAACCACAAGATATTTGTCAACCACAATTTCCCTTTCATAAAACTATATTGACTTGGCCTAATCATATTAAGATTTTCTAAGTGCCCTATTACCATGTCCCTAATAATAGATTCTGGCATTTTGCCTACTACTGATGTTAGGCTAACTGGCCTATAGTTCTTAATTTTTTTCTCTTCCTCCTTTCTTAAATAGTGGGGTTATGTTTGAATCTATGGAATTTTGGAAGATTAATACTGGTGCATCCACTATCTCTGCAGCTAACTCTTTTAAAGCCCTAGGATGCAGGTTGTCAGGTCCAGGGAATTAGTCGCCTTTTAGTCCCATTAATTTCGCCAGTACTGTGGGGTCAAAATTCGGTTGCTACCACCAGCTGATACTGCATGGGAGAGACGGCAACGGGGTGTAAATGGCTGGGCGGCAGCATTAGGTGGTTGTGCAGCCTGATGGGAAATTTTGTTGTGTTTTTCAAAGGGCGTAAAGATTTGCCGCCTTACTGACTACTGCCATAGAAATCCTGACTTCAGTACTCGTGCAACGCTTCCTTGGCGCCAATCTCACCAAATTCACTTTTGACACCTCACTTACCGGTTGGCAGGGAACATGCCACAAAAAGTTGGCATTCACAAATCAAGATAAAGATTCTGGGGCGGTATTTAAAGGAAGTTGTAGCCGGGTCACAGAGGTCACGGTCAGTGCTGCGTTCTCTCCTCGCAGAATGCGTAGATGTTGGCGCGCTGAGACATACCTCGAAACTGAAATTGGCACCAGGACTCGCTGTCAGTGGCTGTGAAAGTCACAGTTGCTCTCAACTTAATGGGGGCAGTGATGGCACACCACGTCGTCCTGCGGTGAAGACTTCAAAGGCACCGGCTAGAGAGTTGGCTTCAGGTCAATGTGGGTTCACGCCAGAGAAGTGGTCCTAAACCTCGGGGCAGGAGGCTGTACTGACTCAGGGTTTACCGTGCACATTATTATTACATTAATATGTCTGAGGAGCAGTGCATAAGAAGGCTGCGGTTCCGCAAGGAGGTGGTCACGGAGGTCTGCCACCTCCTGCAGACATAGCTCGAAGCTGAAATCAGCACCAGGACCTCGCTGTGAAAATGACAGTAGCCCTCAACTTGTATGCTACCAGCTTCTTCCAGCCTCCTGTAGATGATATATGCAACATCTCACAGTTTGCAGTACATTGTTGAATTTGCCAGATGACCGACGCTCTCTCCAGCCAACGCATGGACTATATAAAGTTCAGCATGTCCAGGCTGAGCCAGGATGAGTGCTCCTGGGACTTTGCCAGGATTGCGGGCTTCCCCAGGATTCAGGGAGCCATTGATTGTACATTGTGGCATTGCAGGCCCTGCCTCGCAATGGAGAGGTATTCTGCAATCAAAAGGGCTACCACTCCCTCAAGGTTCAGCTGGTCTGCGGTCACAAGCAGATGATCCTCGCTGTCAATGCACGCTATCCTGGCAGGTGCCACGAGGCCTTCATCCTGAGGGACAGCAATGTGCCACGACTTTTCCAGCCACCGCATGAAGGGCGTGGCTGGCTCATCGGTGACAAAGGATGTGGTGCGGCCCCCTGGCTGATGCCACCCTCCGCAATCCCACCACCCCTACCGAGCAATACTACAACACCAGCCATATCGCAACCAGGACCATTATAGAGCAAACTATCGGGGTTCTGAAGCAATGTTTCTGCTGCCTTGACCGCCCTGAAGGGGCATTTCAGTACTCACCTGATAGAGTGTCCACCTTCACTGTTGTGTGTTGCATGCCGCACAACGTGGCCATCATGAGGGGCCAGCCATTACCAGCAGGGATGGCAGCTCCACCTCAGGACGACAACGATGATGATGAGAAAGCCGAGGAGCTTCAGCCAAGGAGGAGGCAGCCTGACACTGTTGCGGCTGCACGGGCTGCTCATCAGAGACTCATCGCGCATCGATTCCGCGAATGATGCAAAATGTGCCGAATGGAGGCAACCTATTCACCAGGCGATCTGCTGAAGACATCGCGCCCAAGCTCCCGTGTATATAAATGGCAAGACAAAACCTGTAGTGTGCTGTAAAGAAGCACAAAGGGACACCATAATCCACATCAAAGAATCATTGAAACTAGACCCCTTGAAAAATGCTCACCCACATCCACGTGCAACAATTAACATTAGTTCATACAGAACAAGGACAGCATCTCTGGCCACTATCACACAATTTTTTAGTGGCTCATCTAAGTGCAACTTTTTACATGAGTTCAAATTCAAGCAAGGTCACCATCTCTGGCCAAGAGCACACACATTTTTAGCGGGTCTTTTTGAGTGCTTTCCCACCTCTTTCATTCTCCCCCCTCCCACTCCTATTGCTCCTCCTCAATGGGGTCTCAGTGCCTGCAGCAAGGCTGGTAGAAGGTCACTCTTTCGGTATCACTGCCACTGCTGCTGCCACAGCTGATGGCCTAGCATAACATTCTGAACCAGCTCGGGCCCTGGAAGGCCCGGCTGCAGACTGCATCACTTCAGCATGGGCGGTAGCACTCTGTGGTGGATGGGTTAGAGAGAGCGGCAGGGACAAGGGCAGAATGATGTCGTCCTGAGAGAGGACATCCCCTTTGAACAGGCTGGACACGCTGCTACTCCCCCGGACAGAGCCTCAGCATCTGGAGCAACCTGGGTGAGTAAGATTGCAGCCCTGCTTTGGCAATGTTAGGTCTCCGTTGAACTGATGGGGCACCAGACACGATGGCAGCAGTCAGCGTCTGTGTGGCATCAATTTGGCTCTGCATCAAGGCAGATTGCATTTTCAGAGCACCACAGAGCGGATTGATGCCACCACGCACTGATGACATGACAGTATGTAGGCTGACCACAGCTTCCGCCTGGTGCTCAATAGCTACTGCCACGTCAGCCATAGCCCATGACACTATGTCTGGGACCCCCATGGTCACTTGAAGCATCCGACATCCATTGGCATCTACCAAGGGTGGGCTCCACGGGCTGCTGAGAGGCTTGTGCAACAAATGAGGTGGACTCCTCCATCCTCACAGCTAGTGCATCGAGACTGTCAGGCACCCTTGCCAATGCACCCAGCAGATCGCTGTGCATCTGCAATGACTGTTTTGCGAGATCCTCTGATTCGGGCTCATCATCAGAGGGCTACTGAGCATCATTTAGGCGTGCACTCACACTCCGGGAAGCTGGCCCCCTGTTTTCCCCTCCCCCGTGGCATTGCCGCAGGCCACTGGGTCCTGGAGCATCACCCACCTCCAGCTCTCCGACCACGTCTTCCACCAAAAAGCTGCTGGACCCGCTCTCTGAGGCTGCTGGATCTTCTGTCATGTCCAGAGAGGTGTCCTCTGCCTCCTCCTCCTCTCCACCATCACCCACAGTGGAAGGCTGACATGAAGGCCCCTGACAGTCTGAATCATCAGCTGAAAGCACAAAGCCAGAGAAGAGCGATTACCTGCAGGGAAGGGGGCCAGGACTGGGAAAGGCATTCGGAAATGCCAGTCTCATTTAAAGTGATGTCAGGGCTGAGTGGCCTGCTGGAGGCTGCAAAGGAATTCACCATACCGTCATTGTCCCGAGGGGGCTTGGCTTCACCCACCGCCATCGCACCCACTTGTGCGCCCATCAGGGCCGAGACGTGTTCCTCCACAGGAGTTAGGGGTTGCACTTCAGAGTCCCTTCTCCAGTCCGCATCTGGTCTCTTCGAATCTGTGCAAGTTTGGCCTGCAAGATTAAATAGAACGTCAGAGTTAGTGCCCTTCTATCCATCTGTCTGAATGCCTTAGGTAGTTCAGAACATGTTAGTGTATGAGAATCTTTAAAGGTCGATGTAACTTCCATTAGTTGCGAGTATTGGTGTGGCAATGCTTGAATGAGGGAGGCGAGGACCTAACAGTTACTGTGAGGATAGTGTCTTCCAGACGCACATGAAGACTGAGGAGGTAACAAGATGAGGAGTGGGTCTCCACTACGGAGCAGGAAGGTTAACAGTGCATGCAGGCCCTTGGAGTGGGCGAGGCTGCAAATGCAAACCTTGCATCTGGCCGCACCCACGTAGAGCATGGGGTCAGACACATTCACATTGAGGAGAGACTGCACATTGAGCTCAGAGCATGGCATGCTCAGGTGAATGAAAAATATACTCGCCCTCAGCAACCGAGTAATGTCGTTCCACTTCTTGCGACATTGGGTGCCTGTCCTTGGCACCCTGTCACTCGCTGACACAATCTCAGCGACTTCCAGCCAGTGCCTTCGAAATGTTTGGGGCCGTGGCCTCATTCCAGCTTTTGTCCGGAGTAATTCTCGACGCCTCTCCAGGGCATCAAGCAATGCATCGACCGCAGCATCGGAGAAGCGGAGAAGCTGCATCTGCCACCGTCACGCTGTGAGTGTGTAGGAAGGTGATACGCACGAGGTGGTGCCACGCCCAATCACTGCCTCAATTGAATCCAAGTGGCGGCACTATGTCTGTGGCACAGTTACAAATAATGATTGCTGCCTGGATGTTGCTGCCTCACTTGCCACCCCACTTACCGCCGCTTACCACCTCCAGAGTAGCATGCAATGCCTGATTTAATGCCGCAATCTCCTTCTCAGGCGGGTAAACTGAATTTCGCCTGAAAAACGGCATGACCGAATTTCCACCCCAATGTCTTTACTTCGACTGATTTCTTTAGTTCCTCATTCTCCCTAGAGCCTTGGTTCCCCATTATTTCTGGAATGTTTTTTGTGTCCTCTACTGTGAAGACAGATACAAAGGGGCCGAAATTGCCCCTCTCCTGAAGGCCTGTTACCACCACAAATCGACGGCCACGCTGTGGAGTGGAGTGGTCACCGACTTTTCGTGGAACGGCTGCTGATAGCCCAATTGCCCTTCCGAGGTTTCCCGGCGGTGCCCTGATCTCCCCCCCTACTGCTCCGCTGCTGCTGATCCATCTTAAGCACACCATCACCTTGCGCACCACTGATCTACCCCTCCGACGGCGACATTCCCCTCTGGAAATCTTCGGCCCACCCGACAGTGCCAAAACCTGTTTTTTCCCAGTGGTCCAATGAGGCTGTGGCCTTCTGCAACGGCGGTGCAACTTCCTTTAAAGGGGAGGGTGCACTGCCGCTGTCGCCATGCTTTTTTTTGTCGGCTGACTGCCATGTCGGCCCGACAATTATGCCCCCGGGTTCGGCTGGGCCACCAACAGGCAGCCTGGCACCCCCATTTTTGGCGGGGGGCCATTTCTACCTCAAAGTATTCGTTTAATGTCCCAGAAATCACGGCCTCAGTGGATGCATACGGAGTGTGTACGGACCTGGGAAGGCATCGCCAAAGCTGGTTTTCAGTACACAATGCGCATGCGCTGAAAACCAGCTTTTCCAATCTGTCAAGCTCCAGCTTGACAAATCCTCCGCATCTCGGGAGTGAAGATATTTGCAAGGGAAAGATTGTGGTATTTACCCATATCTTGCCCAGTAAATGTCCTGAGAACTCTTGCGCCTGATAAAAGCAGGCACATAGCCTACTTTTACAGGCATAAATGTTTTAAAACACACAAAAACATAATAAAATAAAATTTTAAAAACACATTTTATTATTAATAACCCTGCCCACTATGGTAAGTTTATTTTAAACCATAATTCAAAAAACTTTTTTAAAAATTGGATTTTTTTTCTAAGACTTTCATTAACTTTAATTTCAATTAATTTTAATTATGTGAGGTGTGTTTTTCATTTTTTTTATGGTGTTTAGTGTGTTTGTTTTTTTTCATTAATAGCAATGAGAACTCATAGATACGGAGTTCTCATTGCTATTAATGAGAAAGCTGTAGAATACAGTACCTGATTGGTTGTGCAGTCAGACGTGACTGCACCTCCTGCGTCCGAACCTGGAAGACGGGAGCGCGCTTCGCAGCACGGGAAGAGAAGGCCTCCCCACTGAAATCGCAGGCTTCTCTGGAATCATTAGCTACTTTCGTTAAAATTTCTCCAGTCGGAGGCGTTCGTCCAAAAGAAGCCTCTGACCGGAATTTCAGGGCCAACGCCTCTGCCATTTGCTTATTTCCCATAATTTCTCCTGTCTCCATCTCGAATGGGCCCACATTTACTTTCACTAATCTCTTCCTATTAACATATCTATGGAAACGTTTACAATGTGTTTTTATGTCTCTTGCTAATTTACTGTCACATTCTTTTTTCTCTTTGTTTATCAATTTCTTGGTACTCCTTTGCTCAATGCTAAAATCCTCCCAATCCTCAGGCCTACTACTCTTTTTGGCCAAAATTGTCCATCACTGGAAACACGCATGCATCCCGTTTCTCGTGTTTTTACCGCCGCGGTGATGAGGTGGCCTCTTGAGCGAAATTCCGTACTTTGGCTTTTTTACCCCGGCGGACCTGAAGTCACTCATAATGAGGACGGATGTGCGGTGGTGAGCACACTTGAGGGGCGGAAGTTGGGGGCAGGTGTAGTGTCCGCCGCTATCAGTCATCATCGTAGTGCTGATGACGTCATCACAGTGCTGTGTCACCACGGTTCTTCCCTTCAATTAAAGGTGAGAGCTTGCGCTATTCTTTACGATCGGTCCACTAGGCTACCAGGGAGGGTTTCGGCCGGGCCAGCAGCCTAGCACCCAAGAGGTTGTGCCAGGTTGCCAGTTGGTGATTCAGTCAAACCCAGGGACATAATTGTCGGTCCGACATGACAGTCAGCTGACAACAAAACAAACATGGCAGCTGCGGCAGTGCATCCTCCCCTTTAATGGGAGCCGCACTGCCATTTCAGAAACCCACGGCCTTGCTGCACCATCTGAGAAAAGCAGGTGTTGGCACAGCCTGGCGGGAGGAACATTTTCTCGGCGGAATTTCACCGTCGGGCGCGAACATTGGCAGTGCGCACTTGATGACACACTTAGGGCGGATCGGCAGCAGTGGAGCAATGGGGGGAAGCGAGTCACCACCAGGATACCGCAGGAGTGGAATTTTGATAAGTGCGGCAGTTACACGAAAAATGGGCGGCCATTGAACTCCACAGCCTAGCCGGCGATTTCAGGTGGTAACAGGTCTTAAGGAAAGGGCCAATTTTGGCCCTTAAGCATCTTCCTTTGATCTAATACTATCTTTAACCTCACTGTTGGACCACTTTTCCTATGGGGTTTTTGGGCTAGATTTTCCATTATTTCTCTATGCATAACGCCCACTTAAAGTCCATTTTAATGCTGAAATGAGGTGTAACGCCCAAATATCACCCATTTAGCCACAAAATGGAAACTGACGCCCATTTTTTGGACACTTATCGCCGAGCATTACTTTTGCCATGTACGTAACGCCGGGAAAAAATAATACCGCCCGCCCACTTTTTTTGGCCAGAATCATCAGAATGGGTGAAACCAAAGCCCATAATATCGGCCAGCATTACTTTTGATACGTAATTAACACCGAGATTCAATAATACCAACCGCCCACTTTTTTTTGTCTTACAGATCACATTTGCCGAAACTAGCGCCCAGTATATCGCCCAGCGTCACTTTTAGCACCTCGCACACATCTCGCTCACAGAAAACACTGCTCTGAAAAATTTGAACTGTTCTGAACTAATCACAGCGGTGTGGATGCCATTTTGCAAATCGCAGGTCGCTTCATTGAAAAGGCTGCTTCAACTTCGGAGGAGTTTGGATTGACTCTGGAGTTCTTCTCAGGTGACCATCTGAACAGACATCTCTTCATACTGTGGATGATTGGGTTTTACTGTAGGTGTCTTTTAGTGTGGAAATTTATTGCTTGTGAACAATCGGCATTATAATTTTATTGGAATGGGGCCAGCCATTTCTCAGCCTACATCAATTACTATGCAGATGCTGCAGAGTGCAAATGGCACAACGTCTAATGCACAGCATTATATGCCCAATCTAAGACTGAGGAGAAGATCCAGACAATACACATCCTGCACTTACAGGAAGAAGCGGTCTTACTTCGAGTTATTCGAGAACACCTGCCTTCGGAGACAGTGCTTCCACAAAGTGGTTATCAGTGAAATATGCCAGTTCATCTGCAGACTGCCAACACCTTCAGGCCATCACTGTCTGTCGAGGTCAAGGTCACCGTGGCACTGTCGTTCTACGCGTCCGGTTCCCTTCAGGCCTCCGCGGTTGACATTTTCTCTCTGTCTCAGCGCCACCATGCTCCACCTCACAGTCAACAAGCTCCCCACTGGAGTGGAACTAAACTACAGAACCAGTGAGAACCTGTTCAACCTTCGCCATCTCCAGGCCAGATTCAAGACCACCCTGACCTCTATCGTCGAGCTACAGTACGCGGACGACGGCTGCATTTGCGTACATACGGAGGCTGAACTCCAGGACATAGTCGATGTATTTACTGAGGCATAAAAAAGCATGGGCCTTACGCTAAGCATCCATAAAACAAAAGTCCTTCACCAGCCTGTCCTCACTGCACAGCACTGCCCCCCAGTCATCAAGATCCACGGCATAGCCTTGGACAACGTGGACCATTTCCCATATCTCGGGAGCCTCTTATCAACAAGAGCAGACATTGATGATGAGATTCAACACTGCCTCCAGTGTGCCAGTGCAGCCTTCAGCTGCCTGAGGAAAATAGTATTGAAAGACCAGGCCCTCAAATCTACCATCAAGCTCATGGTCTACAGGGCTATAGTAATACCCGCGCTCCTGTATGGATCAGAGATATGGACCATGCACAGTAGACACCTCAAGACACTGGAGAAATACCACCAACGATGTCTCCACAAGATCCTACAAATTTCCTGGGAGGTCAGAGGCACCAACATTAGCGTCCTTGACCAGGCCAACATCCCCAGCATTGAAGCACTGACCACACTTAATCAGCTCCGCTGGGCAGGCCACATTGTCCGCATGCCAGACATGAGACTCCCAAAGCAAGCGCTCTACTCGGAACTCTTTCACGGCAAATGAGCCAAAATTGAGCAGAGGAAACGTTACAAGGACACCCTCAAAGCCTCCCTGATACAGAGCAACATCTCCACCGACACCTGGGAGTCCCTGGCCAAAGATCACCCTAAGTGGATGAAGTGCATCCGAGAGGGCGCTGAGCACCTCGAGTCTCATCGCCAAGAACATGCAGATATCAAGCACAGGCAATGGAAAGAGCATATGGCAAATCTGTCCCACCCTCCCTTATCCTCAATGACTATCTGTCCCACCTGTGACAGGGACTGTAGCTTTCATATTGGACTGTTCAGCCACATAAGGACTAATTTTAAGAGTGGAAGCAAGTCTTCCTCAATTCCGAGGAACTGCCTATGATGATGATGATCTGTCTCAGCATGCCACACATCGCTGCATTAGACCGGTCACCGAGGCCCTGTATGCATGTAGGATGGACGTTTATCAGTTTCCTTATGACCACGGAGGCTCAGACTGACAGGGCTGGAGCATTCTATCGCATTGCTAAGTTCCCCAAAGTGCAGGGAGCAATACAGTGTACTCACATTGCAATGCGGGCACCTTCTCAGGACCCAGAGGTTTATCGCAACAGGAAAGGATTTCATTCCCTGAAGGTCCAACTAGTTGTCGACCACAACCAGATAATCATGGCAGTGAATGCCAAATGTCCGGGCAGCTTCGATGAGGCTCACATCCTGCATGAGAGCGCTGTCTCTGACATGTTTACCAATCAGCCATAAGGACAACGCTGGATGCTTGGTGACAACCGATATGGCCTAGCCACCTGGCTAATGAACCTCCTGTGTGACACCCACACCGAGGCCAAGAAGCAATACAATGAGAGCCACAGAGTCACACGCAATATGGTCTAGAAAACAATTAGTGTGCGTAAGCAGTGCTTTAGAAGCCTGGCGCACTCAGGAGGGGAGCTATAATACAACCCTGATCAGGGAGCTCAATTCGTGGTCGTGTGCTCCATGCTGCACAACCAGTCTATCAGGAGGGGACAAGAATTGCCAGAAGGGACTGATGGTCCACCTCAGGAGAGAGAGGAAGAGGAGGACAATGGGCTGGACGCTGACCTCGGGCCAGACAATCAGGCTGACTATGCAACCATGCCCACTCCTCCCTCCAGACCGCAGGTAAGGGCCCGTGCTGGCTACATAGCTGCAAGACTCTCATGTCAGCAGTTCATAAATGAGCAAATTGTGTGAAAGAACATTGCTGTTATTGACACAGCTGACATAATGCTGAGTGTGTGCAGCTCAGACATCAATGGTGGGCATCACCTTGGTGCCAGTTAAAGTTTAAATTGAGTCAAGTTAAGTATAATTATTCTTTCATGTTTCAGGCCCCTCGAGCCTACTCCGCCATTCAATAAGATCATGCTGATTTGATCGTGGACTCTGCTCCAATTCCCTGCCCGCTCCCCATAACCCCTTATTCCCTTATCGTTTAAGAAACTGTCTATTTCTGTGTTAAATTTATTCCACGTCCCAGCTTCCGCAGCTCTCTGAGGCAGCGAATTCCATAGATTTACAACCTTCTGAGAGAAGAAATTTCTCCTCATCTCAGTTTTAAATGGGCAGCCCCTTATTCTAAGATCATGCCCTCTAGTTCTAGTCTCCCCCATCATTGGAAACATCCTCTCTGCATCCATCTTGTCAAGCCCCCTCATAATCTTATACATTTCGATAAGATCATCTCTCATTCTTCTGAATTTCAATGAATAGAGGCCCAACCTACTCAACCTTTCCTCATAAGTCAACCCCCTCATCTCCAGAATCAACCTAGTGAACCTTCTCTGAACTGCCTCCAAAGCAAGTATATCCTATTGTAAATATGGAAACCAAAACTGCATGCAGTATTACAGGTGTGGCCTCAGTAATACCCTGTATAGCTGTAGCAAGACTGCCCTGCTTTTATACTCCATCCCCTTTGCAATAAAGGCTAAGATTCCATTGGCCTTCCTGATCATTGTTGTACCTGCATACTATCCTTTTGTGTTTCATGCACAAGTACCCCTAGGTCCTGCTGTACTGCAGCACTTTGCAATCTTTCTCCATTTAAATAATAACTTGCTGTTTGATTTTTTTCTGCCAAAATGCATGACCTCACACTTTCCAACATTATTCTCAATCTGTCAAATTTTTGCCCACTATGTCCTCTTGCAGATTTATTGTGTCCTCCTCACACATTGCTTTTCCTCCCATCTTTGCATCATCAAAAGGGAAATCCTGCTTGACAAATCTTATGGAATTTTTTGAGGATGTAACTAGTAGAGTGGACAAGAGAGAACCAGTGGATGTGGTGCATTTGTACTTTCAAAAGGCATTTGACAAGGTCCCGCACAAGAGATTGGTGTGCAAAATCAAAGCACATGGTATTGGGGTTAATGTACTGACATGGATAGAGAACTGGTTGGCAGACAGGAAGCAGAGAGTCGGGATAAACGGGTCCTTTTCAGAATGGCAGGTAGTGACTAGTGGAGTGCCGCAGACAGGGCTCAGTGCTGGGACCCCAGCTCTTTATAATATACATTAACGATTTAGATGAAGGAATTGAGTGTAATATCTCAAAGTTTGCAGATGACACTAAACTGGGTGCCGGTGTGAGCTGTGAGGAGGACGCTAAGAGGCTGCAGGGTGACTTGGACACGTTAGGTGAGTGGGCAAATGCATGGCAGATGCAGTATAATGTGGATAAATTTGAGGTTATCCATTTTGGAGGCAAAATCACAAAGGCAGAATATTATCTGAATGGCAGCAGATTAATAAAAGGGAGGTGCAACGAGACCTGGGTGTCATGGTTCATCAATAATTGAAAGTTGGCATGCAGGTACAGCAGGCGGTGAAGAAGGCAAATGGTATGTTGGCCGTAATAGCTAGGGGATTTGAATATAGGAGCAGGGAGGTCTTACTGCAGTTGTACAGGGCCTTGGTGAGGCCTCACCTTGAATATTGTGTTGACTTTTTGTCTCCCAATCTGAGGAAGGACGTTCTTGCTATTGAGGGAGTGCAGCGAAGGTTCACCAGACTGATTCCAGGGATGGCTGGACTGAGGAAAGACTGGATCAACTGGGCCTTTATTCACTAGGGTTTAGAAGGATGAGAGGGAATCTCATAGAAACATATAAGATTCTGACGGGACTGGACAGGTTGGTTGCAGGAAGAATGTTCTTGATGTTGGGGAAGTCCAGAACCAGGGGATATAGTCTTAGGATAAGGGGTAGGCGATTTAGGACTGAGATGAAGAGAAACTGCTTCACTGAGAGTTGTTAACCTGTGGAATTCTCTACCGCAGAGAGTTGTTGATGCCAGTTCATTGGATATATTCAAGAGGGAGTTAGATATGTCCCTTACGGCTAAAGGGATCAAGGGGTATGGAGAGAAAACAGGAAAGGGGTACAGAGGGAATGATCAGCCATGATCTTATTGAATGGCGCTGCAGGCTCGAAGGGCCGAATGGCCTACTTCTGCACCTATTTTTCTATGTCAACAAACTTGGCTACATTACATTCAGTCCCTTCTTTCAAGTTGTTAATATAGATTGTAAATAGTTGGGGTCCCAGCACTGATCCCTGCGGCACCCCACTAGTTACTGGTTGCCAACCAGAGAATGAACCATTTATTCTGACTCTGTTTTTTGTTAGTTAGCCAATTCTCTATCCTTGCTAACATATTACCCCCAGCCCAGTGAACTATTATCTTGTGCAATAACCTTTTATGTGGCACCTTGTCAAATGCCTTCTGGAAGTCCAAATACACCACATCCACTGGTTCCCCTTTATCCACCTGTTTGTTCCATTCTCAAAGAGCTCCAGCAAATTTGTCAAACATGACTTCCCCTTCATAAATCCATGCTGAATCTGGCTGACCGAATTTTGCTTTTCCAAATGTCCTGCTACTGCTTCTTTAATAATGGACTCCAACATTTTCCAACGTTTTCCCAAACACAGATGTCAGCTAACTAGTTTCCTGCTTTTTGTCTGCCTCCTTTTTTAAATAGGGGTGTTACATTTGCAGTTTTCCAATCTGCTGGGACGTCCCCAGAATCCAGGGAATTTTGGTAAATTATAAACAATGCATCCACAATCCCTGCTGCTACTTCTCTTAAGACCCATTGCTAGTACTGTCACAGCGACTGATAGAACACATAACCGACAGATGTAATCATGATTATTATGATAATTATCATTCTTTACCTAAAGACGTGCACCGTGACCGTAGGCTTTGAGTACAATTTTGCTGGTAAAAAAGACCTCACATCGGATGATGGTCATTCATGACTCTTACAAATCAAATTATATAAATACATAAATACATGTAAATAAATCTAATACTTGCTCTTGCGGATTGGACAAGGTCGTTCCATCGCTAGCAGCATTGGATGCCCTCCTGCACCTCATTAGTCGCCGACGAGACCACCTCTGCTATTTCGGCTCATATCTTCTGGCAGACCTTTGGGGTGGGCTTCCCATGCCCTCCCTGTCTTAAATCACCACTGTGTGACTGTATGAGGAAGGCATTAGCCTTGTCCGAGAACCTCCTCGCTCTTTTGCGTATGTGTTCCTCTCCAAGCTCACTGCTCTCGCCAGCATCAGTCTCCACAGCGTGCTGTGTCGCTTTCTCCTCTCTCTCCATTATAGGCACCAAATTCGGGAAAATATCTGGCTGGTAACAGCTAATTTTTTTGGCACAATTTGCTATAAAGCTCGAAACTCTCCCTTCTTCCTCCCAAAGCAGCCACACCACACCCACACACGCCTTCACTCCCTCTCAGCTCCATCTCTCTCTGTCTCCTCTTATGCGCCTATAACGATGACCCTTGACCTCAAATCGTGCATTGCCATGCCGTTGCTAAGGATGGCAACACTTTATGGCAGAAGGTCAGAGAGATTTAACGCTAACGCCCATTTCAGATCACTTATGGTAACACCCAATTTTTAAAATGAAGATAGGTGCTTTGAAAATGGAAAATGTTTACTGCCCACGCTGGAAATAATGCCCATTTTTGGCGATCTGCCCCTGGTGCCTTAAAGGAATGTATATTTGTTATAAATTATGTATTAATTCTTTAAATGCTAGCCATTGCTTGTCTACTGCCATACCTTTTAATTAGTTACCCAATCTACCTTAGCCAACTCACCCCTCATACCTACATAATTTGCTTTGTTTATACTTAAGACCCTAGTTTCGGGTTTAACTAATTCACTTTCAAACTCAATATAAAATTATATTATATTATGGTCACTCTTCCTTAAAGGCTCCTTTACTAAATGGTTATTAATTAACCCTATCTCATTGCACTGAAGATGAGGTGGAGTCCTTGATAGGATACCTGGTCTGGGGAAGAAGCAGGCTAGATGCACCAAATGATCCTTTTTCTTCCGTGTGGTCAAATTTTAGCTTGTAAATGATGCCCTGAATGTTCAAATGATCTGTCAATGCTCACAGTCTAGGTTTCACACAGGTGAGGTATCTGAGGTACTGCGACCACTGGTGCCAATAGAATTGTATCCAAAGGTGGGAAGGAAACTTGATTATATCAAATTAGGGCAGAAAACGCTAGTGGGAGTTGTGTACAGGCCACCAAATAGTAGTAGTGAGGTTGGGGACAGCATCAAACAAAAAATAAGGGATGTGTGCAATAAAGGTACAGTAGTTATCATGGGCGACTTTAATCTACATATTGATTGGGCTAAACAAACTGGTCGCAATGCGGTGGAGGAGGATTTCCTGGAGTGTATTAGGGACGGTTTTCTGGACTAATATGTCGAGGAAGCAACCAGAGAGCTGGCCATCCTAGACTGGGTGATATGTAATGAGAAGGGACTAATTAGCAATCTTGTTGTGCAAGGCCCCTTGGGGAGGAGTGACCATAATATGGTAGAATTCTTCATTAAGATGGAGAGTGACAAAGTTAATTCAGAAACTAGAGTCCTGAACTTAAGGAAAGGTAACTTTGAAGGTATGAGGCGCGAATTGGCTAGAATAGACTGGCAAATGTTGCTTAAAGGTTGATGGTGGATAGGCAATGGCAAACCTTTAAAGATCATATGGATGAACTTCAACAATTGTACATCCCTGTCTGGTGTAAAAATAAAACAGGGAAGGTGGTTCAACCGTGGCTAACAAGGGAAATTAAGGATAGTGTTAAATCCAAGGAAGAGGCATATAAATTAGCCAGAAAAAGCAGCAAACCTGAGGGCTGGGAGAAATTTAGAATTCAGCAGAGGAGGACAGAGAGTTTAATTAAGAGAGGGAAAATAGAGTACCAGAGGAAGCTTGCCGCGAACATAAAAACTGACTGCAAAAGCTTCTATAGATATGTGAAGAGAAAAAGATTGGTGAGGACAAACATAGGTCCCTTGCAGTCGGATTCGGGTGAATTTATAATGGAGAACAAAGAAATGACAGATCAATTGAACAAATACTTTGGTTCTGTCTTCACGAAGGAAGACACAAGTAATCTTCCGGATGTACTAGGGGACCAAGGGTCTAGTGAGAAGGAGAAACTGAAGGATATCCTTATTAGGTGGGAAATTGTGTTAGGGAAATTGATGGGATTGAAGGCCGATAAATCCCCAGGGCCTGATAGTCTCCATCCCAGAGTACTTAAGGAAGTGGCCCTAGAAATAGTGGACGCATTGGTGATCATTTTCCTACAGTCTATCGACTCTGAATCAGTTCCTATGGACTGGAGGGTTGCTAATGTAACATCACTTTTTAAAAAAGGAGGGAGAGAGAAAACAGGTAATTATAGACTGGTTAGCCTGACATCAGTAGTGGGGAAAATGTTGGAATCAATCATGAAGGATGAAATAGCAACGCATTTGGAAAGCAGTGACAGGATTGGTCCAAGTCAGCATGGATTTATGAAACGGAAATCATGTTTGACAAATCTTTTGGAATTTTTTGAGGATGTAACTAGCAGAGTGGACAAGGGAGAACCAGTGGCTGTAGTGTATTTGGACTTTCAAAAGGTTTTTGACAAGATCCCACACAAGAGATTGGTGTGCAAAATAAAAGCACATGATATTGGGGGTAATGTACTGATGTGGATAGAGAACTGGTTGGCAGATGGGAAGCAGAGAGTCGGGATAAACGGGTCCTTTTCAGAATGGCAGGCAGTGACTAGTGGCGTGCCGCAGGGCTCAGTGCTGGGACCCAAGCTCTTTACAATATATATTAATGATTTAAATTATGGAATTGAGTGTAATATCTCCAAGTTTGCAGATGACAAGAAACTAGGTGGCGGTGTGAGCTGTGAGGAGCACGCTAAGAGGCTGCAGGGTGACTTGGACAGGTTAGGCAAGTGGGCAAATACATTGCAGATGCAGTATAATGCGGATAAATGTGAGGTTATCCACTTTGGTGGCAAATACACAAAGGCAGAATATTGTCTGAATGGCGGCAGATTAGGAAAAGGGGAGGTGCAATGGGACCTGGGTGTCATGGTTCATCAGTCATTGAAAGTTGGCATGCACGTGCAGCAGGCGGTGAAGAAGGCAAATGGTATGTTGGCCTTCATAGCTAGGGGATTTGAGTATAGGAGCAGGGAGGTCTTACTGCAATTGTACAGGGCCTTGGTGAGGCCTCACCTGGAATATTGTGTTCAGTTTTGGTCTCCTAATCTGAGGAAGGATGTTCTTGCTATTGAGGGAGTGCAGTGAAGGTTCACCAGAATGATTCCAGGGATGGCTGGACTGACATATGAGGAGAGACTGGATTAACTGGGACTTTATACACTGGAGTTTAGAAGGATGAGAGGGGATCTCATAGAAATGTATAAGATTCTGACGGGACAGGAGAGGTTAGATGCGGGAAGAATGTTCCCGATGTTGGGGAAGTCCAGAACCAGGGGACACAGTCTTAGGATACGGGGTAGGCCATTTAGGACTGAGATGAGGAGCAACTTCTTCACTCAGAGAGTTGTTAACCTGTGGAATTCTCTGCCGCAGAGAGTTGTTGATGCCAGTTCATTGGATATATTCAAGAGGGAGTTAGATATGGCCCTTATGGCTAAGGGGATCAAGGGGTATGGAGGGAAAGCAGGAAAGGAGTACTGAGGGGAGGATCAGTCATGATCTTATTGAATGACGGTGCAGGCTCAAAGGGCCGAATGGCCGACTCCTGCACCTATTTTCTATGTTTCAATTGTTCAATATATCTTTAAAGTTTTCTTTTACCTTTTAGTTGAAGATTAGCATTACACCTATATGCTGTTCAAGATTTGGTTTCCCATCCATACTAATTGGCAAATATTTGTTGCACCTCGTACAATGGACATTTCAGGGACATTAAATAGCCATAGGATCAAGTGTATGATCAACATTCATCAATAGGATACCATTTATGTTCAACTTATGAACTTCTAAAAAATTGATTAGTACCACTAAATGCAGTCATGAATTAAACAACCATATGGTAGAAATGAGATATATAATTTGGATTGTGAAAAAGAAAATCATTAGCCAACAAGGTAAAGAAACAATGCCTGTGTTTGAAGGACTACTTAAGCTCCCTTCACATTAAATTTTCTTTGCTGATATATCCTGCAGTCAAACAGTAATTTGACCCCCGAACATTAGGAAAACAATTTCCAGTGTGAATATAGCTGTTACTGAGGATATCAGGACAATGTCAGCATGTTTTACTAAGGTCTGCAACTACTGGGTAATCTCAGCTATAATTCATTTGTTTGATAATGGAAATAATTGAAATGGGAGATGTTGTGGAAAATTGGGTTTTGTCGAGTATATTACAATGAATTTACCACAGTTTGAAGTTAGAAAAACTAAACAAACAAACAAAACAGGCTGGGCTAGATTTTGTTGATGTGACCATTTCAGAATCATGAAGATTTTATTGTTTTCCATTTTCTCAGACTTTTAGCAAGGAGAAATGATTGTAATGTAAACAATTTTTTAGGCTGCTTAAGAAAGTGAGTGAATCTCAAACCTTCAGGTTAAGAAATGCTTACAGCATAAATCTGTGAAGCTCTTTCGTTATTAAAAAAAATAGATGTCAGGTTTTTGTGTCTTAATTTTTGTTTATATTAATGTTAATGAGACAGTTAAGGAATGAAAAAAGCATTAAATAATGTGCAGTCGTTTTACATATTTTTAATGCTGAACAATTTGTAGGGGCTGGATTTTCAGTTCGTTGCTGTTTCTGTTTTCACCCCGGAGTGGTGGTAATGGCGGTCGAAAGTATTTCTGGGCGGGCATCCAGCTTCCAGCGCCCCACCGGGACATTTGGTACCCCGGGTTTGCGGGGGCACGGAGCAGTACTGTCCAGGAGAGGTGAGTCGCTGTGCAACGCCCCTGGTTGCAACACCAGTTCGAAATTTGAAACTCGCCCGATCTGTAGCGCCCTGCAGTGCGCCCTAGTGGGACCTCCTGTGAAAGCTGGCGGTTCCAGCTGTAGCTGCCGCAGTGAGGGAAGGAAATGTGACCTCAGGTCAGTATGATTGTTTTTTATTTTTTTATTTTTGCGATTCATGTGGATGTGGCGTCAGGAAAGTATTGGGAATGTTTTTGGTGTCTTTTTTCAGATTTTTTTTTCCCACAGAAGCCTAACTTAGGGAGCTCCGAGGCCAGATGTATAGCTCGGGAGTTTCAGTTGCTCAGCCGGCCTAGCGCTCTAAAAGAGGTGTGGAATGCTTCCCTTAGCATTCCGCTCCACACGCAAGGCCCAGCTGGTGAATTATGCAACTGTAGACGCAAACCATTTCCTGGCCGCAAAACTTACCGCACCACCCGGGTTAACGTCGTAACAGAGGTGCGACCGAATTTCCACCCCGTAGCGTTTTATTTCTATAAACACTCTTGGGGTGAGGGTTTCATATGTGTGCTAGTTGTAGCAAAATCATAAACCTGTTGGCCCTAAATTTTTGCAGACGTTGTCCCAATATTCTACCCTAACTTTATGCTATTTCTCTGAGGGTTCCACCAATCTCCCACTGAAGTTACAACCCACGTGGAAATTCAGGGTCATTCTTTTTAAATATCTTCAGCATTTTTGTGACACCATACACACAGAGGTAATCTTGCCCCTTGTTTTTTTTCCACAGCTTTTAGACTGAGTTTGCATGTACCTTCGTAATGCAAACCTGTTTTTTCAAAATGACTGAATATTTTTCTTTGGTGTTAGTCCACGTTTTCATCAGGTTTGCTAGAGTTCCTCTGGCTATGGAAGTGATTACATTATATGGCAGCTGTCGCTGTTTCCAGATATGACAATAGTAAGAAAAATGGCTTTTGCTTTAGTGATATTATTTGTTTTAAGACTTTTGTTTTCTTTGGCAAGCATGTATACTTTTCTGTGTTATTAACAAATAAATGAACATAATGCTGTTCAATCCTTCTCTTGTTATTTCTGTTAATCATTTCAAATATAATACTTGGGAAACAAAGGAATGAAAGTGTAACTAATAAATGCTGTATTGTATTACTGCTCCAAGCTAAACTCTTCAGTTTTCAAAGACCACATGTGGTATTTGGAGGAAATGTGAGATAATCGAGTAATTTCTAAACCGAAATGATCATATTTCAAAAGAATAGATCCTGATTTATTTTGTAAGTCTTCCATGTTTGCATATCTGACAGATTTATATTCGCAAACTGTAGGAAATGCAACTGCCCAAAAAAATGATGTACGTCGAAAATGCATTTGCTGACAGTTTTAGAGTTTTACTGTCACTAATCTATTTCTTGAAGCTCCTTCATTAATTGTATTGAAAGTTTTAGCTGCCATAGGCTCAGCATGTTTTCCTGATAGTGGGTATTGTTAGTATATAGTTTCAGGGCTGATTTTATCTCCATATCAAAATTCACTGTTTCAGACAAGTTTTAAATTATCAAGATTGTAAGTCAGGCCTCCAATTTTTTTCATTTTTTTTTCCAACATGAGCTAATGTCGTATTATTCGCAGTCCCTGCTTACCAGTTCTGGGCTTTGTCTTCCATCATTCCAATCTATTAATTCTGAATTATTTTATATTGTCTTTTATTATAACTTTCACTTACCCACCATGGTTATTTTTTATATCATGTTGAACGATACTACTGTAGTGAATGCTTTAGTTTTTACTCCATTATTTAATATGGTTATTTTATATGATTAGTTGCATTCTGTATGTATTCTTTTTTCTATTTCTATTTTAAATATATAGTTTGTCTGCTAAATTGCATCTTGATGGCAAATTCTATGATGCTTTTTAGAGGACCTTTGCTTATACTATTATGCATTCACATTTTTTTTCGCAAAGGACTCATGAGATCAATCCATTTGAGCTCATAAAAAAATATACAGCCAAAGTACATGCAAATGTGCTGTGAAAGCAGTTTGAAACATAAATTTGAGGTTAGGTACAGGGTCCTCCAATGTTAATGGCAATATGCAAGAGAGCACATCTTTAACTTTTCCAGTTCTGATGAAGGGTCTCAGACTTGAAAAGTTAACTGTTTCTCTCTCCATGGATGCTTCCTGGCCTGTTGAGTGTTTCTAGCATTTTCTGTTTTTGTTTTGGATTCCAGCATCCAGAGTATTTTGCTATTGCAGGAGAGCCATGCAGGCCAGGCACCTGGTCTGTGCTGAGTTAGCTGACCTCAGTCAGGTGGCAGTATAGTTGCTGCAGTTGGTCTCCCTGCATTAGGTTGTGTAAAATTGCCCGGGGTTCCTGTTCCTCAGTGCTAATCAGTAACCTCAGTTGGAAAGTGCTTTAGGACATGTGAGGACAAGATTTTGTTTGGCATTGATTAACCGCATCCCCTAATACTGCAAAGGTGATCTCTGACATAATGTAGGTCATTTATTGGTCTGCAAGGGTTGGACTAGACGGAGTCCAGGAACAAGAAATGTATGGTCATGTTGCCTTACCATCAAGACCACCATTATTCCATTACTGGACAGATGGTGACTTTGTTGGACACTGAAGTTCCTGATGGTGACAATTAGGGCAGCGTTGTGAGAGGATTTATATTCATATATTTCAGCCACCTGCATCACTTCTCTGTCTCATATAGATCATATTTAAATACTAATATGTTATTGCTTGTCCAAGAATAGAAAAATAATATGTGTTTAAATTGATGGTTTATGGTGGTGTGCATGAACGTCTATTGTTGTGATGAGCAAAGTGTAACTCCGTTGTAAATTAATTATAATGTAGCCATACTGTTATGTTACTGAGGGCATATTTAAGAGTTAGAGAGTAGAAAATACACCAGTCTTGAATTGGAAGCCTTTGTTTCCTGTTGGGGGCCTCATGAAGTTGCATTCTTGTTTTACTGCTGCGAGTAATGTCTCAGGTAAACTTATTTTAAATAACTTTTTAAAAACATTTTTTTCTGATCACTAAGTGGGTTAAGACCCAATAATTCTGAGTAAAATGTTCAATTCTTATGCATCTAATCAAAAAAGGTAAAAGTAAAATGTTATTTTTTGCTGGTAGGGAAAGGAAAGTTTAATGTATGACACTGTAAAGTTAGCATCAGTCAGGAGGTGTTTTTTCTGTCAAAGGTGTTTTTATTTGTTAAAATATTTTGTGCAATGTAATCAAGGGTTGAATGTTATTAAATATATTGGTTCATTTTGAGCACCATTATTCAGAATTGGTTTTTAAAATAGCAGTGAATAGAAGCTTGTTTAAAAGTACAGACTGCTGTTCACAAACATGCTTAAATGTAACCCAAGAGTATTTGTGTATCTGATACATCATCATATAGTGGGCCAAAGAAACAAATTTGTTGCTTCTCTAATTTTCATCCGCTTATGTGAAGAGGTGCTTATCATTTTGAAATGAAGTGTTCTATTGCCAGACAACTAAAAATATTACCACATTTGTGAAGAAAATAGAAAAACAGCTGAAAAGAACAAAGACTAGTACTTCAAAGGATTTACCCCTCAAAGGAGTAAGTCAGATCCAAATGGTTTGAAAGGGATTTGCTGATCACTGGTGATCTAAATCTGTCGTGAATATAGCCTCAGTATGAATACAGGCCCATGTAGCTCTGGAGCCTTCTGAGACTGACCCTCTCAGGGGAATTTCAATCAGAAGTTCAAGTAACATTGGCACATGCAGTATGTACTTTATGACCTTTAATATTACGAAATCTATTCTTTGATAGTCTGCATTTTCACAGCATATCAAGTAACAGACTTTATAATATCAGAGGTTAGAAAGTGTTTCTGGAACACTTTATTCAGAGTCATCAGGCTCCTGACACTTCCGGTCTGGAAATTTTAAATTTGGAGCTTTCGAGAATGATTCTAAAGAACAATTCTATAATTCTGAATTATAACTCCAATTTGTTATTTTTGCTAACTTTCTATAGCACAGCTTGAAATGTTGATTTTAAGAAGCAGTATCACTTTTGAAATTTGTTCTGTTTGGATATATTCATATATTGGGCAATGGAGTAAGACAGGTGATATCGAATTAGCCGCCTGTAATATTGCCAGATTTCCCTTTCCATTGAAGTCAGTGGAAGGGAAAATTGTGCGAGATGCATAATGGTTGGCTAATTCGATATTGCCCCTTTTACACAATTGTCCAAAGTTAAAATTACTCCCAATGTTATGAAAATGGTGCATTTTATGTGTGCTCATACAACATTCAGTATTCTAGGAAAAAGGAAGGAAAGAGATAAACTCCTTTGCTTTGTAAATACAATAAACTAAGACAGACAAACATGAAGTGAAATCATGTGGATTGAGTCAATTTTGCTTCATGTAAACAGGGCCTTTGTTGTGAAAGTTATAAGATGTCCAAGATGAACTGATAATGATATTATGTGTGCAATAAGGAGTTTTTGTTGGACAGACCCCTGAACTGAAATGGCGTCCTACTTTTTAACAGGATTATGTGACAGACGAGGTAGATTCAGATAAGGCTATACAATACATCTTTAGTCTCTTTGCAGCACACTCTATGCCAGAACCTTTTGAGCTTACAATTGCATACGCATTTTGTCCCATTTAGAAAGAATGTTGGAAATATTTTCTTGATATGATCTAACTTTAATTAAATTTCAATAACAGTATGGGTATTATATTCCATAATACATTCTTCTGAGTGCCAATATAAAGCTTGAACTTTTGTGGTATGTCTGATTGCAAATAGATTCTTGATAATTAAAAGTGCTGCAGTGTTTCTGAAAATAAAAAAAAAGCTTTGGTGAATATCAGTACAGCTGCTCTTTTCATGGATTAGACAAAAGCCCAGCACTAAAAGGCAAATAAGTAAGTTAACTTCGAGCATATACTGTGTGCAGTTTTACACTGTAAATGTTTTGTAATGACGCCAGTCTCAGATCTTGAGTAGCTTGTAAGCTAGCACTGCTAAAATAAAATGATGTGTTTAAATCCTAAAAGTATGTTATTTTTACAATTACTTCTTTGAATAATTATAAGGGTTCCCTTCTTGCAACTTCCGGCCCTCCTCTCTTGAAGCGCACTCTCTCACATTGCTGTTCGGATCTGAAAGATGTGAGCAAGGCCACATTTAGTTGCCCTGAGAAGGTGGTAGCAGGCCTTCTCCTTGAACTACTGCAGTTCCTGTGGTGATGGTGTTCCCATGCTGGTGTTAGATAGGGAGATCCAGGATAGATTGAGGTCTTTAAAATTATGAAAGGGTCCAATAGGGTCGTTGTAGAGAAGTGATGTTTCCACTTGTGGGGCATTCCAAAACTAGGGGTCATAAATCTAAGATAGTCACTAATAAATCCAATAAGCAATTCAGGAGAAACCTCTTTACCCAGAGAGTGGTGAGAATGTGGAACTTGCTACCACATGGAGTAGTTGAGGCAAATAGCATAGATGTATTTAAGGGGAAGCTTGATAAAGACATTCAGAAGAAAGGAATATAGGATATTCAGATAGTTCGATGAGGTAGAGTGGGTGGATGCTCATATAGAGCATAAACACTGGCATAGACCAGTTGGGCCGAATGACCTGTTTCTCTACTGTAAATTCTTTGTAATTCCATGTAATTTAATGCAGACACATGGGAGTAGTATTATTGCTCATGTAGAGGATGAACACTGACAAGGACTGGTTGGGGCAAATTGCCTGTTTGCTTGTTGCAATTTCTATGTAGTTTTGGTGCGAGGTGTTCAACAGGGCATCCAATGCACAGCAGCCTCACAGATGCCAAAACATGCATGAACATCCCCAATATAGCCTCAGAATTTTGCTTTCTGCATCTGGTATAACATTGCTGTCTGTCACATATCATCATCATCATAGGCAGTCCCTTGGAGTTGAGGATAACTTGCTTCCACTCTAAAGCTGAGTTCTCAGGTGACTAAGGAGTCCAATGCAGGACCTACAGTCTTTGTCAGAAGTGGGGCAGACAGTGGTTAAATGAAAGGATGGTTGGGGAGCCATTTACGCTTGTTTTCTGCTTGTTATTGCCGATGGGACTTGAGGTGCTCAGCGCCCTACCGGATGCTCTTCCTCCACTTTGGATGGTCTTGGGCCAGGGATTCCCAGGAGTTGGTGGGGATGTTGCACTTTGTCAAGGAGGCTTTGAGGGTGTCCTTGAGCGTTTTCTCTGCCCACCAGGGGTTTGCTTGCCATGTCGGAGCTCCACATAGAGCGCTTGCTTTGGGAGTTTCGTGTCGGACATGCAGACGATGTTGCCCACCCAATGGAGCTGGTTGAGTATGGTCAATGCTTTGATGCTGGGGATGTTGGCCTGAACGAGAACACTGACGTTGGTGCATCTGTCCTGCCAATGGATTTGCAGGATCTTGCGGAGGTAGTGCTGTTGGTACTTCTCCAGCATTTTGAGCCACTTGTTTAGTGGTTGCTGAGCTACTGCAGAAGGGTGAAACTGGGATTGGTCAGATTTCTAGCATTAACACTAATGTCAAAGTGGTGAAAGTTTGCTCTCAGCTGAAAACACGTGGGATTTCACATGGAAAAATGTTATTGCCGCAAAATTTGCTGGAGCGGCGCATCTCACGGTGTGCCCAGTCAGCAGGATTTCTTTCCTCACCCTTCAGCTTCAATTATTTCTGTGCTGCAAATTGCTGGATAAACGAGCTGATAACGATGTGTGACCTTGGTGAACGGCGGGAACAACAGTCTATCTTCTTAACCAATGAGATTGAAGGATTGAGAAAGAAACAGAGCGACTGACAGAAAAGGAAATAGGATAAATTTGAGTCAAATTAGATGCAGAAAGAGAAATAAAGAGAGGGAAGGAAAGATTGGATTAAGGGAGAGAGGGAAAAAAGACAGAAAGGAGAAGTAAGAAAACAATTTAAATATTTAAAATTCGGGGCGCAATTTGTGCCCGGATAGCCGATGGCACCCAAAGTGGACTCTCTACCCCATTATTTCTCCTAGAACGAGGCAGGCACTTGGGATTAGGATTACTTCACATCCCATTTCTGTTCAGTAATTTCTACGTAATTCTATTTAAAACCAATATACTTGTATATAACCGAACTTTTAAACTATTCTTTGCAGCTTTTATGTAAATTAAAATGATTCTTTATAGATTTGAACCCAGATATTCACAGGAGCAGTAAGATTGCATTAGACTGAGCTTGTGCATAGGACTGTCAGAACACAGCAGAAAGATGGATGTAACAGAGAATGAGGTAATGGAGGCACAAGGACCAAGGATAGACTAGGAACAAGAAAAAGAGTCCATGAACTGAAAGGATTTCAACACCGAACATGGGAAATAGGTGGCCAGCCTGTATCTTCCCAGAGATGGAATAATGTCTTGCTTGACAGGCTGTAGGTGAAACTCATCTCATATTCCTGGTCCTAGAATGGTGTAAACTATTTAAGATTGATTAACTGAATGGGGAAAACCCAATTAAGGTCACTACATCCTCTACAACTTTGGAAAGTTGTGACTAGGCTGCAAAGATCATGATTAGATTAGTGCTATGAGTTGTCAGTGTTAAAGGCAGCTCCCCATCCCCTTCATGTTTATTCCAGGAACACAATAACCAGATCCCAACATTCTGAAACAATACAATAAAAGTGTACAGAAAACCATTGGGATAGCTGTGTGCCTATTGCTTCTCTTGACTGTGGAACTGTTTCGCAGGTAGTGTAACTACATAGAACTTTTCCCCTTGTGCTCAGAAACTCGAATGCAGAGCTTTATCTGTCACTTTCTGAACCAAACTTCAGTGCACAGCTTGTTTCAGATTGAACAATTGGGGGTGGGGGAGATTTGGTGCGATCACCATGGGCTAGAAATTGACCAGCCTTGTGCCCGTTTTTTCAGCAATATTTCGCCTTTTTTGATGGTAAAAGGTACTCACCTAAATTTGCCAAAGCTGTGCGCCAGCGGTTTTGAAATACCGCTGAAAAGCGGACCGCCATCCTGCAACAGCAAAAAAAATGCGAACACTTAAAATTGGTCATTTGCCGCACCCATAGTTAGGAAAAAAAAACTGCCGCCGGGTAAAAAGCAGCATTGCAGCCTCAGAAACAGCAGTAAGTACGAAGACCTGCAAAAAAAAGATAAGTTAAAGTTTTTATTTTTTTATTCTTTTGTAGCGATTACTTAGTTAAGGGTCTTGTAAATATTTTGTGATTTTTTATTTTTATCTTTTTGCAATATTTTTGTGTGTTTTCCCTCCTTCCAGGGCCTGTCTTTTTAGCTGCAATCAGCCACGGACTGCGGTTTCCACTGCAAATCCATGTGCAACGCCGATTTTTACAGTCGGGCACATTTTGTTGCCAATTTTACCCCTTTAAAAAATAGTGGTATTTTTAATGATATTTTTGGCAAAAAATGCCAGAAAAAATCTGCTATCACCAAAAGACCAATTTCTAGCCCTGTGTGTATAAAATTGTAAATACATTTAAAAGAATGTGTTTATGATGTTGCCACACACAGCAACCAGAGCAATTCTTCTATCAGTCTCAGCAGCAGAGATGCGCTTATAATAATGCAGATTGCTGGAGAGCAGCTGATGAAACACATCTACAAAGAATAAATGAGCTATGATTCCATAGCATAAATATATTTATTTCATGAAATGATTTTGATGAACCTAACCAATTATTTCTGTTTTAACATCTTTTGGATTTTTTGCCTATCAGTTTCCTTAGATGCATTGAAGCCTTTTGCCCAGACATTCGATGGTGCCGTGACCATCTTTGGTGCGATAAATGGGTGGCTAAGACTCCAATATGGCAGGAAGGAAGCATGCATTTATTATGAGCTGGAAGTGCGCCTTCTGCTATATTGGATTAGTTAAAAAAAATGGGGGCTGAAATTGTCCCTTTTTATAGCCCTGGAAGCACCTCCGGGAAATGCTAATGGGCGCTAATTTTTTATCGCCTGGGCGCGGCGGCCAGAGTGCCCTCCCCGAATTACTCCCGGGAGTCTGCGGGCGAAAACGGGTTTGCGCCACACCACATAGCTTTTGCCATGGGTGGGGGCGCACACAGTGATGATGTCATCGCCGTGCATGCTGACCCCTCATCGCCCCGCACCGACCCCTTTGCGCTCCACGGGGGAAATTGCCCCATGGGACGCGAGGTTGGCAACGATAGTTTCGAGGGTTGTGAAGCTATCGTGGCTGGGGCACCTCGGCCACCCTTAAAGAGGAGGGTCTTGTGTCAAGGCCCCATCTTTATTTTGTTGGCCGACATTGAAGACGGACCGACAATAGCAGCCGCTAGTGTTGCCGGGCCGCCAACTTGCAGCCCGGCACCCCCTCTTGTGTGCCGGACCGTTAGCCCAGCCTAAACCCTCCCTGGTGCTGAAGTGGGTGCCACAAAAGCAGCTGCCGAGTTCGCAGTGGCCCTCCCCTTTAAAGAAGGGGAGGGACATTGTGATGCGTCAGCCTGATGCGGCATGTCCGCATCACGTTGACATCATCAGCGCCCACGCCGCGCCCTGCTTACGCCCTGCTAATGCCCCGGCGACACCCTGCGGAGGCCATTCCTGGCTCCAATACCGCCCCGCAAATTTTTCTCTTTCTTAACTCCCAATTCAGCAAGATTTAGCAGCCCATCTCACCGGGTGCTGAATCTTCACTTAATTCAAATTGTGCACCCCAAACAGGGCACAGGGCAATTTCAGCCCCAAGGTGTCCAAAGCCGGCATTAAGCCTTTGGCATATAAAAGTAAGGGGCCTAATGCCTGTTTGAGGGCTTCTATGCAATATTGGTTTGCCCTGAGACAACCAGTATTGGTGCCGGTTGCATTCAGGTCAACCAAGTCTACACGCTGCAGGCCGTCTCCAAAAAGATAAGTTTGTTAAAATTACCTAACTAAATGTTGAGCCGGTAGGAGCAGGAGTGCTACTCCAGACTCCGCATTAAAATTGGCATTGCTATCGGCCATCACTCACAGCACCCCTCCGACCCCTGTCACGGATCGCGACCTCAGCCACCCTGAGTGCCTCTGCTATCCTCACCCCTCGATCCCAACCACCGCTATCCTACCCGATCTTGACCACCCTCATTCCCGATTCACCCTCCCTCTCCCAATCAACCTCTCCCAGTCCTTACTTGAGGACTGCTGCTGGCAAAAAAGCAGCCTGATCTTTAAGATCCCTTCTCCGGCAAGCAGTCTGGTAACGGCCATTAGGTGTATCAATCTCGTTGGTTTGATGATAATGAGGCCTAACTATTAGGTGCACCTCAGGCCTATTCATTTAGGCACAGGGATCATTTTTGTGTTCAAGCAAATTTTTATAACTTTGTTTCCAAAGCTACACAACTAAAATGTCTGTGAATAATATTTATTCAAACTAAGATTTTAAAATATTATACTAAAATGGGCTTGCTAAAATGTGCTTTTTATAAATACCCTGGTTGAATATGTAGTATTCTGTTTCATCCTTTTTAATCCTTGCCAGAGATCATTTCAAAAATGTTATTTTTAAAAATTGACTTGTCATGCTCGATCTCCCAGTTTCATTTATGAACAGCTGCCCCAATAGTAGAAGAAAACTAAAGGAAATACATTAAAATTGGTGCCACTTTCAAATGATTTAGAAGGCTCTTAAACAATTATAATGGAATTTCTCATTGTAGGTGATGACGGATGATGACAGTGATCACTCTATCTGACCTTCATGATCTTTGGAATCATTCAGTGTGGAAATTATTCAAATCTTTCTAATGAACTGATAATGACAAGAGACAGATTTGATAGGCTAAATTATTTTCAGTAATAGGAAAAAGAGTATAATTGGTTAAATAGAATAGGTAACTATGCTTTCTTTTACAGTTAGCACTAATGTTTCATCTTCGTAACTAAAACATGTCTATTATTTGTGGGTCTGGATGAACACTACAGAGGAATCTATCCCTAAACACATTTGTAGTTAACCACCTGTGGACTGATTGGGATTTTATATGAGAAAGTGGTGGTGAGTTTTAACAGAATATTTACATTATATATTTTCAAAGGAAAAAAACTATAGAAATTAAATATTGGAGTTTAAATCTATGAGATGGAATGCTTGCATTTAGTTTTAATGTTTTTTTTCTAAGGGCTGGAATTTTGGCCATTTTGTGCCTTGTTTAGTGCCCCGCAGGGCATTACATGCAGTTTCTGGGCAGGATGCCGGGCGTTCAGGATTTAGTGCCCGGCTGGATGATTCAGCTTTTGGTTTGCGCCGGCACAAAAAGTTACCGCCCCATCCTCTGTTTTCAGCATGATTATGATGTCAATCATTGTGCAAGGCTGGGCTCGTGCCCGGATGGGACATTCAGCCTTAACACCTCATTTAACGACTGCCCCAGGAAATGCCTGAAAAAAACAGGCCGTCGCAGGGTGCAGCAGGTGCTATTGGCGACATATTTAAATGGAGGCTGGAGGATCTTGTATCGCAGTTGCCAGTGACTACTACAGTTGCGCGCAGAACGCTGCGTGAGGCTGCGAGTTGCAAATGGCACTTTTATGTACCATGACACTTTGCTTACAAGGTCAGTGAGAGATTTCAATGGGAGCAATACTAGTTCACCAGCGTATCATGCTGATTGCTATTGGCAGGCGGCTTCAAGCTGGAAGAAGGGTTCTTGGCCATGTTGGGGCACGGAACCGAAGAGCTCGCAGATATTTGGGGAGGAGGCCTTACACCCCTAAGGGTTTACAGAGAACATAACTTCTACCTCCACATCTCAGCGACGCAATGCGTTAGAAGGCTGCGCTTCCGAAAAGAAGTGCTGACAGAGATATGCCAGCTCATACAGGCAAACCTCTAGCCTATCAGCGCCAGCAGGACTGCGCTGCCTGTCGAGGTGAAGGTCACTGTGGAGATATAGCCTTCTATGCTGCTGGCTCCTTCCAGGCAGTAGCAGAGGACATATGCAGCATCTCTCAGCACGCTGCACATTGCTGCATTCGTTAGGTTACAAGGGCACTGTATGCACGCAGAATGGACTTCATAAACTTCCCAATCAGCAGGAAGAGCCAAATGAGAGGGCTCTAGGGTTCGGATGGTTTGCAAGCTTCCCCAAGGTTCAAGGTGCCATTGACTGCACACACATCACCTTGCGAGCACCATTACACAATTACCAGCTAATCTACTCTTAATTCTGCAATGAGACACAAGACACCAATGGCAAAGGTGAAACAAATATTTTTACACAGACGAATTATTAACAATCTTCCTCCCCCACCCCCCAAAGTAAACCCCAAACTATACAATGACCAAACTAAGAGTCAAGAGAGACAAAACTGCTTCCTGCAGTGAACAAAATGTTAAGGGATTAGAAACTGCTTCCTGCAGCAACACTATTCAACACATCACACAAAATTGAACACTTTTGAAAATGCTACATGGAGCCATGAGCACAACTTGTGCCAGACCTTAATGGCTCTTATCCACACTTTGCCCCCTGCTTTCCTTCAACCCCCTTCCAAGCCTGCTGCTCCTCCTCAACATATACAGCAAGGCTGCTAGAGGCTGGGGGGGCAAGACAATACAAACTGCATCTGAGGATGCACTGGACCAGCTCTTGGCCTGAAAGGCCCGGCTACGAATTGCTGCACCTCATCATCAGCGGGAGCAGTCACTGGTGGCTGGGGTATCAGCCGTGTATGGAGCATGGTTGGTGACTGAGTGGTGGGAGACAGAATGCTGTCATCCTGAGGAAGAACAGCACCTTCCATTTCCTGGGAGCCACTGACTCTTTGACGGAGCTGGGCCTCAGCATCTGGAGCACGATGTGTCTCCACAACTTGCTGGTCTGCTTCGGCACTGTCCCTTCCCTGTTGGACAGTGGGGAATGCAGAGAGTATTGTAGCAGACATTGACTGCATCACTTGACCAAGTTGAAGCAGAGCTTGTGCCTGCGATGCGCCCAAGTCTACAGCGCGATCAAGGGCATGCGCCTATACACTGTGGAACTCCACTGTCGCTGTTCAAGGCCACCAGCCTCTGTGTGTGGGCAATGATGGCCTCACTGGACTCCCGAGACACACTGACAATCTGCGACACTGCCTCTTCAACAGTCGCAGTGAGCTTGTCGATGCTCTCTGAGATCCATCCCAAGGCATCCAGAAGCTCACGGTGCATTCCTGTGGTTTCCCTGGACATTTCCACCAAGTCCTGTTCCATGTCTGCCTGTCGTTGAGCAGACCGACTTTGCCGACTCACCCGCCGAAGAGTGGGCCTGTGAGATTCCCCACTTGCACTGCATTGCTGTACGCGACTGGGGTCAGGAGCCTCCGCCTCCTCAAACACCGAAAAATCCACCTCGTCTCCAAATGCAGTGAGGCCAGACGGAGCAACTGGTGGGCTCTGTGGCAGAGGCAGAACATTCTCTTCCCCTCCCTCATCGTCTCCCCTGTGGCCAGATGTGGAGGGCTCCCTTGAAGGATGCTGCGTTTGTGGCTGGTCATCTGCAAGCAGAAAACAACAGAGGTGTGGTTAGCAGCAGGGGAGTGGGCAGAGTGATAGGAGGAAGGTGGCATTGCACATGTACATTTGAAGGCCCGCCGCCACTTCATTATATGTCTCAATGCAGTGTCTTCATTCACTCTATACATTTACATACCCTCAGTACCCGAAGGGGGCTCAGCACGGCCCCGGCAACTGTCCGAGCTCGACTCCAATGAAGGCTGACACCCGTTCCTCGACATCAGTCAGTGGCAAATCTTGGGACGGCCCCCTGCCTGTGTGCAGCTGCTCCCTTCTGTTGTGGAGTGCTTAGACTGCAAAGACAAAATAGGAAGGGTTCAGAAAAGGTTTTTCTGCTGTTGTGGCACATATGCCTACCATTGTACAATAGATGAAACTGTGTGAATGTTCTAGTGGCTTCCGTTCAATCTGTTTGGATATTTCATGTGCTTCGTGAGGAATTGTCAGGAGATTAGAAGGATGTAACATGGGGCTGTAGGTGATCTTTCTGAAAGGAATGGCAGCAGTGGGAGCGTATTGAGAGGAGGGTTATAAATTATTGAGTTTATGTGCATGGATCATTAGAGACCCAAGGGTCCAGAAGTAAGCCTTCATCATTGTCATGTATTAAAGCCACCCCACAGATGCTTGAGAGGGACCATATGCATTAAAAACTTCACATAATGTGTGAGATTCCTCTTAGAAGTCATGAAGGCATACATAAATACAAATGGTACTTGTTATGTATGGAGAAAGAGTCAGACTGAACACTGTGAGCTCAAAGTAAAGTGTGACCTTAGTCTTTTATTGCAGGTCTCCAGAGTGCCCCTCCAACCTGTGAGGCCTCCTTAAATACCTGTGCTCCCAAGGGATTATGGGATCCTTTGGGACTCCAGGGGGTGAGCCCTTTGTTGGTTGTACAGAGCAAATACAAGTTTACATATATAACAACACTTCCCCCCCAAAGTCAATAGTGTAACTATTTTTAATGTGAGTTAATCTGGGGCCCTTCTTGACCTGGTTGATCGTCTCGGTGTGAATGCTGGTTTTGGTGAATCGTTTGTTGGGCCCTCGCTGGGCTGCTGTGCAGCTGGCCTTGCTGGGCTGCCTGGTGTGGTGAGTCCTGCTGGGCTGCTGTGGATGATGGGTTCTGCTTCGTGGTCAACCGTGGTGCCGGTTGCCACTTGTGTGTATGTTGGGGGGTCAAAGAAGGTAGGATCCAAGGTGGGTTGCTCAGGATAGTCCGTGAATCTGAGTTTGATTTGGTCCAAGTGTTTCCGGTGAATGAGTCCATTTGAAAGTTTGACCCGAAACACTCTGCTCCCCTCTTTGGTCATGACAGTGCCGGGAAACCACTTGGGACCTTGTCCATAATTCAATACAAATACAGGATCATTGATTTCAATCTCGCGTGACACATTTGCGCTATCATGGTATATACTTTGTTGAAGCCCTCTGCTCTCTACCTGTTCATGTCGAGCAGGGTGAACTAACGAGAGCCTTGTATTATGTGCTCTCTTCATGAGCAGTTCAGCAGGTGGGATCCCAGTGAGTGAGTGGGATCTCGTGCAGTAGCTAAGCAGGACTTGGGATAGGCGAGTCTGCAGTGAGCCTTCAGTTACCCTCTTCAAGCCTTGGTTATGGTTTGCACTGCTCTCTCTGCCTGACCATTGGACGCTGGTTTAAACGGGGCAGGTGTGACATGTTTGATGCCGTTGCGGGTCATAAATTCTTTGAACTCAGCACTGGTAAAACACGGCCCGTTGTCACTCACCAGGACATCGGATAGGCCATGTGTGACAAACATAGCCCGCAGGCTTTCAGTAGCGGCAGCAGATGTGCTAGTCGACATTATCTCACATTCAATCCACTTGGAGTACGCATCTATAACCACAAGAAACAGTTTACACAAGAATGGGCCTACATCGTCGACGTGTACCCTAGACCACAGTTTGGAGGGGGAGGGCCAAGACCATAAACTTAGCGGCGCCTCCCTGGGTACATTGCTTAACTGCGAGTATGTATTATATCTGTGAACGCAGGACTCTAAGTCTGCATCGATACCGGGCCACCACACGTGGGATCTGGCTATCGCTTTCATCATTACGATGCCTGGGTGGGTACTGTGGAGGTCACTGATGAAGGTGTCTCTGCCCTTCTTGGGAACCACTACTCGATTGCCCCACAGAAGGCAGTCTGCCTGTATAGACATTTCACCTTTGCGCCACTGGAACGGCTTTATCTCTTCCTGCATTTCCACTGGGACACTGGACCAGCTCCTGTGAAGCACACAGCTTTTGACTAGAGATAATAAGGGGTCTTGGCTTGTCCAGGTTTTGATCTGCCGGGCAGTGGCGGGTGATTGCTCACTTTCAAATGCTTCCATAACCATGGCTAAATCTGCGGGCTGTGCCATTTCCAACCCTGTGGTGGGCAATGGCAGCCTACTTAGAGCATCGGCGCAGTTTTCTGTGCCTGGTCTGTGGCAGATGGCGTCGTTGTATGCAGACAACGTGAGCGCCCATCTCTGGATGTGGGCCGGTGCATTGGTATTTATCCCTTTACTCTCGGAAAACAGGGATATGAGTGGCTTATGATCAGTTTCCAATTCGAATTTTAGCCCAAACAGATATTGATGCATTTTCTTTACCCCATAAACACACGCTAACACTTCTTTCTCAAACATGCTGTAGGCTCTCTCAGCCTTAGGCAGACTACTGGATGCATAAGCAACCGGTTGCAGTTTCCCGAAATCATTAGCTTGTTGCAATACACACCCAACGCCATATGACAACGCTTCACATGCTAGTACCAAACACTTACATGGATCATACAACACAAGCAATTTGTTTGAGCATAACAATTTTCTCGCTTTTACAAAGATATTTCCTTGGCTTTTGCCCCAAACCCATTCGTCTCCTTTTCGTAGTAAGACATGCAGTGGTTCTAACAGTGTGCTGAGACCCGGTAAGAAGTTACCAAAGTAGTTCAGGAGTCCTAGAAAAGACCACAGCTCCATCACGTTCTGTGGCCTCGGTGTGTTCTCGATTGCCTCCATCTTCGAATTGGTGGCCTGATGCCGTCCACCGCGATTCTCCTCCCCAAGAACTCCATTTCAGGCACCAGGAAAATACACTTTGAGCATTTTAACCTGAGCACACGTGGTTGAGTCGACTAAGAACCTCCTCCAGGTTCTGCAGATGCTCGACTGTGTCCTGACCTGTGACCAAGATTTTGTCGTGGAAGATCACAGTGCGCAGGACTGACTTCAGTAAGCTTTCCATGTTTCTCTGGAATATTGCCGTCGCTGATCGAATTCCAAATGGGCACCTGTTATAAATAAAAAGACCGTTGTGCGTGTTGATGCAGGTAGGGCCCTGCGACGATTCCTCCAGTTCCTGCATCATGTAGGCTGAACTCAGATCCAGCTTCGTGAATGTCTTTCCTCCTGCCAGCGTTGCAAAGATATTATCGGCCTTTGGTAGTGGGTATTGGTCCTGCAGGGGAAACGATTAATAGTTCCTTTGTAATCACCACAGATTCTGATGGTGCCATCTCTCTTGAAGACAGGAATGATCGGGCTGGCCCACTCGTTGAACTCGATCAGTGAAATGATGCCCTCTCGTTGCAGCCGGTCTAGCTCGATCTCAACTCTTTCTCTCATCAAGTGCGGTACTGCTCTCACCTTGTAATGGATGGGTCACGTCCCTGGAATCAGGTGGATCTGCACTTTTGCTCCTTGGAATTTCCCGATGCCTGGTTCGAACAGCGAAGGGAACGTGTTTAATACCTGGGCACACGAAGTGTCGTCAGCGGGTGATAGCGCTCGGACATCGTCGCAGTTCCAGCCTATCTTTCCCAGCCAGCTCCTGCTGAGCAGCGTGGGACCATCGCCCGGTACCACCCAGAGTGGTAGCTTGTACACCACTCCATCATAGGAGACCTTTACGGTAGCACTGCCGATTACAGGAATCAGTTCTTTTGTGTAAGTTCTTAGTTTCGTATGAATGTGATTTAAGACTGGCCTTGAGGCCTTGCTGCACCACAATCTTTTGAAAGTCTTTTTGCCCATGATGGACTGGCTCGTGCCTGTGTCCAGCTCTATTGACACCGGGAGTCCATTTAGTTCGACATTCAGCATTATCGGGGGACAATTCGTGGTGAATGTGTGCACCCCATATACCTCTGCCTCCTTGGTCTGAGGCTCCAGTTCATCATGATCCTCCGTGGATCTGTCCTCCTCTGCAACATGGTGGTTTGCAGGTTTAACAGGATTTGCAGCTCGCCAGCACATACGTTGGAGGTGTCCCATTGTACCACAGCCCGTGCAAACGTACCCTCTGAATTGACATGCATGGAAATAGTGATCACCCCCGCAGTGCCAACAAGGTGTTAATAGTCTTACATTCATCACCCTTGATGGTGGACTCTGAGACATCTGCAGATGTGCAGCTGCAGGCATGTGTGACCTGCCCTGTACGTTGCGATTCGAAAACAACATCACTTTGTTTACAATACTTGTAGCAGCACTTGCGTGCTGAGAGATTTGCTGAGTATTGTCACTGGTGGCAATGAACACCTGAGCTATTGCTATGGCCTTATTCAAGGTTGGGGTCTCTACATTCAAAAGTTTGCGAAGTATGGTTTTGTGGCCAATACCAAGCACGAAAAAGTCTCTTTGCATGTGTTCCAAAAGTCCTTCAAATTTGCAATGTCCTGCAAGGCATCTTAGTTCGGCGACATAAGTCACCACTTCCTGGCCTTCAGACCTTTTGTAGGTGTAGAACTGATACCTTGCCATCAGAACACTTTCCTTCGGGTTCAAATACTCTCGGACCAGTATGCACAAATCATTGTACGATTTCTCCGTGGGTTTTGCTGGAGTAAGCAGATTCTTCATGAGGCCATATATTGGTGCCCCACAGACGGTGAGGAGGATTGCCCTCTGTTTGGCAGCATTCTATTCCTCATCGAGCTCGTTGGCCACAAAGTATTGGTCGAGTCGCTCCACAAAAGTTTCCCAATCATCTCCCTCCGAGAATTTCTCCAGGATACCCACTGTTCTCTGCATCTTTGGGTTCGCTATCTGTATCTTGTCGCCAGTTGTTATGTATGGAGAATATTGCAGGTCTCCAGAGTGCCACTCCAACCTGTGAAACCTTCTTAAATACCTGTACTCCCAAGGGATTATGGGATCCCTTGGGACTCCAGGGGATGAGCCCTCTGGTGGCTGTACAGAGTAAATACAAGTTTACATATATAACAGTACTCACCCTGATGAATATGGTAAGGTCATTAAACTTTTTACGGCACTGTGTGGCAGTTCTAGCCACGTTCTGAGCAATTTCCCTCCATATTCATTTAAAAAATGTGGCAGTGGTCTGGCTCCACAAGCAAGATGGGGTGAGGACCACCTCCTCTCCACCGTGCTCACTAACGCCTCACTCGCCTCATAGGTGAAGCACCTGACATGCTGCCTTCCCTCCTGCTCCTTCATCTCTGCAGAAATGGCTGAAGTGGGGTAGTTTATATGCACATGCATGCAGGAAGCTGCCGCGCCCTGCATTAGCGTTTGCGACGAGGAAAAAAAAAGAAAAAAAAACAACTGCGTTTGCACAAAATGGCCCTTTAATGACACAAGTTTTGGCTCGGGCGCACAAAACCCATTGTGCAATGCTTGACTTGACGCCAATGGTCCTCCAACTTACTTTTTCGCTGAAACTTGCAGTCGAAGGTGCAAATATTTTCAGGTGCTAACTTTAAGGCCCTGCCCGCGAATAACACCGCAAAATCCAAAAAGCCCAAAATCCAGCCCTAAATCTTTATTGACAGTTTTTTTCCCTTTTCTTCACACACATAGTTGTCTTCATTTAGCCATCTTCAGCGGGACGATACGAATTGTTCAGGCCGCACTTCACAAAGACCAGTCATTGAGGCAAATTTTCCTCTTCACTGAAACTACTGGATTGAAAACCAGGCAATTCATCAGATTACCACCCATGAAGTGAAAAGAAAAATGCACCCCAAGTTTCCTGCAGTGCACATTTGGAGTAAGAAGGGACACTAAATATACAGGGCAGTAAGCATAGGAAAGTGACAGGAGCTTAGAACTGAAAGACGGAATATGAGTTAAGTGGAACAGTGGCACAGGAAATTCCCCAGGGGTGAATTCAGGGAGCACACCATCCACTTTGGACTTGCACATCACAGAATCAGGCTGGTAGCCAAGTGCTGGTATACCTGTGCTCCAAATTCCCTCTTTTATTTTTTTGGAGTCTGAGTTAAGCGAATTTGTGTGTATTCTTGCACCTCCTGATTTTATGTAGTCCTATTGAAGTTCTCACAGCAAATTCCACAGATTTTCTTGCCTCTTCACTCCTGTAACATTGCTTGCCTGTGTAAAAGGGAGGCTCATAGGTATCTATGGTTTCTGCTTTATAACTTGAGTTCTTAAACCTGGGACAGGCAGATGTTTAACGATTTAGAATTTGGTTCATTGTTTGACTTTCTGCTTTTGTGTTTTTGCATTGCTTTCTTGTGTTGTTTTCTGCTGTTTGCAATGTGGAACTCCTTTTGCATAGGCCTGCAGTTGCAGCACTAATACTGCCAGCGAACCTTAGCTGTAATAGAAACATAGAAATTAGGTGCAGGAGTAGGCCATTCGGCCCTTCGAGCCTGCAGCGCCATTCAATAAGATCATGGCTGATCATTCAACCTCAGTACCCTTTTCCTGCTTTCTTTCCATACCCCTTGATTCCTTTGGCCGCAAGGGCCATATCTAACTCCCTTTTGAATATATCTAATGAACTGGCCTCAACAACTTTCTGCGGTAGAGAATTACACAGGTTAACCACTCTCTGAGTGAAGAAGTTTCTCCTCATTTCGGTCCTAAATGATTTACCCCTTATTCTTAGACTGTGACCCCTGGTTCTGGACCTCCCCAGCAACGGGAACATTCTTTCTGCATCTAACCTGTCCAATCCCATCAGAATTTTATATGTTTTTATGAGATCCCCTCTCATTCTTCTAAATTCTTCCAAATACTGCAGGGGGCGGGAGGAATTTTCCCATCCGAGGTGGTAACGGGGAGCTGTGCACTTTATGATGTCACGATCTGCAAGGCGCTAGAGGCCCAAGTGGTAAGAGTTAGCGCCAGCGCTAAACAAGCACTGAAGTTCACGGACATCGCTGCATTCACCGCGCTCAGTCGCTAACCCCTTAGTGCTCTGTTAGTGCACTCCCCGAGCGCTAATAGGAGGTGCTAAGCAGCCAAGTTTCTCCCCCATACGGCTATTTTCGGCTTTGCTCATTTTGGGGCGTTAATGGTGACAGGGTGGTAAATTTGCGCCCGGGAACAGTTTGCGTCTCATTTAGAAAAATTGGGCAGCTGGACCCTGAGTGTGGGGAAGAGTGCTAAAGGAAGCGTTGTACACCTCTCTTAGAGCACTAGGCCGGTTGAGCAAGCGAAAATCCCGAGCTCAACAGCCGGCCTTGGAGCGCTCTAAGAGAGGCCTGGGAAGAAAAAAGAAAACTGAAAAAAACGCATCGAAAACATTCCCAATAAATAACTCACGCCACCACAACATAACTCGCAAAAACAACATAATAAAAATCACACTTACCTGAGGTTGACATTACTTACCTCACTGCAGCCGCGACAGGCCGGACCGCCCGCTTGCACAGGCGTTTCCAGCATGGCACTCTATAGAGTGCAACGGGAGCCAAAAATCGAGTTGGTGTCACAACCAGGGGTGTTGCACACTGACTCACCTCTTCCAGCTGGTAATGCTCCACGCCCTGCCAAAAGCAGCCCCAAAAACCCCGGCAGTGGCACTGGATGCTGGCCCCCTGCCTGGAAGAGTTTACCGCTGTCATTGCCACCCCTCAGGGGCGACAACAGGTGGCAACAAGCCAAAAATCCAGCTCTAAGTGTCCAAATTGAATCTAGCTGTACAGATATACAAATCACTAAAAGTAGTAACGCAGGTTAATAAGACAATAAAAAAGGCAAACCAAGTACTGGGGTTCATTTCAAGAGGGATAGAATTGAAAAGCACAGAAATCATGTTAAACTTGCATAGAACCTTGATTAAGCCACACTTGGAGTACTGTGCACAGTTTTGGCCTCCATATTGTAAGAAGTATATAGAGGCATTGGTGAAGGTGCAAATATATTCACAAGGATGATGCCAGAACTGAGAGGTTATAACTATCAGGAAAGATTGAATAGGCTGGGACACCTTTCTCTCGAAAAGTGATGTGATAGCGGTCTTTAAGACAATGAAAGAGTTTGATAGGGTAGACTTAGAGGTTTTCCTTGTGGGTGAATCCAAAACTAGAGGCCATAAGTATAAGATAGTCACTAATAAATTCAATAGGGAATTCAGGAGAAACTTCTTTATGCAAAGGTTAGTAAGAATGTGGAATTTGATACCACTAAGAGTAGTTGAGGCAAGTAGTATAGATGCATTTAAGGGTAAGCTAGAAAGATGCACGAGGGAGAAAGGAATAAAGGGTATGCTGATAGGGTTATATGAATAGGGTGGGAGGAGTCTCATGTGGAGCATAAATGCTGGTATAGACCAGTTGTGTCGAATGGCCTGTTTCTATGCTACTTGATGTAACTTAATTTAATTCGATATTTAATGGGCCCTAATTTTCAACTCCTACGGGCAAGTATGAGGTGCACAAGTGCCCATAGGGGCCACGCAAGTTCTGGGTTTAGGCATGCATGAAAATCAGGAATTTGCGATTTGTCACGAAGATTCTCGCATCTCTGGGAAAAAGGCATCCATGGGCAGAGAGCTGGGCTATTTGCCCAACATCTGCCCAGCGAAAGCCCCTGAAATTCTTATGCCTGGTAAAAGCAGGCTGGCCTGTTTTTACCAACGTAAGAGTTTTAAACAACATAAAAATGAAATGTTATCAATAATTTATACATTTAAAAACCTGTGAATTACGGTAAGTTTATTATTAGCCCCTTTAAAACATGTAAATTTACTTTTCAAAAAATTAACTTTTTGTTTTAAATATTTAATTAAATGTCATTTTTATTAATTTTAAAAATGTGATTTTTAAAAAATTTATTTGATGTCTAGATGTATTTTTGGGGGTATTCCCATTCATACTTATGGGGTTTCCATACATACTGAATCCCCATAAGCATGATTGGGGCTTCCCTTCTTTCATTCAATGGACCGGCCCACATGATCCCAGGGATGCTTGCGAACTGCCTGCGCCCGGGTGATACGTGGGCCTCTTCCTGCAGGTACCCAGAGAGGCCCCGGACCGCAAATCTCCGTACCTCCTGGACCACCAGGTATGCGGGGATTTTATTTGCGGATCGGAGGCATTTCCTCGCAGGAAGCCTCCGACCGCAAATTCAAGGCCAATATTTAATTGCATTCTGTGCCAGATTGGTTACTCCTTTCCCATGTGTTATGTATGTAACCCTTGGAAACCTGTATCATACCACCACCAGAGGGCCTACCTGTTGGAGTCCCAAGGGATCCCAGCATCCCTTGGGAGCACTCTACATAAGTTGGCCTCCCATGCTGTGCCAGCACTCTGGAGTTTAAATAAAGGAGCTAAGGTCACACTTACTCATTGTCTACAGTACTCAGTTGCATCACTTTATTGTGAGTGTAACAATTGGTAACGAGATAACGAACAACAACTTGAAAATGCAAAGAACTGTTGGTATCCTAAAGAAATTCTCAGAAGGGGATGATTGGGAGGCCTTCATGGAGTGACTCGACCAATACTTCATGGCCAATGAGCTGGAAGTGGACGAGAATGCTGCCAAACGAAGGGCGATTCTCCTCACCGTCTGTGGGGCAACAACCTATGGCCTGATGAATCTTCTGGCTCCGGTGAAACCAACAAACAAATCCTATGAAGAACTGTGTACACTGGTCCGGAAGCACCTCAATCCGAAGGAAAGCGTTCTGATGGCAAGGATGAGGGAATTGAGTGTAATATCTCCAAGTTTGCAGATGACACCAAGCTGGGTGGTGGTGTGAGCTGTGAGGAGGATGCTAAAAGGCTGCAGGATGCCTTGGACAGGTTAGGTGAGTGGGCAAATGCGTGGCAGATGCAGTATAATGTGGATAAATGTGAGGTTATCCACTTTGGTTGCAAAAACACGAAGGCAGAATATTATCTGGTAGATTAGGAAAAGGGGAGGTGCAACGAGACCTGGGTGTCATGGTACATCGGTCATTGAAAATGGCATGCAGGTGCAGCAGGTGGTGAAGAAGCCAAATAACATATTGGCCTTCATAGCTAGGGGATTTGAGTATAAGTGCAGGGAGGTCTTACTGCAGTTGTACAGGGCCTTGGTGAGGCCTCACCTGGAATATTGTGTTCAGTTTTAGTCTCCTAATCTGAGGAAGGATGTTCTTGCTATTGAGGGAGTGCAGCGAAGGTTCACCAGACTGATTCCCGGGATGGCACGACTGACATGTGAGGAGAGACTGGATCGACTGGGCCCTATATTCACTTGAGTTTAGAAGGATGAGGGGTGTCTCATAGAAACATATAAAATTCTCATGGGACTGGACAGGTTAGATGCAGAAAGAATGTTCCCGATGTTGGGGAGTTCCAGAACCAGGGGACATAGTCTAAGGATAAGGGCTAAGCCATTTAGGACTAAGATGAGGAGAAACTTCTTCACTCAGAGAGTTGTTAACCTGTGGAATTCCCTACCGCAGAGAGTTGTTGATGCCAGTTCATTGGATATATTCAAGAGGGAGTTAGATAAGGCTCTTACGGCTAAAGGGATCAAGGAGAGAAAGCAGGAAAAGGGTACTGAGGTGAATGATCAGCCATGATCTTATTGAATGGTGGTGCAGGCTCGAAGGGACGAATGGCCTACTCCTGCACCTATTTTCTATGTTTCTATGTTTCTATGTATCGATTTTACACGTGTCAACGGTCTGAAGGCCAGGAAGTGGTGAGCTACATCGCTGAACTAAGGCACCTTGCAGGACATTGCGAATTCGATGGATTCCTTGAGCAAATGTGAAGAGACTTTTTTGTGCTTGGCATTGGCAATGAGGTTATCCTTCGCAAACTATTGACTGTTGAAATATCGAATCTGAGCAAAGCCATAACGATAGCCAGGCATTTATGTCCACCAGTGATAACACCAAACAAATTTCGCAGCATAAAGAGGTTTCGGTCAGTACTTTGCACAAAGTAATGTCGTTTTCAGGTAGGAATGCATATGGCAGAACGTACACGCCGGCAGCTGCACGACCTCAGATGACCCAGAGTCCGCCATCAATCATTAACGCGAGGCAGTTAAAACCTTGCTGCGGAGTTGATCACCGAGCCCATCAATGCTGTTTCAAACACTATGCGTGCAAAGGCTGTGGAACAATGGGACAGCTCCAGCAAATATGCAGACGAGCTGCAAACCCTGAAAACCACCACATTGCAGAGGAAGATCGATCCATGGTGGATCAGGCTGAACTAGAGACTCGAACCGAGGAGGCAGAAGTGCACGGGGTACACACCTTCACCAAGAAATGTCCACCGATCATGTTAAAAGTTGAACTGAATGGAATTCCAGTATCCATGGAACTGGACATGGGTGCGAGTCAGTCTATCATGAGCAAAAAGGTCTTCGACAGGCTGTGGTGCAACAAGGCACACAGGCCCAAGCTAAGCCCCATTCATACCAAGCTAAGAATTTACACCAAAGAGCTGATCCCTGTTTTTGGCAGCGCAGAAGTAAAAGTCTCCTATGATGGAGCAGTGCACGAACTCCCACTATGGATTGTACCAGGAGATGGCCCCACACTGTTCGGCAGAAGCTGGCGGGGAAAAATCCGCTGGAACTGGGATGACATCTGAGTGCTCTCATCCGTCGACGACGCCTTATGTGCCCAGGTTCTGAACAAGTTCCCGTCGTTGTTTGAGCCAGGCATTGAAAGTTTCTCAGGGGCGAAGGTGCAGATCCACTTGGTTCCCGGTACACGGCCCATATATGATGCGAGAGAAAGTGGAAATTGAGTTGGATAGGCTGCAACGAGAAGGCATCATCACGCCGGTGGAGTTCAACGAGTGGGCCAGTCCGATTGTTCTGGTTCTCAAAGATGACGGCGCAGTCAGAATTTGTGGGGACTATAAAGTTACGATTAACCATTTTTCGCTGCAGGACCAGTACCTGCTACCCAAGGCAGCCGACCTATTTGCGACCCTGGCTGGAGAAAAGATGTTCACTAAGTTGGACCTGACCTCGGCCTACATGACGCAGGAGCTGGAGAAATCTTCGAAAGGCTTCACTTGCATCAACACTCACAAGGGTCTGTTCATCTACACTAGATGCCCATTTGAGATTTGATCGGCTGCAGCAATTTTCCAAAGGAACACGGTGACCCTGCTAAAGTCGGTTCCGCGCACCGTGTTTTTCCAGGACGACATACTGGTCTCAGGTCAGGACACCATCGAACACTTGCAGAACCTAGAAGAGGTTCTAAGTCGGCTAGATCACATGGGACTCAGGTTGAAATGCTCGGTGTGTTTTCCTCGTGCAGAGGTTGAGTTCTTAGGGAGAAAAATCACGGCAGACGGCATCTGACCCACCGACGCCAAGATGGAGGCCATCAAGAACGTGCCGAGACCAAAGAACGTGACAGAGCTGCGGTCGTTCTTGGGACTCCTCAACTATTTCGGTAATTTCCTACCCGGGTTAAGTACTTTGCTCGAACCCCTACATGTGCTACTGTGCAAGGGAGATGACTGGGTATGGGGGAGATTACAAGAGGCTATTTTTCAGAAAGCCAGAAATCTGTTATGTTCTAACAAACAGTTTGTTCTGTATAACCCATGTCGACGATTAGTACGAGCTTGCGATGCGTTGTCATACGGGGTCGGGTGTGTGCTACAACAGGCTAACAAATTGGGAACATTGCACCGGTCGCTTATGCATCCAGGAATTTGTCCAAGGCCAAAAGGGCTTATAGCATGATTGAGAAAGAAGCTCTGGCATGCGTTTACTGGTGAAAAAATTGTAGCAGTATCTGTTTGGTCTCAAGTTTGAGCTAGAAACTGACCATAAGCCGCTCATATCACTATTCTCAGAGAACAAAGGGATTAACACCAATGCCTCTGCCCGCATCACGCTGTCTGCATACAACTATGTAATCCACCACAGACCAGGCACAGAGAACTGTGCTGATGCTCTCAGTTGGCTACCAGTGCCCACCACCGGGGTGGAAATGGCACAGCCTGCAGACTTGCTTTTGGTGATGGATGCATTCAAAAACGAAAAGTCACCCATTACGGCCCACCAGATCAGGACCTGGACCAACCAGGATCTTTTACTGTCCCTGGTAAAAAAAACTGTCCTCCATGGGAGCTGGTCCAGCGGAGATGCATAAAGAGATCAAGCCGTTCCAGCGGCGCAAAGATGAAATGTCCATACAGGCGGGGTGTCTTTTGTGGGGTAATCATGTGGTTTTGCCTCAGAATGGCAGGGAAATGCTCATATGCGACCTACACAGTACCCACCCAGGCGTAGTAATGATGAAATCTATAGCCAGATCCCATGTGCGGTCACCCGGCATCGACTCAGACTTAGAGTCATGCGTGCACTTGCTCTCAACTGAGCAATGCACCCAGAGCGGCACCGCTAAGTTTGTGGTCATGGCCCTCCAAACCATGGTCTAGGATCCACATTGACTTTGCGGGCCCATTTCTGGGTAAAATGTTTTTGGTTGTTGTGGATGCTTATTCAAAATGGATTGAATGTGTAATAATGTCTGTAAGCAGGTCCACTGCCACCATCGAAAGTCTAAGAGCCATGTTTGCCACGCACAGCCTGCCTGATGTCCTTGGCAGCGACAATGGGCCGTGTTTCACCAGTGCTGAATTAAAGGAATTCATGACCCGCAATGGGATCAAGCACGTCACATCTGCCCCATTCAAGCCCGCATCCAACGGCCAGGCAGAACGGGCAATCCAAACCATCAAGCATAGAAACATAGAAACATAGAAACATAGAAAATAGGTGCAGGAGTAGGCCATTTGACCCTTCGAGCCTGCACCGCCATTCAATAAGATCATGGCTTATCATTCCCTTAGTACCCCTTTCCTGCTTTCTCTCCATACCCCTTGATCCCCTTAGCCATAAGGGCTATATCTAACTCCCTCTTGAATATATCCAATGAACTGGCATCAACAACTCTCTGCGGCAGGGAATTCCACAGGTTAACAACTCTCTGAGTGAAGAAGTTTCTCCTCATCTCAGTCGTAAATGGCCTACCCCTTATCTTAAGACTATGTCCCTTGGTTCTGGGGCCATAGCTTGAAACGTGTATCGGAAGGCTCCCTGCAGACCCGCCTGTCCTGAGTCCTGCTCAGCTACCCACCAGACCCCACTTGCTCACCGGGGTTTCCCCCAGCCGAGCTGCTCATGAAAAGGGTGCTCAAAACAAGGCTCTCTCTTGTCCATCCTGATCTCCATGATCACATCGAGGGCAGACAGCATCAACAAAGCTTGTACCACGATAGCGCAAACTTGTCACGCTACATTGAAGTCAATGACCCTGTATTTGTACTCACCTATGGACATGGTCCCAAATGGCTTGCTGGCACTGTCATAGCCAAAGAAGGGGTAGGATGTTTCAGGTCAAACTGGCCAATGGACTAACATGCAGAAAGCATTTGGACCAAACCAAATTGCAATTCACAAACAGCCACGAGCAACCCGAAGAGGACACCACCAACTTCGACCCCCCAACACACACACAAGTGGCAACCGACATCACGGTTCACCACGAAGCTGAACTCACCATCCCCAGCAGCCTGGCAAGGTCAGCTGCCCAGCAGCCTAGCAAATAACCCAACTCACCAACACCTGCATTTGTACCGAGACGATCGACAAGGGAGCGAAAAGCCCCAGATCGTCTCACCCTGTAAATAAGTGTACTATTGACTTTGGGAGGAAGTGATGTTATGTATGTAACCCTTGGCAACCTGTATCATACCACCACCAGAGAACCTATCTGTTGGAGTCCCAAGGGATCCCAGCATCCCTTGGGAGCACTGTACATAAGTAGGCCTCCCATGCTGTACTTGCACTCTGGAGTTTAAATAAAGGAGCTAAGGTCACACTTTTTCATTTCCTACAGTACTCAGTTGCATCACTTTATTATGAGCATAACACCATGTTTCATGAAATTTTGTCAAATACTTACATGGATGGATAATACTGTAATACATTGCAAAAAAAATTAAGTTCTTTTTTTATAATAGTGATATTTCTATGCCATTTGTTTTCCATTGCTATTAAGCCGGCAATCAGAAATCTTACCAGGTAAGTGTGTCTGGTTACTTAAGGAAAAGAAAAATAATATGACTCATATGGCAATTCAAAAGGTCCAGCTAATAAATCATCATTAAAAACTATATACAGCCCAAGCTTTGTTACACCCATGTATTAAGTTAAACTATGCTCATTGAATTGATAGACAACTTTAAAGAACTCCTGAAGGCTTTTTCAATTACTTGCAGTAAGTAGCATACTTCATATTTTTGTCGAATGTTTTATTTGCAAATTTAACAATTAGAGTAACTACGACAGACAATTAAAGTTGTCTATCAAGGCGCATTGTACCTTCTCCAACTCTAATGCATTCTTTCCTCAAAAATGTGGAAGTCCTTGGGGAGCTAAAAATTCACCGACCTTGCAACTGTTTTTTCTGCGATACTTTGCCATTTTTGGCAAAAAATCGTTTGGCGGAAAATTCAGAGATGTCTTGCAGCGACGGTTTTTAAGTACCACTAAGGAGCAGACCGTCGCAGTGCAAAATTCAAAATATCGCTTCCGCCAAAAATTTGGCTCGCTAGCGCACACCCGTATTCAGCGTGAAAAATATCGACAGGTTAAATATCGTGAAAAATACCGACAGGTTAAATATCGTGAAAAATACCGACAGGTTAAAAGCTGCATTGCAGCCCTTAGAGCAGCGGTAAGTATGAAGACCTGCAAAAAAAGTAAGTTAAAGTTTTTATTTTTTCATTCTTTTTCAGCGATTCGATAGTTAAGTGTCTCGTGAGTGTTTTGTAATTTTTTATTTTTTGTTTTTTTCAATTTATTTTGGTGTTTTCCCCTCTCCCAAGGTCTCTCTCGCAGCGGTACTGGCCTCGCAGTAAAGTTGCAGAAAATTTGCGGTTTGCACCACGAATTTTCGTAGCGGTAGTGAAACGAAAGCAGTATTTTTGGCGAAAAAATACAATTTTTGCCAAAAAACAAATTTCTAGCCCCAAATCTCCCTCAGTCTTCTCTTCCTCTTATAAGCTTCACACTTTTAAAATCCAGGCTTAGAGATTAATTTCCTCACTAAAAGGCTATGAGAGAAGTTATGCCTGCTGGAATTGTGTATCGGAAAGTAGGGCATGTGGCATACAATTTTCCAACCATTAATTTAAATGATAAAAAACAATGTGCCATGTACACCTGAATTTCCGACACATATTGCCTTTGGACAAGGCTCCTCAAGTGTTAGATTTTCAGAGGCCAAAAGAAATGATGTTAAATTGGAAGGATTGTGTCTCAGCCATGATTTAATGTCGAACAAGCATTTTGACAACACAGAATGTTTATGGGGTTGAGGGAGGTGGTGAAGAGGTAGTGTCCTTGGAATATAGATGGAAACTGATACAATTGCTTTTATGTTTCAACAACAACTATTTGCATTTATATAGCTCCATTAACATAGTAAATCATCCTAAGGCACTTTACAGGAGCGTTATCAAACAAAATTTGACACCGAGCCACATAAGGAGACAATAGGACAGATAAGAGGTAGGTTTTAAGGAGGGTCTTCAAGGAGAGATAGATAGAGAGGCAGAGCTGAAGGCATGGCTGCCAATGGTGGAGCGATTAAAATCGAGGATGCGCAAGAGAAAAGAATTGGAGAAGCAAAGGGATCTTGGAGGGTTGTAGGGCTGAAGGAGGTTACAGAGATAAACAACACATCCTACTTCTGAGAACGTAGATTAAATCCAGTCAATACAATTGGAGAAATGGTGTTTCTCACTTATTGCATCAACTTGCGAAAATGGGGTTTGTTAACATTTACTAACATGCACATGCAGACGATTGGAATGGCTTTATTCACCTTGCGCAGTGGGACAGGTGGGGGTGGGGAAATGGTGCGAAGGTAAGAGTATCTGCCAGAGACGCCCACACATAGGAGGCCAATGGCAGGATTGATTGGCAGACTTTGGGGAAGGTCAGAGATCAAGTTTTTGGCTTCCTGGCAGCTAGGACAGTCTGCAGACATTTGAGTGGAAAAGTCACAAAGGGAGAAAAAGAGAGATGTCTCTTCATAAGACTAAAGTTGACTAGTTCCAGAGATTGGCTGGTCTATAATGTGATTTTAGCTCAGTAACGGATAAGGTCGTTATTTTCTATATTATGAGGAATGTTATGAAATAGTTTGAAATTTGTTAAAAACAGTATTTATTCTGCTCATTTATATATCACATGTAAATGAAACTAGAGGGTGAAATTCCATGTGCCTTCTGGCGCACTCTACAGTCCATGCTATTGCTTTTGGAATGGTTTACAAGTTGCTGTTATCCAATGGGAATTGTGGTTCAGATGGGAATGCTGGTAGATTCTCAGGGATAGGCAGGGGATGCAATGTTGATAGCACTATTAAAGCAGTGTAGGGATAGATTTAATCTCCAATGCACCTGAAGAATGCACAGAGAGGAAAAGGAGGCAGAGAGCTATGATTCTGAGTCTTCATCTCTTTTCAATGTCCTGGGATTTCTGGGCCTTTTCTTCTTGGAGGATCAGAAAGTAGCATGCAAATAAGACTAGGGGTCCCATGATAAATGTTTTTTTTTACAGGAACAAGGCTCGGGCTGGATGCTACTTTTGGACAGCAGTCGGAAATCCCCAATAGAGCGGCCATTCATACAATTTCAGACTCATGTATGTAGCCCCAGCTGTTTACCCCAATTTCCTGAAACTTTCAGGGGGTGGGTCTCCGCCACATTGGTGTCAGATTTTTTGAATCTGGAAATACAGGCAGGTTCAGATCATTGCAGGCAGAGCACACATTAGGTGCTCTCTGTTTGCCTGGCAGCCAGGGGCTGGGGGTAATAGGAAACTTGGCCCAGTGGTTCTCAGGGAAAGGTATTCTGAATTAGTTACTTACTCATGTCTCTGGCCACTGACACTGGTTTCTCCTGGACAGCCTCTTCTTGCCAATGCACCTTCATTCCCCCAATGCATTTGGTCGTCTTCCTCTTCCGTGACTTCCATCGAGCCCTCGTTCCCTCTTTACAGGGCTTGAAAGGGTAGATGCAGGGAGGATGTTTTCCCTGGTTGAGGAGTCGAGAACCAGGGGTCACAGTCTCAGAATAAGAGGTCAGCTATTTAGGACTGAGATGAAGAGAAATGTCTTCACTCAGAGGTTTGTGAATCTTTGGAATTCTCTACCCCAGAGGGCTGTGGATGCTCAGTCTATGAGTGTATTCAAGACAGAGATCAATAGATTTTTGGATATTAAGGGAATCAAGCGATATGGGGATAGTGCAGGAAAATGGAATTGAGGTAAAAGATCAGCCATGATCCCATTAAATGGCGGAGCAAGCTCGAGGGGCTAAAGGGCTTACTCCTGCGTCTAATTCTTATGTTCTTATGTGGCAATGTAATGTTTAGCATCCAGTGCACCAACATTATCCTTGACACTAATGGAGAACTATATTGTAGAGCCCCATCAAGAATCTAGAAGCACGCCATCAACATTCCAATCATGTGCTTTATTATAACCATGGCAAAAGAATGGACTTTGTTGAATCGTTTGGGCCCTGGGACAACAAACAGGCATCATCAGCCAAGGCTGCAGGACCCAGGGACCATTCAGACAGTTAGCTTTCATTTTCAAATGGTGATAGTACCGTGATCTGCCCTAACATAAAAGAATTGATGCAGGTCCCAGAAAAATGAGCATTTGTCATGGATGATGCAGTGTTGGTGGTCACAGGCAAACTGCACATTGAGGAAATGGCATCCTTTTCTGTTAATGTAAGCCACGGAGGTCCTGAAGGGAACATGTAAGGTCACATGGGCATCATTTATGGTCCTTTGCACTTCAAAGAATTTGGCCAACGTAAAAAATCCCATGGCTTGCTCATCCTGATGTCAAGCATTCATATGGGATGTAATAAACTGGCTTCCTCAAGCAGGCAAAGCATCTGTCAAGGGTCTAATGCATCTGTGGGCAGCCAGCTGAGAAATGGTACAAATATCTGAGAAGCAGCCTGCAATACAATAACATTAAAAAAACAACACATTTTAGTGCACTGATAGAGATTAGATTGCAAATTCACTTTACTTTGGCAGAAATCAAATGTCAATCAAACACCCTCCACCCCTCTGAATCAATGGACTGTCACTGAGCATAAGCAACAATTGAATGCCCTCACTAGAACTGACACAAACTTGAGCAATCAATAATAAACTACTAAATATAAATTCATTTAAAATATGTATTTTTGTTGTGGGTTTGTGAATAGTGACATTCAGTTGCTTGTTTGTTATGATAGTGAAAAATGAATGATAGGATGCTTAAAATGGTTGCTGGAATCAACCAAGGAACATCAGGGTCAATTTTAAGAATATGTGCATTTTTTGGAGCGGACATTGGGAATTCAGGCCCGAGCCACCCTCCCCCCCCCCCACATCGCATGATTTCTGATGTGGCTTCCAAGGCGTGGCGGGGTGGGGAGCAGTGCTAGTAGGAAGCCCCTATTGTTCCTCTGCACTTTTCTTCACTGACAAATCTAGGTGAAAGGCTTCGACAGCAATTGGACTCTAGACATAGGAACAGCAGACCCAGGAACCTGTTCCGCCATTCAGTAAGATGATGGCTGATCTGCTGCTCAACTCAACTTCACTCCATATCTCGTTTAACAAAAATACCGTTTTCTTTGTGGGGGCGATGAGAGCAGAGTGGGGGATGTGGGGGGTGGGGGGGTTGGTGGAGGAAAGGTGGCACCCACCGACCCTCCCCTTGTGGCAAGCCTTCCCCACTGTTTCTTGCTACTTTGCAATGATGGGCACCCGAGATACACCCAGGATCTTGCAGATAAGGGAAGCTCCCCGTGACCTTGCACACTCTAACAGGGTCAAAGGCAGAAGTTCCCAGAAGTCCGATCTCAGCATTAAAAGTTCACACAGAGGCTGTGATTTTGCCAACAGTGGCGAGATCAGTGTGGTCGGCATTGGTGGCATGTCGGGAATGTGCTCCCGGCTCCATCCTGCCCTCTCAACACAATCTTCTGTTGATGGGGCTTGATAAGCCCACTCAGCGAGGTGCCTGGCCAATTAGTAGGAAGCGGGTCTGGTGACGTCATCTGATGACACATCATCAGAAGGTTTCCTTAAAGGGACCATGGCCAACTTGTTTTTTGACAGTTGCTCTGTCAGCGTTCTACAACATTGAGGTGCTGCAAACACTGACAAGCACAGCACAGAGACACAGGGCTGCACCCAGGCTCTCCCATGACTCCCTCCAGATGCTTATGGAGAGAGTCACAGCATGCAGGGAGGTTCGCTTCCCTTTCAATAGATGGAAGAGACCTCCCCAGGCTACCAACGCAGCCTGGCTGCATATTGCACAGGAGGACACCAGCAGGGACGTCATCAGAAGGACTTGGCTGCAGTGGCGCAAACCTTTCAATGATCTCAGTAGATCACGAAACGTTACTGCAAAGCCACGCTCAACTTCATCCTGCTGTACCACTCATCACATCCCCATCACTCTGCCTTCCCTACCCTACTCCTGCACATCCTTACTCACACCAACTTACCTTGCACCTCCACCCATCCCTCTCTGTCTCTATCTACATTATCACATCCCCATCTTACTTAAACACCATCACACTCACCCTCATCCTTGTTTAATCATACCAAATAACAACACACAAGTGTAGGCGCTTGGGTCTTTTAGCTAATGTTCATTTACAGTTTCTGCTAATGTGTTGTCAAACATTGAAATCTTTATTTTGAACACCTTGGGCTAGAAATTGGTCTTTTGGTGATATCGGTATTTTTTTCGGCATTTTTTGCCAAAAATACCGCTAATTACACTGCCATTTTTTAAAGACCTAAAATTCACAAGAAAATGTGCCCAGCGGTAAAAATTGGCGTTGCACAAGGATTCATGGCGGAAACTGCGAGCTCGCCAACTTTAGTCCGAGGCCGATTACCGCTAAAAGACAGGCCTTGGGAAGGAAGAAAGCACAAAAAAAATAGCGAAAAACAAAAAATTAAAAAAATCACAAAACATTTACAAGACCCTTAACTAAGTAATCGCTGCAAAAACATGTAAAAATAAAAACGTTAACTTACCTTTTTTGCAGGTCTTCATATGTACCGTCATTTTTGGGGCTGCAACGCAGGCTTTTCTCGGGTGTTTTTTTCAACCAGAATACGGGTGCGCTGAATAGCCAATTTAAAGCAATAGTGCCTTTTTCGTCTTGCACACCGGCGGTCTGCTTTTCAGCGGTATTTCAAAACCACTGGCACAAGACTTTGGCTAATTTACCTGATCACCTTTTTCCTCCAAAATCGGTGAAATATCGCCGGAAAAATGGGTGCAAGTCTGGCCAATTTCTAGCTCCTTGTGGTTTTGGATAGATTTGTGTACATCTTTGAAAGTGGCTTAGTGAGTTGTAGTGAATGGTCAGACATAAGGGTACCCTGCACAATGGTGATGAGTATGAAATGAATGGCTTGGGCATTGCAGGGATGCTTTATGGTGTTGGTGTAGGGTGGTGCCAACCTGGCAATCATGTGGCAGCCAGGGTGCACAGAATCAAATGAAGTAAATGTGGCCATGGTGAGGCCACCCCTGGCCTCCCAGGCAGTAGTGTGGCCAAGTGCTGATGGTCTGTGTCCTGTGCAGCATCAAGTGATTGCGGAGAAGTTTGGTATTGTTGGTGGTGATGCTCGTGTGTTTAGTGATGATGGTTTTGGGGTTGATCGTGTCGGGGTTCTAAAGAACAAGGTGAGATTTTTGCAAGGGCACTGATGCTGCTGGAATAGAAGGCAGGTAAGGTTGAGATGACAGATGAAATCTATCAAGTGTGTGAAAGGTTGCTCCAAGGAGGTGAAGGTGATTAGAGAGTTCACTGCAAACACTTCCAAACTGCACACAGCTCAAAAGTTTCTTCCAAATCCTGAAGGCTTTAGCTTCTGACATTGGAAAGTGAACAGCTGTGAAATAGTAGCTTTTATACCACTTCTGCAGCTGTCAACTAGCCAAAGCAACATAGAGTCACTGAGAATCTGACACACTTACGTGGCCTGAAACCTGAGGGACGGCAAACTCATTAAAAATTTGGTAAAATGGTAAGTGCCTGGGTGAAATCCTATTAAAAACCTTTAAATTACCTCTTGAGCATCTTAATTGACTGGCCTGCTGCTTGGTGTCAGGTCTGCGATCCGCACACAGACACGACAGTTGAGAAACTGACATGGAGGCGGGTTCAGAGCGGACTTCCTCCCCGCTGTCAATCAGGGCCATTTTGACAGTGGGTCTGCTTCCAAACCCACACTCGCAGGACTGGGAAGATACTGGCCAGAATTTCATAGAATCATAGAACCGTACAACACAGAAGAAGGCTATTTGGCTCAGCATGCCTGTGCCGGCTCTTTAGAAGAGATGTTCAATTAGTCCCATTCCCGTGATCGCTCTGCATAGCCCTGCAAAATATTCCTTTTCAAGTATATATCCAATTCCCTTTTGAAAGTTATTATTGAATCTGCTTCCACTACCCTTTCAGGCAATATTCCAGATCATAACAACTTACTCAGTAAACACATGTCCAACCAGTGATTTATAAAGGTTTACTATAACCTCCTTGCTTTTGTACTCTCTGCCTCTATTTACAAAGCTTAGAATCCCATATCGTTTTTTAACAGCTGTATCAACTTGTGCTGCCACCTTCAAAGATTTGTGTATGTGAACCCCCAGGTCTCTCTGTTCCTGCAGCCCCTTGTAGCTTTTATTTTATATTGCCTCTCCTCTTTTCACTCCCAAGTTCTTGTTAAGCTTGAGCCCATGGTCCAATAGAGGATAATTTAATCTATTTATATTCATCAGTTGGTTGAAGCCAGCACATAGTTCTCCTTAAGCGGCATAATGTTTCATTGGTCAGGACAAATAATTACATAGATATGGATCCAAAGGGCCTCTCAGAGTTTGTAGTATTATTTTACAATTTTCAGTTTTTCACTGGATTATGCCTCTGTGAAGTGCCTTGGGATATTTTTCTACGTTAAAGGAATTATATAAATGCAAGTTGTTTTTATTGGTGAATTGCACATGCTATTTAATGGAGTACAGATAGTGATGTGTTTAAAATAATAACTACAGAAGATTTCATTGTTTTTTGATTATTTAAAATCATTTCTATGAACATCATTCAATATTTTTCTATTAAGCAATGAGATATTCAGTGCAAACTTGCTTTGAACACATACTTCAAGCATTTCCTAAACTTGCTAAACTTGCAGTAATTACATCGCAGTCATTAGTAAACGTTCTTAGGTTTCAATGCTTCCTTATCTGTGGTGCACAGCTCATCAGCATTCATTTTCTCCCCAAAAACTAGACTTGAAATCAAATAAACCGTAGAGAATACTCGCACTGTATCATATAATAAATATCAGATAGGCAGGAATGATTTCACTCTGTGCAGAGGTGCAGAGGCAGAGAGATTTAGGGAGGGAATTCCAAAGCTTAGCGCCTTGGCAGCTGAAGGCATGGCCAGCTATGGTTGAGCAATTAAAATTGGGGGTGCGCATGAGATCAGAATTGGAAGAGCACAGATATCTTGGAGGGTTGTAGGGTTGGAGGATGTTGCAGAGATCGGGAGGGATGAGGCCATGGAGGGATTTGAAAACAAGAATGAGATTTTTAAAACTGAGGTATTGCTTAACTGGGAGCCAATGTAGATCAATGAACACAAGGGAGATAGATGAACAGGACTTGGTGCAAGTTAGGTGACGGACAGCAGAGTTTTGGAAGGCATGTGGCTTGATTTTCGACTTTGATGTTTCGGGGCAGTAATGGCAGCAGGGCGGTAAAGTTTGCATCCAGGAACATTGGGCAGCTGGACCCCGAGTCAGGAGACGCAGCACTAAGGGAGGCGTTGTACACCTCTCTTGGGCACTAGCATGGGAAACTCCTGAGCTAAAGGGAATGGCTGGGAGCCTTCTGAGAGACATCTTGGGGCGCAGGGGGGGTGGAAACGTTAAAAAAAAGCCTCAAAAACATTCCCAAAACATTGCCCACACCACCACAATATAAATCACAAAAAAAATTGAAAGAAAAAACAATCACACTTACCTTAGGAGTCCATTCCTCTCTACAGTCACTATCGTTGGCCCGCCTGATTTCCCAGGCAATTTCACTGTAGGGCGCGTTTTGGGGCGGATGGGTCGGGCAAGAGTCAAAACTCACTCTGGCATCGCAATCAGGAGCATTGCACACCGGTGCAGCTCTTCTGGGTGGTGCTGCTCCACGCCACTGCAAAACCGGACCCAAGGATCGCTGCGGGGGGCTGGAGGCTGAACGCCCAGGAAGAACACATCACCACCGCCATTGCCACCACTTCAGGGTGAAAAACGGAGCAAAGAGGAGCCAAAAATCCACCTCCTTAAGTTTATGGAGGGTGAAGCATGGCGGGCTGGCCAGGAGTGCATTGGAATAGTTGAGTCTAGAAGTAAGTAACAAAGGTATGGATGAGGGTTTCAGCAGCAGAAGAGCTGAAGCAGGGGTAGAGTTGGGTGATGTTACGGAGATGGAACTCGGCGGTCCTAGTGATGACGCAGATATGTGACAGGAAGCTAATTTCGGGGTCAAATTGGGCACCAAGGTTGCCCAGGGAAGCTCCCGCTGGGATTATCTTGACTTTGTGCACGAGTGTAAAATGGGTGATAGCGAGTCAGCAGCCCATTTTACATCTCTCCCAATTTTTATTTACATTTGAAGTCAATGGATATAAAAATTGGAAGATATGTAAAATGGGCTGCTTTTTTACACTATCGCTTTGTGTCTTGGCAGCACAAAAATAAGCTGAGGTGAATATTCCAGCACTGCCAATGTATTGGGAATAGATTTTCAGCTCCCATCTGTACGATATTGCCAACACATTGCAATGAGGCGAAACCTTCCTTCTTCTTTACCCTGGCTATATTTTATTCTAGGGCTGTGAATAATAATTCCACTTTTCAGTAATGGGATAATAATTTATCAATGAACACTCTGATCTGCAAGATGTATTTGAAATGTCGTCCCTTGTGGAGTAAACAGATTATCACACCATTGATCGTACATTACTGACTCTTTGAACTTGTGAAAGATTATTGGAACTCTTGTGGATTGTCCCAGTGGGATATCCCACACTTTTCAAACGATCAAGGATATGGATAAAATAGAAGAGGATGGGGAATAATAGGAAGTAGCAGAAGCATAAATTTCATGCCAGAGAGAGTCCAGAGCATGACCTCAAGGGAAACAGTTGAAATGTTACATACGAAGTTAGGAAATCCTACACATTATTAACATAAATATCTGTGTTTTATTCTGCATCATAATTTAACAGTATTTTCCTATACATGTCATAGAAATTGTAAAAAAATTACATATGCTCAGAATTGTACTGAAATAAGTTACTTATGAAATGTTACAGTTCCTCAGGAGCAATCTCTATGGATCAAAAAATTATAAATCATGCTTCAATATAATGAATGAAATATAGAAGTTCCTGTACTCAGTCTGAATGCATGACAGCTTTCTTTTCCACACTTATATGAGGACAGATTTATTTGAATTGAGAGTGGTGCAGTCACTTCAGCAGCATCTCCATCAGTAATCAAACTACCCTTCAGTGCATTACCTCTGTGGAATTCGGAGACGTTTGTCCTCCTTTTCCTTTCAAGTAAATTAATGTTTACTTTTTCTCGATGATGCGTTCAGATGTTTATGAAAGTTTGATTAGAAAAATATCCCAAAGGATTTTGTGTACTAGAACCAATCTCCAGATATTGTGCTATTAAAAAAATAAAAGTAAAGTCTAGCTTTAATCCCAATATCTATCCACTTCACCACCCATTCCTCACTTTCGAAAGGCGCCTAAAAACTGCATTTAGACTCCTTCTAATTTCTATTTCTATTTTCAGGAGTTCACCTTTTTTACCGCTGCGCTTTAGGAAAACTGCAGAGTTGTAAATTCTTGCTGCACTTTAACACTAAAATATAATTGTTTAATTTTATAGCACAAAAAAATTATTAAAAACATTGTTTCCTGCAACCATAATACTTGTAACATCATACTTAAAATGAATATATTCTTATGGCTGTGGGTATGTGTGCCAGCTTTAAAGAATGTTTCCACTGTATTTCCATTATATTGATCTCTGCTTAATGTCTGTCAAAACATGTAAATTTCTGATTTTTTTTCCTTTCAGTGTAATTACAGGAAAACAAGTATCTTGTGTCAGTATTGTCCATCTCTCTCATACACACATTTTCTGATTGCAATGGATTTCAGATGAGGAATGAAGCTTTGAAATGGAGGTGATGGCCAGAGGCCCAGCAGTTGGCTGTAAACAGAAGAGGTCACTTGGCAACATTCAGGATCTTTATCAGTGATCAAAGCACAGGAGGTGCTGTCTAGACAGGTTAGGTGTGGACCAGCAAATGGCTTTCATTAGGACCTCTTTCCTCTGGTGCCATTGTTTCAGCTCTGCTCTTCTTCACACAGCTCTGTGATTGATTTCAGGAGAGGTGCCCAAGTGCCCATGGCAATCGGATAGGGCTTACAAGCCTTTGCTTGTTCTGACAAGGCAGTTATGTTGGCCATCACATTAGCTAATAGTGTCACATTTATTTCCCACTGCAGAACTTTTCAACAAAGACTGTCAGCTACAGCAAATGCTCCATTTCAAAAACTGATGTCATCCTATTAAGCTCAGTTACAAATGCTCCCGTTCCCTTTATTTTATTTTATATGGCCACAAACCTAATGGGGCGCAAGCAGATGGATATTTTGCTGGGTACTGGAGACTATCATCTTCAATCTGATCAGCAATAGCTTTGTAGCTGTTGATTATTCAAACTTCATCATTATCTTCAAGCCCTTAGTTAATGATTCTCTGACAAGATACCTCAGCGCCAAGTTTCGGTGATTGTTTTTCCAATTTTGACAGTTTCAGCCTGTTCTGACAATTGCACTGAAAATATCTCAGATTTGCTTCTTTATTTTTTTAGGTTTATTTCAATCCCTAAATAATCAGATTGAAAATCTACAGTGTGATATTAGTAATGAAGACATTGTGTGAATTATTTTTGCAACATTTTAACAAAGACGTTAATCCATTTACAATAAAAAGCGGACCAAAGAGATATAAACAAAGGATAACATTAGTTAGGGCCTGCTCTATACTCTCAGATTGCATCGGGAGAGAGAAATTTTCTAAAAGTTTTGCAAAATATGTCGCATCATCAGCTTTTGATGTATTTGATTTTGTCATTTACTGATGGGGTAAATTTTCGAAGACATTGTTGGGACCATGCACGCATCAGATGACTTGTCAGAAAATTGTAGGCAGTGCACCCATGATTTTCTGATACGTCACCAGGTGAGCCCCTTGATCCCCCACCCCCAATGGCATAGGTGTTGGTAAAGTTTGCCTATAGTTACAATGACTCAGAAAATCCTAAAGTTCTTCACAGCCAATGAATTACTTTGTGAAGTGTAGTGACTGTTATGTAGACAAACGTGTCAGCCAATTTGTGCATGGCAAGGTCCTACAAATGAGATACAAGAGGAAATAATCTGTTTTTGGTGTCATTGGTTAAGGGAGAAATGTTGGCCAGCCTGCTGGAAAAAGTACCAACTCTTCTTCCACTAATGCCATGGAATCTTTTACATCCACCTAGGTTGACACGGCCTTGGTTTAATGATTCATCTGAAATCTGGCACCTCCAGCAATACAGCATTCCCTCAGCACTGCATTTAAGTGCCAGTCTAGATTACGTAATCAAGTCTGTAGTGGGACTTAAACTCACAATCTTCTGCTGAAAGGTGCCACCAACTGAGTGAAGCAGACACGAAAGTATTTACTTCCCAACGTCTCTCCTTATACATCAGACTAGGTTTCTGCTCTTGTGAAGCACCTTGAGATGTTGAACTACATTAAAGGTGCTATATGAATGCAAGTTGTTATTATTGTACCCTGTATTTCAATAAAATGGTCAAAATGAGCACTATCAAGCCCTAATTCTTTTTTATTATCTAGGATTGCAGTATTGTTTTACATGTCAAATATTACATTAACCTCATGCCTTGTCCTACCACACATATAATTCATCTGCCCTTGTGTAATTAACAATGGAAATAATAAATTATTTGTACTGCATTTCATTTATATTTTATTTGTACTGTTGTAACACCTAATTTATTTTCAGACAGTGCAGAATACTGCATGGAATAAAGACAGTTCTAGCTGTGGAGACAGTAGTGGATTTGAGTTTGAAAGGCTGAAAAAATAAAATAAGGAATTATTATCCTTGAATCAGTATTTACAATTTTCTTAATCCTAGTGTTTCTACAAAAGTGGATCAAGAGCTACCACTACATTTAGATAAAATATAAGTACAGAAGGGACAGGATAAATGTCCATCTATCTCATCTTTGTATTTAAAGATACTCTATAAATTGTTATTTAAAAAAAATTCTATTTGCTTTACTCATTTTATCCACTTGATTTAGAAAAGATAGAACAAGCGATGAAATTCACATTGACAACCAAAGCATTCTATTGGGACACTACACTTGAAATTATAATTTTTTAATTTACCTTTTTGTACCTACTGACCTGTTAGGTAGAGTATTTTCTTTTTTTTTGGGGGGGGGGGTTGGAATATTTACTGCTATTTTAATTTAAAACTCAAAGCAAATTATTTGGATGTGAGGTAATTTTTCTCAAATTTCCTCTCAGATGTGAGCGACTGATAATGAAGCAATGATTAAATAGGTGTCATTCTGATACTGCATCTGGGCAAAACTGCCAAAAACGGGGAACTGGTACAACATAATTCTTTTCCTTGACAATGATTTATGAGAAGCAAGCAGTGTAAGACAAGGATCAAGAAGCCATGAATGAATGACTAATAACTCTCAGTACACTGGTTAAATTCATCTCATGTATACAAAACATCTAGAATTCATGGTGTTAAAAATTACTTGCTTGTCATTTGCATGAGTTTTCAAAGCTTTTTTCTAAATTAAAATATGCTGGAATTTCTAATTATTGTCAAATACAGTAATAAAGACAGAATGAAAGGAAAAACACAACCATTCCTAATAACTTACAGATATAATATTAACTTCAAGAACTGTAACACTCTGTGACCACCCCCCCACTCCACACCAACTCAAATATCTGGTGAATACTCAAAGTTTATAGTATTTTGATATTTATATTGAGGCAAACATTTCTCTGGTCACTACATGTAATGATAATCATTAGACTAAGAGGAATTTCTCTGTTTGGTAGTTTGAGTGAAATCATCAGCATTCTTTTACACTGTGTTTACAATTTCACTGGTGAAAATGACCAGAGGAATCTTCATGAAATTTCATATCTACAATCTCACTATAAATAGTGGCCAGAGATATACTGGTTCGATTTTGGAATTAATAAAACAAACTTCAATAAATCTCAGTTAAATTGTACCAACTAGCAGCAATAAGCTGGTCTCACTAAATAAATTAATGACAAGGCACAATGGAAAAATACACAGAAAACCTCTAGATGTTGGTAGTAGAGGCTCCTCAGTAATGAAGAATATTTTAACTCAAAACTCTTTGTTACATTTGAGGTATTCTATGTCATCACCGTCATCTGGGTATACCATTCACAAGCTTCTGAAAATAGGTTTGCCAGAAAATATTAAAAACTCACGGAAGTTTTTTTTATATTACCAAGGGGTGTAATTTCCTCTGACAGTGATTAACACATTTGGGTAAAATTATTTTGCTATTGTAACAAAGTTGTCAACTTGTTTATTCTAAACTGGTTTATTTGAAATGGGTTAGCAACCTAATTAAAGTACTGCACAAAGGAGTTTTATGCAAACACATTAACGTTTACCACTAATTAAACAACCACGGAATTTTCTATAACAATACTGAAAGGACTTGTAATCCACCTGTCATCTGGTTTTAGTATTTCCTCTGTGGTTTAAAGTTCTTTACTGAGTATGCCTCATTAGGTTCACTTACCACTTACTACTGTTACAAAAGTACTTGACCATTTGATCTTGACATGTCAAAAAGTCATATTTGCAAGTTTTTTTTTCTAAAGCATTATTCTTGTGCTTTTTAAGTGCATCAGTGATTTTAAATTGAACAGTGACAGTGTTAGCAGAATATGAGTGAACAGTTCCTTATTTTATTGAACTCAAAAAATACTTCTTGGATATTTTGCACCTCATCTTGTATCTCATTATTTAAAATATATTTTGAGAAAGTGCTGCCAGTGTAGCTGAAAGTATGCTTGGTTGTAAAAGTGTCAGAATCAATTTAGTATTCCATTGGTTTTAACTGAAATCAGGATTGTACTTGTGTAATGTGACTGACATTTTTAAGACAAAAATAGATTGGCTGCAGGGGAAGGTGGAAGGAGGCTAGGTGTTTTCTAACAGGAAGGAAGGGAGCAGAAAACTGAGGGCATCTCACCTCAGGCCACTCGTGCTCACCTCTTCGTGCAGCTAACAATACAACACCAGTGGTGGCCTGGGAGCAGGTTATTTGCTCTTACCTTTGGTCACAGAATGACATCCACACAGAGTGCGGATGAACCAAAAGTAAATAAGAAAAGGACTTAAAAATAGGAGATAAGAAAAGGAATAATCATGAACCTGGTTTCAATGAAATATTGAAATTCAGACTGACTTGGCTTCACTAATCTCTAACTAACAAATGTAAAAACGCATACTGTATACAGTATTACTCCTTGTAATGTTTCACGTCTTGGGAAATGCAAATATTGTATAAGAACAAAATTGTAAACACAGCAATCTGTGGGTTTATGTAATGGCCTCTGCACTGAAATTGCTATGATTCATTAATTCTCATCTGATCAATAAAAGCATCAACTTTTTCTATACATTAGAATTCTGATTAAAATACATTAAATAAAACAATTGCAAGGTTAGAGAAACAGGAATTTAACAAAAATATATAAGTGACTAGTTAATTGTTCATTTGTATGAGTGGTATAGTGCAATAGTGGCATAGTTAGTTTGCTCTTCAGCCAGCTTTATCTCTAATGACTGCTCATTATAGTGCCCTGTTGATCAGTTTTTTGTGAAGTAGTTGGGAAGCTTTTTTAATGTTTTTTCGTCTGATGTTGGACGACTGTAGGACCACCAAGCATGTTGTTACCATACCCAAAGCTTGAATTACCTTGCTTGTTTCACAGGCTATTGCCTGAAGTGACTATTAGTTCTAATTACTCCATGGTAGAATGCTTTGAAGGCCCAAGTGTATCCCAGGGCAGTTAGACTGGCGAATTCAGGGACTTCTTTGACCTGCCATCAATGACTATGGTTACATTACGATGTACTGTGCAGAGCTCCACAGTTAACAGGAGACAATAATGGATGCAAAAAAAAAGCAAAGTGTCACAGTAGAGGGCAAGATCTAAGAGAAGTCGCAGCACTTTCAGCTCAGCAGCCTCAACCGCCAAAAAATAACAACAGAAAGCGCAAATCCATAGGTATCATATTTTAAAATAATGTAACTGGAAAACATTCTGTCAACTTTACACAATTCCACTGACAATAATTTGTTTTGCATGTTACATTTAAACCATTTTTCATTATCAATATATAGGAAACAAAAACTAACAGATGCAATCTACTTACCATAACTTGTCCTTTTCTCATACAAAATATGCATGATAATTACTTCACAATGCTAATATTTTATTTTAACCCTTATACAGGTACAGCTAGAGGCAATTCTGTACACTTTCAATAGACTGTTTTAAAAAAAGAAAGAATTCATTTCACACACAGCGACATTGAGGAGTCCATCATTTGGGAAATGATGGGAGTGAAGTAACTTGTATAATCTTACATAAGCTTCAGTATTTGCGGCAGATTGGTGACTCAACAGATTGTTCTCAACATAAGAACAAAAATAAATGCTATGACTAAGAAACATGCCTAGAAACAGGAATGTTAGCTGTGACATTTGTTTCTGGCTTATTCCCACAGTATTTTTTTAACTACTAGTTAGAGGCAATCTGGGAGCAGATTTGTTTTATGTTGGTGCCAGTTTCCTCCCTTTTCTCCCCTCTCCTGAATTCATGACTCCTGCTAGCATCCATCTTTCAGCTGTGATATTTAACTGTTCAGGTGGATATAAAAGATCCTATAGCAGTATAGAAAGACAAGCAGGGGAGTTTTCGCAGTGTCCTGGCCAACATTTATCCCTCAACCAACAGTAGCAAAAACATACTAACTGATCATTTATCTCATTGCTATTTGTGCGACCTTGCTGTGCACAAATCAGCTGCCATGTTTGCCTACAAAATAACAGTGATTAGACTTAAAAAGCAGTTTAAAAGCATTGGCTGTCCTGAGGACACGCAAGATGCTATATAAATGTAACTTCTTGGTTTTGTTCTTTAGGATAATTTCTGCAGGCAGTATACAAGCCCCAGGACCACATGCAAGTGTCCATTCTTTATTATGTACTTAGCCTGTGATCACAGCCATGCCAATTCTATCCTCACTGAATGTACACATGTGTACACTTTCCAGCAGGGATTCACTGCATCGTGATCAGAAGTGGAACTCTGGCTGATTCCCCCCTCCTAAACCCAGGGATGCTGAGGCTGATTATAGTGCACCCATACCATTCCCAACTGAGCTCAGCTAATTCAGAACAGACCAGGAATCAAATCTGGTACCTTATAGTTTGAACAACTCAGTTACATCCTCCCTTCGCCAACAGCCATTGGGTGAGCTACTCTCATAGAATAAGTTGTGCGGCCAGATAATCAAGGGGGTAATTTTAAACTTGCCACTGGAGCGTAAAACAAGTTGGGCACCTCTTTACTGTAGTATAGTGGTTATGTTACTGAACTAGTTATCAAGAGGCTTGGACTAATGATTCAGAGATGTAAGTTCAAATCCTGCCCCAGTAGCTGGAGAATTTAAATTCAGTTAATTAAGTAAATCTGGAATAAAAAACAAGTGTAAGTAATGGTGACCATGAATCTATCTTTTTGTCATTAAAAGTTCATTAATGTCCATTAGAGAAGGAACTCTGCTGTCCTTACCTGATCTGGCTCCAGACTCATGGCAATGACCACCTTCTCGAGGGCAGTTTGGGATGGGCAATAAATTCTAGCCTTGTCAGCGACACCCACATCCCGTGAATGAATTAAAAAAAAAGGTTGATCAAGGCACATTGTTCACAGTACTAGGGGTCACAATTTTAAAATTCCCTTCATGGGTTATAGTTGGAAGCAAGTACAATCTGTTTGTTTGGTGTGGTGGCTGGTACTGCAAGTGACATGTTGGTTTTAACTGTGTTATGATCGCTAGATTTGAGTTCATTCTGCCATCTCACTGATCTTGGTGCAACAGGACTGATTCTGTGGCCAGTCACTCACAGCGTCGAATGACGTTTGTAGGAAGTATTAGCCAGGCAGTCATTGATTTTCTACCATGATTTTCTGGCCAGTACTTGTGGTGAATGCCACTCCACACCAGGAATCAGTATTAGTAACTCAGTACCATTAACCATGCACCAACATTCCACAGTGGTAAAACCCTTTCAATTAAAGCCGTGATATTGTGTCAATCTTTAACATTATTACTCAAACAAAAGTTAATGTGGAGCAATACTAAAATAGGCATTGAACTCTCCGTATTTATAGACAAATAAAGTAGCAGCATAATTCACTTTAACTTTGGTTGCTTAAACTCAGTGTAAGACATCTTCTGTACTGCACTTGGTTTGTCATCCTAGATTATGTGCTAATTCCAAGAGTTGGACTTGAACCTAATCTTCTGACTCATGGATGAGAATGCTACTAACCGAGTCAAGTTAATTTTCAGCCCATCAGAATTTCTTTTAGCCCAGGCCTTTCCGAATGAATTTGTGGAGCCCATGAGCCAATCTTTTTGATGATTTATTTCAGTAAAGTTTAAAGCTCATGCTTTGTTAAACCTGATTTACATCCACTAATGGGTTTGGTAAGCCATTTTTCTTTAGTTACTACCAGCAGAAAGTAAGTCACGATTGATAATAAGGGTCAAGTGGGCAATTTGTATTGTTCAGTTGATTAATTTTCATTATTACATTTTACATTCCATTCGATGGTTTACTTGATGTATACTAATGTCAAAAATGGGAAACGTCAAATTTACATTTGAGCTATTCGTGTTTTTGCCAAATTAACTTTAACAACATTTTCCTAACATTTCGAATAGTTCAGTGCAATGTGTATTTAATGATGATCATCCTTGACTGGATTGAAAGCACCAGCAGTTAGAACAAATATATGAACTCTGATTCAAAACTTCGTAGCCCTCAAAAGTCCTTTTACTTTCTGATAAAGATTTAATGGCATCCACTTGAGCAACACAGAAAAATGAACATTCACATCTAAATTCGCCTGACCTAATTGATTCAACGTGATGAAATTATGATCAGTTATGATTGATGGTTGTGAGTTTGAAGAAAGTCACCCATCTGACCAACACACTCATTTTGGGTCAGAGGGTTTAATCTAATTTGTCACAATCTTCAGACCTTTAGGAAAAAAGGAAAACAAGTCAACTGAAATGTTTAACTTATATTGAAACAGATGTAATTTTATTAAGTGTTCAAAGCAGAGGAAGTTTTAGAAAGCAGCTTGTGGGAACTACAGCCTGCAGGTAGGTAGACAGAAGATTATATGGGTTTAAATGCCATTCCTTAATGAGCAGGCTTGCAGTGATTTTTCATTTAGCAGTTGGTACAAGAGTATTTATTTTCAAAGTACATAGTTAAGTACAATAATTGTTACCATTTCCAATAGGTGAATTGATAGATTTGTAAAATAACCAATCATTTCAACTTGCAGAGAAGCACATTGCAACTTTGGGAGACTCAAACCTCTACAAAATGTCTAACGTTTTCTACGATCTATATACCAATTTTTAAAACGCAACCACAAGGATTTAGGAAGGAAAGCAACAAAATAATGTCAGTGTGCGGTATAACTTTCTCATTTGTTAACTTTTAATCATGTAATAGAAGGGCTCTGCGATTTTAAAACGTCGGTCCACTGGCCCGCCAGAAAGGGTTTCGGCCGGGCCAGCGGCCTGGCAACCAAGAGGAGGTGCCAGGCTGCCTGTTGGCGGCCTGGCCAAACCCAGGGGCATAATTTTCAGGCTGGTATGGCAGTTGGCCGACAAAAAAAAATCACGTTGGCAGCGGCAGTGCATCCTCTCCTTTAAGGGAAGCTGCAACGTCGTTGCAGAAGGCCACAGCCTCACTGGACCACCGGGAAAAAAACAGGTTTTGGCACCACCGGGTGGGCCGATGATATTTGGAGGTGAATCTCGCTGTTTTGGGGGGGAGGTAGATCGGTGGTGTACACTGTGATGACGCGCTTACCACGGTTCGGCAGCAACGGAGCGGCAGGAGGGGGATCGGGGCACTGCCGGGAAAACTCGGGAGAGCAATTGGGCTATCAGCGGCTATTCGACGAAAAGTTGTCGGTCACTCCACTCTGCTGCATGGCCGCCGATTTGCAGTGCTAACAGGTCTTAAGAAGAGGGGCAATTTTGGCCCCATGCATTTTAGTGTTCTGGAACAGTCCCAACTTAAAATTAAAGCAAGATACTGCAGATTCTGGAACCATTCAGCAGATCAGGCAGCATCTGTGACGAGGATGGGAGTTGATGTTGTGGGTATAAACCATTCCTCAGAACCAGGGAAGAGTTTATACCTGAAATAACAATTCTTGCCCTCTCCATAAATGCTGCCTGACCTGCTGAGTGTTCCCTGAATTTTCTGATTTAGTTCCAACATATTGTAAGACGACTTTTGGAATGAATTTGGAGGCAGCACAATGAAAATCTTCTCCATTCAATCAACTACATCTCTGGTTTGTTCCATTGACTACTATGCCTGCCTGCCTTCTGTATTTTAATAAGTAGAAAGAAAATGTGAAGTTCTGTAACATAACACACAGGGTCAGAGTCAAATCCAAGCACTGACAAGATGGGAAAAATCAAAGGTACATTATTGTCCTCGTCTCTTTCCTAAGTACAGAAGGAGAATTATGCCCTTGTGGAATTTTCAACACACTTATAAATTTAACAGTTCACAAAGGATCTCAAAAATAACAAGAAAAATGATTGAAAGCTTTGTTTAATTTTATCAATGAGATGGGACTAGTTAACGTTTGCAGGTTTATAAATTTGATTAAGAAGACAACGGGCAGTAAACTGGGGGCCAAGGTTAATGGCCGCCTGTTGAAAAAAAAGTGCAGGCAGCACCGTTATTTTGGTGCTGCCTGCTGATTTAAATGAGCGCACGCAGAACCTCCCGTGCAGTGCACTCTTTCAGGCGATAAGATCAGCAGGAGGCCGAAGGGTGAGTCTAAACTATCTGGGAACGTCGGAGGCCTACAAAAGGCCCAACACATCGGAGAGGCGGGAGAGCAAGCAGCAGGGAGTCCGGGAACATCGGAGGCCTACAAAAGACCCGACACGTCGGAGAGGCTGCAGGGAGGCAAAAAGAAGTAGAAAGAAATCGAAAGGTGACGTCACAGCCAAGGGGTAAGTGATTGGCTGGTGATTGGTGAGTAGTTTTTCTTTTTCTTTTCTTTATCAGTAAGTAAACTTTAGCATTGTTGTTGCCAATTTAAGTTAATCTAAGGGTTAAGACATGGGAGGACAGCTCGGACACGTGTTATACTTCTCCTGTACTATGTGGGAAGTCAGGGACGCTTCCAGTGTCCCTGACGACTGTGTGTGCAGGAAGTGTATCCGCCTCCAGTTCTTGACAGACCGCATTGTAGCACTGGAGCTGCGGGTGGATTCACTCTGGAGCATGCACGATGCTGAGAATGACGTGAATAGCACATTTAGTGAGTTGGTCTCACCGCAGGTAAAGGGTACACAGCCAGATAGTAAATGGGTGACCAACAGGAAGAGCAGTGGAAGGAAAGTAGTGCAGGGGTCCCCTGTGGTCATCCCCCTGCAAAACAGATACACCGCTTTGGGTACTTTGAGGGGGATGACTCATCAGGGGAGGGCAGCAGCAGCCAAGTCCATGGCACCGTGCGTGGCTCTGCTGCACAAGAGCGCAGGAAAAAGAGTGGGAGAGCTATAGCGATAGGGGATTCGATTGTAAGGGGAATAGATAGGTGTTTCTGCGGCCGCAACTGAGACTCCAGGATGGTATGTTGCCTCCCTGGTGCAAGGGTCAAGGATGTCTCGGAGCGAGTGCAGGACATTCTGAAAAGGGAGGGTGAACAGCCAGTTGTCGTGGTGCACATAGGTACCAACGATATGGGTAAAAAATGGGATGAGGTCCTACAAGACAAATTTAGGGAGGTAGGAGCTAAATTAAAAAGTAGGACCTCAAAAGTAGTAATCTCAGGATTGCTACCAGTGCCACATGCTAGTCAGAGTAGGAATCACAGGATAGCTCAGATGAATATGTGGCTTGAGGAGCGGTGCAGAAGGGAGGGATTCAAATTCCTGGGACATTGAAACCAGTTCTGGGGGAGGTGGGTCCAGTACAAACCGGACGGTCTGCACCTGGGCAGGACCGGAACCAATGTCCTGGGGGGAGTGTTTGCTAGTGCTGTTTGGGAGGAGTTAAACTAATATGGCAGGGGGATGGAAACCTCTGTAGGGAGACAGAGGAAATAAAATGGAGGCAGAAGCAAGTGGCCCTAGAAATAGTGGATGCATTGGTGACCATTTTTCAACAGTCTATCAACTCTGGATCAGTTCCTATGGACTGGAGTGTAGCTAATGTAATACCACTTTTTAAAAAAGGAGGGAGAGAGAAAACGGGTATATATAGACTGATTAGCCTGACATCAGTAGTGGGGAAAATTTGGAATCAGTCATTAAGGATGAAATAGCAGTGCATTTGGAAAGCAGTGACAGGATCGGTCCAAGTCAGCATGGATTTATGAAAGGGAAATCATGCTTGACGAATCTTCTGGAATTTTTTGAGGATATAACTAGCAGAGTGGATAAGGGAGAATCAGTGGATGTGGTGTATTTGGTCTTTGAAAAGGACCTTGATGAGGTCCCACACAAGAGATTGGCGTGCAAAGTCAAAGCGCATGGTATTGGGGGTAATGTACTGACGTGGATAGAGAGCTGGTTGGCAGACAGGAAGCAGAGAGTCGGGATAAACGGATCCTTTTCAGAATGGCAGGCAGTGACTAGTGGAGTGCCGCAGGGCTCAGTGCTGGGACACCAGCTCTTTACAATATACATTAACGATTTGGATGAAGGAATTGAGTGTAATATCTCCAATTTTGCAGATGACACTAAACTGGGTGGCGGTGTGAGCTGTGAGGTTGACGCTAAGAGGCTGCAGGGTGACTTCGACAGGTTAGGTGAGTGGGCAAATGCATGGCAGATGCAGTATAATGTGGATAAATGTGAGGTTATCCATTTTGGGGGCAAAAACACGAAGGCAGAATATTATCTGAATTTCGGCAGATTAGGAAAAGGGGAAGTGCAACGAGACCTGGTTGTCATGGTTCATCAGTCATTGAAGGTTGGCATTCATGTACAACAGACAGTGAAGAAGGCAAATGGTATGTTGGCATTCATAGCTAAGGCATTTGAGTATAGGAGCAGGGAGGTCTTACTGCGGTTGTACAGGGCATTAGTGAGGCCTCACCTGGAATACTGTGTTCAGTTTTGGTCTCCTAATCTGAGGAAGGATGTTCTTGCTATTGAGGGAGTGCAGCGAAGGTTCACCAGACTAATTCCAGGGATGGCTGGACTGTCATATGAGGAGAGACTGGATCAACTGGGCCTTTATTCACTGGAGTTTAGAAGGATGAGAGGGGATCTCATAGAAACGTATAAGATTCTGATGGGACTGGACAGGCTAGATGCGAGAAGAATGTTCCTGATGTTGGGGAAGTCCAGAACCAGGGGACATAGTCTTAGGATAAGGGGTAGGCCATTTAGGAATGAGATGAGGAGAAACTTAACCTGTGGAATTCCCTGCCGTAGAGAGTTGTTGATGCCAGTTCATTGGATATATTCAAGAGGGAGTTAGATATGGCCCTTATGGCTCAAGGGATCAAGGGGTATGGAGAGAAAGCAGGAAAGGGGTACTGAGGTGAATGATCAGCCATGATCTTATTGAATGGCGGTGCAGGCTCGAAGGGCCGAATGGCCTGCTCCTGCACCTATTTTCTATGCTTTTATGTTTCTATGTGCGGCGTTCTCAGGAAATCGCAATTTATTAAAGTGAAGTACAATGATTCTGGTTATTATTCTCGGTTGACAGAGAGGGTAAACAACAAAAGTCAAAGCGTAAAAATACACTAATCTGCAATATTTTAAAGATTGCAACCATTATTTCCTGTTCTACTCCATAGAATACAACCTATTATTTTAATACACATACATAGTGAATAAGCTTTGTTATTACAGAGGCTTTGCACTGTAAGTCTTTTTAGGAGTATATCGCTATAGAAAGCACAGGTTGAACATCCAAAATCCAGAGTTCCGAAATTCGGAATGTTCCAGAATGTGGACACCGGGCCGATCCGTGGTGGGGTTGTCTGGAATCTGGAAAATGTTCCGAAATCCAAACCCACCATCGGACTCCCCGACTTCGCTACCGGACCTCGCCCACCTCGAGATCTCGCCCGCATCGGGACCTCGCCCGCATCAGGATCTAGCCCACCTCGGGACCTCACCAGCCTCGGGACCTACCTGGGCCGCATCGGGACCTCGCCCGCATCAGGATCTAGCCCACCTCGGGACCTACCTGGGCCGCATCGAGACCTCGCCCGCTTTGGGACCTTGCCCGCCTCGGGACCTCACCGCATCGGGACTTCGCCCGCCTCAGGACCTTGCTGGACCTCGACCACCTTGGGAACTCACCTGCTCGGGATCTCGCCGGACCTCGCCCATCTTGGGACCTCACCCGCCTCGGGACCTCGCCGGATTTCAGCCGCCTCGGGACCTTGCCGGACCCCGACCACCTTGGGACCTTGCTGGACCTCGACCACCTTGGGAACTCACCTGCCTCGGGACCTCGCCGTACCTCGCCCATCTTGGGACCTCAGCCACCTCGGGACCTTGCCGCACCTCAGCCGTTTTGGGACATCGCCGGACCTCAGTGCCTCTGGACCTCGCTGGACCTCGCCTGCCTCAGGACCTACCTGGGCCGCCTCGGGACCTCGCGGGACTTCAGCCACCTCGCGACCACTCCCCCGTTCGGCCGCCGCACGCGCCCCAACCCCCACCCCGCCATCCCACCTCCCAGATCCCCCTCCGCTACCCAGACCTCAGCCGCCCGGACCCCCGCCACCCAGATCCCCCCCCTCCATCCAGACCCCCCATGCCGCCGGATCTCTGCTGCCCAGACACCCGCCGCTCAGACCCCCCCCACCACCCAGACCCTCCCCTTGCTGACCAGACTCCCCCCTCCCCACCGCCCAGACCCCCTCCCACCACCCGGACCCTCGCCACCCGGACGTCTGATACCCAGGTCCTCCCCCACCGCCCAGACCCCCCCCTGTTGCCCAGACTGCACCACCTCCTGCTGCCCAGACCCCCCCCCCCACCCCCGCAGCCCAGACCCCCCTCCCTGCCACCCAGATACCCTCCTGCCACCCGGACCCCTGGCACCCGGACCCCCGCCACCCAGACCCCCGCCACCCAGACCCCTCACCCTTATCTCACCTTGGCTGCCACCCGAACCCCGGACCTCTCCCCCTGTCTCCCTGTCTACCACCGCTCGGACCCTAACCACCTCCTTATCTTGGCCCAGGTGTTTCCAGTTTCGGGACATCGGAAAGACGTTCTGAAATCTGGAAATACCCAAATCCGGAACCGTCTCGGTCCCGAGGTTTCAGATTTCAGATGCTCCATCTGTACCCAGATAAGCATTTTGAAAGGGCAATGGTGTACTGGAATTGTGAGATTTGTTTGCAATACTACATGTCAGAGCTGGCATAGGTGATCCATGATTCCTCCCTGAACAGAACAAGAGATGTTAAAAGTTTACTGGATACCCTGAACACCTGAATATTAATACAAATGAATGCAATATACAAATTCCTTCAGAAACATGAAAAAAGTCATTTGGTTTCCTTAATGCTCTCTTGAAAAAAAAAGGCTCACGGATGACCTAATGACCTAAAATTATGAAAGGTTTTGATAGAGTGGATACAGAGAGTGTTTCCACTTGTGGGGAAGAGCATGACTAGACACCATCAATATAAGATAGTTACCAAGAAATCCAATAGGGAATTCAGGAGAAACTTTGTTACCCAAAGAGTGGTGAGAATGTGGAACTCACTACCACAGGGAGTAGTTGAAGCAAATAGTATAGATGCATTTAAGGGGAGGCTGGACAAGCATATGAGGGAAAAGGGAATAGAGGGTTATGCTAATAGACTTAGATGAAGAATGACGGGAGGAGGCTCGAGTGGAGCATAAATGTGGCATGGACTGGTTGGGCCGAATGGCTTGTTTCTGTGTCATATATCCTAAGTAATTGAAAATGTAATAAGCACACACCTGTTACTTCAGAGGAACAGGATGCATATTCAATATGAACATTTGTAACAATAACAGTAAACATTTACAAAGTCCAGATATCATTTCATTTCCATTTACTGACACAACTGCAAGCATGAATTAGTAAGATTTGAAAATCTGGTGCACAAGTGTAAGTCTTGCTTTACACAACTGACCAATAGGAATGGACCAATCCTTTAGAGGTAGTAAAAGACCCCCAGATTACTTGTAACCACATGCTGTTCTGTACACATTCTGGCCCCTATTTTCCACTTGCTGCATATTTGGCGCCCGCGCATTTTAACGTACGATTTTTTTGTGTCCGTTTGCACCAGAAAAAAAAATTGAGACTTTCGCCAAATATTTGAATTTGGCGCTGTGCTCTCCGACGTTGTCTGGGGGGGGGTGGGGGGCGGAGTTTCAAATCTGCATTAAAAACTCTCTGGGCATGAGCGAGACAAGAAACTTCCTGGTCTGGATCAGACATTTTTAAAGAGCCCTTTGTGATCGGATCGTTTTTCCTTTTGTGATCGGATCATGCTGGCTGGATCTTTCTCCAATTTTGAGCATTAAACCTGCAAAACATTGCTGAGAATGAAATGGAAGAGGAATTCAAAGGAGGAGAAGGACGGGCCCTTCGATTTCTCCCACACAAAGTGGTATCCCTGGTAGATATCATTGAGAGGAAATGGGATCTGCTGGCAACTCAGGAGGAAAAGCGAAAAAAAGTAAAACCTGCTATAATGGCTCAACGTTGGGATGATGTTGCTGTAGAATACAATGCAGTAGCCATCACCCGGAGTATTGGCAGGCAGCTGAAAATGAAGTGGCAGGACCTAGGACAATTAGTTAAAGTAAGTATGCATTGCAATTACATTTGTAAATGTGTGTGTGTGTGTGTGTGTGTGTGTGTGTGGCTACAAAAGGATCCTCTCTTAATGAGTTCTATTTTCATCTTTGCAGTTGAAGAATGCAAAGATCAGGAACCAGAGGAATCGTACTGGTGGTGGTCCACCAAATAAGCTGCAATTGAGCCAGCTGGAACAGAGAATCTCTGATCTGATTAAAGCTCACTGGAGAAGATACACCACACCAATGTGGACGCTGGGACCAGGTCAAATAGACGGGGTAAGCCCTGCAATTTGCACAGTGGGTTGGCTAAATACTGCGTGGGCTAGCTTGGCTTTAATGCATGTTTTCGATATGTTTTACAGCAGCTGCATGTCAGGAAGAGGCAGAAGGTGATCAGAAGGACAAGCAGAAGGACAAGCAGAAGTACCGGCAGAAGTAGCACCCGAAGGACATCCAGAAGAGAGTCCAGAATTGTTTCCTAATTTTGAGCAGGATGATCTGGATGAAGGCTAGCATGACGATCCTCCCACTGATCAGATGGTCATGTTGGACCTGCAGCCAGTGGAGCTCATGGATCAGGATGCGTGTCCCAGTGTGGTCCAGCAACGCACACCTGGGGGAGGGATGCCCAATAGGGTCGAGGAGCAAGGCACAGGTGGGAGACGACAAAGGAGAGTGAAAAGGATAGCTGAACCACAAGGGCAGGTAGACATAGTACAGCTCATTGGGATGAGTGTGGAGAGTATGCAGCTAACCAGGTTGCTCCTGGACACCTCGGGTGAGTTGAGGGTAGAAATTGCGGGACTGTCAGGCGAAGTAGCAACACTGTCTGGTGGGGCAGATTAGGGAGGGAATGGTGGATGTACTTGATGCACTGTTGGGACAGCTGATGGGGAAATTATCTGATATATGTGGTGGAAATTTGCAGATAGCTGCTGTAATGAGGGAACACACCCAGGTTGTCATTCAACACCAATTGGCGGCATCAACTGCTGCCACTCAAATCGTCCCCAGACCACCCTCAGGGACTGTGCCACAGGGTGATCCACAGCTTGAAAAAGAAGATGAAGACGAACCCGGGCCTTCCAGCAAGGTATCTACTAGGACTGCCTCTGTGCAACCCCAACAATGAAAACCCCAAAAATATAACCATGGGCTCACAGGGAGGCCGAGGAAGTCTGCTGCATCAACAGACAGGGCTAAGGGTAGAGGCACCAGGGCGGGCAAGAGGGGTACTACTTACTAGTGTTCGTTGAATAAGGGGCAGGAGAGATATTTGTATCTTGTTGTTACTTGTTTTGTTAACAGAAAAGTTTGATACAATAAACTTTAATTGAAAATGTTAAAGTTTGCGGGAAGTTTAAAGTTTGATACATGTTAATTGAAAACTTTCAAGTTTGATATTTCTTCATTGAAAAGTAAAATGTTTTATTAAAGTTAAGTACAAATATACAAATGTCTAATCACCTATTCTTTTAAGTTAACCAGAATCAGTGCATTATTTTGTGAATTTAACCAACATAAACCAACACAACAATATTAAAAGTGCAAACAAATGTAAACAGTCAACATGGTACGACACTATAATCAACTGTGCCACCATTTAGCCTCCAGGCAGAAAAACGTTCACGGTTTAGCCACTGACGCAAGTCTCTAGCAATGGCTAGAGATCCCCTTCGTCGCCCCACCCTCCTCTGCCGTCATCCTGCGTCGGAGATGGTTCCTCCTCCTGCTGCTGGTTCTCCTTGTCTTCATCCTTGTCATCCTCCTCCAAATCCTCATCCCTCAGGAGGATCTTCAATGTCCAGTACCTGTCCCCTCATGATGGCCAAGTTGTGCAGCATGCAGCACACAACAGTGAACTGAGCGATGTGGTGAAGGGAGTATTGCAGGTAGCCTCCAGAGTGGTCCAGGCATCGGAAACGCTGCTTTAAAATGCCAATTGTCCTCTCCATGATGCTCCGTGTTGTTATGTGGGACATATTGTACTGACACTCTGCCTCAGCATGGGGTTTGCATAGGGAGGTCATAAACCAGGTGGCGAGTCCGTAACCTTTGTCCCCGTCAATCAGCTCTGCCCTTCTGGCAGCTCCTGAAACATCGCAGATATAATGCTTTCATGTAGGATGAAAGCATCATGGATGCTAAGGGGATATTTGGCATCCACTGCCATGATCTGCTGCAGATCGTCACATACCAGCTGCATATTTAGGGAGTGGAACCTTTCCTGTTGCGGTAAACTTTGGAATCTTGCAAGGATGTCAAGGTGATGTGGGTACAATCAATAGCACCCTGTACCCTGGGGAAGCCAGCAATTTTGGAGAACCCCACAGCCCTGTCTCTCATTGCCTGCGTGATCATTGGGAAAGTGATGAACTGGTCCCTTTTGGCATACAGTGCAGCAGTCCCCTGGTGAGTGCAGCAATGGGTGAGTGCTGCGATATCGAGCATACGTCCCCAGTTGAAGCTTGAAATGATCCCTAGCGCAGAACGCAAGTGCTGCTGCTGTTACCTTTACTTCTACAGGTAGGGCAGTCCACATCTTGGTCGTATGCCTGCCCTGATTAGTTGGCAGATCTCAGTGATGACCACCATTCTGGATCACAGCCTGCGAACGCTGTCTGCCTCACTCAGTTGCAGGTATGAGCGCCTCTCCCTATAGACTTACTGAGGGTAAGGCCTCCTCCCCATCAATCTGTCTCCCTGATATCGGCGTCAAATTATTCATCGCCTCTGCACGGTCAATGCCCTTATCACATCAGGCATGCTGAAAATTGCACCCATTATTATTGTTATTATGCAGATAAATACTTAAATCACTGACACCTTTCCTCTCTGTTTTGCTTTAGATTGGATCACACCCTGATCTGCGTATGCGTTTGTTTGTTTATTTGTACTTTGATTTTCTTGGTTCCCCTGTGACAAATGGTCATTTCTAACTTGCTGCTATGCCTGTGCACAAAACATCCTGTATCAGATGCTGACTACTGTGATTCTCTTAGGTTACCTGTGACAAATGGTAATTAATTTCTAGTTTGCTGTGCACAAAATGTCCCAGTTCGGATGCTGACTGAATTCAAGCACGGGTCGAAGGAGTGCCGGCCGAGCAGGATTGCAAGCTTGGCCGGACACAAGCACAACAACTCGACGCTCGGTTTCAAAAGTAGCCCGGGCTCTGGTGCTTGTGTCCGGCCAAGCCCGCGACCCTGCCTGGCCGGCACTCCCCCCGACCCGTGCCTGGAGCTCGGTCAGCAACGATTGTGTTGGGGTGGACAGTCATGATTTGGGTGAAAAAGAACCCAGCAGAGTTATTTCATATCCCTTTGGAAAATCTTATACATTTGTTTATTAAATTGTCTCGCTCCAAAAACTCGGAAATTACTTTCCGAGTTATTCTCAGAGTACCCTGTCAAAAAACATCCAAGCATTTGTACTTTATTTTTCTTCTTTTGCCTGGCTCCTATGTCCTTTTGTGCACCGCGCCGATTTCCTTAAGCTCACAGAAAGTTTTTTTTTCAGGACTTCTTGGCAATGTGTGCCACGCTGAAAAAAATCATGGACGGCCAATATCGCCCAACTGCACAAAAACGGCACCGACTCACTCGTGTCTGCGGCAAAAAATGTTAAACTGATGCACATAGTCGGTGTCAACGTACAAACATTGCCGAAAGTTGGAAACAGAGGATTTCACACCAAAAAACTTTGGATGCCAAAAATCGGCGCACAATCGTAGCGAAAATAGAGGCCTAAGTGCCAGAATTCACTGACCTACTTCGGTTGAGTGCTGGCATGTAATGTTTATAGAACACACATTCAATCTGCTGATGTGTTTCTGCAGCAATGACCATGAGCCATCTCACTGGACTGGATATGCTCTACATAGTTATTGAAGACTTTGGCGGATTTCCACCGCTTTCTCCCGGCTCTGCACTTTGGCAAAGGCTGCATGCACAGGCCTGCTTTGGAGATGCCCAAAACCACTCAGGGTGCGTCAATTCAGCATTGCACTCCGACTGACATCACGCTCCTGATCATTAAAATATTTGAAGTGAGCGCAGGCAACGGCAGCGCTGCCAACCTGCCCAATATGGCTGCCCTCATTTTTCCTTCAAAACTGGCCTTAACAGCCAATACTACTGGTCCCAATTTCTAGGCCGCAGACTTCCAGCACTTTTATTGTGAGAATCCCGCTATCTGACTTCTATGAAAGAAGTGGAGGATCACTGAAGGAATGCCAAGCTGGTCAGGCTGCAGGAAGAGTGCTCTCTGTCCACCTGCTAATACCCTCACCTCTGTATCTGCAGGTAGAGGTGATAACACCTCGCTTTGGCAGGTGATTAAAGCATGCAGGTAGTCCTATTCCTAAATGAAGTATGGACAATATTCTAAAGGCAATCATAATTTATCTGAATGCCATGTTTTCAGTGATCCTGGATGAAAGAAGGCATGTCAAGTTGATTATCAGCTACCAAAGCTTGTTTGGTTACACCCGTCAAGATGGCACCAGCCATATTTGCAAGCAATATCACACCTACCTAGTAATGACTATGGAGAAGTTTCTTCAGACCAGCAAAAAGCTAGATGCAGAGTTGTGCCATCTATTTGTAGGGCTAGCGCAGCCAGTGACAGTAAGGGTCAGTTATGATACAGACTAATGGGTTTGATGTCACGGACTGGCATTAAAGACCAAACCTTCTTAAGAAGCTAGAGGCTAGAAATTCATCTCCTCAGCATCACACGTTAAAGCCATGGCGCTAAAATGGCGTCCGCTGCTCATTTGCCAGTTAGTGGTGGGTTCCGTGGCCGCTGCCATTTTCCTCCATTCCTTTGCACTGTCAGTAATTGGCAGCGCCCTGGAGAAAAAAATGGCGGTGTGGTGACGTCAATCCGTATCACCAATTCAAACTTTGACCCCCTGGGTCCTAAGCATGTCAGGTTGATCGTGGCGATGTCAGCACCTCTTAAACGGACTCACACTTCATTCAAATAAGTTATTATTTAAGCTTGGACTGGGATTTTTTGATTTTATTGAAGTAGTGGCTTGCTGCAAGAGATGTTAATAAAAGTATTGTAAGTGTGTAGGAAGTGCTGCTGGATGCTTGCAAGGCCTCAAATAGTAAAGGAAGGCCTTTGAGAAGACATAAAATGCTCCAAATGCTCAATCGGTCAGCCAACATCTGTGGAGAGAGAAACTAAATTTACATCTCAGGTTGAGATGCTGCCTGTCCGGCTGAGTATTTCCAGCATTTTATGCTGGCATTTCAGATTTACAGCATCTGCTCACAGAGGGAAGAGGAAGACACAAAAGAGGAAGAAACTGAAGAGGAGGAAACTGAAGAGCAGGAAGCAGAAAGAAGGATACAACTCAGGATATCCGGGATGGTATCATCTGCCTGCGGTCCCAGTGACCACAACCCCAATTCCACTTTCAACATTAGTCCCACACCTTCCCTTCCCTCTGTTAATGACCAACACAGTGTCCTCTTGGCCATGATATTGAAACAAAAGCCACTACAAATCAAACTTTCCAATCCAAATTTATGCATGCATCCATCCAATATGACATCAAGAAATCAACTCATCACCCTTATGCATTCTCTTAGTGATTGCCTTGAGTGTGCCTTTGCCTATCCTACTGATGTCATGCAGTGCTGACCCAATGGCTGCAGCATGGCTGGTGGAAGGCTGTCAGTGGAGGACACTGCAAATGTCCTTGCTGGTTAACCTTGAGGAGTTGGTAGCTGGGAGTGTCAAATCAATCTTCTCCTTCTTGTTCCTCTTCACTCTCCTTTCACACTTCTTGATCACCCATTGGCTGGGCAGACTGCATTGCTTGGTTATGTGAAATGAGGACAAAGTGCTTAAGGGTGCAGTTGTGGTGAGGGGAGAGCAGGAAAGCAAGAGGTGCATGCGAGAAGGAGGATAACATATGAGGATGCCAACATCTTGTATCCTTTCTGCCCTGTCGCTGACCAAGGTCTCAGCCATACCCCTGCCAAGAATGGCCATCACTGTCTCCTCCAAGGGGGTGAGGTGAGGCTAGGAATGGGAGATGTACCTCGTGATTGATACAGATAAGACCATAAGAAATAGGAGCAGGTGTAGGCCATTTAATCCCTCGAGCCTGCTCTGGCATTCAGTAAGATTATGGCTGATCTGATCTTGGCCTCAACACTTTCCTGCCCGTTCCCCATAACCCTTGACTTCCCTGTAGTTCAAAAATCTGTTATCTCCACCTTAAATATATTCAATGACTCAGCCTATCTCTCTGGGGTAGAAAATTCCAAAGATTCATGACACTCTGAGAGCAGAAATTCCTCCTCATCTCCGTTTTAAATGGGCGACCCCTTATTCTGAAACTATGCCCCCTAGTTCTAGATTCCCCCATGAGGGGAAACATCCTCTCTGCATCTACCCTGTCAAGCCCCCTCAGAATCTTATATGTTTCAATTGTTAGATTTTTGGCAGGTGAGTGATGTGGGGGTAGTCGTGCATTGAGCAATATGAGAGGCTAGTAATGCAGTTGGTAGGAGACGGCTTTTGAAGATGCATTCACTGACCTTGACCAGTGGTCTGAGATCATGAAGCTTCTTAAGCGCACTGAAGCCAGGCGATGGGGGCAAGACTGCTGGCAGTGACAACCCCAGTGATGTGGCCCCACATCATTCTTTCTGAAGGGCCTCCTGACCCCTGTGGATAGAGAACCTCTTTTGCAATGTTGATCCCTGCACAAATTTGGAGTGCTGCGTGTGAGATCCAGGTTGCCCCTTCCCTGGCTCGCTGAGTAATTTGTGTTAGTGCTAAAGTACGTTTATAATTTCTTTAGGTGTGGAAGATAATTCAGCTTGAAGAGCTGAAGATTGCATTTGGGAATTATTTTTAATGTTTCTCTTTATTTTGAAAGGTAGTAAGGGCTGAAAGTGCAATTTTTACTTGGTTTAAATTTTTTTTATTAGTTTTGAATGCATTGCACTTTTAATTGCCCACAATGCCTTGAGAACGCCACAGCATCGCTCCGAGCGGCTGTAAGAAGTAGCAACACCGACTGTGGATGGATCTTCAGGTCGGAGGCCTCCATTAACACCACCAGGATGGCAAGTTAACACTGCACTACATATCGGCAACTTCCAGAGCCAATTTTTCAACGTTAACGCTGCAGCCACTTTTGGCGGCCGTTAACGTAAGTTGCCACTGACACTGGCAATTCTGTTGGAATGCACAAATTTTTCCATCCAGCCTTTAAAATTCTGTGAAAATATATAGAACCCTTCTTGGGTTATTGTACGTAATTTTCTTAAGAGAAAAGGAGAAACAGTCATATTAAGATCTATTCAATATGGGAAGACAGATATTAGTCCTGTTGAATACCATCACATCTAGTGCATGTTGGCCACATCAACGCAGTCACATTACGTGTTGTCTATCATAAAAAAAATTATTGATCCAAATTTCCCATTGAAATTAGCTAAAAACAGAAGCTACTGTCTGTTAAACCAACCATTTAAAACCACTAATAAAAATAAACAGCTAGGAAAAATCCACAGTCAACGAGCACCATCTACCAGGAACCAACCAATTAATTCACTTAAAAAGCATCCAATAACAATATTTTCAACAGATATTTTGGTTTGTCATGAAACCCACTATGTAGCCCTATAGATAAAATTTATTACATAGAAGTATACATGTAAAAACATGTCCGGAAATTCTGTGGGGCTTCTTTGGTGAGAGACCAACAAACTCTCTGGATAAACAATGCAAATGGCTAAAATTTTCCATTTATGCCATTTCTCTGGTTACAGTGGGAGACCGTGAGGGACAATCATACTTACCGTTAAAGTTGGCTACTTAATGTTAGAAATTTCACCAATCATTTGCCTTCATTTGGCCTGTCCCTCCCTCTGGGTTCAAGAGTGAAATCGGTTTCTTTCCCAGAGCTTCCACATTTTCTGTGGCTCTTCCTTCATGATATTTTCTCGGCTCCATGCAGGTCTGAGTCTCTCGGTAGCTCTCAGTGATAGTTTGCACATGCATGTCCAAAGCTCAGTTTACCATGCACTTCCCCATCTGATTCCAGTTTCCCTCACATCCCCGGAATCTCCAGGGCTTGAGCCACCTCCATATTGATCCCATTCTTACTCCATTTTCCCTTATAGGCTTAGATACACCCAAGCCTGCACTCTGCCAATCCATCCGAGACATTCACTCTGGTGTTGTATCTTAATCCAACACTCTATGGTTTACAAGTCTCAGCGTCTATTTTCCTGAGTATAACAAGATTTAGAACCCCTTCCCAGCACTGCCAGATTCTAGACAAACTGGACACTAGACATGACTCCCAAGCAGTATCAGATCACACATCTGAGCTGTCAGACCAGATCCCTGATACTCTGAGAGCCTGATCCCTATTAGTTACCGTCAGACCCCAGGGGGTAGAAATTGCCCTATGACTGAAACTGTGCGCTCCCACCCCGTTTTGCTGGTTTTTACTGCAGCTGTGGTTCAGGTCGACTCATGGGTGACTTTCAGCTCTTTGTTGTTTTTTTTTCCATGCATCTGGAATTTGATGGTAATGGGGACGGTAACAACGCCTGAGGAGCGGATACACGGTGGCAACAGCAACTGAGGGGCGGAAGTTGGGTGCGGAGCGGAGTAACCACTGTGATGATGTCATCACGACACTGCATCACCATGATTTTTAAAATTCAGGCCCCCAGGGAGGGTTCCAACCAGGCCAGCAGCCTGGCACCCAAGAAGGGGTGCCTGTTGGCGGCCTGGCCGAACCCAGGGGCATATTTGTCGGGCTGATGTGGCAGTCGGACGACAAAAAAATAAACGTGGCGGCAGGCGGCAGTGCATCCTCCCCTTTAAGAGAAGCCACAGCCTCACTGGACCACCGGGAAAAAACAGGTTTTGACACCGCCGGGCGGGCCAAAGAGGTTCAGAGGTGAATGTCGCCGTCGGGGGGATGGATCGGCAGTGTGCATGAGACGACGCGCTTATCACGGACCGGCAGCAGTGGAGCGGTAGGAGGGGGATCGGGGCGCCGCCAGCAAAACTTGGGAGGGAAATTGGGCTATCAGCGGCCATTCCACGAAAAGTCGGCAGCCACTCCACTCCGCAGCATGGCTGCCGATTTGCGGTGGTAACAGGCCTTAAGGCAAGGGGCTATATTGGCCCCTAGATCTCTTAAATATCCCAAAACCGAGTATTGCCAAACTTCAACCAAAAGCACCCAAAATAACTACTTTCAGTGGCCATTTTGATATCTCACCAAAACCATTAAATAACCCTATAAATAAAACATATAACAAACATATAAAAAGATACCCATTTCTGAAAAAAAACAATTACTCAGCCATTAGTTAGCCACTTCATGTTAAAAATCCTGTTTAAAAATAAGAGGACAAGAAGTCGAAATGGACACAGGGACGACAATGAAAGAAAGTTTGTGAGGCAGAGAAAAAGAAAAGCTGGGAGATAGAATGAAAGATAAAAAAAGAGGGAGAGAGATGGATTGTAGAGTGAGGGAGAAGCGGAGCAATAGATACAAAATGACAAAGGCAAACTTAAAAGAAAAAAATCTCAATGACTAACACAGAAGTAGATTAACTAACATTTTTAAAACACCTGTGATATGTATATTGTAGCTCAACATGTGACTGCAGCTGGAAGGTGGAAAAATGATTAAAAAAAAAACAAGTTTATGTGCTCACCAAAGGCGCCACTTAGTGGCTGTCTAGTTAAAATGTTCACTATTGAAGAACAACTAACCTGCCTCAACTGTTACAAGAAAAACAATGGCATTTTATGAATTTCATTAAGAAGTACTACATATCAAGGATTATTTTGAAATCAGAAACTCTGAGGAGCAAAATTGTGCTCGGTAGCACCCATTTTTAAAGCGCTACAAGGCCCCTTAAGATTCCAAAATGACATACATGGCGCATGTGCACACTTCTGACGCAAAGTTTGCCAGTCAAATTGTTAAAAGGGTTAGTGCACATGCAGGAGTATGCAGAGCAGGCAGATCATGACGTCAATCAGCATGCAATGCTGATTTGATACCAGTGCTGCCTTTTGGAGTTCCACGCTCCAGCTTACAACTATTTTTAGCTGTATCAGTAATCAAGTGCCCCCTGATTAAAAGGGGTGGGCACACTCCAAAAACTTTTCAAATCCCCCCTTGTTTTTTTGGTGGCGGGGGGGGCATTAAAAACACAAATTATACACGTGCCCCTGGATAAAAGGAGGAGGGGCACTAAAACCGACAAACTTAAGCAAATTAAACTTTAGACATGGTTCAAATTAAAATGTGGTTGCCGGGGGTGATGATGCACTCCAGTCCCTCCGGCGCCCACCTCTTGCGGAAGGCCGTGTGCGTACCGGTGGACACCGCGTGCTCCATCTCCAGGGATACCCTGGCTCGGATATAACCCCGGAAGAGAGACAGGCAGTCGGACTGAATGACCCCCTCGACCGCCCGCTGCCTGGGCCGGCTGATTTGGGGGGGGGGGGACAAAATAAACGTTAGATCAAGTGCCCCCCGATCTGGGGGACACTCCAGACACTTAACTGCCCCTTTTTAAAAAATGTTTTTTGTTTCTTTTTTTTGTTTTTTGTGTTTTATTTTGTGATTTTTTTGGGGGGGGGCATTAAAACTATATATTTTACAAGTGCCCCCTATAAAAAGGGAGGGGGATGCTAAAAATCCAGCAATTAAAACAAATTAAACTTTAAAACATATAAAATCAAATTAAAATTTGGTTGCCGGGGATAACGATGCACTCCAGTCCCTCCGGTGCCCACCTCTCGCAGAAGACCGCGAGCGTACCGATGGACACCACGTGCTCCATCTCCAAGGACACCCTGGCGCAGATGTACGCGCGGAAGAGAGGCAGATAGTCAGGCTGAACGACCCCCTCGACCGCCCACTGCCTGGGCCGGCTGATGACGATCCAACTTCCAACCTCTCTTAACCTCGCACAGCTGAACATGTGTTCAATGGCATGAAAGATCCCCCCTCCCGTGCCAGTGCCATTTAAAGGAATCATCAACGACTTACAGGTTAATTGCTGAGTTTTTTTTCTGGCTGTTGCTGCAATTCTATGCATTTTGCATGCTTTTCCATACTTGTTAAAAGTTTCAATAAAAACGGATTATCTGGCTGGTGCTGGTACTTTTATGTGACTTAAAAGCTTCTGCACCAACCAGTTGCTTCCAGACATGAGTGGCCTAGTAGGGCTTCCTCTTGGCGTTCAGCATGACTGAGAGAATGAGCAGAGGCCACATGGAGCAGGACAAGCTGTTGGAAGAGGGAGGAGGAGGAGAGAGGGGGAAAAGGACTCTCAGCAGGAAGCCATATTCCCAGAGGGTCTTTCGGAAGCAGATCTGTTGGAGAACAGATAGCAGGAGTGCTATGATACCCTGGAAGCCCCTTTGCACACTGGTATCCATGGCCATGATGGCAGCAGTCTGAGCATCCAGGGCAGCAAGCTGAGGCTACATGGCAGCAGTCTGAGCTTCCATTCAGTCGTTGGGTGGATGTTGCTTGCACTGCAATGGAAGCTGAGATGTCATCCATCTGATGTTGATTCATGGTCGGCTCCACAGGTGTGTTGATGGAGGTGGCCACCCATTCCATGTTGGAAAGGATGGCCTCCGAGTTCTGTGCAAAGTCCTGAGCCGAGTTGGTGCCAGATTCTGCCATGCTCTATGACATTGAACACAGGCTTTTTGGCAGGCCTCCTAATGCACCTAGCATTTGGTTGTGTCCACCCATCAGCCTTCTTCAGTAGCCTGGCCCATCAAAGTCATCATCTGAGTCCTCTAGCGAGCTGGCAGCTTAGCTATCCTTTCCCCCTGCCCTGGGTGCCCAGTGTCCACATGTGCCCAGTGTCTCACCATTCCTGGCATTGGCCTCCATGGCTATTCATTCCTACTGCCTTCTCATTGTGTGGCTGGAGGGCCTCATGCCCCTGTAAGGATACAAGACATCTCTTCTCCTTTCCACCTCCTCCACCAAGACATCCAGTGCGTGTCTGAAAATCTGGGGTTGCTCTCCCATGGTCAGCCAATTATTTATCTTTCCCTGGTCAGATTCAGTTATAGAATGATTCCCAGCACCTGCTGCATCCACAATGCACCTTCCCTTTATGAGGTGCAGGCTAGCTTTAAGTAGTGCAAGTTACTAATGATATTGCGTGCAGCGTGGGAAATACTGGTTGCATGCAGAAATCATTATATTTAGCAGGCAGCACGAGGCTGGCGTGTTGCCTGCATTCCATTCAACGGGAGCGTATTAATCGCGATCCCTTCACCCGTTTTCAGGGGCTAACCAATTTATAGCCCAGGAACTCCAATACCTGGCTCAGAGTTTCCTACAGCATTTTCTGGCATTTTACAATTAGGCATTCACTGTAAACATATCAATGCAGCACTATTCTTTAAAAATGTCCATGTTAATATAAAATTCCCACATATGAGTATCTATAATCTGCTTTGGTTAAATTAAACATGAGTGTTCAAGTGAATGTTAATAAGTCAATAACTGTCTTCAATCCTTGATGAAAGATAATTTCTTCATTTTGTTCAAAGGTGTTCAGTTGCATTTTTATGATGCACCTGAACAAGAGTAAAGGGTAAAAGATAAATAAACTTGTCAAGCAGTTTTTTTTGGAGGTCTGTACAGAACAGAATAAATTTGCCAAGGGCACAGAATCTTTCACCGGCTGTTACTAAATCACCATATAAAAATGTGTGATCATGCCCCAGCAAGTATTGTTTTTTTTAAGGAATATACTACTCTATTTCCAATATTAAACATTGGTACACACATGTTCTTCTTTCCTTCTAGCTGGGCCAATTCAGCAACAGTGTTAGAATGTTTCAGAATGTTCTGTTAAATTGGAGGTAAAAAAATATGAAGTTGAGTTAGGCTGCATTACAGTGGAATGGAAATGTCATCATGCACAATGACTCTGACATAAATTATTAGAGCTTCAACTATGGGTCTGGAGAACACTTGGTCGGCAGTGGTTCAGATACGCACTGCTGGACACTCTGGAAACAAGCTTCGAGGCTGAATTGTCAGAATGAAACAATGGCCAAAAGTGCTCCTTCCTCTGCTGGCAATAAAGCTGATCATTTAATAATTTAATAGTGCCCGTAGCACTTCTTTCCTACCCAGGATGTTGTTAGTCCTGTATGAAGGTATAACCAGTTCCTCGGCACAGACAATACTCACAGGAACATATCAAACTACAATCACAATCTTCACTGCTCCTGTAATTTGGGGTGACTGCAGGCAGATATAGCAAAGAGATAAGATCCTGCTATGGCATCAAAAATAACACTGAACAGAGGAGACTTGGCAATACAGCCCCCAAATAGCTTCACCAGAACAAAGAAGTAGTTATGGACAGATCTTGGCAATTGTTAATTGTAAGTGTAAAGTCATATCCCAGTACTGCTTGTTATTTAGTCCATTTATTTTTCACCATTCAGTGTTAATTATGATTGCTTGTTTGTGTACTGTATAGTTTATTCTTTTCTACAATAAATGATACGTATTTTGCCCGTAAACTTCTTATGACTGCAGAGCAACACATCAGTCAAGTCGACTAAGCATTTTATACAGACAGTTCATTGTATGAACAAGTAAGATTTTCCAATCATAATAATCCTCTTAACTAAAATTGCTGTTAGTGAGGATTTTGGCTTTCCACTGCTGCTATTTGATCCTGCAACTGCCATATGTGTTATAGCTGTGACACTTGGCAAAATATTAATTTCATGTCCTGAGTCCAAGTTACTTGGCTGATGAAATCTTTGTCTGTTTACTTGAATGAACAAATCAATGACAATTTAATTGAAATAGAATCCATGCAAGTTGTATGTTTCAATAAATATGATTTTAAGCAAATGTTTATGAGCATATAATTAAATGTTTTTCATATATTACCCTTCCAACTGGAAACTAATGCGGGACATGCTATTCTCCAGTGTTTCAAAATTGACAAAATAATTAAACTTTGTTCCTGACTGATTTCTTTGCAGTGTTCTGAATTGCAGTAAGTAATCTGGTAATGTTTTCAACATCAGTGACAGTGCCCGGCATGATTTAACACCTGACTGGAAAATCTAACACTGTCAAATTTCAACTGAGAACAAAACTTTGCAAATACCTGTCACTCTGCCTATCTTAAATATCAAATAAAGGTTATGTAATCTTTCACACATATATTTGTCAGTGTCAAACTGTTGCACTGGAGTGCACAGATATTTTTGATCACCGCAACCAAAAATATAATGGAACGAGCAAGGACGTTAGGTCAAATGACTTTGTTCTTATTTCATATGTTATTTGTATGGAATATCAAATAACACTGACAAACTTTGTTTTAGTTTTGGTCAAGTTAAATAAAAATTAAAACAGTCTTTGTTTAAATGTGTGTGCAAGTTTCTAAGATCGCTATGATCTGCCTAAACAAAACAATAATATATGAACTATGGTTCCAATTAAACCTTTGACGATGGCCGAATGTGATGATATCTGTGGGATCTTGAGAGGTTGCTACTTAAACAGCACTATGCTATATAGAAGAATGGAAAGATATTTCAAGGTGTAAGATAAACAGATTGGGGTAGATTTTGACTCTCTGATAGTGTTGGCAGCCTGTAATGAGTTGGCAGCCTGCTTTACATCTCTCAATTTATATTTCCATTAACTTCAATGGAAATAAAAATCGGGCTGGTGACTCGCTATCACCCATTTTATGCCATCACATAAAATCAAGATCTACCTCATTGAGACTTCATGGAAGTTTGACATACCTACATTAAATTCTTCAGCTACTTTCACTCCAGTGACCTTAAATTATCAAGAACAATATTATGACAAGCTTTTTTTAAGAGTTAATTGCAGTATATTTGATAGCAGTAATTTACTGTTCAGTCTTCTATATCGGTACTCAACAATTAATTGAAATAAAGATGAGGGCAGCATTTATTCCTATAGTCCCATGGGATTGCACAGAATAAATTGAAGCATAAGCTCCTGTCCCATCCCCATAATCATGTAAAATGGTCCCCTCATGTTGGATCTCATTGCACCACTCCACCTGCATTTAAGAGAAAAGTAATTAAAAAAAACTAATACCCTCTTTAATGTTTGAACTAAAAAAGAGGGTCTATGCTAATGCAATTAAAAGGCTAATACTGTACGTTTGATTAGTATAATGAGTTGAAATGCTTGTATAGAATTCTTGGGGGTGAAATTGCGGTAGTTTGTACCTCCCGTTAGCGCTAAGGTGCGCAAATGAGTTTTCACCCGGGCGCGGCGAGAACAGCGCCTCCTGCTAAATTGGGCGGGGGCTTTGTGGCAGCGCTAACACGTAGCCCCCCAATCGGCTGCACCCGGCGATGATGATACCATCGCTGTGCGCAGCGCCCCATTATTGCCCTGGAAGCTAAATTTGCTTTCACACACTGTGTTCCAACCTGGCACTGACAACGACAGCTTCAGCTGTGGTGTTTCAGTCAGGAGTCAAGTGGAGGAGTGCTGTTTAAAGACGTCACCTTATGGAAAAGTTTTAGTCAGCCAATAATGGTTGGTGCTTACTTTCACATAGGCAGTCAGGCTTTTTGACAGATTTCAGCGATATCCAGTTGGAATGTTCTGGCTGTTAAACATTTGTGAATTTCCTTGAGGTCAGATTTGAAAGTCCAACATTTATATCATTTCATGGGGGCTGTGTTGGCACTCTACCTCCTGCTCCAACATCAACATCGGAGGCAACATAGGCAGAGAGAAAGACAGAAAAATGTGGCTAGAGGTAGGAGGGCCAACAGGGTTGACAACAGGAGACCTTACTCTCCCAGGGTATTCGGCAGCAGTTCTCCTACATCAATTTCACAGGAACATTGTGTTCAAACAGTGTGTACTTCAGCAAGTACGTGGTCACAGAACTCTGCCACCTTCTGTAACCAGACCTCCAGCTTCAGACCAGGGTGAGGACGGCTCTCTCAGTGGCAGTCAAGGTCACCATCGCGCTCAATTTCTACACCACTGGATCCATCCAGTGTGCAACAGGAGACATCTCCAACATCTCCCAGTTTGCTGTCCATTGCTGCATCCGCAAGATCACAGAAGGAGAAGGGAATACATTTGCTAGCCCGTGACGAGAAAGAAGGAGTGTACATGTGACTTTATCAGAATAACAGACTTCCCCATAGTGCAGGGTGCCATTGACTGCACCCACGATGCTTTGCAGGCACCGCATAACAATCTTGATGTATTCCGTAACCGTAAAGGTTACCACTCACTGAACGTGCAGATGGTGTGCGACCACACACAGCGAATCCTCACCATCATTGCCCACAATCCTGGCAGCAGCCACGATGCCGTCATCCTGCACCAGACCGGTGTGGAAGCACTCATCCAGCCACTACATCAAGCTCATGCCTAGCTGATCGGAGACAAGGGCTATCAGCTCTCCAGCTGGTTCATGACTCCCCTCCACAACCCCAACACTCCTGCCCCTGCACTCAAAGAATGAGAGCCATGCTGCCACTAGGGACGTAATTGAGCAGACCTCCGGAGTGCTCAAGCAATGGTTCCGCTGCCTTGACCGCTCGGAAGGAGTCCTTCAGTACTCAGCTGAGTGGGAGTCCCTTTTTGTCATTGACTGCTTTATGCTGCACAACTTGGCCATTGTGCAGGTGCAGCCATTGTCATCAGGCATATCTCCACCACCTCAGGAGGAGGAGGATGAGGAGGAGCAGGAGGAGGAGCAGCAGGATGAGGACGAGGACAAGGAGGAGCAGGATCAGCAACATCAGCGATGGAGGAGGCAGCCACTCAATCGCCATTCTGCAAGGGAGGTCCACGACCATCTCATCAGACTTCGGTTCTGGTGAACTACAGCCCATTTCCCGGTTGCTCTGCGCATCCCCATCAGCACATCCATTTTCTCTTCCATTACCACAGCCCCAAAACTGAAATGAGAGACACACCAAAGCTGCAACAGTCTAATTAAAATTTATCTCATAACATTTAACACTATCATAAACAACAATTATACTTAAGAACCACCCTTGTGCAATACCCTATACCTTAGTTTACCTAGTCTCGAGCTCCTTCACCATGTGTCCCCTGTGGCTGCAGCAGGGCTGGTGGAGGAGTGCTGTGTATCAGGGTCAGAGACTACAGATGGCCTTGCTGGAGGCCCTCGACCAGCTCTGGGCCTGGAAGGCCTGGATGTAGACTGCACCACCTAAGGCTGGGTGGCAGCAATCTGAGCCAGCTGGATGACAGGAAGCAACAAGTGAAATGGCGGAGTGGCAATGGTGGGTTCAGGAATGCTGTCATCCTGAGAGAGGACAGCATGTTCCTGCTCCACTGACCCACTGCCACTCCCCCGGGGCAGCACCTCAGCATCACATTGGTGGCCTGCTTCAACACAGTGAGATCCGTGGTCGAGTGTTGTGGACCCAGCGACGATGGCAGCAGTCAAGGCACACGTGGCATCCAGCTGAGACTGCATGAGAGCAGTCTGAGATTCAATGCCACCAACCATTGCCTGCATGACAGCAGTAAGACGTTGCATGGCATCCAACTGAGATTGCATGAAAGCAGTCTAGGCTTCCATATTGTTACACTCAAAATAAATGGTGAGACTGAGTACTGTGTGTGATGAGCAAGTGTGACCTTAGCTCCTTTCTTAAGGTACCTCAAGGTGTGATGCAGGTTACAAAGGGTTAAATACATAACATCATTCTCCTGTGAAGTCAACAGTACACTTATTTACAAGGCGAGATGATCTATGGCTTTATGCTCCCTTGTCAATCGTCGCGGTACAAATGCTGGTGTGGTTGGGTTGGTCAGTTCTTCACTGGGCTGTTGGGCAGCCGGCCTTGCCGAGCTGCTGGGGATGATAAGTTCAGTTTCCTGGTCAACTATGATGTCAGTTACCACTTGTGTGTGTGTTGGAGGGTCAAAGTTGGTGGTGTCCTTTCCGGGTTGTTCATAACTGTTGGTGAACCACAATTTGATTTGGTCCAAGGGCTAGACTTTCCACTAGGTGGCTAAGGCCCCCAAAAATGGGCCTTATTCCAGCAATGTGTGATGTATCGCCCGTGCTGATCACCGGCATAAGACCCATCTTTTTTTCACAAAGTTTGTTCACCTGTTCAATTGTTCTTGTTCCTGTTTTGTTACTTTTGTTAGTTGTTAAAGGTTAATTGTAAATTGTTAATTGTTAACTGTTAAGATTTTTGTGTATTTGAGGGAAGGTGCGTTGGGGCAGGGGGCGGAGGGCGGGGGGGTTGGAGGCATAGTTTTTCTATTTTTATTCTCAATTTTGTTAATAAAAAAATGTTCTTTAATTCAATAAATTGTGTGTGTTTTCTCTCTTAGTTACATTAGTTATCAACTATACAGATGTTATTCCATACTTGTTTATTCTTTTAATATCCGAGTACTTTAGTAACACTTCAGTAACACTAAACTTTATAAAATAAGCATAAGTTCTGATGATAGGCCACTGCAGGCAAGACCTAAAGGACACCCCAAGCAATTGAAACTATTGATTAACCCTAACTGTAAATCAACATCTGAAATGTCCACATTTAGCGAGTGGAACTCCTTTCTGTTACGAAAGACCTCCGCGTTATTTCAGGGTGCCTTGAGGGCAATGTGCATACAGTATATTGCTCCCTGCACCTTGGGAAAGTCTGCTATTTTATGGAAACCGAAAAGTACTCACGGTCTGTGCCTCCCTGGTCATTGTGAAGCTCATGAAGTCCCTCCACGAGCATAAAGAGCTTCAGTCACCTGTCAAATGCAGCTGTGTGTAGCGTGCTGATGTGTGATTTTAATAATCTCTCAACAATATCTAATCACTGTACTCTGCGCTCTCTGTACTCTATATGCTGATTACCAGTCAGTTTGATAGGCACCAACAATATCAGTAAATAACTTCACTATGCAAAAGCTATTTAATAAATTCAATATATAAAATTCTATTATATAAAACCTATTTACTAAAAATAACGTAATACTATCTATTTGTATTCACTTCCCCAATATTCTGAGTACAACTAGCTCTCTAATTAATTCAGAACTAATCCTCTATCCTTCCATTGAAGTCAAATTGGCGTCCGTAGTGTCCATTTTCCTTTTCTTTGGCCCAGAAAAAGCAACTATTTCTCAACACTCTTTTGGGCCTTACCTCGGCCCAGCGAAGTGCATGCTAGGTGCTGGAACTTGGGATGGGCCTTGTGTGGGCTATAATTTTGGCGATCAAAGTGGAAACTTAGCCTCCTGTTTTTCGGGTGATATTTTGGGCCTAGTTTCCACTTTTTGCTCAAAATGGACGTTTTGGTCCATTTTGGGCCATATATGGGCCACAAATGGGCGATGTGAAGTGGAAAATCTAGCCTCAAATGTTTTCTGTGCATTTGGTTGACCTGAAACAACCTACTTCCCTCTTTGGCTGTGACTGTACCAGCGAGCCATTTGAGACCATGTCTATAATTGAGCACAAACACAGGATCATTGATCTCAATATCGCGTGACAAATTTGCGCGGTCATGGTACATACTTTGTTGATGCCGCTTGCCCTCCACATGATCATGGAGATCAGAGTGGACAAGAGAAAGCCATGTTTTAAGCACCCTTTTCATGAGCAGCTCAGCCAGGGGAATCCCGGTGAGAGAGTGGGATCTGGTGCAGTAGCTGAGCAGCACTCGGGACAACCGGTTCTGCAGGGAGCCTTCTGACTCGCGTTTCAAGCTTTGCTTGATGGTCTGAACTGCCCGTTCAGCCTGGCCGTTGGATGCGGGCTTGAACGGGGCAGATGTGACATGTTTGATCCCGTTGCGGGTCATGAATTCCTTGAATTCAGCACTGATGAAGCACGGCCCATTGTCGCTGACGAGGACATCAGGCAAGCCGTGCCTGGCAAACATGGCTCGTAGGCTTTCAATGGTGGCCGTTGATGTGCTTACAGACATTATTGTACATTCAATCCATTTTGAGTAAGCGTCCACGACAATCAAAAACATTTTGCTTAGGAATGAGACCGCATAGTCTACATAGATCCTCGAACATGGTTTGGATGGCCACGACCACAAACTTAGCGGTGCCTCTCTGGGTGCGTTGCTCAACTGAGAGCAAGTGTTACACTGGCACACGCATGACTCTAAATCTGAATCGATGCCAGGCCACTACACGTGAGATCTGGCTATGGCTTTCATCATTACAATGCCTGGGTGGGTGTTGTGCAGTTCGCAAATAAATGTACCTCTGCCTTTCTTGGGCAAGACCACACGATTGCCCCACAAGAGACAGTCCGCCTGCAGGGACAACTCGTCTTTGTGTCTGTCGAACGGCTTAATTGCTTCCTGCATCTCCGCTGGGACACTGAACCAGCTCCCTTGGAGGACACAGTTTTTTACCCAGGACAATAAAGGATCCTGGCTGGTCCAGGTCCTGATCTGGTGGACCGTAATGGGGGACTTCTCGTTCTCAAATGCCTCCATGACCATGAGCAAGTCAGCTGGCTGTGCCATTTCCACTCCGGTAGTGGGCAATGGTAACCGGCTGAGAGCATCTGCGCAGTTCTCTGTGCCCGGTCTGTGGCGGATTACATAGTTGTATGCCGACAGCGTGAGCGCCCATCTTTGGATGCAGGCAAAGGCATTGGTATTAATCCCTTTGCTTTCAGAGAACAGCGATATGAGCGGCTTGTGGTCAGTTTCAAGCTCGAACTTGAGGCCAAATAAATACTGGTGCATTTATTTTACCCCGTAAATGCACACCAGAGCCTCTTTTTCAAACTTGTTGTTGGTCCTTTCGGCCTTGAACAAACTCCTGGAATCATTAGTCTGTTGAAGTCCCCGAATCATTAGTCTGTTGTAACACACACCCGACCCTGTATGATGATGAATCACAAGCTGACACTAATCGTTTACATGGATTATACGGGACAAGCAGTTTTTTAGAACACAGACCTTTGTGCGTGGTGAGGCCTTTCGAAGACTCCTCCAGCTCCTGCATCATGTAGGCCAAGGTCAGGTCCAGCTTAGTGAATGACTTCCCTCCAACCAGGGTCACAAATAGGTCGTCTGCCTTGGATAGCGGGTACTGGTCCTGCAGCGAAAAATGGTTAATCGTTACTCTATAGTCCCCACAAATTCTAACCGTACCGTCCTCCTTGAGTACTGGGACAATCGGACTGGCTCAGTCGTTGAATTCCATCGGCACAATGATGCCTTCATGTTGCAGCCTGTCCAGCTCAATTTCCACTTTTTGACGCATCATGTACAGTACTGCCCGAGCCTTGTGGTGGATGGGTCGCGTTGCAGGAATCAAATGGACCTGCATTTTCGCCGCCGAGAAGCTTCCAATGCCTGGCTCGAATAGCGATGGGAATTTGCTTAGAACCTGGGTACATGAGACGTTGTCGACGGATGAATGCACTCGGATGTCGTCCCCAGTTCCAGCGGATTTTCCCCAGCCAGCTTCTGCCAAACAATGTGGGGTCATCCCCTGGCACAATCCACAGCTCCATCATAGGAGACTTTGACTTCTGCACTGCCAATTTCAGGGATTAGTTCCTCGGTGTAAGTCCTTAGTTTAGTGTGAGTGGGGCTGAGCTTGGGCCTGTGTGCCTTCTTTCCCCACAGCCTGTCGAAGGCCTTTTCACTTATTATGGACTGACTTGCCCCTGTGTCCAGCTCCATAGATACTGGAATGTCGTTCAGTTCAACTTTCAACATTATTGGTGGGCATTTCGTCGAGAACGTGTGTACCCCGTACTCTTCTGCCTCCTCCATACGAGTTTCCAACTCAGTCTGATCCACTGTGGATCTATCTTCCTCTGCAACATGGTGGTTTGCAGGATTTGCAGGGTTTGCAGCTCGCCTGCACATTCGTTGGAGGTTTCCCATTGTTCTGCAACCATTGCACGCAAAGTGCTTAAAGCGGCATTGATGAGACCGATGATCACCTCCGCAGCGCCAACAGGGTGTTAACTGTGTCACATTAACAGATGATGGCGGACTCTGGGTCAATTGAGGTCGGGCCACAGCAGCCAGCATGTACGTTCTGCCATGTACATTTCTGCTCAAAACTGACGCTACTTTATGCACAGTACTGGCCGAAACTTCTTTGTTCTGTGAAATCTGCTTGGTGTTGTCACTGGTGGACATCAATGCCTGGGCTATCGTTATGGCTTTACTCAGATTCGGAGTTTCTGCTGTCAATAATTTGCGAAGGATTGTCTCATGTCCGATGCCCAGTACAAAAGAGCCTCTGAGCATTTGTTCTAAGAATCCCTCAAACTCCCACCGGGGAGATGGCTCCCAGAGTTAACCTTCCGCTTGATCTTTCTGAAGCCTGCTAGGCCCCAGTGATTCACCCAGTACAGATTCCTCTGCTAAGCTAACCTCTAAGGACCGCATGGTGCCAGTCTCTCAGCTGGTGCCAGTGGGTGAGCGATGCAACGATGTGGTGCTTGGGCCCTCCTCCTCTTCTCCCTCATCAGTATCACATGGTGGGGGGCAGCTCAGGTACAGGCTGTTCAGCTGCTTGTTGAATATCTGAAAGCGTAAATGGCACAAGACTCATGTTAAGGTGAGGGCAGGAGGGCAGGAATGGAGCACGGAAGGCAGACATTATCAGGAACTGGAAAGTTATAAAGCCTTCTGGTGTGAGGGGGAAGTGGGATGTTAAAAGAAGTGGGATAAAGATACCGTTGTTTCCCTTAACGGGGTCGACGTCTCCAACGGCCACGGTGCCCACCACCTGCGGGCCAATGAGCCACAGCACTCACTCCTCCAGGTCAGACAACTCCTGCCGCTGAGGTTCACTCCTGCCAGCCCTCTGTTGCTCCCTCTGATTATTTACCATTTTGGCCTGCAAAAGAAACAAATATGTGAGAGTAAGAGGCCAGCTATGTGTGTGGGAGACTTTACTGCCCTCATTGAACAGCTGTGAATGTAGGCAAGGTGTGAGATGAGGATATGAATTTGACTAGCTGCACGTGTTTGGTGGGTGAGTGGTGGGGGAGCGGTGGTTTGCAGAGTGTGCACATACAGAAGTTCAGAGACTTGTATGTACAAGGTGTGGAAGCAAGTACTCACCTTCACCACATGTCTGAGGTCGCTGAACTTCTTCCGGCACTATGTGAGTGTTTGTTCCACTACAGTGCTGGTCGATACTTCCTCTGCCACTTCCCTCCACATGGCCCTGAAGATCTCTGGTAATGGCCTCCTTCCATTTGTGGGGAAGAGCGCACCCCTCCTTCTCTCAACTGCCCCCACCAATGCCTCTAATGTGACATCATTAAATTGCCATGCCTTCTCCCTTTCATTTGCAGCAGCCATCCCAGAAACTTCTTTCACTTGCTCTCTGATCTCCCTCAAATGCAGCACTAGTGAAAATGAGCAGGTGCAGCTTGATATAATCTCCATTTTAAGAGCTAGAATGAGCCAGTGTGAAGGACTGAAGGATGATTGCTGAATACCAGTCACCTGAAATTGGGTAGTGCTCTGCTGTTAGCCCCCCTGCAGCACTCCACTGAGGTCATTAGTGCCTCATTTACCACCCCCTTCCTTCCTGAGGTGTAAATGCCCAATTTAGAAGAAGTTTGGATTCATTTGCACCTAGCGCTAATTTTTCAAAATTCCAAAAATTAACGTACCAAATGGCACTACTGAATTTCAATTCAATGATGGTTTAACTGCCTTTAGCAGCAGTGATTGGGAGAAAAACTCCCAGGGTGAAGGAACGGTATCTGTAAGCAGGTGGGGTGAGGGGCTTAAGGTCACAAGGTTGGGGTTCTGATGTGGAGGGTTTTGAGGCTCAAAGTAGTCAAGACAAAGCCCAATCTCTATACCAATAAGGATACAAAACAGGAGGTGGGAAACAGCCACAGTTATCAAGTTCAAAAGTGCTGGTGGGGTGCGGTTATGCCACGGCCTAAGGACCAAAGTTGGATGGCCGTAAACAGGTCAGGCAGGTAGGGAGAGGCCCACCAGTAGGTAAAGCAGTCTCAGGTGCCTTCTCTATTGCATGAAGCACCAAAAAACTGATGCCAAAAAAAAGCAAAAGTTGGGTGAAAAACAAGATAGCTGGTAGAACTCAAAAACTCACAACACAGAGCCATCCAGTGGCAAGAGGTCTACAACCGCAGCATGGCTGGCTTTTCCTGAATAATGCATTTAGGCTAGAAATTTTGATGCGCCCCATTTGAGACGACAACTTTTGAGAAGTGAGAAAAGTACCACCAGGCAATAATCCTTTTTTCATCCCTGGAATTTCAACTTTAGCACTCCAAGAGGGAAGTAGAGTGCTAAATCAAAATGCTACCACTTCTGGGTGCTGTAGTGTGTGAGAGGGGCGGTAGCAGCAGAGAGCTGACCAATGTTCAGTGCAGGGCTGCCAGCATTAAAGGCTCCTTCCCTCACTGAAAAGGAAGGGCCACTACTGGGTTGTAAGATCTTTCCTCTTATTTCTGTGGGGCCACGGGAACTGCATGACTTCCACTTTAGCCCCAAGTACTCTAAGGGAGTGGAGGGCTGAGGAATCGCCGTCAATGCGTCGTCAAAAATAATCAGCAGGCACTAGACTGGTGCGAAGAATAACGGTTGCCCTACCTGACCACCACTGCCTTTAAATATTGCTCCCCAAGCGGCCAGCCAAGGTAATAACGCCTCCTGCAGCTGTTGTTGTTGACGCCTGGCGATGCAGCAGAGGGCGGGAGCAAATATCACATCCGGGGCGGTAACGGGGCGCTGCGCACCAGATGACATCATGATCTACGGGGTGCAAGAGAGTGAGGCAGTAAGTGTTAGCACCAGCCCAAAATCGCCAAGGAATTCGCGGGCATCAGTGATTTCGCCGCGCCCGTCAGTATCGCATTCATGCCCCGTTACCGCCCGCCCCCCCCAGTAGTGAATAAATGATATTAGTTCAGAAAATCAAGATGTAGAATCAGTTTGGGTGGAGATAAGAAATATAAGGGAAAGAAGTTACTCATGGGAGTAGTCTATGGCCTAGACTTTCCACTTTTTTTGCATTGATACCATCCACTTAATGTCCATTTAATGCTGAGATGAGTTATAACGCCCAGATATCGCCCATTTAGCAACAAAATGGAAACTAACACCAATGTATGGCTCACTTATTGCCCAGAGTTATTTTCGGTATGTAGTTAACACCGAGAATTAATAATATCGCCCGCCCACTTTTTTTTGCCGTATAGATCAGAATGGGCAATACTAACACCCATAATATCGGCAAGCGTTACTTTCAGCACCTCGGCCACATATCGCCGAAAATATCGCTCGCTGAGAAAAAGTTGCTCTCACCTGAACTAAACCCAGCGGTATGGACGCCATGTTGTAAATTGGAGGTCGGTTCATATAAAAGGCTGTTTCAAGTTCTGGGGAGTTTTGCAGTTCTTTGAACATCTGAACAAACATCTTATCATACTGTGGACGATTTGAAATTATTTTAGGTGTTTTAGTGGGTAAATTTATTGTTTGTGAACAATAAGTATAATACTGATTGTGATTGTAATGAGGCTTGTAATTTCTCAGCCTGTCTTGATGACTACGCACATGCTGCAGACTAGAGATGGCAGAAGGTATATTCAAGAGCACTATGTGCCCAGTCAAAGAGGTGGCAGACTGCTGGGGAGGTCAAGAACTTACACCTCACGCACTTACAGGAAGAAGCGGTCTTATCTGAGACAATGCATAGCAAGGTTATATGAAATAAAAAACATTTAATGAGAACATTTGTATAAAATCATAATTATAACTGTAAAAAACACCCCACCCCAAGCCACAACAAATTGATGACATTTATATCATTCATAAAAGTGTTTACATTTCAAACAAAACTTCATAATCAAAGAACACAAATGAAAAAAACAAGGTACCCCCTGCCCCCTTCCCCCAAACCTCCCAACAAAATAGCAACCACAACATAAAAATACGGTGAACAACACAACTCCTGTGGCCATGCACCTCACTTTCCTCCCCCCCGCCCCCCCCGTCCCCACTTCTCCTCCCCACCTCTACCCCTTCCTCTTCCCCTCTTGACTCCAAGCCGCCTTGCTAAGGAGCTCCTCAGGTGCTGCTTCATTGGGGGGATGATGGCAGAGCTGCTGGTTGGCCGGATACGGGAGAGGACAGTCCCAAGGTGGGAATGTGCTCTGATCCTGAAGCAAGATCTTCCTCCTGGTTCTCATGTGTCATTGGCAATGGGGGTGCAGCACCTTGGGATGCAGTGCCACGCTCCGGGACCACTGGGAGCCCTCTGCCACCATTGTTCCTGGCTATCACCTCCAGGGCCTCTGCCATCCACGGCACATACTCCATCATGGTGGCGGACATGCTGGCCAGCTGGACGGATATGCCCCCCATTGTCTGTTGAATCTGCTGACCTATGTCAACATTCCTCCTGGACAAGTGTACCATGTCCCCGTTCAGATCTGCCGCTCGTGGAGCAGACCTGCTGCGTCGAACCAACCTCCGCGTAGTCGACACCATCATGGAGACACCTCGGGTGCCCTGCGGCAAGGTGCTTGGGCCCACTACCTCTATGGTGGAGGAGGGCATGGCCGCAGGAGCACTCGACGTAATCAGTGTCGAATGCATTATGGAGCTTGGTGATGCATGCTACTCGAAGTCGGCACTGTCATCCATGGAGAAGGCACCCTGCAGCTCCGTGGGCAAGAATCAGGGCTCATCAGCACCTGGGCTCGGTGGTCTTGCATGGGGCCACGCTGCTCGCTGAGCTACAAAACATAAATGATGTTATTGAGAAGAAGTGGGTGCTAGGGTCACAAGGTGAGTCCAATGATATACACAGCATATGCATGACAAAAGCACCACTGCTATCAAAATCATCACAGACATCACATTTCATGACCATGACTAAATTCTACATTGTAATGATTCTCATGAGGCCATCATTATTTATACAACACTTTTATGATTCATCTATCATATATTATTGGTCGGATATGAATGGATGTGGCATCTATTTACTTTATATCCCGCAATGGTGCATACTTTACTCATGTGGCATCACACCAGGTTCTGATGCTGCATGCGTGGTTGACCAGGGGTGGCTCCCCACTCGTGCCAGCACCCGCTCCTTGAAGTCAGTGAGCTCGATGATGACTGGTGGCCCCCCACCCATTCGCCTCTGCTCGGCCCTATTCTTTGAAAGCTTCTTCTGTAAAAGGTAACACCAGCACGCCATGGCATGAGATCATTGTGTGAGATCATTGCTAGGTACTGTCACAGAGACTGATACAACACATAACTGACAGATTTAATCATGATTATCACAAAAATTATCATTATTTACCTAAGGACATGCACCGTCAATGCAGGCTTTAAGTAAAACATTCCCGGTATAAGTGCAAGACATCACATCTGATTTTAATCACTCATTACACTTACGATTCAAATTATATAAAGATATAAGTAAATGTAAATAAATGTAATACTTACTCTGGCGGATCTGACAAGGTGGTTCCATCGCTTGTGACACTGGTTGCTCTCACGCATCTCGTTCGTTGCCGACGAGACCACCTCGGCTATGTTGGCCCATATCTTCTGGTAGATCTTTGGGGTGGGCTTCCCACGCACACCCCGGGTCAATTGACCCCAGCGCGACTACACCTCCTGCAAGAGGGAGGCAGTTGCCTCGTCGGAGAATCTCTGAGCTCATTTTCGTACTCCCAATATTTCCTCTCCCACCTCACTGCTTTTGCCATCATCCTCAGTGTGCTGTGTCACCTCCTCCATACCTTCCATTTTAACTATATTTTTTCCCGCAAAACTCCATGGGAACAACATTATTTGCTGTTGGTAAATCTCCCTCCTACCTCCCACAACAGCCAAACAACCACACAATACACCCACACACACTTTCAGTTCCTCTCTGCTCCCTCTTTCTCTCTCTCTCTCCTCTTCTGCGCATGTATTGATGATCCCTGACCTCCTGAAACACGGGCAATGACCGTTGCCATAGCGTTGCTATGGACTCCGACAGTTTACGGCAGAAGATCAAAAAATTTAATGCTAACGTCCATTTTATAAAATGAAAAGTTAGGGTTTTGAAAATGGGCGATAATTCAGCGATCTCAAAACCCATATTTACAGACAATGCTGGAAATAACGCCCATTTTTTGGGCGATCTGCACAAAAGTGGAAAGTCTGGCCCTATAGGTCCATTAACAGTAGCTACACTGTAGGACAGAGTATAAATCAAGAAATAATGGAGGCTTGTAAAAAAGGTACTGCAATCATCATGAGCGATTTTAATCTTCTTATAGATTCGACAAATCAAGTTGGCAAAGGTGTCCTTGAGGAAGAGTTCATAGAGTGCACTCGGGATGGTTTCTTTGAACAAAATATTGTGGAACCAACCAGGGAACAGGCTATTTTAGATCTGGTAATGTGTAATGAGATCAGATTATTTAATGATCTCATAGTAAAGGATGCTCTAGGGAAGAGTGATCATAGCATGTTGTAATTTCAAATTCAGTTTGTGGGTGAGAAACTTGGGTCTCAAACTAGTGTCCTGAACTTAAATAAAGGCAATTATAAAGGTACAAAGACACAGTTGGCTAAAGTGGACTTGGAAAATAGATTGATGGGTAAAACAGTAGATAAGCAGTGACAGACATTTAAGGAGATATTTCATAACTCTCAGTAAAGATATAGTCCATTGAAAAGAAAGACTCTAAGAGAAGAATGAACTATCCGTGGCTAACTAAGGAAGTTAAGAATCAAACTGAAAACAAAGGCATACAATGTTGCGAAGTTTAGTGGTAGGACGACTAAATAATAATGAGAGAAAAGATAGATTATGAGAGTAAACTAGCAAGAAATATAAAAACAGACAATAAGAGCTTCGTCAGGTATATGAAAAGGAAGAGAATAGCTAAAGAAAATGTTGGTTCCTTCGAGGATGAGACTGGGAACTAATAATGGGAAACAGCAAAAAGGAAGATACTTTGAACAAATATTTTGTATTGGTCGTCACTGTAGAAGACACTAAAAGCATCCCAATAATAATAGATAATCAAGGGGCTATAGGGAGCGGGATCTTAAAATAATCAAAATTACTAGAGAAAAAGTACTGGGCAAATTAATGGGACCAAAGGTGGAAAAGTCCCCTGGACCTGATGGCCTGCATCCTGGGGTTTTAAAATAAATGGCTGCAGAGATAGTGGATGCATTGGTTGTAAACTACCAAAATTCCCTGGATTCTTGAGAGGTCCCAGTGGATTGGAAAACCGCAAATATAACGCCCATATTCAAGAAAGTAGGGAGACAGAAAGCAGGAAACATATTAACCTAACATCTGGTATTGGCAAAATGCCAGAGTCCATTATTAAGGAAGTAGTAGCAGGACATTTAGAAAATCATAATACAGTCAAGCAGAGTCAGCATGGTTTTATGAAAGGGAAATCATGTTTGACAAATTTGCTAGAGTTCTTTGAGGATGTAATAAGCAGGGTGGATGAAGGGGAACCAGTAGATGTAGTTTATTTGGATTTCCAGAAGGCATTCGACAGGGTGCCACAAAAAGGTTACTGCAAAAAATAAGAGCTCACGGGGTTGGGGTAATATATTAGCATGGTTAGAGGACTGGCTAATTAACAGGGGTCGGGTCATTTTCAGGTTGGAAAACTGTAACTAGTGGGGTGCCACAGGGATCGGTGCTGGGGTCTCAACTATTTACAATCTATATTAATGACTTGGATGTAGGCACAAAGTGTAATGTAGCCGAATTTGCTGATGATACAAAGATAGGTGGAAAAGCAAGTTGTGAAGAGAACGCAAATAATCTGCAAATGGCTATAGATAGATTAAGTAAGTGGGCAAACATTTGGCAGATGGAGTAAAATGTGAGGTTATCCACTTTGGTAGGAAGAAAAAGCAAATGATTATTTAAATAGAGAGAGACTACAAAATGCTGTAGTACAGAGGGATCTGGAGTCCTTGTACATGAAACTCTTTTTTTTTTGTAATGAAACTCTTTTTTGTCCTTGTACATGAAACACCAAAAGTAAGCATACAGGTGCAGCAAGTAATTGGCCTTTATTGCAAGAGGATGGAGTAAAAAATGGGGAAGTCTTGCTATAACAATACAGCAATACAGGGTGTTGGTGAGACCACACCTGGAGTACTGCGTACAATTTTGGTCTCCTTATTTAAGAAGGGATATATGTGCAGTGGAGACAGTTCAGAGAAAGTTCACTAGGTTGATTCCTGAGATGAACCGGTTGTCTTATGAAGAAAGGTTGAGCAGGTTGGACCTATACTCATTGGAGTTTAGAAGAATGAGAGGTGATCTTATTGAAACATATAAGATTCTGAGGGGACTTGACTGGGTAGATGCAGAGATGATGTTTCCCCTCATGGGGGAATCTAGAACTAGGGTGCATAGTTTCAGAATAAGGAGTTGCCCATTTTAAACGTAGATGAGGAGGAATTTCTTCTCTCAGAGGATCGTGAATCTTTGGAATTCTCTACCCCAGAGTGCTGTGGAGGCTGGGTCATTGAATTTATTTAAGGTGGAGATAGACACATTTTTGACCAACACAGGTGTCAAGGGTAATGGGGAGCAGACAGGAAAGTGGAGTCGAAGCCAAGATCAGATCAGCCATGATCTTATTAAATGGTGGAGCAGGTTCAAGGGGCTAAATGGCCTAATCCTGCTCCTATTTCTTATGTTCTTATGTTCTTATGTAAGACAAGAAAACTTACCATTCAGTTACCGCCCAAGGCCCATCTAATGTGATTTTAGAACAGGCCTCCATTTAGGCAGCCAGTGCTCCCACCTGAAACAGGAGCCTTATTAATATATTAGAATCCAAATGACATTTTTGGGTAGAGTATTCAATTCAGTCTTCAAATGGAGTGCTGCAGTCAATCCAAAAAACTTTACACAAAGTCCCACAGAAATCTTCCCATCTGTTGCCAGACCCTTTATGCCCCCACCTCCTCCCGAAGATTACTTCCCCAACACTTTAATGGAAAACTTGGCATCATAGCAGAGCCGTCATTCTTTACATTGTTGTAAATCAACCAGAGTACACTCATTCAGCAGATTCTCTATTTACGCTGGTAGTCATTCAATGAACTATACTAATATACCATATTTTTTCTCTGTACTTCTATACCAGATATGTATAATCACATGTAAAGTTTAATATCTAGAGTCAGTTGCCCTGTATTTAGTAATGATTTCAGTAAATGCAAGGTTAAGTAAGTCCAAATCAGAACAGAACTTTCTCTTTTAGTGCAGTTGTGAATAACATCTGCAGTCTAAATATGATTTGAGCTTCCCCTGTTTGTACATGCCAATGTCAGGGCTGTATGATGGCATTTTCCAATGATAATCCTTCTTGCAGCGTTCTGAAAGGTTATGTTGGCATGATTTCCTGTTTATATCATTCTAATATTTTTTAGTTATTTGCATAGCACATTGTGTGCTTGTACATATTTTTGTTTATTCAGGATATACTCAAAAAAAGTTCTGAAGTGGGTTAAATCAGTTGAGTGTTGTTAAAAAAATTAGCCCATGATCCTGACCATTGTGACTAACCTCCAAGCTGAAGAACCTTCCCACCCACAGTCCGCCTTCTTAGTTTTGTAAGAGCGCTGTGATTGGTAAACTCATAGGGGTGGATTTTCGGCTTTTGAGATTTAGGGGGCGTTAATGAGGGCGGCGTGATCCTGATAACACCGGGAAAAAGTTTGTGCCCCCATCTGTAAAATTCAGCAGAAAGTGAGGTTCAATGATCGGGGGGCGCTAAATCAGGCGTTACATACCTGTGCTTGGCCGCCCCAGCCGAAAATCGCAGAATTAAAAAAGCTCTACATTTTACACATGCACAGACGCATTCAAATCTTCCCGGGCACTATTAACTTTGTAAGGAGTATTAATCAAAAGGCAATAGAAGAATCTTTAAACCCTTAACTTTAACTCCTCATCAGAGAGACTGGAGATTTACTGTCTGTTTTTAGTATTTATTCGATGCCTGAAATTTAGCTTCCTTTAATGGGTGCATTACAATGCCGTGTCGTTAAGATTCGGCTTTTCCCGAGATCTGATTCGGAGTTCCGAGCATGCGCAATGGGTCTGCTAAAAGTACCGACTAGCTGATTTTTTTTGCCCCTGTCAGCTCTTCGACCAATTCCGATGAATTTCTGGGCGGAGGGTGCAAACTTTTCCAAGCGCTAAAATTAACGTTCCACCTGGGTTACTGCCCCAAATGAGGCGCGATCAAATTTCTCCCCTATTGAATTCAATTTTACAACTGAACCATGCAGGGTAACTATTCCAGAATCAACACCATTAGATATGAGGTACTTTAGCATATGTGATTAACTAAAAAAAATTGGTAACCCTACAGATACAAGGCAGTCTCAGTGTATCACAGTAACTCAGCATCAGATTTATTTAGCGATATTCAATGGGAGAAAAATTGGACCTCATTATGTCTGTTTCACCAGCGACCCAAAATTGGTTTGGGCCATTTTTCAGGTATCCATGATGGCCACCTAAAGTAAGCATTATATCCCTAACCTAAGTAAATGAGGGGCCTAATTTTTGTTTTAGGTCCCCTCACAGAAATTGATCTGAGATAAGAGGGACAGGCATCGGGTTACACCTCTCAGGATCTTTCGACGGATGCTGTGGCCTAAGCAGCGGCCAGCAGCTAAAAGTAAGTTAAAAAAAAAATTACAAAACTTCCTGTGGAACCAGGATATGCAAAAGTGCTCCTCCCAGCTCCACAGCGCCGCTGACTGCCTCTGGCGGCTGTGATCAGCCTTGCTCCTGCTGTCCTGGCCCGCCTGCATTTGCCTGAGGCTGTTGCTGGCAATGCAGGCAGCCTGAAATTAGTTGCAACAAAAGGCAGAGATTTTTACTGAGGGCTTGCCCAATTTTGGGACAGCCTTGGACCTTCTGATTTGGGCATGCGTTGTGGCGCATCGCTGCTTTCATGTCCGTAATTAGGCATTGTCGAATTTCCATCCTGTGCAAGATTGACATAAAGTCAGCAAGGCTAATTTATGGTTAGAATTCTTGAATAGCTGACAAGTTAAAAACTTTGAATAATAAATCGACCAAGTATGTTCAAATTCTAGTTCAGCATTTATTTTGAAGTCTCACTCGACATTTGCTCAGTTTAGAAGTCTTGTTTTTCCTTTCTTTAAACTTCTGAACTCTTTCCTAGCTTTACCAAGCCCCTTTGATCTCTTCTAAAGTTCTTTCTCTCTCAAGACCATCTGGTTTAGGTGTCAAAATGCAATCTAAAGAGTGCTGTATTCCTGGAGGTGACATCCATCAAATAACACATTAAAACTGAGGCTCTGCATATTTATTCTGGTGGTTGATAATCCCATGGCAGTATTTGAAGAAGAGCAGGAAGTTCTGCCAGGGTCCTAACCAACATTCCTCCCTCAACCAACATCACCAATCACACCACCACAGTTATTATACTTATGGCTGTTATAAGATCTTACTATGCACAGAAAAGCTGCTGCATTTGCCTACACAACTGCATTAATTGCACTTCAAAGTAATTTATTGTGAAGTGCTTTGACCTATTTCTAGGACATATGATAAGATGCTATATAAGTTTGCCAATAACATGATTAGCTGTACCAAAGGAAAGTAGTTCTCATGCTTGGGTGTTCTATAGACTGATGCCTGTGACATTTTATTCATTTTTCTTCTTTTATTGTTTAAGCTATTGATTTATTTCAATGATACTCATTTGATGGCCATTTAATTCCATTCTAATGTACTTTGCAAACTTGTAATGTTACTTGGTTTCAAGGTCATGTAAAAGTTAATTTTAACTTCTATTCATTTAAAGAAATAAAGAAATTGCATTTATATAGTGCCTTTTATAATCTCAATTCATTGACTGTAAAGCTCTTCGTAGTCAATTAATTGGCTTTGAGCAAAAGCAAAAACCTGTGGTTGCTGGAAATCTGAAATAAAAACAGAAAATGCTGGAAATACTCAACAGGTCAGGCAGCATCTGTGGAGAGAGAAACAAGAGTTAACATTTCAAGTCGGTGACCTTTCGTCAGAACTGGAAAATGTTAGAGTTGCAACAGTTTTTAAAGCAAGTGTAGGGACAGGGAAGGGGGAGGAGAGGAAAGAGCAAAAAGGAAGGTCCGTGATAAGGTGAAAAGCAGGGGTGATTAAATTACAAAAGGGATGATGGTACAAGGTAAAAGGGGATGGTAATGGGTCAGGAAAGAAACAAAAGATGGATCGAGAGGAGATGTAAGTGGCAACAGCAGAACCATTACCAGAACCTGCTGTCCGAAAAAAATAGGAGCAGTGGTTGCAAAATGCCTAATCGAAAGATGAGGTGCTGTTCCTGGTGCTATATATGTAAACACGTCCAATGTGTAAGACTTGCCACCAGGGGGCGCACCTGTGGGAGACCAAGGGTCACCTGCACATCCTGGGCAAGCAGGTATAAAAGGCAGACTACCATGCTGCCTCCTCACTCTGGAGTTACAATAAAGAGACCAAGGTCACAACAGTTTGAGCTGAAGATGCACAGTCTTGTGGAGTTATTCTAAACGTAACAATTGGTGATGAGTAACAGATCACGAAATTTCACGCAGTTATGGCTGCCATTGGAATTTTTGAGAGATTTGTTGAGGGTGATGATTGGGAAGCCTTCGCTGAGCATCTTGACCAGTACTTCGTGGCCAACGAGCTGGAAAAGGAAGAAACCGCGGTCAAGCGCAGGGCGATTCTCCTCACCGTTTGCGGGACCACGATATATGGCCTCGTCAAAAATCTGCTAGCACCAACGAAACCAATGAAGAAGACATATGAAGAACTGTGCACGCTGGTTCAGGAACACCTCAAGCCGAAGGAGAGCATCTTGATGGCCAGGTATCGCTTTTATATGCACCATCGCTCCAAGGGCCAGGACGTGGCGAGCTATGTCGTCGACCTAAGATGCCTTGCCGGACCGTACGTATTTGCTGGATTTTTGGGGAAAGTGTTGCGGGACTTTTTCATGCTTGGAATTGGCCACGGGGTCATTCTTTGCAAACTGATGTCTGCTGAATTCCTAGATCTAAGCAAGGCCATCACGATAGCCAAGGCTTTTATGTCCACGAACGATAACACTAAACAGATATCATTGCAGCATCAGAACTCACTGGCAAGTACTGTGCATAAAATAACGCCTTCAGCAGGCAGAACTATACATGGCAGGGCCTACGCGCCCACAGAGGCCAGACCTAGGATGACTCAGAGCCCGCCGTGGGGCGTGAATGCGAATCCATTAGCTCCATGTTGGCGCTGCGGGGGTAATCATCAAGCCCATCAATGTCAATTCAAGCACTACGTGTGCAAGGGCTGTGGAACAATGGGGCACCTCCAGCGAATGTGCAAACGTGTTGCGACTCACCACATGGAAGATTCGGCAGAAGATGACCGATCCAATAACTGGTATCAGTTCCTTGGTGTAGGTGCACAACTTTGCCTCAATCGGGAACAATTTGGGTTGTTGATGAGGAGAAACTTCTTCACTCAGAGAGTTGTTAACCTGTGGAATTCTCTACTGTAGAAAGTTGTTGAGGCCAGTTGTTAGATATATTCAAGGGGGAGTTAGATATGGCTCTTACGGCTAAAGGGATCAAGGGGTATGGTGAGAAAGCAGGAAAGGGGTACTGAGGTGAATGATCAGCCATGATCTTATTGAATGGTGGTGCAGGCTCAAAGGGCCAAATGGCCTACTCCTGCACCTATTTTCTATGTTTCTATGTTTCCATCCGGCGTGGACCACGCTGAACGAGCAGGAGAGGCAATTCAACCTGAGGATGAAAAGGAAGTGTATGGGATGCACACCTTTACCACCAAAAGCCCTCCGATAATGTTAAAAGTTAAACTTAACGGCACTCCAGTCTCCATGAATGGGACACGGGGGCGAGTCAATCAATTATAAGCCAGAAGGCATTCAAGAGGGTGTGGGGCGACAGAGCACAATGAACCATACTGATCCTGATTCAGGCAAAGCTGCGCACCTACACCAAGGAACTGATACCAGTTATTGGTAGTGCGGACTTAAGAGGGATGGTGCACGATTTACCACTGTGGATTGTTTCAGGTGATGGGCCAGCGCTACTTGGTAGAAGGTGGATAGGGAAGATTCGATGGAACTGGGAAGACCTCTGTGTACCTTCTCCAGCGAATGACGTCTCCCTTGCTCAAAGGCTGAGCAAGCCCAAACCTTCAGCTGAACCAGACATCGAAGTGCGGATCCATTTGCAGATCCCCGAGGCACAGGCTGCTCATCATGACCACGAGGAGGTAAAGATCAACCGAGCAGCGTTACAGGCGTGGTACCCACCACCCAAAGCCGACGACCTCTTCGCGACAATGGAAGAGGCTACAGGTCGACCAAGCAGAGTTGGACTCTGGCCGAAACGATCTAAGTGCATCTTCCCGATGCCAGAGGCAATATCCCTGGGGAGGAAGATCACGGTAGTCGGCATCACGGAGATGGATGAGAGTGTGTCCAGACCATGGACCGAAAGTGCACCCAGACCACGGGACGAGAGCGCATTCAGACCATGTGATGTCGTCGCAACGAAACAGAGGCATGTGTTGCCCAGCAAGGAAGATGACTGGGCTTGGGGCAAAGGTAAAGGGGCGGCTGCTGAGAAGACCAGGAACCCACTACGTTCCAATAAGTTGTTTGCACTGTGTAACCCATGTGAGTGCCCATTCGTGGCAAATGATGTATTATCATATGGGGTCAGGGGTACCTTACAACAAGCAAAAGTAGCGGGCGAAAACCAAATGACCATATATGTATCTAACAAAGTACTTGTGGGAAGTGATATAAACATAGAAAATAGGTGCAGGAGTAGGCCATTCAGCCCGTTGAGACTGCACCACCATTCAATAAGATCATGGCTGATCATTCACCTCAGTACCCCTTTCCTGCTTTTTCTCCATACCCCTTGATCTCTTTAGCTATAAGGGCCATATCTAACTCCCTCTTGAATATATACAATGAACTGGCATCAACAACTCTCTGCGGTAGGGAATTCCACAGGTTAACAACTCTCTGAGTGAAAAAGTTTCTCCTCATCTCAGTTCTAAATGGCCGACCCCTTATCGTTAGACTGTGTCCTCTGGTTCTGGACTTCCCCAACATTGGGAACATTCTTACTGCATTTAACCTGTCCAGTCCCGTCAGAATTTTATATGTTTCTATGAGATCCCCTCTCATCCTTCTAAACTCCAGTGAATACAGGTCCAGTAGATCCAATCTCTCCTCATATGTCAGTCCTGCCATCCCGGGAATCAGTCTGGTGAACCTTTGCTACACTCCCTCAATAGCAAGAACGTCTTTCCTCAGAGTAGGAGACCAAAACTGAACACAATATTCCAGGTGAGGCCTCACCAAGGCCCTGTACAACTGCAGTAAGACCTCCCTGCACTTATTCTCAAATCCCTTAGCTATGAAGGCCAACATACCATTTGCCTTCTTCACCGCCTGCTGTACCTGCATGCCAACTTTCAATGACTAACATATCATGACACCCAGGTCTCGTTGCACCTCCCCTTTTCCTAATCTGCCGCCATTCAGATAATATTCTGCCTTCGTGTTTTTGCCCCCAAAGTTGATAACCTCACATTTATCCACATTATACTGCATCTGCCATGCATTTGCCCACTCACCTAACCTGTCGAAGTCAACCTGTAGCCTCTTAGCAGCCTCCTCACAGTTCACACCGCCACCCAGCTTAGTGTCATCTGCAAACTTGGAGATATTACACTTATTTCCTTCATTTAAATCATTAATGTATATTGTAAATAGCTGAGGTCCCAGCACTGAACCCTGCGGCACACCACTAGTCACTGCCTGCCATTCTGAAAAGGACCCGTTTATCCCGACTCTCTGCTTCCTGTCTGCCAACCAGTTCTCCATCCATATCAGTACATTATCTCCAATACCATGTGCTTTAATTTTGCACACCAATCTCTTGTGTGGGACCTTGTCAAAGGCCTTTTGAAAGTCCAAATACACCACATTCACTGGTTCTCCCTTGTCCACTCTACTAGTTACATCCTCAAAAAATTCCAGAAGACTTGGCAAGCATGATTTCCCTTTCATAAATCCATACTGACTTGGACCGATCCTGTCACTGCTTTCCAAATGCGCTGCTATTTCATCTTTAATAATTGATTCCAACATTTTCCCCACTACTGATATCAGGCTAACCAGTCTATAATTACCCATTTTTTCTCTCCCTTCTTTTTTAAAGAATGGTGTTACATGAGCTACCATCCAGTCCATAGGATTTGATCCAGAGTCGATAGCCTGTTGGAAAATGATCACCAATGCATCCACTATTTCTAGGGCTACTTCCTTAAGTACTCTGGGATGCAGACTATCAGACCCGTGGGATTTATCGGCCTTCAATACCATCAATTTCCCGAACACAATTTCCCGCCTAATAAGGATTTCCTTCAGTTCCTCCTTCGCACTAGACCCACTGTCCCCTAGTATTTCCGGAAGTTTAGTTGTGTCTTCTTTCGTGACGACAGAACCAAAGTATTTGTTCAACTGTTCTGCCATTTCTTTGTTCCCCATTATAAATTCACCTGAATCTGACTGCAAGGGACCTACGTTTGTCTTCATTAATCTTTTTCTCTTCACATAGCTATAGAAGCTTCTGCAGTCGGTTTCTCATTACACCTAATATGTTATCACACGGGGTTGGGCGTGTTGTATAGCAAGCCAAAGTAGCGGGCGAGCCCCAACCAGTTGTACATGTATCCAATAAGTTAACCAAGTCTGTAGCCTGTGTTCACAGGACAAACGAGATGTACCAAAGTGTGTCCCAATATTTGCTCGAGTCAGACAAGCTGCCAATCTCACAGTTTTTGGAGAGCAGAGGCACCATTATCAATGCTTTGTCTCAAATAGGTCTAACACCGTCTGTGCACTGTAACATGATCCACCACGGGCCAGGCACGGAAAACAGCGCTGAAGCCTGCAGTTGGCTACCGTTGCCCACCACCGGGGTAGAAACGGCGCAGCCCGCAGACCTGCTCGTTGTTATGGAAGTGCTATAAAGCGAGGCGTCAACCATAACGGCTCCGCAGGCAAGACCTGGACCAGCCAGGATCCCATGTTATCGCCTGCTAACGGCAAACTGCTAGACCGGATGTTGCAGCTTATCCGTTGCAAAGACGAAACGCTCATCCCATCAGATTGGCCCCTATGGGGCAACTCTGCAACGTTGCAAAAAAGGCAGGGAGGCTACACATAGTTGGTGGTCCTGGGCCTCCATACCATGGCCCAGGATCCACGGGGACCACGCGTCCTCCTGCCACTCCTGAAAATCTCAAGGCCATATCTGTCATCCTTGGCTTGCCGGACCTTAGGGTAAGCGACAATAGTCCGGAGCGGGCAGCCCAAATCATAAAGCCAAGCACCACATGTGTCACGGTAGACTCCCCACAGATCCGGCTATCCCAAGTGCTACGCAGTCACCGGGCCGAATCACTCAGAACCGGGCCTTCCATATGCTATCAGCAGAGAATGCACAATGATCGTACGGCTCCTCAATGCGATATCAGAATAAACCATGTAATGGGCAAATGCAGAAAGCATTTGGACCAGACCAAACTGCGAACTATCAGATAACCAGGAACTACTGGAAAGGGGCTGACCCCCACCGACACACTAACACAACTGACCTCGCTGTCAACCACGAGGATGAACCCACCATGCCCGACAGTCCGATCAGACCAGCCGTGCGGCCGTGCAGCAATGATCCGACCAACGCACCCATGCCAGGACTTCAACTCAGGCAATTGACCCGGGAACGCAGAGCGCCAGATCGCCTCAACTTGTAAATAACTTGTACATAAGACTTTGTGGGGGAATAATGTTATGTATGTAACCACTACCAATGTGTCAGACTTGCCACCAAGGGGGCGCACCTGTGGGAGAGGAAACATTAGAGGTGCCTTTTATACCTGCACACCCTGGGCAAGCAGGTGTAAAAGGCAGACTACCACGCTGCCTCCTCATGCTGGATTAAAATAAAGGGACCAAGGTCACAACAGTTTGAGCTGAAGATGTACAGTCTTGTGGAGTTATTCTAAATGTAACACCCAGAGTTTACATTGAGCTTCATTGGAACAGTGTAGGAGACTGAGGACAGAGAGGTCAGAGCAGGAGTGGGGCAAAGAATTAAAATGGCAAGCGACCGGAAGCACAGGGTCATGCTTGCGGACTGAATGCAGATGGTCAGCAAAGCAATCACCCAATCTCCATTTGTTCTCCCGAATGTAAAGGAGACCGCATTGTGAGCAGAGAATGCACTATGCAAATTGAAAGAAGTGCAAGTAAATTGCTACTCATCTGGGAGGAATATTTGGGGACCTGGGTGGTGGGAAGGAGATGAAAGGATAAGTATTGCACCTCCTGTGCTTCCATGAGAGCTGCCAAGGAAAGGGCAGTGAGTGTTGGGGGTGATTGAGGAGAGAATGGTCGTTCCGGAATGCTGAAAGGGGAGAGGAGGGGAAGATGTGATTGGTGGCGGCATCACGCTGTTGGTGGCGAAAATGGTGGAGGATGATCCGTTGAATGTGAAGGCTGGTGGGGTGGAAAATGAGGACAAGGGGAACCCTATTGTGATTCTGGGAGGGAGGGGAAGGTGTGAGGGCAGAATTGCGGGAAATGGCATGGGCACAGTCGAGGGCCCTGTCAACCACGGTAGAGTGGAATCCTCTGTTGACAAAAAAGGAAGACATATCAGATCATCATCATAGGCAGTCCCTCGGAATTGAAGAAGACTTGCTTCCACTCTTAGCAAGAGTTCTTAGATGGTTGTACAATCCAATATGAGAACCACAGTCTCTGTCACAGGTGGGACAGATAATCATTGAGGGAAAGGGTGGGCAGGGAGCCTGGTTTGCCACATGCTCCTTCCGCTGCCTGCACTTGATTTCTGCATGCTCTCGGCGACGATACTCGAGGAGCTCAGCGCCCTCCCGAATGCACTTGCCCCATTTAGGGCGGTCTATGGCCAGGGACTCCCAGGTGTCAATGGGAATGTCGCACTTTATCAGGGAGGATTTGAGGATGTCCTTGTAACGTTTCCTCTGCCCGCCTTTGGCTTGTTTGCCGTGGATGAGTTCCGAGTAGAGTGCTTGCTTTGGGAGTCTCGTGTCTGGCATGTGAACTATGTGGACTGCCCTGCAGAGCTGATCAAGTGTGGTCACTGCTTCAATGCTGAGGATGTTGGCCTGGACGAGGATGCTAATGTTGGTGCATCTGTCCTCCTAGGGGATTTGCAGGATCTTGTGGAGACATGGTTGGTGCTATTTCTCCAGCGACTTGAGGTGTCTACTGTACATGGTCCACGTCTCTAAGCCATACAGGAGGGCGGGTATTACTACAGCCCTGTAGACCATGAGCTCGGTGACAGTTTTGAGGGACTGGTCTTCAAACACTCTTTTCCTCAGGCAGCCGAAGGCTGCACTGGCGCACTGGAGGCGGTGTTTGATCTCGTCGTCAATGCCTGCTCTTGTTGTTAAGAGGCTCCCGAGATATGGGAAGTGGTCAACGTTGTCCAGGGCCACGCCATGGATCTTGATATCTGGGAAGCAGTGCTGTGCAGTGAGGACAGGCTGGTGGAGGAGTTTGTCTTACTAATGTTTAGCGTAAGGCCCATGCTTTCATACGCCTCGGTAAATACATCAACTATGTCCTAGAGTTCAGCCTCTGTGTGTGCACAGACACAGGCGTCGTCCGCATACTGTAGCTCGACGACAGAGGTTGGAATGGTATTGGACCTGGCCTGGTGACGGCGAAGGTTGAACAGCTTTGCACTGGTTCTGTAGTTTAGTTCCACTCCAGCGGGGAGCTTATCAACTGTGAGGTGGAGCATGGCAGCGAGGAAGATTGAGAAGAGGGTTGGGGCGATGACGCAGCCCTGCTTAACCCCGGTCCGGATATGAATTGGATCTGTGATGGATCCGTTGGTAAGGATCACGGCTTGCATGTCGTCGTGGAGCAGGCGGAGGATGGTGACGTACATTTGGGGGCATCTGAAACAGAGGAGGACGCTCCATAGACCCTCGTGGTTGACAGTGTCAAAGGCCTTTGTAAGGTCAAAGAAGGCCACGTGTAAGGGCTGGCGCTATTCCCTGCATTTTTCCTGCAGCTGTCGCTCTGTAAAAATCATGTCCATTGTGCCCCGGAGAGGACGAAATCAGCACTGCGACTACGGGAGGAGCTCCTCGGCCACGGGGAGAAGACGGTTGAGGAGGACTCCAGCGACGAATTTCCCAGTGGTTGATAGCAGGGAGATTCCTCTGTAGTTGCCACAGTCGGACTTGTCCCCTTTTTTAAAGATGGTCACGATCACTGCATCTCTAAGATCTCCCAGCATGCTCTCCTCCCTCCAGATGAGAGAGATGAGGTCATGTATTCGTGCCAGTCGTGCCTTTCCGCCATACTTCAGTGCCTCAGCAGGGATTCCATCCGCTCCTGTAGCCTTGTTTTTTCGCTGTCTTATGACCTTTTCTACCTCATGCAGTGTTTGGGTCTTACTGAGGTGGTGGTGGGTCGTATGCTGCGGGATAGAGTCGAGAACACTCGAGTCAAAGGCAGAGTCTCCATTGAGGAGATCTTCAAAGTGCTCCTTCCAGTGGGCCCTGACTGCCTCAGTGTCCTTGATTAGTGTTTCCCCGTTCTTGGCCAAGAGTGGGGTTGGGAGTTTGGTGCATATGTGGCCTTGACTGCGGTGAAGAATCCTCGCACATCGTGGCTGTCAGCCAGCTGCTGTATTTCCTGTGCTTTCTCCATCCACTACCTGTTCTTTTGATCCCGTGTTTTTTGTTGTACCTTAGCCTTGAGCTGCCTGTAATGTTGCTTTGCTGCTCCTGAGTTGGGTTGCTGTTTAAGGCTCAGAAATGCCCTGCACTTGCAATCTATTAGTTCTTGAATCTCCTGATCATTCTCATCAAACCAGTCCTGGTGTTTCTTGGTTGAGTGACCGAGCGTCTCTTTGCAGACGCTGGTTCTGGAGGCCTGGAGGACAGACCAAGCGCTGTGGCCAATCTGCGTCACAGGATCATCAAGGCATGCCAGTTTAGCTGTGAGGCGCTGACTGTAAAGAGCTCTCTTAGCTGGGTCCTTAAGTGCCCCGGCATTAACTTTTTTGCGACACTGCTTCTGCTGCTCCCTTCGCTTTGGGGCTATGTTGATGTCAATGATGGATCGGACTGCTGGTCCGTCCAGCAGTCATCAACTCCTGTCATGGCACGGGTGATGCGCGCATCCTTGCGATCCCTGGCTCGGACGATGACATAGTCGAGCAGGTGCCAGTGCTTGGAACGAGGGTGTTGCCACGATGCTTTGTATTTGTCCTTCTGGCGGAACAAGGTGTTGATGATGACAAGTTCATGCTCTAGACATTTTGTCAGGAGTAGGGTACCGCTGGTGTTGGCTTTGCCTACCCCCTCTCTGCCAATCACGCCCCCCCAGAGGTCTGTGTCCTTGCCGACCCTGGCATTAAAGTCACCTAGGAGGATCAGTTTGTCGCCCGTGGGGACGCAGGTCAAAGATTTTTCACGTTTGGAGTAAAAATCCTCTTTGGCCTCATGTGTTGCATCGAGTGTTGAGGCATAAGCACTGATGACTGTGACACACTGTTTCCGGGATAGGGTGAGTCGAAGCGTCATGAGCCGTTTGTTAGCCCTGCAGGGGGAGTCTTTAGGGCGGTCGACCAGCCCATTTTTGATGGCGAAGCCGACTCCTTGGAGGCAGCGTTCTGCCTCTGGTTTCCCTTTCCAGAAGAAGGTGTAACCTTCACCTTGTTCCTTGAGCTGGCTTTCCCCTGCCAATCGGGTCTCGCTTAGGGCTGCGATGTCGATATCAAAGCGTCTAAATTCCCGGGCAACTATGGCGGTGCCGCGTTCCGGTCTGTCGCTGTTGAGGTTGTCCATGAGGGTCCTGACATTCCAGGTCCCAAACTTCATGTTAGAGGAGTGGAAGATGCCTGTGCGTGATCATTGCACACTGGCTACCACACGGGCTTAGCTGAGCGAGGTCTTGGTCCAGTGGCAAGGGGGTCCAGGATGACTGGAGACCAGGCTCTGCTATATGGGCCTAATTGCCTACAGTGAGGTGTTGGCCGCAGGCTCGGCACTGGGTAGTGCCCTTGATGGTAGGTAGTCCAAGGCTTGGTTGGGGGCAGGCATTGGGGGCGCCAGTGGTGCACTGGGGTTCAGAATGGGGGGCGGGGGGTCACAGTCATTGTACTCACCACGTGCTGGAGAAGGAGAAGAGACCAGGCCATCATTGGGAAAGGAGAGGTCCAGATGGAGGGGGGGAGGAGGTGGAGGCCCGATAGCCTGGTCCAGCTGCCCAGTCACCGCAGGAGGTACAGCCGGGAGGTCCAGGTCGCGTCGAGTCTTCCAGCCATTGCAGGAGGTCCAGCTGGGAGGCCCAAGTCGCGCCGGGTCACCGCAGGAGATCCAGCCGGGAGGTTCAGGTCACGTTGAGTCATCCAGCCGCTGCAGGAGGTCCAGCCGGGTGGCCCAAGTCACATCGAGTCACCGCAGGAGATCCAGCCGGGAGTCGCCGATGTGCAGTGTGGCGGGAGGCCTGAGGTAGGCCCGAACTTTTGGGATTCGCGGGGTTGGGGTCAGGCTGGGAATTTAAGTCTTTAAGACTTGGGGTCTATTCGGGCTCGGGCTGGGGCTTGGGGAAGTTTAGACAGTGGGAGGAGGGAGGTTGAGAGCCGAGGAGCTGTTTAGCAGGGGAGCTCCCTTGGGAGCTGCTACCCCGGCGGCCCCATATCAGTCATCAGAAGCACTGATGTGGATGGTGACATCGTCAGAATAGGTGCAATGGAGATGGAGAAACGGGAGAATGGAATAGAGTCCTTACAGGAAACGAGGTGGGAGGAAGTGTAGTCAGGGTAGCTGTGGGAGTCAGTGAGTTTATAGTCGATAATGGTTGACAGCTATCCTCAGAAATGGAGATGGAGATGTTGAGAAAGGGAAGGGATGAGTCTGAGATGGACCATGTGAAGCCAAGGAAGAAGTGTAAATTTGAAGCAACAATGATGACATTTTTCAGTTGGGGTGAAAGCATGAAACGCCACCAACAGTCATCAATGTACCAGAAAAAGAGGTGAGAAGAGGTACCGAGGTAGGACAGGACACATATCCCATGAAAAAGAGTTATCCAGCTGGATCCCACATTCCAGAAATAGGTCTTTCCTATCCACCCTACCTAGGCTCCTCATAATTTTATACACCTCAATTAAGTCTCCTCTCAGCCTCCTTTGTTCCAAAGAAAACAACCCCAGCCTATCCAATCTTTCCTCACAGCTAAAGTTCTCCAGTCCTGACAACATCCTTGAAAATAGCTTCTGTATCCTCTCTGGTGCAATCACATCTTTCCCATAATTAGTACTCTCGCTCTGGCCTAACTAATGTTTTATACAGATCTAGCATAACCTCCTTGCTCTTATACTCTATGCTTTGGTTAATAAAATAAAGTATATCATATACCTTCTTAATCACCTTATCTACCTATCCTATTACCTTCAGGTAACTGTGGACATGCACTCAAAGATCTCACTGTTCCTCCACACTTCTCAATATCTTACATTTATTGTGTATTCCCTTGCCTTGTTCGCCCTCTCCAAATGGATTACCTCACAATTCTCCAGATTGAATTCCATTTGACACCTGACCAGGCCATTGATATCTTCCTGCAGTCTATAGCTTTCTTGCTCACTATAAACCGCACGGACAATTTTTGTATCATCTGCCAACTTCTTAATCACACCCCCTACATTGAAGTCTAAATTGGTGCTATATACCACAAAAAGCAAGCGACCTAATACTGAGCTCTGTGGAACCCCACTGGAAAAAACCTTCCAGTCACAAAAACATCCATTGACCATTGTCCTTTGCTTCCTGCCACTGAGCCAATTTTAGATCCAACTTGCCACTTTACCTTGGGATCCACGGGCTTTTACTTTTGTGAGTCCTTGTCAAAAGCCTTGCTGAAATCCATGAAATGTGCTACCCTCATCGACCCTCCTTGTTACCTCCTCAAATAATTCAATCAAGTTAGTCAGACATGACCTTCCCTTAACAAATTCATGCTAACTGTCCTAGATTAATCTGTGCCTTTCTAAATAACGATTAATACTGTCCCTTAGAATTTTTTCCAATAATTTGCCCACCGCCGAGATTAGGCTGACTGGCCTGTAATTACTCGGTCTATCCCTTTCTCTTTTAAACTGTGGCACAACGTTAGCAGTCCTCCAGTCCTCCGGCAATATGCCTGTAGCGGGAGAGGATTGTAAAATGATGGTCAGCACCTCCACTATTTCCTCCCTTGCTTCCCTTAACAGCCTGGGATACATTTCTTCTGGAGCTGATGATTTATCTACTTTCAAAAATGCTAGACCCATTAATGCTTCTTCCCTCACTATGTTTATCTCATCTAATATTTCACATTCGTCCTCCTTAACTACAATGTCTGCATAACCCCTCTCTTTTGTGAAGACAGACGCAAAGTATTCCTTAAGAACCATAACCATTGTAATGTATTATCACATGGTTTGTCACATGGTTTGGTATGAGCATGCTCAGTTCACTCTGGCCTAATAAACAAACACATGGACTAGCAAATCACCGTGTCTCTGTCCTTCATTTGTTTTACCCAAGTATACTACATTTTGGTGACAAGGATGGAATCCCAAAGCCATCTTTGGGGATCATGGAAGACATAGTTCAACCTTTGAGTGGAAAAGTTTAAGGTGAATTTGTGAGACCTAAACTGAATTCTTGCGATGTTTTACCATTAATGCTCATGCAGAGTTGTCTGTGCTTTGCCTTCGTCTGTATGTGTGCACAACAACAGCGACGTTGATTCTCACATGTACACAGGTAGCAATGGCTGCATCAAGAATGCAACATTGGGCAGTGTTGTCGTCACAATATGACTACATGATTGAATATCACACTTCGAAGCAAAATACAATCGCAGATGCCTTATCCAGGTTGTCACATGAGGTATTGTGTTGAAAGTGAAGGTGCGATTTTTACACTGGGTGCAATTGACAAAGACTTTCCCGTGAATGGAACTGAGAATGCAGATGAGACTCAAAATGACTCAGTACTGAAAAGAGTGTATGAAAATACCTTGAATGGATAGACTGATCAGTAGTTGTTGGAGGCAGGAGTGCGAGCAGCGGGGAGTTCGGGGACGTCAGAACGGCCTATAAAGGCACAGCAGTCGTCAGAGGCGGGAGTGCGAGCAGCGGGGAGTTCGGGGACGTCGGAGCGGCTAAAGGCCCAGCGGCAGTCGAGAGGCGGCGGCGGTCGGAGAAGCGGGAGTTCGGGGACGTCGGAGGAGTCTATAAAGGCCAGCTGGTGCAGCTGCAGCTGGGAGAGAAGGCAAAAAAGAAGTAGAAATAAATCGAAAGGTGACGTCACAGCCAAGGGGGTAAGTGATTGGCTGGTGATTGGTGAGTAGTTTTTGTTTTTGTTTTCTTTATCAGTTAGTAACCTTTTAGCATTGTTGTTGCCAAATTAAGTTAATCTAAGGGTTAAGTCATGGCAGGAGAGCTCGGAAAAAAGTTATGCTCCTCCTGTACGATGTGGGAAGTCAGAGATGCTTCCAGTGTCCCTGACGACTAAATGTGCGGGAAGTGCATCCGCCTGCAGCACCTGACAGACCGCATTGTGGCACTGGAGCTGCGGGTGGATTTACTCTGGAGCATCCACGATGCTGAGAATGATGTGAATAGCACGTTTAGCGAGTTGGTCTTACCGCAGGTAAAGGGTACACAGCCAGATAGGGAAAGGGTGACCAACAGGAAGAGCAGTGGAAGGAAGATAGTGCAGGGATACCCTGCGGTCATCCACCTGCAAAACAGATACACTGCTTTGGGTACTGTTGAGGGGGAAGATTCATCAGGGGAGAGCAGCAGCAGCCAAATTCATGACTCGGTGGGTGGCTCTGCTGCACAGGAGGGCAGGAAAAAGAGTGGGAGAGTTGTAGTGATAGGGGATTCTATTGTAAGGGGAAGAGATAGGCTTTTCTGCGGCCGCAACCAAAACTCCAGAATGGTATGTTACCTCCCTGGTGCAAGGGTCAAGGATGTCTCGGAGCAGGTGCAGGACATTCTGAAAAGGGAGGGTGAACAGCCAGTTGTCGTGGTGCATATAGGCACCAACGATAGAGGTAAAAAATGGGATGAGGTCCTACGAGATGAATTTAGGGAGCTGGAAGATAAATTTTAAAAGTAGGACCTCAAAAGTAGTAATCTCAGGATTACTACCAGTGCTACGTGCTAGTCAGAGTAGGAATCGCAGGAGAGCTCAGATGAATACGTGGCTTGAGGAGTGGTGCAGAAGGGAGGGATTCAAATTCCTGGGACATTGGAACCGGTTCTGGGGGAGGTGGGGTCAGTACAAACGGGACGGTCTGCACCTGGGCAGGACCGGAACCAATGTCCCAGGGGGAGTGTTTGCTAGTGCTGTTGGGGAGGAGTTAAACTAATATGGCAGGGGGATGGGAACCTCTGCAGGGAGTCAGAGCGAAATCAAATTGAGGCAGAAGCAAAAGATAGAAAGGAGAATAGTAAAAGTGGAGGGCAGAGAAACCCAAGGCAAAAAACAAAAAGGGCCGCATTACAGCAAAATTCTAAAGGGACAAAGTGCGTTAAAAAGACTAGCCTGAAGGCCCTGTGCCTCAATGCGAGGAGTATTCGGAATAAGGTGGACGAATGAACTGTGCAGATAGCAGTTAATGGACATGATGTAATTGGCATCACGGAGACATGGTTCCAGGGTGACCAAGACTGGGAACTCAACATCCAGGGGTATTCAACATTTTGATAGGATAGACAGAAAGGAAAAGGAAGTGGGGTGGCGTTGCTGGTTAAAGAGGAAATTAATGCAATAGTCAGGAGGGACATTAGCTTGGATGATGTGGAATCGGTATGGGTGGAGCTGCAGAACACCAAAGGGCAGAAAACGTTAATGGGAGTTGTGTACAGACCACCAAACAGTAGTAGTGAGGTTGGGGACAGCATCAAACAAGAAATAAGAGATGTGTGCAATAAAGGTACAGCAGTTATCATGGGCGACTTTAATCTACATATTGATTGGGCTAACCAAACTGGTATCAATGCAGTGGAGGAGGATTTCCTGGAGTGTATTAGGCATGGTTTTCTAGACCAATATGTCGACGAACCAACGAGAGAACTGGCCATCCTAGACTGGGTGATGTGTAATGAGAAGGGACTAATTAGCAATCTTGTTGTGCGAGGCCCCTTGGGGAAGAGTGACCATAATATGGTAGAATTCTTTATTAAGATGGAGAGTGACACAGTTAATTCAGAAACTAGGGTCCTGAACTTAAGGAAAGGTAACTTCGATGGTATGAGGCGTGAATTGGCTAGAATACACTGGCAAATGATACTTAAAGGGTTGACGGTGGATAGGCAATGGCAAACATTTAAAGATCACATAGATGAACTTCAACAATTGTACATCCTTATCTGGAGTAAAAGTAAAATGGGGAAGTGGCTCAACTGTGGCTAATAAGGGAAATTAAGGATAGTTAAATACAAAGAAGAGGCATATAAATTGGCCACAAAAAGCAGCAAACCTGAGGACTGGGAGAACTTTAGAATTCAGCAGAGGAGGACTAAGGGTTTAATTAAGAGGGGGAAAATAGAGTACGAGAGGAAGCTTGCTGGGACCATAAAAATTGGCTGCAAAAGCTTCTATAGATATGTGAAGAGAAAAAGTTGAGTGAAGACAAACGTAAGTCCCTTGGAGTCAGATTCAGGTGAATTTATAATGAGGAACAAAGAAATGGCAGAGCAATTGAATGAATACTTTGGTTCCATCTTCACGAAGCAAGACACGAATAACCTTCCGGATGTACTCGGGAATCGAGGGTCTCGTGAGAAGGAGGAACTGAAGGATATCCTTATTAGGCAGGATATTGTGTAAGGAAAATTGATGGGATTGAAGGCCGATAATCCCCGGGGCCTGGTAGTCTGCATCTCAGAGTACTTAAGGAAGTGGCCCTAGAAATAGTGGATGCATTGGTGATCATTTTCCAACAGTCTATCGACTCTGGATCAGTTCCTATGGACTGGAGGGTAGCTAATGTAACACTACTTTTTAAAAAAGGAGGGAGAGAGAAAACAGACAATTATCGACTAGTTAGCCTGACATCAGTAGTGGGGAAAATGTTGGAATCAATCATTAAGGATGAAATAGCAGTGCATTTGGAAAGCAGTGACAGGATCGGTCCAAGTCAGCATGGATTTATGAAAGGGAAATCATGCTTGACGAATCTTCTGGAATTTTTTGAGGATGTAACTAGCAGAGTGGACAAGGGAGAACCAGTGGATGTGGTGTATTTGGACTTTCAAAAGGCTTTTGACAAGGTCCCACACAAGAGATTGGTGTGCAAAATTAAAGCACATGGTATTGGGAGTAATGTACTGACGTGGATAGAGAACTGGTTGGCAGACAGGAAGCAGAGAGTAGGGATAAACGGGTCCTTTTCAGAATGGCAGGCAGTGGCTACTGGAGTGCCGCAGGGCTCAGTGCTGAGACCCCAGCTCTTTACAATATACATTAATGATTTAGATGAAGGAATTGAGTGTAATATCTCCAAGTTTGCAGATGACACTAAACTGGGTGGCGGTGTGAGCTGTGAGGAGGACGCTAAGAGGCTGCAGGGTGACTTCGACAGGTTAGGTGAGTGGGCAAATGCATGGCAGATGCAGTATATAATGTGGATAAATGTGAGGTTATCCACTTTGAGGGCAAAAACACGAAGACAGAATATTATCTGAATGGCGGCAGATTAGGAAAAGGGGAGGTGCAACGAGACCTGAGTGTCACTGAAAGTGGGCATGCAGGTACAGCAGGCGGTGAAGAAGGCAAATGTTATGTTGCCCTTCAAAGCTAGGGGATTTGAGTATAGGAACTGGGAGGTTTTATTGCAGTTGTACAGGGCCTTGATGAGACCTCACCTGGAATATTGTGTTCAGTTTTGGTCTCCTAATCTGAGAAAGGACATTCTTGCTATTGAGGGAGTGCAGCGAAGGTTCACCAGACTATTCCAGGGATGGCTGGACTGACATATGAGGAGAGACTGGATACTGGGCCTTTATACACTAGAGTTTAGGAGGATAAGAGGGGATCTCATAGAAATGTATAAGATTCTGACGGGATTGGACAGGTTAGATTCGGGAAGAATGTTCCTGATGTTGGGGAAGTCCAGAACCAGGGGACACAGTCTCAGGATGGCGGGTAGGCCATTTAGGATTGGGATGAGGAGAAACTTCTTCAGAGAGTTGTTAACCTGTGGGATTCCCTGCCGCAGAGAATTGTTGATGCCAGTTCATTGGATATATTCAAGAGGGAGTTAGATATGGCCCTTACGGCTAAATGGATCAAGGGCTATGGAGAGAAAGCAGGAAAGGGGTACTGAGGGGATGTTCAACCATGATCTTATTGATTGGTGGTGCAGGCTCGAAGTGCCGAATGGCTTACTCCTGCACCTATTTTCTATGTTTCTATTTTTCTCGTATATGGACACAGAATTTAAACCATTTCATAACCGTTGTATTGAATTGTCTTGTGAGCAAGGCTGTATTAAGTGGGGAAACAATGTGATGGTACCTACTTCTTTAAGAGATAGAATTCTGGCCGAACTTCATACTGAACAGCCAGGCATCGTCAGTATGAAATCTATTGAAAGAAGCTTTGTATTCTGGCCCGGATTGGACAATGATCTTGAACCACTTGATCATGAACACTTACATGAGTTTGACTCAGTTCAGACTTCAGTAACTGAAGTACCATGTTCTAACAAGTCTGAGATAGAAACAGGATCATCTTTGAATTTGGAAGCAAAACAAAACAGCCCAAAAATTGGTTCAACAGCAAAACCTTCTGTTATTAAACTGGATTTGCAGTGCATTTAAAAGAATAAAAGCCAGGAGTTTTTGTTATGTGATAAATGTAATGCTGAGAAAGGTGGGACCATAGTTTTGTTGTATTTGAGAGGGAAATACATGCACTTTTTGAAAGAAGGAAAGCAGTGTAATGTATCACATAGTTTGTCACATGATTTTGTATAAGCTTGGCCTAATAAAGCAAGCACATTGACTAGCAACTCATCCTGTCTCTGTCCTTCATTTGTTCTACCCAAGTATACAACACCCATGTCTTTCACCTCCACACACTGATTACCTTTTTGGTTTCTAATAAATCCTACTCTTTCTTTAGTTATCCTCTTAATCTTTATGTATTTATAAAACATATTCCAACAAAACAACAGAAAAGTCAAACATCACAGCATGCAAGGACCATGTAATTGGACACTTGGCGCTGGACTCCCCAATCTGTGCCGGAAAACATTTCTGAAATGTTAGGGACTGTTCTATGCACTGGCCTCATTACACACTATAAAATAATTTCATTCAATATAAATTGATCTGACTACTAAATCCCCATGCTCTTCTGCAGCACCATGTTATTTCATGGAGCCCTTGTTTAAAATGGAAGCAGGAGGGCCTGTGGCCTGTTTACTTCACAATTCCACCACTTAAAGCTTGGTTGCCATTTTTCTGATCATTGAAGCTGTTTTTGACTTGACAACAGAATTTTGTACAATAGAGCTAGTCCATCTATTTTTTCTGCTGATTGCTGCTCTTTTTATGCAAGTCAGCATTCCTTTGCACACAATCTGTTCTATCACTGTTGAGGTATGCGAGGGCCACCACAGCAGATCAATGCAGGTGACTGCATGATCTCCAAGCAGCAATCATAATGTTTTCATCTTGTTCATGGTGCCATTATTTGAAGGAGGAGGCTGAATAGATGGATCGCTGCTAATGGTCCTGGGATTCCCCTAGCTTCCCGCTGTATTAACAGTCAAGAACCCATATAATGAGCCCGAGAGAAAATATAATGGTGTCAAAGAGTGATTGACAGGACTTTCAGTTCAAAGCAGCCTTTCACTCCCTGATTGACTAGTCCAATAGCCCTCTCTGTACTACATTCACTCCATGTCAATATCGTGAATCAAATCCCCTTTGCCTTCATAACCATCCCGACATGGTTTCCCCTAAACCTAACAGTCATATGTCCCTTCTCTGCAATAAATCTTAAAGAAACATTCCAAAAAAAGAACATCTAGTTTATTTTCCTTTTCCACATGTGTGTCCCATTGTTTTCCTTGGGTACTGTCCATTTTCTCATCTCAGGACCTTTGCCACCTCAGTGTGCAGGAAATGTGATGGCACACTGCTACTCGTCAGTGGTTACCTTATCACTCACTTAAATGTCCTGTTTCTTCTGGGTCATAAGAACATAAGAACATAAGAAATAGGAGTGGGAATAGGCCATTTGGCCCCTCCAGCCTGCTCCGCCATTTAATAAGATCATGGCTGATCTGATTCTGGGCTTAGTTCCACTTCCCGGCCCGCTCCCCATAACCCTTCACTCCGTTATAGTTCAAAAATCTGTCTATCTCCACCTTAAATATATTCAATGAACCAGCCTCCACAGCTCTCTGGGGCAGAGAATTCCACAGATTTACAACCCTCTGAGAGAAGAAATTCCTCCTCATCTCAGTTCTAAATGGCCAACCACTTATTCTGAAACTCTGCACCCTAGTTTTAGATTCCCCCATGAGGGGAAACATTCTCTCTGCATCTACCTTGTCAAGCCCCCTCAGTATCTTACATGTTTCAATAAGATCATCTTTCATTCTTCTAAACTCCAATGAGTATAGGCCCAACCTGCACAACCTTTCTTCATAAGTCAACCCCTTCATCTCAGGAATCAACATGGAGAACCTTGTCTGAACTACCTCCAATGCAAGTATATCCCTCCTAAAATAAGGTGACCAAAAGTGTACGCAGTACTCTAGGTAAGGACTCACCAATACCCTGTACAGTTCTGGTAGGATTTCTCTGCTTTTATACTCTATCCCTCTTGCAATAAAGGCCAACATTCCATTTCCCTTCCTGATTACTTGCTGTACCTGCATACTAACTTTTTGTGTTTCATGTACAAGGTCCCCCAGGTCCCTCTGTACTACTGCATTTTATAATTTCTCTCCATTTAAATAATAATTTGCTTTTTTATTTTTCCTGCCAAAGTAGATAACCTCACACTTTCCCACATTATACTCCATCTGCCAAATGTTTGCCCACTCACTCAGCCTGTCTATGTCCCTTTGCAGATTTTTTGTGTCCTCCTCACAATTTGCTTTCCCACCCATCTTTGTATCATCAGCAAACTTGGCTACATTACACTCGGTCCCTTCATCCAAGTCATCAATATAGATTGTAAATAGTTGAGGGCCCAGCACCGATCCCTGTGGCACCCCACTAGTTACCAGTTGCCAATTGGAAAATAACCCATTTATCCTGACTCTCTGTTTTCTGTTAGTTAGCCAATCCTCTATCCAAGCTATCCGCCCTCCTGTGTGGTTCAGAGACATGGACCATATACAGTAGACACCTCAAGATGCTGGCAAAATACCACCAATGATGTCTCCTCAAGATCCTACAAATCCCTTGGGAGGACTAATGTGGAATATTACAAAGATACTCAATGCAAGTCTGTTTTGGAGAAAAGAATCATTTATTATAAAGTACTTGATCGAGGGAGAGGCAGCTTCTACATGAGTTCAGTAACTCGATGATCCAAACCAGCCGTTCTCTCCAAATAATCATCGGGTTACTGTTTTTATACAGTCAAAATACATATAAAATCATGAAGTTCCGCGCGGAGGTATTCCATTTGTTGTTTTCCTGCCACGTCACAAAATTTTCGCCTACCTACTATGATTAATTATTTAATACAATTATATTGACAGCAAGCTTCGTTACCTCCCCTGTGTGCTTTTTATCTGATAAGTTACGTGCTACATCATTACTTTTCTATGGTTAAGCAATTCCTGTGAAAGTACTTTTTTCCTGGCCTATTTGTCCTTGACTAAATCTTCTGTTAATAGACAGATAAAATTGGGGTGTTTATCGTTATCTTGTGTAATTCTGTCTATGCTAGGACCTCTGCCAAATACTCCCTTCTTGAGAGTTATAGGTTATGGTCCGACGCTCAACTTAAGCCTAGCCACACACAAACTTTTTAGAAATACTAATGATTTTTAACCCCTTCAATCCCCCCCTTTGGTCATATGGTTAATCTAACCCAACATGACCAATTATTCACCTTGTCTGATTCATGTGTACTCCGCCCCGGTCTCGGTGATCAGACGATAGGTTGGGAGCACCCACAAATCATATCAGGTATTCATTCAATTTGACCTGATCCCTAGCTTGTAGCGTTGCTTGGGTATACCTCTTCTGTCTTTTGCACTTGTTACATAACATCACCAACCAACTCAAGGCTATTACTATCTGTACTGCCACTAGGGTATGTGAAAAGATTCTTATCCACAGATGTATTTCAACGTTCATTCCACAATTCCATAATCACAAGAATCAAGTTGGGTATTTTAGATTATCCTTTATTTCACTGTCCAGTTCTTTGCCTTTAATCTTCAGCTCATAATATCTTTTAATGTTATTTCTTAATGGTCCTTTGAGTTCAGTTAAATCTTCAAGTAACAGGGGAATTGGTGGTGCTTGCTCTTCCATGTAATCATCAATATTTTGCTTAATCTCATCGCTTATATTTAATGTCATTGTCTTCCTGGCATGTATATACATCATGCGTGCTCTTCCCACTGCCACCGATACTTGAGGAGTAAAGCAAAAGTTAGGCATTGTAATGTTATGTCTAACCTCCATAATCGTAAGTTCCCAGGTTAGTTACCACACAATATTCGCCTCGTCCTTGATAGGAATAATGTGTGGGTTCATTTCAGGCAGGGCTTATTCCAATGACACATCCTTCCGTAGTACTATCAAACCCGCAGCTATTCTTGCTCCCATCTCCCACTGCGTGAGGGCATATAGTTAGGCTTCCTTCTCTCTGGCACCCGGATAAAGATATTCCCCTGATCTTTCCATTCTTTTTGATCGCATATTGGTCCATTGGGTAATGGCAGATGTACTCTTCCCCTCGTATTATCCCTATGTTTTCAACTTCATATTGAGGATCCGGGTATGAATCTTGGTTTATTATGGGGATCACTAGTATTGTCCCTACCATAGGTGGTTATTTCCCCTTACATCCTCTTGTAACTGCATACACCCTAGTCATTCCTTTCAGGGTGCAGGCGTATAATGGCCCAGTGTGCTGTGCTATGCCATTTCTTTCAACTGGGTGCTATTTATCCAATCTGGAACTCACCCGGTTTGTATCTGATCCATATAGGCATGACATGTGTCTCTTTTCCTGTCCTCGGCATCATCCACTTATTCCTGCTTATTTAGCTAGTTAATTGTTCGTGCATGGCCTTCCAATACAGATATACCCTCTGGCTGTATTCTGGATGTTTTAGACCCTAACTCTGAAGATTATATCCCTATCCCAGCCTGCTTCCTCATCAGTACCTCCATCGTTCCCTTCAAACTATCTACTCCTCCTTGGTTCCCTTCAAACTATCTAATCCTCCTTGGATCGCCTGTATATCTTGTGCATCTACTCGAGAGGTCCCTGTATTTACTCCAGTTAATACATCATTCCCTATAGATCACCTCTGCCTTCCTCCTTTGTGTCTCAGCTGCTTGTAATACTCCCTTGCTCCTGACGCGTCACTAGCTTTTCTCGGGATTGTGTCTAGCAACCGTGTGTATAATGCTTTAGTCTTGGGGCTACACTTTTCTGGCAGGTATAGGTCTGTTAAATTTATGATCACAGGTAACATTTCATGCTGCACATTGTCAAATAACAACATTCCCTCCGATCTCGTCACCAACCCGCCGGGCGGACCTTCAATAAGGAGGGGGGCAAGTAATTGGTGGAAGTGCTGTTGGTCCTGGGGTCGTGACCATAGGTTTTTGCCAATAAATCATCACTGCTGGACCTGAACACTTTCTCTCTTCCTGACATATGACTCATTCTATCGCTTTTAACAAGGACGGCTCTAAGACTGTGTCTCTGCTTGGGTCTGGACAATGTACTATTACTTCTGTTCCAGGTTTAACTACCACACGCTTTCCAGATGTTAATTCCCCTGGTTTACAATATTCCAGTAACATTTTGTTACCCACTTATCTTGTGGCTTCAAGGTAAATGCTCCTGACACTCGGATGCCGCCCCCTAGAGGCTGCTTTACATAGTTGTTGTACCCTCCAGTGTGGGTATATGTTTCTGGGTCCCCGAGGGGCAGCCTTGTAGAATCATAAGGGCGGTGGTGATCATGTTTATATACATTCTGTTGATAAAACACATCCTGGATATTCCAGCTTTTTAGTTAGATTCTTACCATTTCGACTTCTACCTGATCATTTGCACCATTCTCTGGACATGTGACCTTTCCCAGATCCATTTCATTATGGCAAGTACCCCTAGTATTGAAAATATTAATCCTAGTCCCCCAAACAGTCCATCTATCAATTCGTCCCTCCACTCCTTATAATCTAAGGCATATCTTAAGGAGTGGGTTACCGGGCGTATCTTAGGTTCTGCCATCAGCCGTACCCTTATATTCTTTCAGCTGGGACCAATGTTTCCATCGGCCCGCACCTTTCATATTTATACGTGCACATGTGTCACCACCTCAAATGGTCTGCACCACCTAGGTGCAAAGCCTGGTTTATCTGCCACTTCCTTAACCATTACCTTAGCCCCCACCTCGGGGATTATAGCTGAGGTATTTGTCCCATCGTCTTCGTCCTCCTCTCTCTGTCTTTCTCGGACCTCCTGTTGCATACCTTTCAACTGCTCACTCAATTCCATCACATACTTCCCGATTCTATCTCGTAATGATCCTAATTCTGCCCCTCCTGTAACTACCCCCTCGGGTAACTTCATTACTCATCCAGTCATTACCTCAGAGGGGGTTAATCCTGTCATTAGATTTGGTGTGGCGTGTAACCTCATTCATATCATGGGTAGTAATTCTGGCCAGGTTGTCTGGTTTTCTGTATTCAAAAACAAGTGATAGTTTATAAACTATCTTAACATACAAGTGCTTGCAATTCAAGTTCTCGCAAGGCTACTTCCATATCTTATCTCGTCTCCCCCAAATGGCATTTCTGTCTTTCATCAGAGAAAATGGCATTTAGCGAGTACTTTTGATGAAAAACATTCTTTCAATAGATCTCTGTCAGATCAACAAACAAAAAAATCTCAAACACCAAAATAGTTTTAAAGAGGCTCAATTTTAAATGTATCTCGGTATTTTGTTATGCCTTTTCTTAACCAGTGGTACTTGAAACCTTCACGACAAAATTAACTCTTTACTGTTCCCATCCTAATTGCTGCTTCCCTTTTGTAGCATTTGTATTTATTTTTGAATTAAAAATATCAAATATTTTTAAATATTGGAATTCTCATTTATGGTTATAGTTTAAACTTATTATGTCTAAGTGATTCACAGATCACAGAATGCAAAGTACTTGTTTTCTAATATTGTGCCTTTTGTTTTAGAAGCTGAACATTAAAAAACTCCAATCCAAGTAGGAATAGCATAAGTAGAAACCTTTTCTTCTGTAACTTCAAGATATATCAAGGAGAATCACCTGAAATATTTCAAAATCCCAATTCAAACACTGTACTGCCAATCTTTTATTTAAATCTCTTTTATTTTACACAAAGGAAAATGAGGGCGTAGCTTCCCCCAGCCCGTAGCCTCGAGAAACCCACGCAGGCTTTTTTTTAGAGGCATACACTCTCCCTTCTCCTTTCTTTATCTCATTCCTAGACTACATTTATTTTCTTTCAACCCAATGTAATCAATGATCAATGTTTTCTTTTGAAAGTAGTGAGCGCGTCGGAATCTTTAAAAAAAATGAGACCATGCATTTTTTTTACTGTAATCCAATTAGAACGTCCAAATAAATCCGCACCTGCATTTCTAACTTAAAATGTAATTCATTCTAAGTTCACACTTTCTTAAAACTTCCCACATCTAGGACAACACTACAAAGGGTTAAAAACTTTCAACTCTCTGTCTGAAAAAGTGGATGGAGATAAAACATCCAGACAGCTACACAATTTTTCTTTTGAATAAAAAACAAGCTTTCAGACAAATGAAAAATTCATTAACTCCCACCAACTTTTCATTCAACAAAGTTTATTTTCCTTTTTTTTCCTGGTTCCCTTGTTTTTCTTCGTCAGTCTCTGTCCCAAAGGTCCGGTGGGTGTCATTGTAGGCACTGACTTATTACCATTAATCCTGCTTTGGCTGTTTTCTTATTTTTCTGTTTCTCCCAATTTAATTTCTGTTTGGCCGGCTCTATTTTAGGATCCCAACCGTCACTTTACATAGTCATTATTAATCGGTTTCACTGTATCAGATATCACCTGCCCTCTGCTTGGTTTCCCTTAAACCCAGAGTCTACAGCCCCACCAATATTTTCCTATCGATTTAAACTGTATTCTTAGATATTGATTGTCCCTCCCTAGAGTCTACAATTCCATCGATACCTTATCTCACGTTTGGGCACTTCTACCCATTCACCGGATTCTGTGAACTGTTTCCAAGCCTTTGGACACCTCTAACGTCCGGCTGGACTAACAATACTGATTGCCTCCCTAATCTGCTTCCTTAAACCTAGAGTTTGCAACCACTACCGGTTTCTCACTTTGACTTATATAGTGACGGATATACAACACATTTAAATTACCCCCAAGTCTTTTGCACCATAACAAACTTTTCAGAGATTCAGATACCCCGGGCAACAGACACATTTTGTAACAGCTTACATCGGATTATGAGTGGTAGTTTAAATATACTCACTCATGATGCTTCTGTAAAGGCCCATCTGTCGGTTTCCCATAGGTACCCTTCTCGCAACGCCAATTGATGTGGAGTATTACTAAGATACTCAACACAAGTCTGTTTTGGAGAAAAAAATAGTTTATTATAAAGTACTCGATCGAGGGAGAGACAGCTTCAACATGAGTTCAGTAACTCGGTGACCCAAACCAGCTGTTCTCTCCGAACAATCGTCAGGTTACTGTTTTTATACAGTCAAAATGCATACAAAATCATGAAGTTCTGCACGGAGACGTTCCATTTGTTGTTTCCCTGCTGCATCACAAAATTTTCGCCTACCTACTATGATTAATTGGCTAATACAATTATATTGACAGCAAGCTTCGTTACCTCACCTGTGCGCCTTTTATCTGATAAGTTACATGCTATATCATTACTTTTCTACGGTTACCAATTCCTGTGAAGGTACTTCTTCCCAGGTCTATTTGTCCCTGACTAAATCTTCTGTTAATAGATAGACAAAGTTGGGGTGTTTATCGTTATCTTGTGTAATTCTGTCTATGCTAGGACATCTGCCAAATACACCCTTCACAAGAATTATATGTTGTGGTCCTACGCTCAACTTAAACTTTTTAGAAAGACTAATGATTTTTAACTCCATCAATCCCCCCCTTTGGTCATATGGTTAATCTAACCCAACATGACCAATTATTCACCTTGTCTGATTCACGTGTACTCCACTCGATCTCGGTGATCAGGTGATAGGTTGGGAGCACCCACAAATCATATCAGGTATTCATTCAATTTGACCTGATCCCTAGCTTGTAGCTTTGCTCGGGTATACCTCTTCTGTCTTTTGCACTTGTTACATAACATCACCAACCAACTCAAGGCTATTACTATCTGTACTGCCACTAGGGTATGTGAAAAGATCCTTATCCTCAGATGTATTTCAACATTCATTCCCTAATTCCATAAACTCAAGTATCAAGTTGGGTATTTTAGGTTATCCTTTATTTCACTGTCCAGTTCTTTGCCTTTAACTGTTAGTTCACAATATCTTTTAATGTTATTTCTTAATGGTCCTTTGAGTTCAGTTAAATCTTCAAGTAACAGGGGAATTGGTGGTGCTTGCTCTTCCATGTAATTATCAATACTTTGCTTAATCTCATCGTTTATATTTAATATCATTGTCTTCCTGGCGTGTATATACATCATGCGTGCTCTTCCCACTGCCACCAACACTCTAGGAGTAAAGCAAAAGTTAGGCATTTTAATGTTATGTCAAACCTCCATAATCGTAAGTTCCCAGGTTAGTTACCACACAATATTCGCCTCATCCTTGATAGGAGTAATGTGTGGGTTCGGTTCGGCAGGGCTTATTTCAATGACACATCCTTCCGTAGTATTATCAAACCCGCAGCTATCCTTGCTCCCGTTTCCCACTGCGTGAGGGCATATAGTTAGGCTTCCTTCTTTCCGGCACCCGGATAAAGATATTCTCCTGATCTTTCCATTCTTTTTGATCGCATACTGGTCCATTGGGTAATGGCAGATGTACTCTTCACCTTGTAATACTAATCATTTTTAACCCTTCAAGGACAGATGCACCAACATTAGCATCCTTGACCAGGCCAATATCCCCAGCATTGAAGCACTGACCACACTTAATCAGCTCCGCTGGGCAGGCCACATTGTCTGCATGCCAGACAAGAGACTCCCAAAGAAAGCACTGTACTCGGAATTCCTTCACAGCAAATGAGCCAAAGGTGAGCAGAGGAAACGTTACAAGGACACCCTCAAAGCCTCCCTGATAAAGTGCAACATCCCCACCGACACCTTGGAGTCCCTGGCCAAAGATCGCCCTAAGTGGAGGAAGTGCATCCGGGAGGGCGCTGAGCACCTCGAGTCTCATTGCCGAGAGCATGCAGAAATCAAGCGCAGGCAGCAGAAAGAGCGTGCAGTAAACCAGTCACACCCACCCTTTCCCTCAACGACTATCTGTCCCACCTGTGACAGGGACTATGGCTCTCGTATTGGACTGTTCAGCCACCTAAGGACTCATTTTAAGAGTGGAAGCAAGTCTTCCTCGATTCTGAAGGACTGCCTATGATGATGATATCAGTGCTAATATATTACCCTCAACCCCGTGAGCTTTTATCTTGTACTGTAGCCTTTATGTGGCACCGTATTGAATGCCTTCTGGAAATCCATATACACCACATCCACTGGTTCCCCCTTATCCACTCTGCTCATTACATCCTCCAAGAACCCCAGTAAATGTATCAAACGTGATTTCCCTTTCATAAAACCATGCTGACTCTGCTTGACTGTATTATGCTTTTCCAAATGTCCCACTACTGCTTCCTTATTAATGGACTCCAGCATTTTCCCAATGACAGATGTTAGACTAAATGGTCTATAGTTTCCTGCTTTCTGTCTGGCTCTTTTTTTAAATAGGGGCATTATATTTGCAATATTCCTGCCACTGCTGCCAACATTTCAACATCGGCACTTGTTCGCTGCTGCTCTTCTTACCTGCCTCGTGTGCTGTTATCTGAAGGGGCAGGTTGGAAGGGCAGATAGGTCATCACCCTGAGAGGTCAAATCCGCATCCATTTCTCTTCCTGATACTCCACAATTACTGAACATGGATTTGGGAGGACTAAGTCCATTGGGTGCTACTAAAGAAGGTGATGTATCTGGGCTACTACTTACAGTGTCCACCGTGCTTGACAGGTGCTGATGTGATGTGGCTTCTCTCTGCTCCCCACTACTGTCAGCTCCTTAATTATGGCAGACACTTACACAAACAGAAAAAGAACATAAGGACATAAGAACATCAGAAATAGGAGCAGGAGTAGACCATTTGGCCCTCGAGCCTGTTCTGCCATTTAATAAGGTCATGGCTGATCTGATCATGGATTCAGCTCCACTTCCTTGCCTGCACCCCATAACCCTTTATTCCCTTATCGCTCAAAAATCTGTCCATCTCTGCCTTAAATATATTCAATGACCCAGCATCCACAGCTCTCTGGGGCAGAGAATTCCACAGATTTACAACCCGCTGAGAGAAGAAATCTCAGTTTTAAATGGGTGGCACCTTATTCTGAAGCCATGCCCCCTAGTTTTAGTTTCCCCTATGAGTGGAAATATCCTCTCTGCATCCAACATGTGTTCATATGTAATAAACACAGTGTCAAGGCCTTCGTGATACACTAAAGCAGAACTATAGATGTGGCTGTCCCGTCATCACTGATTAAGTGTGAGACACCAATAAGAGAATGAAGTAGAAGTGAACACCTATCTTGGGCTGACATAAAGCCACTGAGCTTTTCCTTGCCATCTACTTGAATAGCCTGCACCCCAGTTATTTTAGTGTCTGCTCCTTGTGGTGGGTAAGGCATTGCAGATTGGTTAGTCCTCCAGCAGTGCGGGTTCTCTGCTGATGGTCATGTGCAGCCTTCTTCTTTGAAAAAAGAACAAAAAGATCCTTCAAGGAGGTAACACAAGGAGTATCCCAAAGAGCAGCTTATTCCACCAGATTGAAAGGATGGGAGTATTCTAATAGTTATGGCAATCATTTGGTGAGTTAGGGACAAAAAAAAAACCAGACGTTTGCCAGTGAAAGGAACCTTAACCCTTTGGCAGCCAGCAAAATGGAAGTATGGCTTCAGAGACAATGGGGCCGAAATTCAATGTCCAGATAAGGCTCTTTACCCCCGATTTGTGGCGGCCATGTGACAGAATCCAATGGATGCAATTTCTGGTCGAGTGGCCGCCTCAAGCTAAATTAAGCACGTTTTTTTTCTGGTGATCCCCATTTCCTCCCCACCGCTGCCAAGCAGCCGTAAATGCATCATCAGTGTGAACACCACCAGGACCCCCTACCTCCATCCATATTCAGCCTGAAAATAGACTCCCTGCTGCACGGTGCCCCTGACAGCTTTTTCTGTCGGTGCACCTTCTATTCTAACTGCAAGCCCTGGCTGCACGGTGGCCATTAAAGGCAAGGGCCCATTGTCGCGACCGCTATTTTATTGTTCTTGCTGGCCTCTTGGGTGCCAGGCCGCTGGCCTGGCCGAAACCCTCCCTGGTGGTCCAGTGGTCGATCCTAAATATTCGCTGATTCTCACCCCTTTAAATCAGGGGAAATACGTGGTGACGCAGTCGCGCAATGACATCACCACTGTTCCGCCGCTGCTGAACAGAGGCAGAGAATCCGTCCTGCCCCCACTTCCAACCCTCACCAACACTTACAGCCACATTTCCGCCCCCATTCGGTCCGCTCTGAAAAAAAGACAAACAGATGAAAATCGATCGAGAGCACGCCTCACCAGACCCAACAGGAAAAACTTTTAAAAAACGGAATGTGCGTCAGCTTTCTAGCGGGCATGAATTTCAGCCCCAATATTTAGAAAATTTAAGAAGTAAGAAGCGGGGTCAATGTTTTGCAAACTATAATGCAGATGTAGCAGCATACTCTGAGTGCTTGGTGCATTGTCCAGACATCCTCTTGCTTTGAGTGAGCACTCATTTATTTTCCCGACCTATTCTTACCCACTAGACCAACAGACAGATGAGTTCTCATCAGAAGACTATGGCCTAGAAATCCACTTGCCCCTGAAAACGGGCACGGGAATCACGATGCGCTAACAACCTATGTTCGTTCGGAGGACTGCAGGCAGCATGCGAACTTCGTGCTGCCTGTTCATTTGCATGATTGTGGCATTTAGCCCTGAACACACTGTTGAGTGGCTGAATGCTCAGCAGGTGCCCAAGTTTGTGCAAGGCTAGCACCAATTAAAGCTAGCCTGTACTACTTAAAGGCAGACTGCACCTCTTAAAGGGGAGGTGTATTATGCCTGCAGATCATCATTCAACTAGCTGAGAAGAATGATCAATTAATGATGGCATATCAGGGGAGAGAGCATGCACCGAGGTTCTCCTTTGCAGCACTGGAGGCCTTGGTGCAGGAGGTCAATAGGAGGAGAGAGGTCCTGTTTCCACAGGGGGTTAGGAGGCCCTCCAGGCAACAGACATCAAAGCAGCAGTGTTGCCCCGAGGACCTGGATGCAGCACAGCAAGATGTTTAGTGACCTCACCCGGGTGGTCAAGGTCAGTGAATTCATCTTCAAACGCCATATCCTACTATCTGCAACATTAGCCTCACACATACTGCTCATTGCACTACACCCTAATCACTCACCCACAACAACCTCTACCAAACACATCTCATACCTCACATTCATAGCTTCACCTCACCCACACACTGCTGAAAGCCTTTTTACCCACACTCATTGACATACTTCCCTTTCTCTTGCAATAAAAGGTGACATATAACCGGCGCCAGCAGAACCTAACCGGCAAGGGGCAGGCTCACCTGCATCACCACACCCCCTTGGAGAAGATGATCTTGGCTATTCTTGGGAGGGCTAAGCCTGTGGATAGTGGTGAGGCTGAAAGAGAACAAGATGCCGGTATCCAAAAAGGTTATCTTTCTTCTCACATCCCACTTGCCCCTCATCCCACAATCTCTTCTGATTTACAAGCTGCACATGGTGTAAGCATGCACATCTTACTTTCACCCCTCCCCTCACCACAACCCTGCCCTTTCCCATTTCAGATACCCAAGAAATCCAACTTGGCCAAGCAGTGGTTCAAGAAGTAAAGGGAAAGGAGCATGTTGAAGAAAAAGCGCACGTGAAGTTTAGAGGGTAGCTTAGAGGCAGGATCTGCAGGTGGTGAGTCACCGGGTATGAGTAGGTTACAGCCAGGACAGGGGGAAAGGTGCCAGCTCCCCAGAGGGTGCGCACAAGTTTTGCTGCCGAGGACTCAGATGAGAACTTCAATGGGGTGCCTACAGAAGAATGCTAATGGGTATAAACAATGGGGTATTGGCAGGCCTGCCAGAAGGCCTGCCAGGCCTGCCAATACCCCATTGTTTATACCCAAGGAACATGAGATGTCCAGCACCAACCTTGCAAAGGGCTTTGCGCAGAGCTTGGAGCCCATCCTTTCCAACATTGAAGGGGTGGGTAGATCCATTAGCACACTGGTGGACTGAACCATGATGCAGCATCTGATGGCTGATGTTTCAGCTTCCATTGCAGCATAAGCAAAAGCCACCCTTCATCTGAATACTGCAGTGCAAGTTCAGACTAAAATCATGTAAGTTTAGACTCCTCTCTCAGGATGACAGCATTCGTCCTCCCACCATTGCCACTCCGGGAGTGCCTTGCTGTTGCCTGTCAGCTAGCCAGCCCATGATGAGGTGGAGCAGTCCGCAGCCAGACTTTCTAGGCCCAGAGTTGCTCGAGTTCATCCTGCAAGGCCAGCAAACTCCTCCACTGGAAATCAGCAGCCTTCCATCAGCCTTGCTGCAGCAATTGAGGTAGCACTTTATAGGAGCACTAAGTCAAGTAAAAGCAAAAACAACAACATCAAAAACTTGTATTTATATAGCACCTTTAACATAGTGAAATGTCCCAAGGCACTTCACAGGAGTATTATGAGATTAAAAATTTGCCACCGAGCTGCATAAGTAGACTTTAGCACAGGTGACCAAAAGCTTGGTCAGAGAGGTAGGTTTTAAGGAGTGTCTTGAAGGAAGAAAGTGAGGTAGAGAGGCGGAGAGGTTTAGGCAGGGGGTTCCAGAGCTTGGGGCTTAGGCAACAGAAGGCACGGCAACCAATGGTTGAGCGATTATAATCAGGGATGCTCAAAAGGGCAGAATTAAAAGGGCGTGGACATCTGAGGGGTTTGGGGGGAGTTGTGGGGCTGGAGGAGATTACAGAAATAGGGAGGGGTGAGGCCATGGAGGGATTTGAAAACACGGATGAGAATTTTGAAATTGAGGCATTGCTTAACCGGAAGCCAATGTAGGTCGGCGAGCACGGGGGTGATGGGTGAGCAGGACTTGGTGCAGGTTAGGACATAGGCAGCTGAGTTTTGGATCACCTCTAGTTTACGTAGAGTAGAATGTGGGAGGCCAGACAGGAGTGTGTTGGAATAGTCAAGTAGAGAGGTAACAAAGGCATGGATGAGGGCTTCAGCAGCGGATGAGCTGAGGCAAGGGTGGAGACAGACGATGTTACGGAGGTGAATATGTGGTCTAAAGCTCATTTCAGGGTCAAAATGGTTGCGAACAAGCAACAGACAAAGCACACAGAAGACAGGCACTTAGGGAATGCACAAGGGTGATTAGTTGAATTTGTTAGGTTATATTGGATGGATTGATGGATAAGGTTGCATTGGAATGTTTCTTTTGCAGTGGCTTTTATTTCAGCATTGTGGTCAAGAGAACGCTATGATGGTCAGTAACAGAGGGAAGGTAAGGTTTGGGACTAATGTTGAATGGGGAATTGGGATTGCATTCACCCGTACCACAGTCAGGTGAGTTGATCACGGACAGCCTGGGTAGAAAGGGGCTGTCTGGTTTGCCTTCGCCCTTCTGCTTCCTTCTCTTCTGCTTCCTCCTCTTCAGCTGATTGCGTATGTCTGGGGGCAAGGGCGATGTGCTCATGATGGCGAGTTTGTGGAGCATGCAGCAGACCACGATGAACCTTGCGAGGCATTCTGGTGAGTACTTCAAGACTCCTCCAGGGTGGTCCAGGTAGCGGAAGCATTGTTTAAGACCATCAATGGTCTTCTCTGTCAGATTCCATGTGGAAGCATGGCTCTTATTCTACACTTGCTGTCCACTTTTGGTTAGTTGCGGAGCGGAGTCATGAGCCAGGTGGTTGGTGGATAGCCCCTGTTGTCCAGTAACTACTCTATGGTTTGGTATGGTGGCTCAAAGACTGAGGGAATGGTGGACTGGCACAAAATGAAAGCATCATGACTGCTGTGAGGATACCGGGCATTCACCATCATGATGTGCTGAGCATGGTCGCACACCAACTGTATATTCAGCGAACGGTACCTTTGCGGTTGCAGTACATCCCAGCATTTAGATGCTGTGCCCACAATGCCACAGTCAGAGAGAAGACAATGAAGTCCCCTCTTCTGGCATAAAGAGCGTCAGTCACCTCTCTTATGCAGCAGTGGGTGGAGAATTAGGAGATGGTCCAGATATCACCTGCTCCAGCCTGGAATGATCCCAACATGAAGAAAATCAGGGCCACCTTCACAGCGATTGGCATCGCTATCCTTGTCCTGGTGTAAGGCTGCAAGTCTTGTTGCATAAGGGGGCAGAGTTCTGTGAGCACCTCCTTCATAAAGCACAGATGCCTTACACACTGCTCCTGGCTCAGGTTAAGATATGAGAATTGCTCTCAGAAAATCCTAAGTGGGAGCCTTTCTCCTCCTCCTCCTTCTCTCCCTGCAAGCAGCTTGTCCACTTCTTCGCTGCCCCTGCTCGTTCTCCCTGTCATGCTGCAGGCCAAGTGCAATGACAACTAGAGCACCTATAACTGGAGGCAAGTGGGATGACCAAAACCCTTGAAGTCAGAAGCAAGGCTGTCACCTCACCATACCATCTTCAACTAACTCCAGAAAGCTTCAACACTTCTACAAACTTATACAGAGCCAGTAGAAATTAATCAACAACTAATGTGAGAATGGTTGATAATACCTTGAAATATGACTGGTGGGGGATCCTTACAACTGCTGCTCGCATGTTCAGCTGTGTAAGGTTAAGACAAGGCATTACTTCCAGCATTGAGGATGAAAATGGCAGCACTGGCGTCAAATCAGTATTGCACGCTGATAGATGTCACAATCTGTCTACTCTACATACTTCTGGCGCACGCTCCTAGTGCAGACGTTAATGCCCTCACAAAGATGGTATCTGGTGCACCCCACACCAGAGTTGTGCGCGTGTGGCTCAGATGCCATTTTTGACCCAATTGAATTTTTAGCCCTATATGCCTGTGTCCGCTACATTATGAATGATAAAAGTTTTTATTGAAAATAATTTTTTAAAAATGAAATAACAATGGCACATACCCTGGTCACTGTTACTCCAGATTTTAATTGCTCACCTAACACCTAATAAAGGAGAGAAAAGAACTTGCACTTATATATGATGATGCTGGGACAAACTGCACTGATTCAGAGAAAGATTCTGTTTGACTTGGTATTGACCTATTTAGAGGGACATGCACAGCCAATTTTGCAATGCCCAAATTTTGGTATTTGGGAAATATTGCTTTGTGAAATATCTTTCTATGCGATGAAAAACAACATTTATTTACTCTTGAGAGATAAGCTGAATGTTATATATGTTGTGTGTTTTATTCAGAATTCTATCAAAGTACAGGATTATGACATCATAATTGTTTTTAATGAGTAAAATAAAACATTTTCACTAAAGGCTGGAGAGTTGCTAACCTAGCACATTTGTACAAAATATAACAAAAGTTATATCAACATTTCAGGTACTGAGAACTATAATCCATATGACATGTCTGAACTCTTAATTCTTGGCATGACTTTCTTTTTCTTGTTGCTAGCAACATATTCCTAAACATTAAGCAGTGGGAAACGACAGACGAGCCAGTAATAATATTGTCTCCACGCTCTGGAGAATGACAATAGCAATGCTCTGGTCACTGTTTATTCAATGTCAGCAAGCCCAGAGAAGCTTGGCTCCAGCTATTGTACTGTACTTATACTAAAGGAGTCAATCCAGTAATCCTTCATTTATCTCCTGGAGTTTATGAACATTTCAGGTAGAGAAAATATTGAAATCTTGCCTGTTTTGTCCATTTGAATCTCAAAGTATTTCTCTGAAAGTAAAGATGAACTGAGGGGATCCAGCCTTTTATCAAGGCCAAATCAAACCATTCACCAAACTTTACTCACCCCCCACCCCATAACTATCATACCCAATTTGTTCCTCCAACAATTAATAAAAAAAAGCAAGAACTCAGGCGACCAAAAAGGTCATTGCTTAGTGAGGCTGGATTACAGCACCAAAGGAAGCCTAAAAAGCATGTATTGATCCAGTCTGACAGCTCCTGCCTCTATGACTGTGAAACAAAGGCGCTTAAAGCTGTTACCATTAATACCTTCCATTATCTTTGAAGACTGTTGAAATTGCAATGCACTGTACAAGAGTTATCATCAGGTAATTAGGTCCATGTATCTTAACAGTGTAGATCTCTTTAGCCTCCTAATACTAGCTTAAAGGTCATATGCGAAGGATTTGGGTTTAATTAACCTTTGCCCTAGCTAAGGATATAGCATGCTATCCATTAACCCAACAGAGCAATGAGAAATATTGTATTGTGTAAACAGAAGATATTACAGTAGTCCTGATCTATAATGAGTATCATTTTACAAAAGTGAGGAACAGACTTCCAAGAAAAGGAGCATTCGTTGTGTTATATATGCCTTTCATATGAGTAAAATAACTTCATAATACACCAATGGTATAAATAACGGAAAAGGAAAGGACTTGCATTTGTATAGCGCCTTTCACGACCTCAGGACGTACCAAAGTACAGTTGATTAAGTACTTTTGAAGTGTTGTCACTGTTGTAATGTAGGGAGTGTGGCAGACAATTTGTGCAAAACATGGCCTCACAAACAGCATTGAGATAAATGACCAGATATTCTGTTTAGTGATGTTAGATGAAGGATAAACATTGGCCAAGATACGAAGCAAACTTTCCTGCTCTTCTAAAAATAGTGCCATGGGGCAGATAGGGTTTCAATGTCTCATCTGATACATGGCATCTCTGACAGTGCAGCACTCTATTGATGTCTCATTTGGTAGACGGCACCTCTGACAGTGCAGCACTCCATCTATCCTACATTGAAGTGTCAACCTGGATTATGTGCTCAAGTATCTGGAGTAGGGTTTGAAACCATACCTTCTGACTTAAAGGCAAAAGAGCTACCATTAAGCCAAGGCTCAGATTGAATCCCATTGGCCTTATATGTATTTTACTAACGACCTGGAGGTTGGGGAGTCAAACCAGCTTTTTACCCCAACAATGTTTGGGTTTCTGTGTCTGGAAACAGCTGATGACTCTGAAATGTCACAGAGGTTCTTTGAGTCTCCCACTAAAGTTACAGCAGGAGATGGAAAAACTCCAATGGAATTTCAGGCTAGTATGTATAACTGAAGCAAAAATAGTGGAAAGTCTCAGCGAGATTTTATATAGAACAAAAAAAATAAGTAACGTAATTTGGAGATGTTTTGAAAAACAAGAGTTCAGTTCATTTCACATTCCAATGTTACCTCAGTGAAAGATTGGAGAAAGTGTGTGCTCAGTGAAAGCTTGATGATTTCTTCTGAAACGATACTTATTGGGCCTTAAATTGCGGCTGGAGGCTTCCCACGGGCGAATGTCTCCAAACTGCAAGTAAACTCTGCACCTACCTGATGGTCCTGGAAGTTCGGACACTTGCACTCCTGGGCCTCTACGCATACACCTACGTAAAGGCCCACATATTCCAAGGGTGCATATAGTTCACAATCATCCCTGGGATCAAGTGAGCCAGAAAAAACAATCAAAAAGCAGGATCCCCATTATGCTATGGGGATTCCATTTACGTACGGAATCTCCATAAGCTTAATAGGAATCACCTAAAAACACACTTACACACCAGCTAAATAAAAATAAATCATTACATGTTCAAAATTAATTAAAATACAATTTAATTAAACATTTAAAACTAAAAACTTATTTGGAAAAAATTAATTTAAACGCTTGAAAGGGCCTAAAAATAAACAAAACTAATTTTAAAGGTTTCTTATGTTTAAATAATTACAAAATATATATTTTGATATTTATTTAAACTCTTAAGCTAGTGAAAGAAGGCCTTACAGAAAATCTAGGCCAATATGAATGTGCTCCAATACCAAGCAAAATCATTCAGCTTTTACGAATATTCATTAATACCATAAAATGATTGTAATCTGAATGGGGTTTACTTATTCTGCACATCCATTGTAGTACTGGATGTAGTACCATTTATTCTCTGTGGAGGCAGGGAGGGGAAACATTCAGGGACAATTTTATCCAGCAGAACATGTGGGTAGACTCAGTCGAGTGACTGGTCCTTATTTAAATGGAGTCAGCAAGCTGCCTGCATGAAATGAGTATTCAGAGGCAGGTGGCTGGGTTTGGGCTGCTGCAATATTGGGCAGCCCAGAGGCCGATTGGCTGGCAGCAAGATAAGTCATTTTGGAGGAGTGGATTCGGGAGGGTTTTGGGAACGTGGAAGCAATGGTGTCCATTCCCCCAGGTCTTAGAAGAGTTCCCCTCCTTTGAGATAATTTTGCTCCCTCCAGCACACCAGTGTTTATAGAACTAAACTAACGAGCATATGTCCCAATACTTAAGACAATCATTCTTCTAAACTTTTATATTAGTAAAAGTAGCAAAAATAGATTTAAAAAGATGCGTCCATCAGGCAATTGACAGATTCTTTCACATTGGACTTACTTGTACAATATTAAACTCAGTATAATCTCATTGTTTGTGAATGATTTTGAAATATCATTTTCACAGGACAGAAACAAAGACCAGAATTTGAACAGGGAGGCAGTTTGGGAGTGAGGGGGAACTAGAAAGCCAGTTTCCCGCAGGCACTGCCAAAGTTAATGGCCGAGCCTGATTTGTGGTTCAAACCTTTGTTTCCCACCCACAGCCAGTCAGGAGAAGCTGGCTGGCTGGGGATGAGTAGGCCTGCGGCACTAGGCCACAGAGAGGATGGAGGGAAGGATCAGGTGGGTGTTGGGGGGTGGTCGGGGGCCGGAAGAGAATTGGGGGAGGGGGGGGGCGGAGGGAAGGATTGGGTCCGCAGCATCGTCGGGTGGCAGGGTGGGGGAGGATCGTGGCCAGAGGTGCATCCAGGGGAGGGGAAAGATTGGGGCTGCAGTATCGGAAGGAGGGGAAGCATAGAGCTGGAAGATCGGGGAGGGGAAGCATCGGGGCAAGAGAATTGGAGGGCAAGGAAAGGATTGTGGTCGTAGCATCAGGGGGACGGGAAGGATCGGGGCTGGAGCAGCGTCGAGGCTGTAGGGGCAGTCCAGGAAGGCAATTGAAGACCTCGTGAAGGGAATCAGAGGCCTTGTGGAGCTGATTGGAGGCCATGGGAGGAGGAAATCAGAGGCATTGTGGGGGCTTCGGAGACCTCATGGGGGGGGGGGTCTCCAACTGCAGGGGATGGGTGAGGCAGGGACGCAGGCACCTATCTTCTGGATGCAGCAATCCTTGCTTTACTTTAGCTGCAGGATCACCGAGGCCTGAGAAATCCAACCAGCCAGAGTTAAATTTGAAATGCTGGTTAAATCTGAAGCACGCCAGCCTCATTATAATATTTAAATTAGTGACCCGCGTCCTTGGAGCAGGTTGGCTGCCTGACTCCCGTCGTGTCTCCGTTAAAATCAGAAGCGGACGGGCTGCAGTCAGGATTACATTTTTTAACACTTTAACCTCCAACCCGACTAATCCACCCCTTTTTTGGGGTTAAAATACCTCCCAAGGCCCAGATCTTGGCAGTATTTCCAAGCTGGGGGTAGGAGTTCTGTACGCCTCAACATCGTGGAGATTTACCTCCACAGCGTACGTGCTTTTTTCCCCCAACAGGATCCCTGCCCGGAAGTCGGCCTGATTGACAGGCTTGGCTCCCCTGTCAGGAGGGGAACTGCGGCTGGAGACCAGGAGCAGGTAGGTTCCATTGCTGGGGTTGAGATTGAAAGGTCAGGGTGGCTGGGGCAGAGTGGGCACGGCATGATTTGGAGAGTTGGGGGTGATCACGGGGGTTCTGAAACAGATTGGGGCAGAGAAGGAGGTTGGGAGCGGGAGGAATCAATGATCATTGGGAGCGGCTTAGTGATCGTGAGTGGGTTTGGTGATATCGTGGGGGGGGACTTCTGATTGCGAGGGCATCCAATCTGATCGCGGCGTGGGGTGTAGTCAGATGGCAGGGGAGAGAAGCAGGTTATCTTTGGGGGGCTGAGAGAAAGGCCCACAAGCAGTGCTGGAAAGGCACTTACTTCTTCCATACTGCAGTCCTCGCCTCCCTTTAGCTGCCAGGTTTCCAGAGGCCGGCCAGGGTTAAATTTAAAATGGAGCCAAAATGTGCGGTACGCAGCCTCATTAAAATATTTAAATGAGCAACCTACCTCTTGAGAGCGGGTTAGTTGCCCATGCTCCACCCCACCTCCGTTAAAACTGAATGGGTGGGTTCGAAGTGGGTTGGGTTTGGGTTTGAGAGTTTTTTTTAAGTTTTACATCCCAACCGACCCAAACTCACCTGTTTTTGGGGGTTAAAATTCCTGCCAAAAGATTTGATAGTAATTTGTCTGACATGGTTGACCTTAGCTTGTTCTTTATAATAGTAACATGGCTGATGGTGCATTCTGCAATCAAACACTTATCACTGCAATCAAATACAAAATCAAATACAGAACCAATATGTTTGAAAATCTTGAGTTAACTGTCAAGGCTGAGTGGCTTGATAAACCTTTATTTAATCCATCTTGAGAATAGAACATCAATATCTGTATTTTCTGTATCATCCTCATGTTCATGGTCCATTTTGCATGTTCTGATGGTCGAATCTTCAATATATACACCTTTGTGAGCTACTTTGTAAGCATATCTTTGAAGATGCATAGCTCCTGAGAACTCAGAAAAAAGTTGATATTTTAATGATTACACAGCACACAGACATCAGACTTAATTATCGTTTTTGCATTTCTTGACAGACATACTTTAGGGGAAAGTTAACATTCTTGGAATCCAAATTTTCAAGCAAAGTCAAAGTAAGTATACAAAATATGATTAGATGTAGCTAGTTAGTTAACTTCCCCCTACTTACATGTTCTCTGGTTGGTCTGTGTAATCCATTTGTCTACTGTCTGCTTCCTCATCAGTCTGCACTGGTTCCCTGTTGTCGGATCCAATAAGATCATGGATATCTCCTTGAGACTGACAAGAAACACTGATGTTGTGGCTACAGCTAGATACTGTTGCAGCTTGTTGTTCAATAACATTGGTGGAGCTTGAAGTAGTGTTAATATGACTTGGACTCCTTCAAATTTTGCTATCGCTGTGTAAATCCAGTTGTCAAACTGACGATGGCAAAACTGTCGGAATGTTGTAAGTTTACAATGGACTATCACCGTTTTTGATTTCTATGATTTTGAAAGGCACCTCCTCAATTGATTCTCTCAACATATTTGTGACAAACTGGCAAATTCCATTTTGTTTAAACATACCAAGCACTTATATTTGCATAATGTTTCACCAGGATGTTAATGATGCCAGGAATTTAAAATAGCCCGGGCCTCAAACTGATTACGTTGGGGAGATTTGCTGCTCGCCTTGCTTCATACCTGCCCAAAAGTAACTTGCAATTAAACCACATCCCCCCCACCCCCACCTCCCGAAGGTGTCTGGCTGCTGGGTGCAACCTACCTCCCTCCCTCTGAACTTGCAGCACTCTGCTCACTCACATCTAACCCAAACCTTGTCATTAAACCTGCTGACAAGGGTGGCGCTATTGTTGTTTGGCGAACCAACCTCTACCTAGCAGAGGCTGATTGCCAACTCTCTGACACCTCCTTCTACCTCTCCCTGGACCATGACTCCACTACTGAACATCAAGCCATCATTTCTCAGACCATCACTGACCTCCTCTCCTCTGGAGATCTTCCCTCCACAGCCACCAACCCCGCACAGCCTGTTTCTACCTCCTTCCCAAGATCCACAAACAGGACTGCCCCAGTAGACCCATCATTTCAGCCTGTTCTTGCCCCACAGAACTTATATTTTCCTATATTTTTTCTTCCCTTGTCCAGTCTCTTTCCACTTACATGCGTGACTCCTCCGACGCTCTCTGTCACTTTAACAGCTTCCAGTTTCCTGGCCCGAACCATCTCCTTTTCACCATGGACATTCAATCCCTCTACATTTCTATCCCCCACCAGGATGGCCTAAGGGAAATCCGCTTCTTCCTCGAGCAGAGACCCAACCAGACCCCATCCACCACCATCCTCCACCATCTGGCTGAACTTGTTCTCACATTGAACAACAACTCCTTTAACTCCACTCACTTTCTCCAAATTAAAGGTGTTGCTATGGAAACCTGCATAGGTCCTAGCTTTGCCTTCCTTTTCATGGAACATTCTTTGATCCAGTCCTACTCGGGTCCCCTCCCTTAACTCTTTTTCCGGTACATTGATGACTGTATCGGTGCCGTTTCCTGCTCTCACCCTGAATTAGAAAATTTCATTCACTTTGCATCAAATTTCCATGCTTTCCTCACCTTCACATGGTCCATCTCTGATTCTTCCCTACCTTTCCTCAACTTCTCTGTCTCCATTTCTGGGGATAGGTTATCAACCAGTATCCACTATAAGCCCACTGACTCCCACAGATACCTGGACTACACTTCCTCCCACCCCGAATCCTGTAAGGACTCCATTCCATTCTCCCAGTTTCTCCGTTCCATTGCATCTGCTCTGATGACACCACCTTTCACACTAGTGCCTCTGACATGTTTTCCTTTTTCCTCAACCGAGGATTCCCCTCCATCGTGGTTAACATGGCCCTCAACTGTGTCTGTTCTAATTCCCGCACCTCTGCTCTCACACCTTCCGCTCCCTCTCAGAACCAGGACAGGGTTGCCCTTGTCCTCACCTTTCACCCCACCAGCCTCCACATTCAACGGATCATTCTCCACCATTTCTGCCACCTCCAGCGTGTTCCCACCACCAATCACATCTTCCCCTTCCCTCCCCTCTCAGCATTTCAAAGGGACCGCTCCCTCCCCAACACCCTGGTCTATTCCACAGTCACCGCCAGCAACCCCTCCCCTTCCCACAGCATCTTCCCGTGCAAATGCAGGAGATGTAAGAGCTGCCCTTTTACCTCCTCCCTTCCCACTATCCAGGGCCCCAAATACTTCTTCCAGGTGAAACAGCGATTTACTTGTAATTTCAATTTATTATACAGGTTGTACCTTTCTAGTCCGGAATTCTTTCATTCGGAAACATCTGTGGTTTGGCATTAGTTGGGCCTGCAGGAGAGGAGGGTTTATTTTTTTTTAAGCTTCGATTGGCTGCAATGGCTGATCAGTCAGTGTGTTCAGTGATCGGCTGGGAGCATCTGTCAGTCAGTGAGTGCGTGCGCGGGTGCTCAGGGAGCCATCCACAGGCTGCCATGACACGCACTCACACATACAGGAGTTCAGGCATTGTCCACCGGTACCGGTAAGCGAGACCTTCCGTGGTTCGGGAAATTCTCTGTTCCAGCCCCAGTCAGGTCCCAAGGGTGCCGGATTGGAGAGGTACAACTATACTTTATTTGCTGCTCACAATGAGCTCTCCTCTACATTGGGGAGACCAAACCTAGATTGGGTGACCGCTTTGCGGAGCATTTCCATTCAGTCCGGAAGCGTGACCCTGAGCTTCTGATCACCTGTCACTTTAATTCCCCGCTCCACTTCCACGCCGACATCTCCATCCTCGGCCTCCTACACTGTTCCAATGAAGCTCAACGCAAGCTCGAGGAACAGCACCTCATTCTTCATTTAGGCACTTATAGCTTTCTGTATTCGACATCGAGTAGAACAATTTCAGATAACCTCTGCCCATTTTTGGCTTGCTTTCCCTCCCCCCCGATCTTATGTTTTTTTCCTTTGTCCACAGTGGCAGCTGGTCATTATTCCGCCATTCTCACCCTATCTAGACAAACCTTTTTCTAAATTCTTCCATTACCATTTAAATTTGGCCCATCATCCCTTTTGTCTTTCTAATCTCTCCTGCCTTCCACCCTATCACAGACCTTCCCTTTTTTTCTTTCTTCCCCGCCCCCTTTCAATGCTCTGTTAGAATCTTTTCTTTTCGAACATTTACCGATTCTGACAAAGAGTCATATCAATCTGAAACGTTAACTCTGTTTTTCTCTCCATAAATTCTGCCTGACCCGCTGAGATTTCCAGCATTTTCTGTTTTTATTTCTATTTGATCTCTTTGCTCTGGAGCTGAGTAAGGATATCCAACAGGCCACTGCTTATCCTCTGCCACTACCACCCACTTCTCCCATTCGTGCTCTGTGGAACAAACTGTATCTGCTGGGATCGATGTAGCTCTGTTTGTGCTGTAGAAGGAGTGAATGATGCAGGGTGCTGTGGCATGCTGTCTTCCTGGGTGACAGTCAGACTTACAACTTGATTTTGGAGTTTATCTATTGAAACTAAAGAGGAATACACATTAGAATGATAATGGCAACAAAACACTTTCAAACAGAAGTTATATAGCTAATAACATGGCCATGGTGGTGTGCTTGAATGTGTATGTGTGTACAAGTGAATGATAGAATCATAGAATGATACAGCACAGAATGAGGCCATTTGGCCCATTGTGCCTGTGCCAGCTTTTTGAAAGTGCTATCCAGTTATTCCTACTCCCCTGCTCTTCCCCCTACCCCTGCAAATTTTTCTACTTCAAGTATTTATACAATTCCCTTTTGATAGTTATTATTGAATCTGCTTCCACCACTATTTCAGGCAGTGCATTCCAGATCATAACAACTCACTGCACAATGTTTTCTTTTCTTCATGTCAATCCTGATTCTTTTGCCAATTACCTTAAAATGAGTGAGTGAGTGGATAAAGGAGAACAGGAAAAGGATGGCTCTGTCTTTTAACTTTAGGAAGACCTCCAGTTTCATCCTTGCCCACCTATTCTTCGTTTTCAGGCCAATAGGTCAAAGGGAGACCTATTCATAATGGACTCAATGATCTAAAACTTCCGGCTTAGTTTTGTTCTGTCCTGTAATGTGCCATCTTTTTCTGGAATCGGGAATCAGATGTTGGATGTTTAAAGAGCACAGAAGAGTGAGACTCAAATGTCCACTCTGCACCGAGCTAATGTGAGAGTAAATGAATGTGCATCATACAGATAGACTGCATTGTAAGGTTGCTTTGTTGACTCATCTTAATAAAGTCAATGCAACAAAAATTCTAGTTTGAATTGGCAGTGACAGAGTGCAGCATGGACATACATGTGGAGCATTGTGAAGGGTTTGATGCAAGCTTAGTCATGGCTTATCAGTGTGGCATGCATAAATTGCCCATCTACTTGGTATAGTGAAGTACCTAGTAGTCTTACAATGGTAGACCCCCTTTAGATTGTTAAACTCTTTCCTCACTTATGACCACAACATACTTTGTGTACGGCTTGAACTCAGTGTTCTTTAAATATATTAAGAGTAAGAGAGTAACTAAAGAAAGGGTAGGGCCTATTAGAGCCCATGAGGGTAATCTTTGTGTGGAGGCGGAAGATGTTGGGAGGGTTCTTAACGAATACTTTGCATCTGTCTTCACAAAGGAAAGGAACATTGCAGATATGGCTATCGAGGAGGAGTGTAATATTCTGGATGAAATAAATATAGTGAGAGAGGAAGTATTAAGGGGTTTAGCAGCTTTGAAAGTAGATAAGTCCCCAGGCCCGGATGAATTGCATCCCAGGCTGTTGAGCGAAGTAAAAGAGAAAATAGCAGAGGCCTTGACCATCATTTTCCAGTCCTCTTTGGATCTGGGCATGGTGCCAGAGGATTGGAGGAGCAAGGGATAGGCCAAGTAATTACAGGCCTATTAGCCTAACCTCAGTGATGGGAAAATTATTGGAAAAAATCCTGAAAGACAGGATAAATCTACATTTGGAAAGGCAAGGATTAATTAGGAACAGTCAGCACGTATTTGTTAAGGGAAGATCATGTCTGACTAATCTGATTTAATTTTTTGAGGAGGTAACCAAGAGGGTCAATGAGGGTAGTGCGTACGATGTAGTATATATATAACGCTAGCAAAGCTTTTGATAAGGCCCCACATGGTAGACTGGTCACGAAGGTTAAAGCCCATGGGATACAGGGCAAAGTGTCAAGTTGGATCCAAAATTGGCTTGAAGGTAGGAAGCAAAGGGTAATGATTGATGGATGTTTTTGTGACTGGAAGGATGTTTTCAATGGGGTTCCGCAGGGCGCAGTACTGGGACCCTTGCTTTTTATGGTATATGATTTAGATTTGAATATAGGGAGTATGATTAAGAAGTTTGCAGATGACACTAAAATTGGCTGTGTGGTTGATAATGAAGAGGAAAGTCATGGGCTACAGGAGGATAACAACCTACTGGTCAGGTGGGCAGAGCAGTGGCAAATGGAATGTAATTTAGAGAAGTGTGAGGTGATGTACTTTGGGAGGGCAAATAAGGAAAGGGTATACACATGAAGCAGTAGGCCACTTAATAATGTACATGAACAAAGGGACCTTGGAGTGCTTGTCCACAGATCCCTGAAATTAGCAGGCCAGGTGGATGAGGTGGTTAAGAATGCATACGGAATGCTTGCCTTTATTGGCCGAGGCATAGAATATAAGAGCAGGGAGGTTATGTTTAAATTGATAATACTTTGGTTAGGCCACAGCTGGAGTATTGCATGCAGTTCTGGTCGCCGTATTATAGGAAGGACGTTATTGCACTAGAGAGGGTGCAAAGGAAATTTATTAGGATGCTGCCTGGAATGGAGAATCTTAGTTATGAGGATAGATTGGATAGGCTGGGTTTGTTCTCATTGGTTGAGAGATCTCATTGAGGTGTACAAAATATTGAGGGGCCTGGACATAGTGGATAGCAAGGATTTATTTCCATTGGTGGAGGGGTCAATTATGAGGGGACATAGTTTTAAGCTGGTTGGTGGAAGGTTTTGAGGGGATTTGGGGGGAGGGACTTCTTTACGTAGAGGGTTGTAGGGATCTGGAACTCATTGCCTGGAAGAGTGGTGGATGCAGAAACCCTCACCACTTTTAAGAAATGGTTGGATGGGCACTTAAAGTGCAGTAACCTGCAGGATTACGGTCCTAGAGCTGGTAATTGGGATTAGACTGGATGACCTTTTGTTGGACGGAGCAGATATAATGGTAAATACTGCAGGGAATAGAATACGGCCAAGGTGATCTCCTGGACTAGTTTCAATCGCCTGGATGGGTTGGAGAGGAATTTTCCCAGATTTATTCTCCCTAAATTGGCCTGGGTTTTTTTCTGTTTTTTACCTCTCCCAGGAGATCACATGGCTCCGGTTGGGTTGAAGTGTAGAATGTTTTAGTATAAGGGGTGTCGCAGTTGTGGTGAGGTGGACTGGTTGGGCTGGATTTTCTTTGCCTTTCCGTCATTGTTCATAGGTTTATATGTAACCTTTAGGGCTGCTGACCAAGGGCAGTGCAGCTCTTTGTTGGTCGGCACGGACACGATGGGTTGGAATGATCTCCTTCTGCGCTGTAAATTTCTATGTTTCTATGTTTCTAAACCCTAGGAAATCGAACTCTGTGATTAACCTTTTTAAACATTCTGTACAAAATGCATAAAACACGAAAGCTGTAAATACTGACTTCCTGTAAGATGTAAGAACTCTTAGAGACTCCTTGTTAAAATGCTTAATGTTAATCAGTAGAGAAACTCCAACACAATAGTACTGTAAGAAACCTTTTGTGGAAATGTAAAACCATACAAACTGTAGAGAAACCCCAACACAATGGAAATGATACTTATCCTTTTGTGAACACGTAAACACTGACACTGACCAAACCTTTGTAGAAACATAAGCACCGATACTGAACACAGTGAGATCCATGTTAGCGCTACATTAGATAACAGGCCAGTTTCTGAAGTGCTAAAGGTGTGCTCAAAGAAGATAGATCATCGATAGATCAAAAGAAGAATTTGGTAGCCATGGAAACAACACCTGAGAAAAGGCAGGGACAAAACATACAGACGAGGAACAGCAGCAAGTAGTCGTCAGAGAAAGGTGACGTGATCAGTCATCAGAAATTGTCTTTCACGAACCCGTCAGACCACCGGGTCGATCGTGAGTGCGCAGGGAAACTGAGGCAGAGACTCAGGGAACACAGTTGCCATCAAGGAAGGGTGACCGGGTCAGTCATCAGAAGACACGCATCACGATACGTCAGTGGACCACTGGGAAGATCGTGAGCACGCAGGGAACTGAGAAACTGGTAACTATAATGTAGCATAGCAGCTCAAGCGAAAGACGATAGGTGTAATGTTGATAACAGGTTGATCAGTACTTAGTAAAGATTGCCTCGCACAGTGGGAACTGTACTTATTGGTGTCTTGTCATTATTTTCCAGTGTTGAACTCTAAGAAATAGCTGGTAGTGTTAACTAATTGTTGTTGCCCGCTACAAATCAATCTGGGATGAAACCATCATCCTACATTTGTCCACCACCACTTGAGGGAGGGTACCCTGTTGTCCCAAAATAGGGCAACCCTCCTTGGTGCACTTTTTACACATGCACCTCTAATTCAGCATCAGAAAATGAAGGTGCTCTGCCTCCTTGATAAGGCATTTCTAGTTATGTGCCCACCAAGGGTTAAGGAATCCCTTTAAATAACAACTTCAACCTTGAAGAACTGCAGCAGTCAATTATTTCCTCTTCCTGCTTAATAGTGATCCAGGCCAACAGTATGCTATGCATAATTAATAAGAATGATCTCATGAAATCTGATGAAGCTAACTAGTGCATCATTGGTAAGTGCAAAGTTTCAGTCAGTTCAGCGTCAGGACCAGAATATCAGCCCTACAAACGCACACTTAGCAACTGAGTCTCAGGGATTGGACAAACTTGCTCCATACAGCAGTGCCCAATTTAGCCGGCAGAGAGAAGAAAAGTGCAAATACATACCTAGAAATGGACTACAAGAGAATTGTGCTCAGAACACAATTGAGGTATTAGCAGCTACCAGTAACTGTATTTTTCCCTGGAACAACAGGCATTTATTAACGGGGACAACATTTGGTTTGGGGTGCTACCTTTTAACTTTTTGAAAAGTTAGCGCACGGCAAAATGGCTTGAAAAACTTTGAGAAATTGGGCATTTTTGCACCAGAAGTGAAGGAGGCGATAAATGAGGCACGAATGGCCTCAGTGGGGTGCTGCAGGGGCGCTATTGCCAGAGTGTATGCTGATGACACCCAGCTCTACCTCACTACCACTTATCTTGACCCCTTCACAGTCTCTAAATTGTCAGACTGCTTGTCCAACATCCAGTTCTGGATGAGCAGAAATTTTCTCCAATTGAATGTTGGGAAGACTGAAGCCATAGTTTTTGGTCCCCGCCATCAACTCCTTTTCTTAGCCATTGATTCCATCCCTCTCCCCAGTTTCTGAAGCTGAACCCGACTGTTCGCAACTTTATCGTATTTGATCCTGAAATCAGCTTTCAACCACATATTCATAGCATAGCTAAGACAGCCTATTTCCATCTCCATAACATAGCCCATCTCCGCCCTTGCCTCAGCTCATCCACGCCTTTGTTACCTCTAGACTTGACTATTCCAATGCACTCCTGGCTGGCCTCCCACATACTACCCTAAGTAAACTAGAGGTGATCCAAAACTTGGCTGATCGTGTCCTAACTCACACTAAGTCCCGCTTACCCATCAACCCTGTGCTCGCTGATCTACATTGACTTCCGGTTAAGCAATGTATCGATTTCAAAATTCCCATCCTTATTTTCAAATCCTTCCAAAGCCTTGCCCTTCCCTATCTCTATAATCTCCTCCAGCCCCACAACCCCTCAAAGGGCTCAATTTTCCCCAGTGATTTGCGCTGTTTTTTTTCGAGCAGGTTTTTTGGCCTAAGTTGAAAAACCACAGTTTCCCCAATCAATTCTCAGTCCAAGAGAGAGAGAGAGATGTGTGTGTGTGCCCGGGGACTGAGAATGGGACCAGACCAGCAAGCCCTCCAGGTGGGGTTGGAGGTAAATTGCTGCTATGTGTTTTTCAATTCTTTTAATGTGTTGGGAGCTGGCTGTATGCTTCACTTTGCAATCTCAGCTCACATTGTGTCCGTGGTTACCATGGCACCCCGATCTTTTTGACGTAGATCAAGGCTCCACCCCCAAAACTAAAGGTTGGGTTACGCCACGCCAAAATGAAGAAATCGAACAGATAAACTTAGAATTTTTTTTTGGCGTACTTAGGCCCCAAAAAGTCAGGCATAACTCTTCAAGTATGCCAAAAAAATGCTTTGGGGAAAATTGAGCCCAAAATGTCTGCACTCCTCGAATTCTGTCCTCTTGAGCATCCCTGATTATAATTGCTCAACCATTGGTTGTGCCTTCAGTTGCCCAAGCTCTGAAACGCTTTGCCTAACCTGTCCGCCTCTCTACCTCTCTTTCCTCCTTCAAGACGCTCCTTAAAACATATCTCTTTGACCAAGCTTTTGATCACCTGCGCTCATTTCTACTTAATCGGCTCAGTGTCAAGTATTTTTATCTCATAATACTCCTGTGAAGCGCCGTGTGATGTTTCACTATGTTAAAGGTGCTATATAAATTCAAGTTGTTGTTATTATTGAGAATTACCCAATTTCAACTGACTTGCAGTCGGCAATCCGTCTTCAATCCTTGCCTCTAGCTCATTCCAGCTCTTAAATGGAAGGTAATTTCAAGCGGCAGCTGCTCATTTTCAGCATTGCTGCACTTGAGTCAGACCTCTCAGCAACTGAGACACCTTTGTGCGATGTCTAGTGCGAAGCCTGCTGCAAGGGAGAGACATTGGTCGGGGCAGTGGAGAGAAGGAAGGAATCTCTGTTCCTTGCATCTGGAAGGAGGCCATCACCACAGGTCTTCAGGGCCATGTGACAAGAGGTGGCCCAGGAGGTGTCGGACAGCACAGTGGTAGACCAAACCCTGACACAGTGCCATAAGAAATTCAACGACCTCAGTCGGGTGGTCAAGGTGTGTATGTACTTCCACACCTCCTACATAGCAGCCTGTGAACCTCTGTTTGTGCACAGTGCAAACAACCACTCCCCCACCACCCAACTACCAAGCATCTGCAGCTACTCACACTCACGTCCTCATTTCACGCCTTGCCTACATTCACAGCTGTTCAACCATGGCAGGCATATCTTCCACACACATAGCTGGACTCTTACTCACACAAGTTGCTTTCTTTTGCAGGCCAAGATCGCACATAACAGGAGGGAACAGCAGCAGACTGGCGGTGGGTGGGGGGACCTCAACTGCGTGATTTCACTGGCCTTGATTAGATAGTGCTGCAGCTCATTGACCCGCAGGTGGTGGTCATTGAGGCAGGTGGAGACGTGATCCCGCTGGGGGAAACAACGGTATCATTATCCCCTCTCCTTTTCTCATCACATTTCCCCCTCACACCAGAAAGCTTTATCAATTTCCAGCTCCTGATACTGCCTGCCTTCCTTGCTCCATTCCTGCCCCCCTGCCCTCACCATAACGTAAGTTTTGTGCCATTTATGCTTTCAGATAACCAGCCGCTAGATGTGCAGCCTGTACCCGAACCTTCCCCGCACAGTCAGGAGGAAGAGGAGGAGGAGGAGCCAAGCACTGTATCATTGCATCTCTCACCCACAAACAACAGCTCAGAGACTGGCACTATGCGTTCATTAAAGATTAGGTTAGTAGAGGGGTCTGCACTGGGTGATGCACCAGGGCCTAGCGGGCTGCAGCAAGGTCAAGGGAACCTCAGGAACCATCTCCCCAGAGGGTGGGTTCATGCGTAAGTTTTGCTGCACAGGACTCAGATGAGGACCTTGATGGGGAGGCATTCACAAAAAGGTGATGGCCATGCACGCTGACATGATAGGTGTAATGGCAAGGGTGCCTGAAAGCCTCTTGGCAGTGGTAAGGAGCATGGAAAAGTCCACCTCAAACATTGCACAGAGCTCTGCACACACCATGGAGCCCATCATTGCCAGTCTGTAGACGATGGTGGCCTCCCAGAGAGAACGTGTGGATCCAGACCTCATGACGTGTGTCATGGGCGATATGGCAGCTTCCATTGCAGCACAGGTGGAAGCAATGCAACGTTTTGGTGCTATAATGCAGTCAATGACAGCTGGCATTGAGTCTCAGACTGCTCTCATGCAGTCTCAGCTGGATGCCACGCATGCTCTGACTGATGCCATCGCTGCTGGGTCCACCACAGTCCACCGGGGATCTCATGGTGTCGCAGCAGCCCACCAATCTGTGCTAGAGCAGATTGGTGGGATGCTGAGCTGCTGCCCTGGGGAATTGGCACTGGATCAATGGAGCAGGACCCTGCTGTCCTCTCTTATGATGACAGCATTCCTGAGCCCACCATTGCACTTGTCACTGTCTGTCACCCAGCCAACCCAGACTGACGCCGCCCAGCCTTAGGAGGTGCAGTCTACAGCCGGGCTTTTCAGGCCCAGAGCTGGTCGAGGGCATCATGAAAGGCCATTGGCAGTCTCTGGCCCTGACAGACAGCAGCCTTTCACCAGTCATGCTGCAGCCACAGGGAACACTGCGGAGGAGCATTAGAATTGTTAAAGCAAAGAGGGAATATAAGGAAATGCACAAGGGAGATTCTTAAATACATGATACAGTTAATTGTTATTGCATACATTTTTTATTGGAATGTTTCATCTTTGCTGTTGTCTCTCATTTGAATTTTGGAGCTTTGGTTTGGAAGGGCAAATTGATGTGGTGATGGGGATGTCCAAAGGAATTGGGAAGTGGGATGGAATTCAATGGAACCGAACTCTGATGAGACGGTTGCGGACCTCCCTTGCACAATCATGATTGAATGGCTGCCTCCTCCGTCGCTGGTATTGCTGCCCCTGCTCCTCCTCATCCTGCTCCTTGTTCTGCTCCTCCCTCGACTCCTCCTGAGGTGGTGGAGCTATGCCTGGTGGCAATGGCTGTGCCCTCATGATGGCCAGGTTGTGCAGCTTGCAGCAAATGACGACGAATTGGGACACTTGCTCAGCTGAGTACTGGAGGATTCCTCCCGAGCGGTTAAGGCAGCGAAACCATTGCTTGAGCACTCCAATGGTCTGCTCAATAATGTTACTGGTGGCAGCATGGCTCTCATTGTATGAGAGCTGGGCAGGAGTGTTGGGGTTGCGGAGGGGTGTCAGGAGCCAGGTGGAGAGCGGATAGCCCTTGTGTCCCAACAGCCAGCCACCAGCTTGATGTTGTGTCTGGTAGAGAGCTGGCACACTGGTCTGGCGCAGGATGATGGCAACGTGGCTGTGGCCAGGATAGCGGATATTGACGATGAGGATTCTGCGTGTGTGGTCACACACCAACTGCACACTAAGTAAGTGGTAGCCTTTGCGGATACGGAATACCTTAGAATTGTTATGCGGTGCCCGCAAAGTGAAATGGGTGCAGTCAATGGCGCCCTGCGCCATGGGGAAGCCTGCTATCCTGATGAAGTCACATGCATGCACGTGCTACTTCTCTCTGCTCGTGGAGAAGGAAAAGTAGTCCTTCTATACAGAGTAACTGTGTCCTTGCAGATGGAGCGAAGGTCAGTAAACTGGGAGATGTTGGAGATGTCTCCTGTTGCACACTGGAAGGATCCATTGGCATAGAAATTGAGCGCGATGGTGACCTTGACTGCCACTGAGAGCCGTCCTCACCCTGGCCTGAGTAACCAGGTCTGGTTGCAGTAGTGCTCTGTGACCATTTCCTTGCTGAAGCACAGCTTTTAAACATACTGTTCTTTGGTGAAATTGATGCAAAAGAACTGCTGTCAGAATACCCTGGGAGGGTAAGGTCTCCTGTTGACAGCCCTGTTGGGCCTGCTCCCTCTGACCATTATTTGCTGCCTTGCTCCCTGACTTATCCTCTGCCTAAGCAGCCTCCGACGATGACATCGGAGCAGGAGGTCGAATGCCAACACAGCCCCCATGGAACATTATAAATGTTGTTGTTTCAAATCTCCCCTCAATGAAACAAAGGAATGATTAAGGGGCAGAACAGTTCTTGAAGAAAAAATCACTCAAATGTGTCCAACTGCTACTCTGCCTATGTGTTAGCAAGTTGCAAAGAGTAATGACCGAAAAAAATTGTTAGTAAAGATGTCGCCTTTAAATAGCGCTCCTCCAGCCGACTCCTGACTGCAACTCGACAGCAGAAGCTATCGTTGTCAGTGTCAGGTGGTAAGAATTTCTCTCCCGGGTTGCTGCGCAATAGGGCACTACCCGCAGCAGCGAGGCGCTACCTTTTAGCAAAACCCCGCCAACTTCTGCGGGGGTGCTGTTCTCGCTGCACTCGGGCAAAAACCCATTTGCACCCCATTAGCGCCTCTCCCCTCCCCGGATTTGCTAACGGCAGGTGCACAGGAGCCCAATCTGCCCCCAAAGTTTAAAAAATATATCTGTTGCTACATTTGTTTCTGTGATGGAGAAAAGCTATTCACTTACTGTGTACATCACTGGGAAATAGAGATACACATGGCCACTAGGCCACCAGCTATTGCCATAATCTGAATAGACTAATGGAGAGTATGGTCATGGATATATATTTACCTCTAACTAAGAAATCAGATATAGATCACAGTTGGACCACCAGGTAATCAGGCATCTCTCCCTCCAAACCTTAAAAGATTGAACTTCTTCACTTGACAGCCAGCATTTGGATACCCCAGAATGCACTATCACGTATAAAAAAAAACATTTACCCATTTTGTCATTGTTCCAGATGTGCTGGTAAGTATTGTGTCTGCGCAGTTTCTCTAAATGCTCCCCTGTTTGAGGAAGTAGGGGTGGTCAGTAGTTCCTAACCCAAATGGCCTACTGTCTATGGTAGAGAATGGCTGCTGCCTGCAATTGTGACTTGCAATAATGTACCTTCACCACGATGGTTTGCAAGTGATGTTTGATACATCGCATGCAGTCTTGTTTAATGTTTTGTGTTGACATAGAACTATTAACTGTCAATCAGTTGTCCCTGTGCTTTTCTACATTAGTCACTATTGGATGCCATCTCCTCACAAAGGCTACTGAGCATTCCTCCTTGATTTTTGCCTGTAAGCCAATCCAAGCCTGGCATGACTGTGTCTTGGCTTTGCCACTCCAATGCATCCGTAGCAGCAGTATAGCCATAATAGCATGGTAGGCTTCACAATGGATGATGCACCACCTATAATACTCCTTGTCCTCCTGTTGTGTAAGAGAGTGTGCATTAATTTGTGATTTTAACCATGTAAATTCCTTCCTGAAGTACCTTGTTGACCATCATGCATGTGTAACGTAACTTACACTTGCTTGATATTTTCTCTAGTTCTACCTTCCTTGCTACTTCCTTCTTAACAAAGCTTAGCATGCAGTGTTTTCTACAACCTTTCATAAATAGTATCAAACCTCTCCACCTCCCTTTCCTTGTTTCATGCCCTTATTAAGGTAGGTTGAATTTCTTGCCTTACATTGCAACTCTTCCTTAAGTCATGGAAGTGTTTATGAATTTCTTACCAAATTATCAGAGTACTTAATCCAGAATTGATCTGCTCTCGTACGTATTGCCACACACCAGGCTCCCTGGCAATATTTGTGGCCAACCAATAGTTATTCAATTTTTCAAGAAATCACTTATTCCATTTTACAAAAAGGCACTTCAGCGTGACCTCCAAAGCATATCCTAAAGCTGATTAGTACAGTCTGGATTTCAGCCTGTACATGCTGCAAGCCAGTCTGGAGAATCACTTGTTCAGACTGGTTTGCATCCTGTACCTCCACCAATACCTTATAAATCCTGTCAAAGCTGCACTACAGAAACAAAAGTAGATGTTTTAAAAGCTCACTGTAAATGTAATGTTTCAGAAACTTGATCTGAATGCAGCCTGAGAGCAGGAATATTTCTGACCATTGTATGAAAAGGAAACAAAAAGGGAAAAGTGCATACGTATGGTGAAATGTTGAGTGAAGAGAGTTAGAGGGTACCAAGTAAAACTAAAAGGGTTAAGGCATTCTGTTCATTTAAAGTTACTGAAATGCATTCTGAAATTTGAGGCAATCAGCTGTCTAAAAATGTAATGAATAAAATCATATTGTCAACACCATTTAAAAAACTGAAAATAAAGAGGACATTTTGAAACTTATTTTGTAAAGTAAAGGGTTAAGTTTCAGGGTTTTTTAATACAAAAAAACACATAAAAGATTAATCAAATACCTTTAGTTGGTAGTTCAAGGAGGTGTGAGATTTGAATTTTTATGTGTCATTACAATAAAGTGCAGGGAGGACCATATGACCTAGAAGTGAAACAGTGAGAACGGTTAGCCATTTTCAATGTTTTGTGTTTAAATGACATTTAAGTGTTAGTGATTTAACAGATAGTTTAAGAGCATAGTCTAAAAGATGAATTAGTAAATGACAACTAGCAGAGACTATACTCAGTTACATAGAAGATGTTAATCCTGAAGAAGGAAAATACTTTCTCTTGTGGAACAGTGGTGCTTTGATGAAATATGACATTGGCACGACCACTGGGGACGATGCGAGGGAAGATTCCTCACCAGTTTTATTTTGCATGGGTTGTGGCCCTGTCTTCTTGCTCCCCCCATGTTTCAAATCCCAGTTATTGCTCCTAATGCCTCTCCATAACACTACACATGGTGATGTCTCTGAACTCTGACGGTTGGCTTAAAAATCACTTTGGGGCTTTGTTTACCAATAACACTCTTCAGTTTTCAGTAATACGCAACTATTTTAATAAGGACAAATTGGTTTCAAGTGTTTCATGATCTGAGGTTATTTTCTCCTTCCCCCTGCAGCCAGCAAAACTCTATAAATGATTAAAAGTACAAATTGTCCTGTGATTAAATTAAAAGATTGAATTTTTCTCTCCCTTTACAAATAGTCAATTGCTTTCAAGAAAAATAACAGGCTTGAAGCAACCTGTATTTAATACCGAGGAAGTCTTCGAGCATATGGTTCCTATCACTAATTTATTTATATCATTGCATCTACAGAATCAAGTTAGGTTTAAGTGAATATTTGTTGGATATTTGGAGAGCACACAAATACACACAACCTGTAAGACAGCTGCCGGTTCTAGAATCTTCTGACCTGCTGGTCAGGTGACCTGCTCTTTATTAAACAGCACTAGCTGCAGTAACACAGGTGCCCACGTGTGGAGCTACATATATTACACTTCTCCCTCCTTAATGAAGAGTTATTATAACAAACAATCATCATACATAACTTGCATGGTTATACATGACAAATGATATGGCCTTATTTTGCTATATTTAAATATCAAGCTTAACCACTTGTTTTCTGTTTTGAAGAGGATACCTTCGCTCTCAAACAGAACCTTCAAAACATGGTGTTGAATTTAAACTCATTTGAGACTGATCCTGAGGGAAGCTTTCCTCCAAGGGATGTTCTTGATTTCCATTTGAACTCTTTCTAACTTCAGACTGTTTGTTTCCCTGACTTGGACTCAGACTTAAATTCTGACATTCTCTTGGATTTGTTTCCAGTACATTGGATGCAGGATATACTACTGGTGTATCAAAACTATCTGATGAGTCAGAAATAATTGAATCACTCCCACCTTCAACTACTTCCATGTCTGTAGGTAAAATATGATCAATGTGAACAAACCTAACCTGTCCATTATCAAACACCTTGACCAGATATGTGCAAGGACCACATATCTTCACCACTCTTCCTGGTAACCACATTGCCCATTTATGGTGATGGTTCTTCACTCTCACCGTCTGATTTAATTTCACACTTCTGTCTTTTACTCTACCTCGATCATGATTCTCTTTCTGTCTTAATTGTGTCTCTTCTACGTACTGTGCCAAGTTTGGTTTTAACAACGAGAATCTGGTTCATGGCTGTTATTTGAGAAACAACTCTGCTGGTGTTCTATCAGTAGTTGTGTGAGGAGTATTATGATACGTTATTGGAAAATTAGCCAATTTGTGGTCCAATGACAACTGTCGTTTCTTTGGATTTGGATCCAACATTTGAAAAGGGCACATTTTACAATTTGTACAGTGCGCTCTGCTGCACCATTCTAACCAGGGTGGTACGGTGGAACCTTGGTATATTTCACACCATTTTTGTTTGTGAACTGTGCAAATTCTTCTGAATGAAATTGTGGTCCATTATCCAAAACAATTTCTTCTGGGAGGTCAAATGAAGAAAATAATCTCCGCAAAATGTCCAATGTTTTACTTGTTATTTTCCACATTGGAAACACCTCGACCCACTTCCAATGGCTATCAATCACAGTGAACAATTGTTGTCCTTCCAGCTCAGCAAAATAGATTTGTAGCCTTTGCCACACACTCGGAGGCCATTTCCATGGCTGTAATGGTACTGATGGTGGTTGCTTGCTTACCGATTGACATGACATATACTGACTGACGATGTACTGTATATCTTTATCAAGACCTGGCCACCATAAGTAACTACGTGCAAAACTCTTGATCAAGCACATTCCCAGGTGCTGGTCATGGAGGACTCCTAATAATTTGGACCTGAATTTATTTGTTATAACCACTCTTGCATCTCACATGATACAATCTTTATTGACTGATAATTCATTCCTATGAATGAAGAATAGATGAATATCTTTGTCTGTTACTTGGTTTGGCCATCCGTTTGCGATATAATCATACACCTTTGACATAACTGGGTCACGTTTGGTTGCCCTCCCAATCTCTTCAGGTGTGACTGACAGTTCATCGATGGATGAAAAATAGAACACCTCTTCCCTATTGGGTGTAACTTGTGATGGGGAAGGCAATCTAGACATAGCATCAGCATTACTGTGATCAGCTCATCATTTTTATTCAATATAATATGTATATGCTGACAAAATCAAAGCCCATCTCTGCATTCGGGCTGCAGCTAATATTGGAACTGGGGGCTTTGGATGGAGGATTGCTGTCAGGAGCTTATGGTACATAACGAGAGTAAACTTACAACCATACAAGTATTTGTGGAACTTCTTGATCCCAAAAATTAATGCCAGAGCTTCCCTTTCGATTTGCGCATAATTATGCTCACTGGCGCTGAGAGTGTGTGAAGCAAAAGCAATTGATCTCTCCTCCCCACTATGTAATACATGAGAGATTACTGCCCCAACTCCATATGGAGAGGCATCACATGCTAGCTTGATCTCCTGAGATACATCATAGTGAACTAACGTGGTGCTATCTACCAAGTTGCTTTTACACTCCTTGAATGCTGTATCGCATTCTTTTGACCACTTCCAATGGACTTGTCTTTTTCAATAGTCATTCAGTGGATGTAATATTGTAGCCAAATTTGGTAGCAACTTCCCATAATAGTTCAAAAGACCCAAAAATGATCGAAGTTCAGTGACATTCTCGGGAGTGGGTATATTTCTGATTGCATCCAGTTTTTCCTTGGTTGGATGCAAACCATCTTTGTCCACTGAGTTTTGAAATAACTCACACTTGCGAGCAGCCACTCGTACTCTGTGCTTCTCTAGCCGTTTGAGGACTTCATTCAATATGTTATTCTGAATTTGCCTATTTGGTGCTGAAATTAGTATGTCATCTAAATAACATACTACCCTTTTAATACCTTGCAAAATCTGGTTCATTACCCCTTGGTATATGGCAGGGGCGGAAGACACTCCAAATGGTAGCCTATTAAATTGATATAGGCCTAGATGAGTATTTATAGTCAAGCATGACATGGACTCCTCATCTAGTTCAAGCTGTAAGTAGGCATTCATCAGATCCAACTTTGAGAAAATCTGACCCCCTGTCAGATAGAGCTGCGAGGCCACTTGGGAGAGAACATTCCAGTGGTAGGCCGTATCACCGTACCGGTGAAATACAAGGATCAAGTTCAGAGCTTGCCTCGAATAGCTGTGGCAGGAGAAAAGCCTGCCTTACTAGGAAGGAATTAGTTGTGAACAAATCTTCTATATTTGACAATGTATTGGGGACATTACCCTCTAGAACCTGGTTTACGGTTACTTTATAATCACTACACAATCTTACCTTACCATCGGACTTCGGTACAACAACAATGGGTGTAGCCCAATTACATCGATCTATCTTAGAAATAATGTTCTCAGTCTCTAGTCTTTTGAGTTCTTGCTCAACTTTCTCCTTGAGTGCATATGGTATGGAAGGTGGCTTGCGGTAAACCTATCTAGCGTACCTTCTGTACCTTGACACTCGCCTTGAAGCCTTGGATTGGACTGCCCGTTTCACAGAACACCTTCGGATAATTCTTGATGACATCATCCTTTGACGCAAATCTCATTTCAACACGAAAAATCTCACACCAATCTAGCTTCAGTGATCCCAACTAATTCCTTCCTAGTAAGGCAGGCTTGTATCCTGCCACAGCTATTAGAGGCAAGTTCTGAACTTGATCCTTGTATTTCACCGGTACGGTGATATGACCTACCACTGGAATGTTCTCTCCCGAGTAGCCTCGCAGCTCTATTTTGGCTTTCTCCAATGGGAAATCCCACAATTTGTCGAGGTATAGCGACTCCAGTACCACACTCACGGATGTACCAGTGTCGATTTCCATGGGTATCTTGAATCCTTCAACATCTATGTGGATTATGATACTTTTCAAATCGCCGTCCATTAACCTCGTGCTCCTAATGATGTTTAACTCTAACATCTCCTCGTCCTGTTGTTGTTCTTCCATGCTATGTAGTCTCTGGAGATTTCTACTCATAACTTTGAAAGCTGGTTTACACTTCAGTCTGCATACCTTAGCAAGATGCCCAGTTTTTCTATAGATGAAACACTCTGCCTTCTCAAATGGACAACTTTGAGCAATGTGTTGTCCCAGGTACCGATAGCAGGACGTCAATGCTCTGTTCCCATTTCCAGTTTGAGACTTTGGGGCCCCACCGCCTTTTACTTTGAATCCGCAGGCGATTCACCTCGGTTGTCTGACGACTGAAATTAGTATGAAATTCATGGGAATGTTTGTTGGCCATGCACATTGACCTAGCTGTCTGACAAGCTAAATCAAAAGTCAAGTTCGGCGTCGTCAATAACTTTCTTCTGATCGCATAATTTTTCATCCCACAAACAAAGTGGTCTCGCAATGCTCGGTTCCGAAAGTCTCTGAAATTACAGTGAATAAATAGCTTTTTTAATGCTACAATGTACTCACTGATATTTTCTTCGGCCTTCTGATTTTGCATTCCGAAACGATAACTTTCAGTAATTTCTAATGGAACAGGGCTGTAATGTCGTTCTAACTTAGTTAGAATCTGTTTCAGCATTGTATCCTTTGGCTTGTCAGGTACAAGCAAATTTATCAGTGTTTCATACAACTCGGGCTCGGCCTCAGTTAAGACTATAGCTCTTTTTCTTTCCAACACCGCCCGGTTATTGTCTTCATTACCAGGAATTTCGATGATATTATTTGCATTGAAAAACATTTCTAGCCGATCCACATATGCTCTGAAACTTTCATGGTCATGTTGAAATTCTCCCAAATGCCCTATAACTCCCATAGGGGCAGCCATTTTGACTGGCAGTTTAACCAAGTGTGTTTGTAATTTACCTCGGATTTGTAGCTGTTTCCAAAAACAGAGAAGCTCTCAAAGTCTCTCTGTCAGCTGGCTGAATCTTTCACCAATAAAAATTTCAGCTTTGTATTCTCCAATTACATCCCATTCTTGTCACCAAATGTCATATCTTTGGAGAGCACACAACACACAACCATAAGATGGCTGCCGTTCCGGAATCTTCTGACCTGCTGGTCAGGTGACCTGCTCTTTATTAAACAGCACGAGCTGCAGTAACACAGGTGTCCACATGTGGAGCTACAGACATTACAGCTGCCGGTAGCCCTTAAGAGCTCGTTAGCAGCCTTTTAGATACCCCCAAAGGATCAAGGTGGGAATTCCAACAGCCGCTCCAACCTTGCCGGAACACTGGCCTAGTTTGCTGGTTCAGGGGTCATGAAATATGCAAGGCAGGCTAATGCCAGCAAGAGAAAGCCCATCACTGCCAATAAGGAAAATGTAAATGATGCTACTGGGACAAGACCGGCTTTAAATTGAAAGATGAGCCCTAAGAGCCAGTTGAAAAATGACTTATAGGCTTTGGGGAGGGCTGAGGGCTAAAACCAGGTAAGTGGTTTGGGCTGAAGGGTGGAAAAGGTGACAATTATTGGGCACTTTCTCTCCAAAAGGGAGTTGAAGGAGCCTTCAGATGCTGTCCCAGGGACTACTGCCAACCTTCTTCAGGCAGAGAAATTGAGCAGCTTGCAGGCTCCACCTCCTCCTAATTTACTTGCAGCCAAGACTTCGCTGTTGGGATAAGGAGAATAATTTTTAAAAATTCATTCTGGGGACATGGGTGTCGCTGGTATGGCCAGCATTTATTGCCCATCCCTAGTTGCCCTTGAGAAGGTGGTGGTGAGCCACCTTCTTGAACCACTGCAGTTCATGTGGTGAAGATGTTACCACAATGCTGTTAGGGAGGGAATTCCAAGATTTTGACCCAGCAATGATGAAGGAACAGCAACATATGGCTAACTCAGAATGGTGTGTGACTTGGAGGGAAACTTGGAGGCGATTGAGCTCTCATGCGCCTACTGCACTTGTCCTTCCAGGTAGCGGAAGTCACGGTTTTGGGAGGTGCTGTCAAACAAGTCTTGGTGACTTACTGCAGCCTGAAAATGGTGCACACTGCAGTCATGGTACACCTCCCTGGCCAATTTCCCCCCCATTTTCCTCCACTTTACTGCCTGATTTGGAAACGAAAATCGGTTAATTTCTATAATGAGCAGGTGACCCACTCCAACGGTTTACCGCCCACGCGATGAAGACAAAATTTAACCACCCTCCTATAAGTTATGCTCTTTGTTTGTTTCAGTTGCAGAAGTACTTATCTTAATTTTCTTCCAAGTCACCTTTCTTGTCTGAGCCCAGCCAGAGTGCATCAACATCAATAACTAATTAATAAATTTACATTCCCTATACAGTTTAAGAAAAAAATGTTGTGCATTTCTGCTGTAATGCAGTTAAAATGAACAGATGGCTGAATCTTGATGGGAGGGCTACGTAAGCGGGTGGGGGCGTGCAAAGTTCTGTGGGGAATTCCAATCCCTGATACAGGGGTCCAATCCCTGACCTGAGTAGGGGTGGGGGGAGCTGGGAGGCAGCACTTTTTTTCTCCCCGAAGCTGTCCTCACCTCCCTTCGGCTGCCGGGTTTCCCGGGGCCTGGGAAACCTGGCCAGCCAGGGTTAAATCTGCAAAGTAGCTTAAATCAAAGGCTGCCAGCCTCATGAAAATATTTAATTGGCTAACCCGTCCCCTGGGAGCGGGTTGGCTGCTTCCCAGCCCCTTGTCCCGCCTCCGTTAAACCTGGAAGTGGGTGGGTTGGGATTTGAGATTTTTTAAAGTTTTAATACCTCACCCAACCCCAACCCACCTGTTTTGGGGGCTTAGATTCAGCCCTTAAGATTCAGTGAGGCAGAGTTTTTGCAAAGACATAAAAACACAAAATATACTGAAGAGCTATAGGATCAACAGCAGACCATTTTGAAGATCTTTTGGTGATCATTTTGCTAGACATGTTACTAAGGGGCCGAAATTGTCTACCGCTGGAAACGGGGAGCACCGCGATGGTTGAGGTGGCCTCTTGAGCGAAATTCTGCTCTTTTGCTTTCTTTTTCAGGCTTATAATGGGGGTGGTAGAGTGTCGGTGAGCACACTGGATGGGCGGGGGGTAATGTCCACTGCTGTCAGTCATCAGCATAGCGCTGATGATGTCATCACAGCGTCACATCACCACGGCTCTGCTCTTCACTTAAAGGGGAGAGCCTGCGCGATTTAAAAAGTTCGGTGCACTGGGTCACCAGGGGGGGGGTTTCGGCCAGGCCAGCAGCATGGCCACCCAAGAGAGGGTGCCAGGCAGCTTGTTGGTGGCCCGGCCGAATTTGGGGGGATAATTTTCAAGCCAACATGGCAGTTGACCGAGAAAAAACAAATGGCGACAGTGGCAGTGTGTCCTCCCCTTTAATAAGAGCCGCGCCACCATTTCAGAAGGCCACAGTCTCGCTGCATCATTTTAAAAAAGCAGGTTTTGGCACCGCCCGGCGGGAGAAAGATTTTCTCACCAGAATTTTGCCGTCGGGCGTGCGGGGGGGGGGGGGGGATCATCGGCATTGCGCACTCTGATGCTGCACTTAGGATGGCTCAGCAGCAGCAAAGCAGTAGCAGGGGGAGCGGGTCACCACCAGGATGCAGCAGGAACAGAATTTTAATAATGATGTCCATTACACGAAAAATCGGCGGCTATTGCACTCCGCAGCATGACCGCTGATTCCCGGTGGTAACAGGCCTTAAGGAAAGGGTCAATTTTGGCCCCTAAATATCAATACGGTTACTAAATTTGAAATGGAAATTTGAATTCTGTTCAGACTCTTTGTGGAAGGGGAGGAACCCATTGCAGCAGCAGCTCACGTTACTTTTGTGGAGCTCAGAAAAACAGTCCTACTCCTGGCCCCACAAAGATGATTAAAAACTTATCTTTATGGCTCCCCTTCGCCTGGACCACCAGTTGAACCAAGGTGGAGCGTGCACGACACCCAGTGGTAGGCCCTTCCGAAGATAGTATCGGCTGAATCGGGAGTGGGTACGGGGAGGTAAGCTTTTCTCCACCATTTTAAGTTTCATTACCACCTTGTTTCTACCGAGTGGCGCCAGTATAAATCTTCCCCCTTAATGTTTTGTCCAGAGACTGAAAATATTGTGAAAATTAGGACATTTTCCAGATTTGGAAGAAATGTGTGTAATGATATTTATAAAGAAAGGCTGACTGACTCATGGAAATTCACATTATAAAAGTTAAACAAGGAATCAGCCCTAAACGGGGAATTTTTAGTGACCTGGAGCCAGTAAAAGGATTAGACTAGTGAGATTATCTATTGTAACCCCCACCTCTGACAACAGCCAAATTGTACAACTTGACAGGTGAGACGGCATGATTAGACTGTGTGTCTAGATATTGTAATTAGCTGGGGGCCCTCGGGTCTTTCTGCATACTTGCTTAAACTGTTGTTATCTTATCTAAATCCTAGTAAGCTACTTTCAGACTGACAGATTACTTAATTGCCAAGAATGTGTGCCATTTTACACTGCAGTGACTTTGCTGTATTAAGTACTTTGGCATTTACATGTTTATAGTACGGCTCCATTAATATTGATTTTGTACAGTAGATAATTGAAGATAAGGTGCAGAGTGATGATAACACTTGTTGAATTTACTGTTAACCTTTCCCATTGCAAGTGAACATTGTATTTACATTATTTATTTTAGACATACTTCAAGCATACAAATATTGTTGGTTTTGTTAAGAAAGACAGAATTGCCTCAGATATTTGGCTCATTTCAATCTGATCCAAATTCCACTGAACTTTAAATGAAAATTGAACTAAATAAATCAACATTTCCTCGTCAATGACAAAAAGGCAACTTGGCCCTGTTACAGATCTCTTGTAAAAATTTCCTGGCCCCGAAAATCTCTAATGGATTGTATAATGAAAATGGAATGATGTGTAAGTGCAGAGATGCATCCATCAGAAGCTTCTACTGCTGACCTTGATGAATATTCTGCTATCTGAATGAAATTCCATTATTACCCTGCCAATGGTGGATGCCTGCACCACCAAGGGTGCCTCCAACGAGCCCATCTGCCAAAGAGGCAGGAATGTCCAGCCAGAGAATGTCAGATCCCAGCCTGGACCCCAGGGTGAGATCCATTTCTGTCATTTGGTGGAATGATACAGTTGGTCCAACCAAATATATGGCAGCAGACCCTATGCCAGTATCAGAGATCCAGGAAAGCAGGAACTCTCAGTGTAGGAAGTTCCCCACCTTCGGCCCCACTTACCCTTCTTTTAATGGGATTGTTTGTGGTAGGCAGAGATGTCGCCTAACAGACCCCAAACAGAATCACCAATTTAAAACTGGAATTCAAGTATCTGGATTCCGGCCTAATTTGCAGCCCTTCCGAAAGACTTCTGCCAAACATAGAAACATTGAAAATAGGTGCAGGAGTAGGCCATTCGGCCCTTCGAACCTACACCACCATTCAATAAGATCATGGCTGATCATTCACCTCAGTACCGCTTTCCTGCTTCCTCTCCACACCCCTTGATCCCTTTAGCTGTAAGGGCCATATCTAAGTCCCTCTTGAATATATCCAATGAACTGGCATCAACAACTCTCTGTGGTAGAGAATTCCACAGGTTAACATCTCTCTGAGTGAAGAAGTTTCTCCTCATCTCAGTCTTAAATGGCTTACCCTTTATCCTTAGACTATGTCCCCTGGTTCTGGACTTCCCCAACATCGGGACCATTAGTCCTGCATCTAACCTGTCCAGTCCCATCAGAATTTTATATGTTTCTATGAGATCCCCTCTCATCCTTCTAAACTCCAGTGAATACAGGCCCAGTTGATCCAGTCTCTCCTCATATGTCAGTCCTGCCATCCCGGGAATCTGTCTGGTGAATCTTCGCTGCACTCCCTCAATAGCAAGAACGTCCTTCCTCAGATTAGTAGACCAAAATTGAACACAATATTCCAGGTGAGGCAAAAGCAAAGGATTTTTGGATCCCCTTTCCTTAATTAAATTTAAGCTTATCTAACTGAACTGAATTATCAGATCAGATTTCTGATCCCTGCAATCCATTACTGGATTCTGTTCTGGTAATAAACACTGGGTTCAATCAAAATGTTTTTAGTCTTCTTTACTAAAACATTGGGCTAGAAATTAGTTTTTTGGTGAAAATGGTATTTACCGCTTTCGCTTCTCACCGCTTCGAGGCCTAAAATTCAAGCTTCAATTTTCACAGCGGTAAAAATTGGCGTTGCACGAGGATTCGTGGCGCAAACCGTGAATTTTCTGCAACTTTACTCCGAGGCCGATACCGCTGCGAGAGAAGCCTTGGGAGAGAGAAAACACTCCCAAAAATTGCAAAAAAAAAATTTTTTTTAAATCACGAAACATTCACAAGACACTTAACTATCGAATCGTTGAAAAAGAATTAATAAAAACTTTAACTTACCTTTTTTACAGGTCTTCATACTTACCGCTGCTCTAGGGGCTGCAACGCAGCTTTTTACCTGCCGGTATTTTTCGCGCTAAATACAGGTGTGCGCTGAGCCAAATTTTTGCCGAAAGCAATATTTCGAGTCTTGTATGCCAGTGGTCTACTCCCCAATGGTACTGAAAAACCACCGCCGCAAGGTGTCTCTGAATTTCCCAACGACCGTTTTTTCATCAAAAATGGTGCCAAAATAACAGTCGCAAGGTCGGCAAATTTTTAGCCCAAAGACTTCACTTTACCAAAAATAGGAGGACATCCCATGGGAAAATCAATAAAGAATAGAAATAAAATGCGCACTTACCTGAAGCTGCTGCACCCGCTTGAACTCCCGATCCACAGGCCTCCTCTCCCTGTGACGCACAGCGCGTGCTTGTAGGGATGTGTGCAGGAGTCATGTGTGCCTGGACACCCAATCACAGGTAAGTATTTTCTCATTCATTGTGAAAGGAATTGTTACGAAACTCCTAGTACAATGATAAGAAAGCTCCCAAAACTCACAAAAAATACATAAAACATTTAAAAAACACCTCACACAATAAACTAATAGAAATTAAAAATGTTATACATGTTTTTTAAAAGTAAAAACAATTGCAATTTTTAATAAAAGTAGTTAAGGTTCGGGTTTAAAATCTGAGTGGGCAGGGTTTTAACATAAATATTTTTTAAAATTTTATTTTAATCATGTTTTTGATAGGTTTTTAAACTCTTACACCTGTAAAAGTAGGCTATGCGCCTGCTTTTTCAGGCGCAAGAGTTTTGAGTACATTTGCAATGCAAGATATAGGTAAATAGCCCAAATTTGCACGTACAACTGTCCTCACACCCGATCTGGCTACGATCTGTCAAGCTCCATTGCGCGCTGAAAACTGGCTTTTCCGATGCCTTCCGGGGTCCGGGAGACTTCGTATGGGCCCGGGACGTCGGAATTTTTGCTCTATTATGTATATTACAGACAACAGCAACTTGTACTTATATGGCACTTTTAATGTAGTAAAGTGTCCCAAAGGTAATTTACTCAGGCATAATCAAACAAAAATAGACACTGTACCAAAGAATGCAGTATTAGCAAAGGTGACTAAAAGCTTAGTCACAGAGGTAAGTTTTAAGGAGGGTCTCAAAGAGAAAGATGTGGAGAGCCAAAGTGGTGTGGTGTGGGATGGTAATTCCAGAGCTTTAGCTTAGATGGCTGAAGGCACACCTGTCAATGATGGGGCAAAGCGAGTGCAGGATGCACAGGAGACTAGAATGGGAGGAAGATTTTGTGGAAGATTGTAGGGCTGGAGGAGGTTATAGAAATAGTCTATGGTGAGGCCATGAAGGGATTAAAAGTGATGGTGATAATTTTAAACTTGACATATTGCAGGACTGGTTGCCAATGTAGATCAGTGAGAACAGGGGTGTGGGTGAGTGGAACTTGATATGCTTAAGAATACGTACAGCGGAATTGTGGATGAGCTAAAGTTTATGGAGGGTGGAAGATGGGAGGCTGGCCAAGAGAGCATTGAAATAGTTGAGTCTGGGTATGACATAGGCATAGGTAGGGTTTCAGCATCAGATGGGCTATGTCAAGGGCAGAAATGTCGAGGTGCTTTACAGGCTCCCTCTCATCTCACCTCTGTCCTTGGTTTGACTCATTGTAGAAGTAACTCCACTACTTTGAAGAAGCCGTAGAAATCTCGGAGCATGTAAAAGGTGGAGGAAATCTGGCATCACTGGTCTCTGCTACTTCTGAAACTTAACTGAAAGGTAGTACTCTCATGTTTGAGTCAGAAAGTTGTGAGTTCAAGGAAGTCCCAGTCCAAGGATTTGAGCACATAATCTAGGTGGACGGTATTGAGGGAGTGCTGCACTGTCAGAGATGTCATCTTTTGGTTGAGATGTTAAACCCATCTCTCCATTCAGGTGGACATAAGAGATCCCATGATATTTTTTGAAGAAGATCAGGGGAATTTCCCCATGTCCTGGCTAACATTTATCCCTCAACCAACAGACTACCTGGTCAATTAATTCATTGTTGTTTGTGGGACCTTGCTGTGTACAAATTGGCTGCAACATTTCATACATTGCAACAAAAGTACTTAAGTGGCTGTGAACTGCTCTGAAGTCATGAAAGACACGATATAAATGCAAGTTCTTACTTTCTTTTCTGCTTTGCACCCAGAGAACAATTTTTTTCCTGGCAATCACAGGAAAATCATTTATTTTTATTAGTTCCTGGAATGTAGGCATCCCTGGCAAGGCCAGCATTTAGTGCCCATCCCCAATTACTCCCACAGTGCTGTCAGGGGAGAGTGTCAGAATTTTGACCCAGAAGTGATGAAGGAATGGCGATATATTTACAAGTCAGGAGGGTGTGTGACTTGGAGGTGGCAGGGTCCCTATATGCCTGCATTCCTTATCCTCCTAGATGGTAGAGGTCGCGGATTTGGGAGGTGCTGTTGAACAAACCTTGGTGAGTTGCTGGAGTGCATCTTGTAGATGGTACACACTGCACTCAGTGTGCCAGTGGTGGAGAGTGGCAATCAAGCGGGCTGCTTTGTCTTGGATGGTGTCAGGCTTTTCGAGTGTAGTTGGAGCTGTACTCATCGAGGCAAGTGGAGAGTATTCCATCACACTCCTGACTTGTGCCTTGTAGAAGGTGGAAAGGCTTTGGGGAATCAGGAGGTGAGACACCCACTGCAGAATACCCAGCCTCTGACCTGCTCATAGCCACAGTATATATGTGGCTGGTCCAGTTAAGTTTCTGGTCAATGGTGATCCCTAGGATGTTGATGATGGGAGATTTGGCGATGGTAATGACATTAAATGTCAAAGGCCAGTGGTTAGACTCTTATTTTTTGGAGAAAATCATTCACTGGCACTTGTGTGGCATGAATGTTACTTGCCACTTATCAGCCCAAGCCTGAATGTAGTCCAGGTCTTGCTGCATGCGGGCCTGGACTACTTCATTACCTGAGGAATTGCGAATGGAACTGAAGACTTTGCAATCATCAGCGAACATCCCCACCTCCAACCTTATGATGGAGGGAAGGTTATTGATAAAGCAGCTGTTGGGCCGAGGACACTGCCCTGAGGAACTCCTGCAGTGATATCCTGGGGCTGAGATGATTGAGCTCCAACAACCATAACCATCTTCCTTTGTGCTACGTATGACTCAAGTCAGTGGAGAGTTTTCTCCTGATTCACATTGACTTCAGTTTTAATAGGGCTCCTTGATGCCACACTCGGTCGAATGCTGCCTTGATGTCACGGGAAGTCACCCTCACCTCATCCCTGGGATTCAGCTCTTTTGTCCAGGCTGTAAGGAGGTCTGGAGTTGAGTGGTCGTGGCAGAATCCAAACTAAGCATCGGTGAACAGGTTATTGTTGAGTAAATGCGCTTGATAGGACTGTCGATGACACCTTCCATCACTTTGCTGACGATTGAGTGCAGTCTGATAGGGTGGTAATTGGCCGGATTGGATTTTTCTTGCTTTTTGTGAACAGGACATACCTGGGCAGTTTTCCACATTGTTGGGTAGATACCAGTGTTGTAGCTATACTGGAAAAGCTTGGCTAGAGGCACAGCTAGTTCTGGAGCACAAGTCTTTAGAACGACTGCTGGGATGTTGTCGGGGCCCATAGCCTTTGCTGTATCCAGTGCGCTCAGCTGTTTCTTGATATCACATGGAATTAATCACATTGGCTGGCTTCTGTGATGGTGGGGACCTCAGGTGAAGGCCAAGATGGATCATCCACTTGGCACTTCTGGCTGAAGATGGTTGCAAACATTTTAACCTTGTCTTTTGCACTCGCGTGAAGGGCTCCGCCATCATTGAGGATGGGAATATTCATGGAGCCTCCTCCTCCTGCAGTTGTTTACTTGTCCACCACAATTCATGACTGGATGTGGCAGGCTTGCAGAGCTTTGATCTGATCCACTGGTTTTGGGATCACTTAGCTCTGTCTATAGCATGCTCCTTCTACTGTTTAGCAGCATGTAGTCCTGCATTGCAGCTGGCCCAGGTTGGCATCTCAATTTTAGGTATGACTGGTGCTGCTCCTGGCATGCTCTTCTGCACTTTTCATTGAACCAGGGTTGGTCCCTTGGCTTGATGATAATGGTAGATTGAGGCATATTTGAGTCATGAGGTTATAGATTGTGCTGAATACAATTCTGCTGCTGCTGATAGTCCACAGTGCCTCATGGATGCCCAGTTTTGAGCTGTTAGATCTGATCTGAATCTATCCTATTCAGCGCAATGCTAGTGCCACACAACCCAATGGAGGGTGTACTCAGCGTGAAGACGGGACTTCGTTCCAAAAGGACTGTGCGGTGGACAGATGCATCTGCGACAGGTAGGTTGGTGAGGATGAGGTCAAGTAGGTTTTTCCTTCGTGTTGGTTCTCTCACCACTTGCCGCAGGTCCAGTCTGGCAGCTATGTCCTCAGGACTCGTGCTCTAAATGTATTGTCATGGTACTGTCATGGTACAACTATCTCTCCCAGTCTTTCAAATTCAAATGCAAAAGCAATCCAGATAAGCTGGTTGAGAATTTATCATATTTCAGTGATTATTCTCCATGATAAAATTAGCAGCAATATAGAATTCTGCCCTTCCTCTGGAAGAGCCATTTAGTTCATTAATGAATGCTGTGATTGCAAGGATTTACATCACAATAAAGTCTCATCATCATTGTTGTGTCCTTGGTTGCTCTAATAATAACTCCACAAGGCAATGTATTGTACTTGAACTGTCGTGACCTTAGTCCTTTATTTGTTAACTCCAGAGTGAGGATCACACCTGGTGGTTTGCCTTTTATACTAGACCAGGCACACCTGTACAGGTAATCTACAAGTCTCCCACTGCTGTGCCAAATGGTGGCACATCTTGTGATAGTACCAACAATAGCCATGTAGGATAAATGACATCACTCTCCCCCAAGCCTTTAGTGCAAATCGCCTCTGCATTGGCTGTGCTCTGGTCTTAGCTCTATCTGGTTGACCCTTGGTGAGTCATTTCAATCTTGAGTGAGTGGTTGGTGCAGTAGAGTGCTGGTAGTTGCTGTTTGTGTGTGTCCCTGACCACTCCATTCTCCCCCTCCCACATATAGGTTATGCCGGAGGCTCAGTGCGTTCATATACATTCAAGTTCAGAAAAACAAGTTTGCATTCATTTGTGGTTCAGTTGTGAGACCAGTACATTAGACTGGTGAGATACATTATCGATGCATACTGGGGATTGATGACCTGTGCGTAAGGACAAACTAGTTCCAGAACTGCTGGATGGTGTCCAGGCAGTCTGGTGGCAGCACGGTGCCCAGTGCTGGCAGTGGGAACCTAGTTAAGTTGCCTGCTCTTGGGGCTGTTGCGTGGTTCCTAGCATCGGGCAGGTTCACAGATGCCTGTAACCTCCCTGTCCTTTCTTTGTGCCCTGGGTCGCTGCTGCACCCTGAGGGGCTGTCATCTAGCAGTGCACAGGGAACTGCTGACTCGCTAGCCAGGGCGTTGTTTGATTTGGGATCCTAGCTGGTCTCGGTCTCCTTTGAGAGGACTGTAGCTTGTGACCCTTCGTTTCCGGGTATGGCCTTGGTGGCGATGGGATCTGGGGGCTGCGCCTTAGCACAGTTTGCTCTTGCAGGCTCGTGGTGGTTGGTGCCATCGGGTGCCATCGGGTGGAGCCAATCAGGGGCAGGGTATCGATACTGGTGCTGTTGCCCTCCTGAGATCGCTTGCTCTGCAGCTCGTATGTATTGGCTGCTTGTGGCCACACTCCATGGTGCATAACTCTGGTCCCAGGAACACAGGCTACAGCATTGGGTAGCTCACTGGACCCGTGTGCTCCCGATGGGTGTCTGCCCCCGCTGCATTAGCTGCCTGCAATTGAAATCCTACATCGCACAACTTTTCATTACTTATGGTGGATACTCTGTAGCTCTGATCACAATCGCGTGACTTTTCTTCGCTGGTTGCATGTACACAATTCTGGTTATCAATTACACATTTTACATGATCGCTCGACTTTTCCTTGCTTATTGCATGTATACAACTCTAATCATCACTTGCATATTTTACATCATTGCTCAATTTTTCCTTGCTTATTGCATGTACACAACTCTGATCATCAGTTACATGCTTTATCTCTAACTTACAGTTGCTATTACATTGCATGAGTGTGTGGCACTGTCCTTTTAATTGTAGTGGGTTACAGGCCTCCTTTAAGAGGGCCTTGCTTTCTTTACCCCAATCCTCTTCTCCGTTTGGTGCCACATGTTGCTCCATCAGCGCTGCACCTCGTGGTCTGGCCTCCGCCATCTTTTTCTTCAGCGCCTCACCTCGTGGTTTGGGCGCCATCTTTCCTCCATCCACGATGTCGACTGCGGTGATCTACTTCTCCCCGGGTTCTGCCACCGAAGCTGTGAAGTTGCCTTTGGATCCGATTTCCTTCCTCCGGAGTCCTGCCACTGGAGACTGGAAGGTGCATTCTGGTCGTCTCAGCTGGATCATCTCCATGCAGTCGTGCTGAGCGGTCTGTGCCTCGGGTGCTGTGCTGGTCTGCTCTCTGGTGCCAGATCCAATCTCAGGTGGGGGCTTGCTTTATCTCTGAGCGTGGAGGACGTCGATCGCTGGAGGGGTGAAGTCTTCCCACTTCCAATGGCTCTTCTCCATCCACCTTCTTCCAAGTAGCGTTGGTCCATCACCTGCAACAATCCACAGAGGTAACTTGCGCACCGCGTCATCATGGAGTACCTTTACATTCGCACTACCAATGACTCGGATAAGTTCATCGGTGTAGGTATGCAGCTTTGCCTGAACTGGGACCAACTTGGGTTGTTCAGCTTGATTGTCCCATAGCCTCTCAAAGGCTTCTTGATTCATTACTGACTGGCTCGCACCCATGTCCACTTCCATGAAGACTGGAACGTCATCTATCTCGACTTCTATCCTCAACGGGGAACACTCGGTGGTGCAGGTAAACATGCTATATACCTCATCGTGGGGCTGAGCTGCCTCTCTGCCTATCATTTCATAATCCGCACTGGATTCATAGCCATCTGCAGACTCTTCATCGACACAGTGAGTCCTATTTCTCTTACACATTTGTTGGAGGTGGCCCTTTGTGTTGCAGCCCTTGCATACATAGTCTTTAAAGCGGCACTGGTGAGCCCTGTGATTCCCTCCACAACACCAGCATGGAGCAATTGGTTAGCCCCACTCGGCGGGCTCTGAGATAAGGGACTCGGGGGCCTGTTCTCTCTTCCCTGAGAGGGTTTGCATTTACAGTCCAGCCTCTAAAATGCACCACGGTGCACAGTACCTGCCGGGTTTGAGTCCTGAGGGTGAGTCATCTGCCTCAAACCGCAGATCGAGGTCATGAATGCCTGGCTCACAGAGATGACCTTCTGCAGTGTGACTGTCGTATCCGCTGATAGTAGATTATGAAGAAGGCTCTCATGGCTGATTCCAATGACAAAAATGTCCCGCAGCGTTTCGTTGAGGTGGTCGCCGAAATCACACGGTGCCGCCCGCCTCCTGAGGTCTGCGGCGTATTTCGCGATTTCCTGGTCTTCGGGCCGTCGGTGGGGTAGAACCGGTGTCTGGCTGTGAGGATGCTCTCCTTGGGCTTGAGTTGCTCATGGATCAATGTTACGAGCTCCTTGTATGTCTTGGTCCTTGTCTTCACTGTTGCCAGCAAGCCCCCGATGAGGCCATAGACGATGGGCCCACAATTGGTTAGCAGGATAGCTCTGCGCTTATCAGCCAGTGTGGCCGGGTCGTCTCCAGCCAGGTCATTTGCTGTGAAGAAATGGTCGAACCTCTCCACAAAGGCGTCCCAATCATCACCATCGGCGAAATGCTGCAACGTACCAAGGGTAGCCATTTTCACGTGAAAGTCCGTAATCTCTTTGCCAAATTTTGTGTCCTTGGATGTTCTAATAATGATTCCACGAGGCAATGTGTTGTACTTGAACTTTAGTGACCTTCGTCCTTTATTTGTTAACTCCAGAGTGAGGATCACACCTGGTGGCCTGCCTTTTATACTAGGCCAGGCACACCTGTACAGGTGACCTACATGTCTCGCACTGCTGTGCTCTCTGGTGGCACACCTTGTGATAGTACCAACAGTAGCCATGTAGGATACATGACAATCATCATAGGCAGTCCCTCGAAATCGAGGAAAACTTCTTCCACTCTAAAAGTGAGTTCTCAGGTGGCTGTAGAGTCCAATACGGGAATTACAGTCTCTGTCACAGGTGGGACAGACAGTCTTTGAAGGAAAGGGTGGATGGGAAGACTGGTTTGCCACACGCTCCTTCCGTTGCCTGCGCTTGCTTTCTGCATGCTCTCGGCGACAAGACTCGAGGTGCTCAGTGCCCTCCCGGATGCTCTTCCTCCACTTAGAGCAGTCTTTGGCCAGGGACTCCCAGGTGTCGGTGGGGATGTTGCATTTTATCAAGGAGGCTTTGAGGGTGTCCTTGAAACATTTCCTCTGACCACCTTGGGCTCGCTTGCCATGTAGGAGTTTTGAATAGAGTGCTTGCTTTGGGAATCTTGTGTCAGGCTTGCAAACAATGTGGCCCGCCTAACGGAGCTGGTCGAGTGTGGTCAGTGCTTCGATGCTGGGGATGTTGGCTTGTTCGAGGACATTAACGTTGCTGCAGGACCTTGCGGAGACATCGTTGGTGGTATTTCTACAGTCATTTGAGGTGTCTACTGTATATGGTCCATGTCTCTGAGCCATACAGGAGGGCGGGTATCACTACAGCCCTGTAGACCATGAGCTTGGTGCCAGATTTGAGGGCCTGATCTTCGAACACTCTCTTCCTCAGCCAGCTGAAGGCTGCGCTAGCACACGTCGATGTCTGCCCTTGCTGATAATAGGCTTGCTAGGTATGGAAAGTGGTCCACGTTGTCCAGGGCCGCGCCATGGATCTTGATGACTGGGGGGCAGTGCTGTATGGTGGGGTCAGGTTGGTGGAGGACCTTTGTCTATGGATGTTTAGTGTAAGGCCCATGCTTTCGTACTCCTCAGTGAAGCTGTTGACTATGACTTGGAGTTCAGTCTCTGAATGTGCGCAGACGCAAGCGTCGACCGTGTACTGTAGTTCGACGACAGAGCTTGGGATGGTCTTGGATCTGGCCTGGAGACGACGAAGGTCGAAGGTTCCCACTGGTTCTGTAGTTTAGTTCCACTCCAATGGGGATCTTGTTGAGTGTGAGATGGAGCATTGCAGCGAGGAAGATCGAGAAGAGGGTTGGCACGATGTTGCAGTCCTGCTCGACTCTGGTGCTGACGTGGATTGGGTCATCATGGAGCAGGTGAAGGATGGTGACAAACTTTTGAGGGCAGCCGAAATGGAGGAGGACGCTCCATAGTCCCTCACGGTTGACAGTGCCAAAGGCCTTTGTAAGTTCAAAGGCGGCCATGTACAAGAGTTGGTGCTATTCCCTGGATTTCTCTTGCAGTTGTCGCGCCGTAAAGATGAATGTGAGAGAACAACTTATTTCCAGGTGACCTCATCTCTCTCACCTGGAAGGAGGAGAGCATGCCGGGAGATCTCAGAGATGCAGTAATTGTGACCATCTTTAAAAGGGGGGGGGCAAGTCCGACTGCAGCAACTACAGTGGAATCTCCCTGTTATCAGCCACTGGGAAAGTCATTGCTAGACTTCTCCTCAACCGTCTTCTCCCTGTGGCTGAGGAGCTCCTTCTGGAGTCACAGTGCGGATTTCGTCCACTACGGGATACAACGGACATGATCTTTACGGCGTGACAACTGCAAGAGAAATAAAGTCTATTTATTGGGATATACCAATATCTTTCAGCAATCTCTTCACAACTGAAAAACACACAATTATATTTACCTGATGCTGTTTATTGTGCAAGTGTATTAAAAATAAGTTGTTCTTTCACTTTCATTATTTTGCTCTGTTGGTGATTGTTTTTGTACCTTTGCTTTTACTACATTGCCAGTAACCACTATATGAAGAATCCAGTTCATTAATGATATAAAGCAGAGTGAATGCTGCAAAGTCGAATAAAATGGGGATAGTGGTGCTTTTAGTTTGACACTAAATGTGTTTTAAGTGCTTTCAGTGACTAAAACAGCATACATTAAATGGTTTAGTGACTAAGATCTCATTATAGATTTAAAGCAGCGCAATCAAAGATGCAGAAATAGAAATCCTCATACTCAGTAGTTCAGGCTTTACATGTGCTAAAAGCGTTTTAAAGTACATTTTAAATACAGTGAAGAAGCTATCATTATTGAGTACTCACTGCTGGACAACCACATGATAGTTGCTCTGCATTTAGTTAATACAAGTGCTACAAATATATTAGATTCATTAAGATCTTGAACATTAGAAGGGGTCATGTATCTGACTACATTACATTTCAATTTTGATTACTTTGTTAATATTGCAAACTTTAATATTTCTGTTCAGTTTTTGGATCCTGTCAGTCTCACTGACAGTGGATCAGCAGAATCCCCAGGAAAATGGTAGAGATTAGTTTCCAGGAGTTTCCTGGCTGCCTTGTAAGAGACAGAACCTCCGTCCACCCTCAGCAAATGATGGGTAGATGTGAAGCCAGGAATGTGATCACCATAAGGCAGTAGCTTCCGTTCCCGAGCCTGAATGGGAATCGCCAAATTGTGGTAGACTTTGATAGGGCATATGTGGGCTTACCAGGGAGGAAGGGGAAGGATGCCGGCCAGGTATGCAGCCGAGACCCCAAAATAATTAATTTTATTTCTTTAAATTTTGAGTTTGGTCCTCTTGCTCAAGGGATTGCTAGAACCACAGGTGGATGGGGGGTGGGGGGGGGTGCGCGGGAGAGGGCAAAGCAAGCATTGGAATGTCTATGCAGATGAGCACCAAAGTAACATTTTCCCCCATCTGTCCCATGTCAATGAGGTGCCCCCACTGACCCTGACAATTCCAGTGGGGTCACCACTGGAGAGCATCATCGGCTGTGATCCCGACATAACTGCCAAAATCGCAGCCATTGTGTTTATCTTTTCGCGTACATTACCTGTTGGCACCTATGCACGTGAGCAGGATTGGAATTCACAAAGGCTAATTTTCTGTATCATTTTAATTAGATGAGGATGAACCATTAAAGTGTAGATTTTCACCAGTTTACAAATTTTTTGGACTGAGTGGGTTGCGTTTCCTACTTCTGTACTTGCCAGCCAACAATTTTTTGTCCATTCACTTTAATGGATGGAAAACTGCGGTCCAGTGAGCACCGAAGCAGAAAGCAGAAAGCCCAAGTTCAGTTAGAACAGGTTTTAAAAGGTTGTTGATAGTTTTTCATAATTGTGGTTAATGAAAATTGAATTATTCTTGTCCTCAACAGATCAAATTTTATTAGCATTTGGTTCATCAGTAGATGCACACACTCTGGTACAAGTAGGATCAATTGTTCTTTTCCAAGTTATTTTATCCTCTGACTGGTTTTTAACCTCTGTAACAATTGAAATTGGCCGATTTCTTATGCTGTTTATTCTGCAGATTCTAATGGAGATTCCCTGGGTCTGCTGCACTGGATCACTTGGGTGCAGCGCAAATCGTAAGATTGTGCCGATTCTGTTTCAGGCATGCACTCTAACTTGCCTGATTTTCCGATATTCCAGCATCCAGGCGATCCTGGGTGCAGACCCAGGAAAATATTTCTATGTCAATTGCATTTCCAAAAGCATCATTGGTACTTTGAATGCATGAAATAACTTTAGGAAGTTAGGAGGAAGAAAGGAGGTCAGGTATAACTTTTTCACTCAAAGATTACGGAGTTGCACAATAAGTTATCAAGGAAGGGCACTTAAGTAAATATGGGTTCTAGAGTCAATTAGATATGTTTCTAGAACAGTAGAGGGATATAGTGTTGGATTGGATGGGTAGGCGGATTGATCTAGCAAAAAGGGCAGACTTGTTGGCATAATGGCCCTTTCCTGTTCCTGAAAAGTCTTAGATACCAACTGAGGCAATATATTGATCAGAATAATGCCACGATATAACAAATCATGAGAAACATGAAAAAAATAGAATGAAGATTTGCATTAGCAACTCCACATTCTTGAATAGTCTGTCATTGTGCGATGCATATTGATGGTTTGCTGCTTCGTCGCAGATCAGGAGGGTAGATCAGAAGACAAGTCACCTCCTGACCTTTCTTACACATTTTTGCATGACCAGTTAAAGAGGAATATTGAAAGTGGCTTGTTCACTCTTTTGGCAATTGAAAGGTTAATAAAAGAATATTGGTCTAAAGAAAGCAGAATGTAGCCTACTCGCTTGTCAGTTGGGCCGATTCCTGGGGCCTGTGTGATACAGAATAGTAGAAGTCTTGCTAATAGTAGTGGAAAAATGCATCCTTCTGCTACAGTGATGATCCACACCTATCACCACAAACATGTGGATTGAGCAACTGTGGACCACAAAGCAGCTGGACTGATTGAAGCACAGCTTATGTTTCGGTCTTGGAGGGTACCAAATGGTGCAGGTCCCTTCCTGAAGGTCTGAATATCAATTTTATAATGTGGAGGAAATGATAAACTGGTACAAGAGGGAACTTAGGACTACTGCACCACTCTTTGAAGCACCACAAGAACAATAACCCACTCAACAATATCCCAAGTCATAGTAGGACAAATGCTATGTACTCGCTTCGATCATTTCCCCTGTCCTCATAACCATTCTGATTCAGAATGCTGTAGCACTGTTATACAAAGATGCATAATGGACAGAAAAGGACCAGCTGGTCAATTGAATCTGTCTCATCCAGCCATACTGCAATTAAGCTACAACACCTGCAATATTCCCCACCCACCAACAGCAATACAATCCCTTGGCCGAGTAAAAAAAACAGATAAAAAAAAAATTCAGAGAACAATAATTCCTCTCTGACTTCCCCAATTGCAATCAAAAACAAATTCCAGCAGATAACAATGGCCATCAGCATGAAATATAAAAACAGATAGCAAGAGTTTCTGTAGGTATATAAAGAGGAAAAGAGTGGCTAGAGTATATGTTGGTCCCTTGGAGGACGAGATCGGGAAATTAGTAATGGGGAACATGGAGATGGCAGAAACGCTGAACAAATATTTTGTATCAGTTTTTACGGTAGAGGACACTAATAATATTCCAACAGTGAATAGTCAAGGGGCTATAGGGGGGGAGGAACTTAACAAATTCAAAATCACTCAAGGAGGTGATACTCAGTAAGATATTGGGACTAAAGGCAGATAAATCCCCTGGACCTGATGGCTTGCATCCTAGGGTCTTAAGAGAAGTAGCGGCAGGGATAGTGATTGCATTGGTTGTAATTTACCAAAATTCCCTGGATTCTGGGAGGTCTCAGAAGATTGGAAAACTGCTAAATGTAATGCCCCTATTTAACAAAGGAGGCAGAGAAAAAGCCAAATTTCGTCAGGCAAAGTCAGCATGGATTTATGAAGGGGAAGTCATGTTTGACAAATTTGCTAAAATTCTTTGAGGATGTGACGAACAGCGTGGATAAAGGGGAAACCAGTGGATGTAGTGTATTTGGACTTTCAAAAGGCATTTGACAAGGTGCCACATGAAAGGTTAATGCACAAGATAAAAGATCAAGGGGTTGGGGGTAATATATTAGCATGGGCAGAGGATTGGCTAACGAACAGAAAACAGAGAGTAGGGATAAATGGTTCATTCTCGGGTTGGCAATCAGTAACCAGTGAGGTGCCGCAGGGTTCAGTGCTGGGACCCCAATTATTTACAATCTATATTAATGACTTGGAGGAAGGGACCGAGTGTAACGTAGCCAAGTTTGCCGACGATACAAAGATGAGAGGAAAAGCAATGTGTGAGGAGAACACACAAAATCTGCAAAAAGACATAGACAGACTAAATGAGTGGGCAAAAATTTGGCAGATGGAGTATAATGTTGGAAAGTGTGAGGTCATGCACTTTGGCAGAAAAAAAATCAAAGAGCAAGTTATTATTTAAATGGAGAAAGATTGCAAAGTGCTGCAGTACAGCGGGACCTGGGGTACTTGTGCATGAAACACAAAAGGTTAGTATGCAGGTACAGCAAGTGATCAGGAAGGCCAATGGAATCGTGGCCTTTATTACAAAGGGGATGGAGTATAAAAGCTATAGGGAAGTCTTGCTGCAGTTGTACAGGGTATTGGTGAGGCCACACCTGGAATATTGCATGCAGTTTTGGTTTCCATATTTACGAAAGGATATACTTGCTGTGGAGGCAGTTCAGAGAAGGTTCACAAGGTTGATTCCAGAGGTTGACTTATGAGGAAAGGTTGAGTAGGTTGAGCCTCTACTCATTGGAATTCAGAAGAATGAGAGGTGATCTTATCGAAACGTATATGATTATGAGGGGGCTTGACAAGGTGGATGCAGAGAGGATGTTTTCGCTGAAAGGGGAGACTAGAACTAGAGGGCATAATCTTAGAATAAGGGGCCATCCATTTAAAACTGAGATGAGGAGAAATTTCTTCTCTCAGAGGGTTGTGGACCTGTGGAATTTGCTGCCTCAGAGAGGTGTGGAAGCTGGTACCATATGGCCTTCTCCTGTTCCTGTTCCTTATGTTTTTATGTTCTTATGAGGTACATTACCCAACATCCTACCTGCCTGCTGCGTTCACTCAAATCATCTTCCACTAGAAACTTGTCCAGTCTCCTATTGAATGTTTGCAGCGAATCCACACTCACTGCATCAACCAAAAACTCTTCCTACGGTCAGGAATCCTCCGGGAATAGAAAAACCTTTTGACATCTAACCTAGTTCTAGGCTGACAAAAGCAAAATACTGCGGGTACTGGAATCTGAACTAAAAACAGAAAATGCTAGAAATCTCCACAGGTCAGGCAGCATCTATGGAGAGAAACAACTGTTTCAGGTCTGTTTCGAGTCTGTAACCCTTCGTCAGTACTGGGATGATGTGCAAAAAAAGGGAGGAACAAGGAAAAGATATAACCTCTGCCCATATTTTTTTTCCCTTTCCTCCCATTTTTTTTTTTTTACAAACCCCCTGCTTTTATTCCTCTTTCCCATGGCAGCTGATGATGATTCTGTCATTCACACCCCATCTAGAGTCATCCTTTGTTTCCTAACTTCTGCCATTACTGTCACATTTTTGCCCATCATCCCATTTGTCTCTTAAATCTCTTCTGGCTTTCACTGTATTACAGACCTTCCCTTTTATTCTTTCCTCCCCTCCTCCTTTTACTGCCCCTGCACTTCCTTAAGAATCTGTTTCATCTCAAAATTTTTCAGTTCTGACAAAGAGTCACAGACCTGACACATTAACTCTGTTTCTCTCCACAGATGCTGCCTGACCTGTTGAGATTCCCATCATTTTCTGTTTCTAGTTCTAGACTTACTTAGCTTGTACGCATGCCCCCTGCCCCATCACCATTCTCCCTAATTTATCTAATTCAAATAATCTGTCCACGTTACACAGACGAGCCCATTCATCATCTTAAATACTTCAATCAACTCGCTCTGGAGTCTATGCTTTTCTGGAATAAAATTAACCAACTCCCTAAGGCTATCATGATAGCAAAGGGGTTTTAGACTAGGTATTAATCTAGGAGCCCTCTTTTGAACCTCTTCTAGTGCCGCATGGTTCCTATGAACCAAAATATGACCTTATCGTCAAAATAATTTTGAACAGCAGGTCACAGATTGAACAATGGTGCCTTTTTACCTTTAAGGTGAACTACCATGGGATGACACCATATGCTCCTGAACTAACTGACTAATGGACAAATCATTCTTTGAAAACCTTAAGCTACAACATAAAAATCAGTTTATTAAGATGTAAAATGATGCAGAAGGAAGAATAGACACATTAGATTTCACTAGATTATACAACGTCACTTTACTCACAAGGGTGGATTTTAACTACCGTGCGGGAAGCGGGAGCCTATAACCTTCGCGCCCTGTGACGCTCCGTGGCTTCATTTATAACTCGCTGGATAGCTGCTAATCCAAAACATACGGGGGTAGGCATATGGTTGGTTCCAGACAAGTCAAAATGGCAGGACCCAGAGACCACCCGCTGACACCAAGTTAAGTTGCGGTTGTGAATCAGAGCCGTTTCATGGGTGGGAAAGGGAGGATGTCCGGAGCGGCAAAGGCCCAGACTTTCCTTGTGGGACTGAGTGAAGTACTTCTGCTGTCTCTGGCCCCCACGAAGGAAAGTTTTTGACGTATGTTAGAAGCACTCCTCTTTTTCTCCGCCAAGTTTTACTGAGCAGGGTGTCAATAGCAGGTACCCGACTCAGTAGCCCATTAAATTGCCTTCCAAATCCTATGGACAGCATGGGACCCTGATTAGCATATATATTATGAGGCTCTCCTCTGGGTTTGGGCCCAGTTAAGATGACGACAGGCGGGAATTGAGCACGATTGGGCCGGTAAGTCTTTACATAACTATTTTGGCTGCATGGCTACTCTGTTCCAGCTGGGTAGAGTGGAGTAAAATTCCCCTTACATTTTCTATTTTACAATAGTAGATGTCCCAGAGTTCTGATCATTTTCTGGAATCTTACACTTTTACTTTGAACCAATGTCCACAGTATGAAATTTATACATGAAATTGGGTATTCACAGAATGTTCCACTGGTCACATTTTGTTGCCTGCAAAGTGAAGGATAGATTCACTGAGGAAACCTTGATTAGACACTCCAATTTTGCCCCTTCTTTATTTTGTAAGATAAAAAGTGGTGTCCTTCCCAATTGAATAACACTGCCAATCAAAGTATTGTTGAGAGGCTGCTTGGCAGGTTTCCTTATAATAACGGTCACACAAATTCACGCCCATTTCAACATAATATTATATTTGAAGTGATGGGGGAGTGGCATCCTTGGGCAGGAATTGGGACAGAATCTGGATTCACCAGGTCTCCACTCTATTTGGGTTCTACTGGCATTTCCATCAGAAATGAGAGCCGGGTCATTTTGCACCTGCTTTCACCTTCCATGTGGGCATCACTGAAAGAGGTGGGACTGGCAGGATGACATCATCTGGCAGAATTTCCAGCATGAAGCAGGTGTATTAGTATGCTAAGACCATTCCCTGATAGAATGGCTCACAAGATTTTGACAGTTCAGTTTCCTTATGGCAACCAATTGCGCATTGGGTGCTGCAAGGAAACATGCCTTTTTGGAAATATCTTTTTACATTTTGGCCGGCATAGTCAATGCTCCACAAGTTGTGACACAGCTCCGCATCTACCTTTCTTCCTCCAACAAGTGGGCACTTCAGTTGTACTACAATTGACATGGGCCACCAACAATTAAGGTGAAGACCACCTCACCCTGGGAATTTGGATTGCATTGGAATAGAACTTGCCAGAAAGTGGAAGTCCTGTTCTGCCATTCGTACTGCGACAGTACAAGACTTTCTGATCCAATCTTTATGGCAGGAGATCAGGATAACCCCTGATGAAATTCAGGGCCCAGGTCTCTTTTGATTTGAAACATGACAAATCTCTGATCTTTTACAATAATGTAAACACAATATATAACAGAGTTCTCCTAACCCAGTCAAGACAGAAATATCCCGCTTTTATATCTCTGTCTGCGCTGAGTTAACTGATCACAGCCGGGAGTGTTGTAGGCACTACAATTGTCTTCAGCTCCCATGTTAGAGAGGGGAAGGAGGGGAAGATTAGCCAGTGTTGTCACTCCAGAATACTATCCAATGACCCTTGTAGTGCACTTGGGTGGGCATCAGGTGAAGCCTGGATCAACTCGCTGTGATGCTTCATACTGTTAAATAGTCTATGAACACATAAGGAATGTCTATTTGGGCAAGACACTGGATGGTGACTAATGCTCATGGAACTATTAGCATGGATAGAGGATTGGTTAATTAACAGAAAACAGAGAGTCGGGATAAATGGTTCATTCTCAGGTTGGCAATCAGTAACTAGTGGGATGCCGCAGGGATCAGTGCTGGGACCCCAACTATTTACAATCTATATTAATGACTTGGAAGAAGGGGCCGAGTGTAACGGAGCCAAGTTTGCTGACGATACAAAGATGGGAGGAAAAACAATGTGTGAGGAGGACACAAAATATCTGCAAAAGGACTTTGGGCTAGAACCTCCACTTTAGTGCTTATCACCCAAAAATGGGCGTTATTTCTGACGTGGGTGGTAAAAAAAGGTTTTCAGATCGCTGGCTTCTTACCCATTCTCAAAACACCTAGTTTACATTTTTGAAAATGGGCGTTACCGTGAGCAATATCAAATGGGCGACAGCGTAAATTTTTTTTGCCTGTCTGCTGTAAAGTGTGGCCGTCCTTAGCAACGGCATGGCAACGCTTGTTTCTCGCGAATCTGGAGGTCAAGGGTCACCATGACATGCGCAGAAGAGGAGACAGAGAGAGAGGGAACTCAGAGGGACTGAAGGCGTGGCTGGGTGTGGTGTGGCTGCTTTGGGAGGAAGGAGCGAGACTTTAGAGCTTCAAACAAGTAGGCAAACAAAAATTAGCTGTTACAAGCCACATATTTGACCAAATTTGCCTTATAATGGAGAGAGAGGAGGAGGCATCAGAGCACGCTGTGGCGACTGATGCTGGAGAGAGCAGTGAGGTGTGAGAGGAGCACATTGGAGGGCGCAAAAGAGCGAGGAGTTTCTTGGACGAGGCAAATGCCTCCTTCCTGCAGGAGGTCGAGTTATGCTGGGGTGATTGGACAGAGGGCGCAGGAAGCCCACTCCAAAGGTCTACCAGATGATATGGACCGAGATAGCAGAGATGGTCTCGTCGGCGACCAATGAGGTGCGTGAGGGCAACCAATGCCGCAAACGATGGAATGACCTTGTGGGATCTGCAAGAGTAAGTATTACATTAATTTACAGGTACATATGTATTTATATAATTTGATTTGTAACAGTCATGAGTGACTATCAGCAGATGTGAGGTCTTGCACTTTTACCGGGAATGTTTTACTCAAAGCCTGCGGTCATGCTGCACGTCTTTAGGTAAAGAATGATAATAATCATAATAATCATGATTACGTCTGTTGGTTGTATCGGTCTCTGTGACAGTGCCTAGCAATGATATCACGTAATGATCTCATGCCATGTCATCCTGTTACCTTTTACAGAAGAAGCTCTCGATAATGAGGTCCATGCAGAGGTGAATGTGTGGGGGGCCACCAGTCTCCAGCGACATCACAGAGATGGAGGAGTGAGTGCTAGCACTCGTGGGGAAGCATCCCTTGACAGCCACGGATGCATCTGCAGACCCTGAAGTGATGCCACGTGAGTAAAACTTACACCACTACATCATGTAAAGTCAATAGATGCCACACCAACTCATATCCAAACAATCATATATGATAGATGATTTTTAAAAGTGTCATAGAAATAATGCTGGCCTAATGAAAATCATTGCAATGCACAATGTGTTGATGGTCATGAAATGTGATGTCTGCGATGATTTTGAGAGCAGTGGTGCTTTTGTCGTGCATATGCCGTGTGTCGCGCTGGACTCACCTTGTCACCCTAGCACCCACTTCTCCTCTAATAACCTCATTTGTGTTTTGCAGCTCAACCAGCAGCGTGGGCAAGGCGACAGAGGCCAGAAGGTGGGGGCGCGGGGCAGGAGTCGGCGGATGATCCTACGACATCTGGTGCTGAGGAGCCTCGATTGTCGCCCGTCAATCTGCTGGGTCTGTTCTCAATGGATGAGAGTGCAGATTCTGAAGAACCTGCATCGCCACACTCCAGAAGCCATTCCAGCCCAAGGCCATCTAGTGTTCCTCTGGTCATTCACACCTCCACTCTGGAGATACCGGCCCCAAGCACCACTCCACAGAGCACCTCATTTGCCCCAGGACGGCGCCAACCCCATGGAGGCCTCGTGGACGCAGCAGGTCTGTTCCATGAGTGCGACATGACAGCGGGGAGATGGTACAGTTGTCCAGGAGGGCTGTAGATATTGGTGACCAGCTCATCGAAGCATTGAGAGGCATATCCCGACAGCTGACCTCTACTCATTGGAATTCAGAAGATTGAGAGGTGATCTTATCGAAACGTACAAGATTATGAGGGGGCTTGACAAGGTGGATGCAGAGAGAATGTTTCCACTGATGGGAGAGACTAGAACTAGGGGGCATAAGCTTAGAATAAGGGGCCACCCATTTAAAACTGAGATGAGAAATTTATTTTCTCAGAGTGTTGTAAATCTGTGGAATTCATTGCCTCAGAGAACTGTGGAAGCTGGGATATTGAATAAATTTAATACAGAGATAGACAGTTTCTTAACCGATAGGGGAATAAGGGATTATGGAGAGCGGGCAGGGAAGTGGATCTGAGTCCATGATCGGATCAGCCAAGATCATATTAAATAGCGGAGCAGGCTCGAGGGGCTGTATGGCATACTCCTGCTCCTATTTCTTATGTTCTTATGTTCTTATGTTCTTATAACTGCTGCTCAGCAAAAAAATATTTAGGGCTGTGGAAGAAAGGAGTAGAGAAAAATGGCAGGACAAGGAGGAAGGAAAATAATGTACACCTGTAAGGCTATAAATCTTCAGAAAAACACAGAAGGAGACCATGAATTAAAATTTGATTAATACAAGCTTTTGGAATTTAATACATGCTTTTGGAATTAAATTTGACAATGGGAGCAAAAAGGTGTCAGTCTTAGGGCAGGTGGTGACTCACCCCAATTAACAACACTCTGTGGTCAAGAACCAAAACTGACTTTATGCATAACAACAATGGAGTTGTTACATGAGGCCCTGAAACTGATTGACCAGGGTGGGGAAAAACAAGCTCACTGGAGACGCCAAGTCTGCAAAAGGACTGGACAACAAAGGAATCACCACAGGTGCACATTTTTGGGGAATGAGGTGTTAAGATGGGGAGTCATTTTGAGTCTCGCAGACTCCATGTGCAAATTGAAAACAGAAGAGTCCATTATTGCAGTCAATCAACCAGGATCACCACAAAGCAACATATCGATACAAACACTTTATCAGAAACCGCAGTAGCGGGAGATCAGTCAAAACATGGATATAAATATGCGAGCTAGAAGCAGCTCAGAGGCAGAATGACAAGAACAGAAACACAGACACAGTCGAATAGCACACAGTGATTATGAACAGCACACAGAAGGACGTGTGAAGGAACAGACAGAAAGAACAACACTGCAGAGAACGGCCAGAAAAATAACCAACCGGTCATGGAACCAATGACCACGAACTTACAAGCGACAACTAAGAAGAGTGATTGTATGTCTCTAGTCGACTTCTCTCAGAAGCCTAGTTTTGTAGTTTTGGTTAGTTTTTCTGCGCAATAAAACTGACACTGGGTTAAGCCTAAATTTTGTGCCATGTGTTGTCCTTTTTCCCCTCTAAGTTCCGAGGTCAAAGAATCAGGGTAGAGTGTAAAACAAATATACAACGCCCTGCACACCATAAAGGAATAAAAGTAGATTCAGGTATTTGTATATGGATGAAAATGATAAAATTGCCTGAAACATTAAGCCAGATTTTTACTCTAGGCCAGTTTGGGGTGGGTGGGTTGCAGTGTGAGTTAGAAACTCACCGGCTGCTGAAGAAATGAGGCCTGGCACTTTTTAACTCTCGCATCTCATTTTTATTCCAGTTTAACAGATTAGGAAGGACCTGGGGAAATGAGTTCTCTTTTTATTTTGTCTCTCCTAAGAGATTACATGACTACGAGGGTGAGGGGCGGTGGGTGGGGAAGACGGTGAGAGAAAAGGAGGCGAGGAGGTGGGGGGAAGGAAGAAGTGTTCAGTTATGATGCTTTAGCCATCATGGTGTGGCTTGATAGACCAGCCGGTCTTTTCCTGCCCATCAGTTTTGTATGTTCGTATCTATGTAAATCATGCTGGCTGACTTCCCATCCATTCCAGCCAGATAGTTGTTGAGAAGCAGCTGATCACAGAAGGCCAATGCAATGCCCTGCAGAAACTGGCAGTTGTTGCAGAACCACCTAGTGGTCTACTGATGTAATAACAATAAAGCCATGTGCTCTGCAAAGTTCTAACTCAGGAGCCATGTTGTGCAGTTGTATGAAAAAGTTGTGTCTCAAGATATCACAGATAGGCGATGAGGATGTGATTTTCAGATTCCCCAGTTGAAATTTTTGCTGGAGGATCAGTGTGCCAACTGACGGAGAGATTGTTAGAGGTTCTTTGTTTTGAAGAAAAGTTTAAAAATCAGAGGTAGATTTCGAGCACATGTGGCTGAACTGTCAACGTTGCCAGAGACAAGATGGCTGTGCCTATGGGAATAATCGAGTGCCTGGGTAAGTTCCATCATGATCGAGAGATGTTCGGAGCATACTTGGAGAGATTAGAAATGTTTTTCACTGCGAATAGGATTGTCGAAGTCCCCGATGATGTAAACAGTAACCGTTTTAGAAATTAAATGGGCAATTTTCTTGACTGAAGCAGGCCCCGAGGTGTATGATACCTTGAAAAATTTGGTGTTCCCGCCAAGCTGAAGGACACGCCACTGAAGGAGGAGCAGCACTACAGTTCTGAGCCCTTGGAAATTGCTGAAAGTTATCGTTTTGGAACACGAGATCAATTAAATGACGAAGGTATCAGTAAGAACATTGTAGCTTTAAAAAAGCCAACCATTCACTATCATTTCGGAGACTTTTAGGACCGAGCTTCGCGTGACCACTTTGTTTGTGGATTGAAAAATGAATGAAACAGAAGCAAATTGTTGACAACTCATAACTTGATTTTTAATTCAGCTTGTCAGACAGCTATGTCGATGGATATGGCTGACCGATACGCCCCTGAATTTTGTGCCATTTCCAGTTGTCAGACAACCGAGGAGAATCGGCTGCAAGCTAAAAGTAAAAGGCAGTTGGGCCCCTAGGCCTCAGCAACTGGCCAAGCAACAGTGCATTGAAGTTGTGCTATCAGTGCTTGGGACAACACCTCGATCATAGCTGTCCATATATGAAGGTAGTTTGTTTTTACTGCAAGGAAACTGGGCATCTTGTGAAGGTGTGCCAAAAGAAGAGTAAACCAACTGGCAATGCTACACATAGAAATCACCAGACACTACGTAGTATTGAAGAGAAGCAGGAGGTTGAGGATATTCTCAAAATTCATGTCATCAAGCGCACAAAGGTATCTAACAGCGATTCACAAAGTATCATTATCCAAGTAGATGTCATAGGAACCAGGATACCCATGGAAATCGACACTGGTGTATCCATGAGTGTAGTACCGGAATCGCTATATGGCGACAAGTTGCGTGATTTTCAACTGGAGAAATCAAAGATAGAGCTGCGAGGCTACTCAGGAGAGTTAATCCTTGTAATAAGGAGTGTCACCATACCAGTGAAATACAAGGATCAGTATCAGAGGTTGCCTCTCATTGTAATGGCATGAGACAAGCCTGCCTTGATAGGTAGAAATTGGTTGGGATCATTGAAGTTGGATTGGGATGAGATTTTTCGTGTGGAAGCGAAATTTGCATCGAAAGATGATGTCATCAAGCAGTATCCGAAGGTGTTCCACGAAACAGGCAGTCTGATCCAAGATTTCAAGGCGAGTGTCAGAGTGCAGAAGGACGCAAGTCCAGTTTACTGCAAGCCACGTGCCATACCGTACATACTCAAGGAGAAATTTGAGCAAGAACTCAAAAGACTAGGGGCTAGACTTTCCATTATTGTGCAGATCACCCAAAAATGGCTGTTATTTCCAGCGTTGGCATTTATTATGGGTATTGAGATCGCCGGATTATCGGCCATTTTCAAAACACCAACTTTCCACTTTATAAAATGGGCGTTACCGGGAGCGATGTGAAATGGGCGTTAGTCGTAATTTATTTGCCCTTCTGTCGTAAAATGTCGCCGTCCATAGCAATGCCATGGCAACGGTCGTTTTCCACGTTTCAGGAGGTCAGAGTTCATCAATACATGCGCAGAAGAGGAGAGAGAGAGAGAGAGAACAGAGAGGAACAGAAAGCGGTGTGGGTATGTTGTCTGGTTGTTTGGCTGTTGTGGGAAGTAGGAAAGAGATTTAGCAGCAGTAAAAAGAATTGAGAGCACAAATTACTTAGCTTGCACGGAGATTTTGGGAAAAAAAATATTATTTACATGGAAGGCATGGAGGAGGTGAGACAGCACGATGTGGAGTGGGAGGACGCTGGCAACAGCAGTGAGGTAGGAGAGGAACTTGAAGTGGGAGGACGAAAACGAGCTCAGAGATTATCCGACGAGGCAAATGCCTCCCTCCTGCAGGAGGTGGAATCACGTTGAGGTCAATTGACCCGGGGTGGGCATGGGAAGCCCACCCAAAGGTTTACCAGAAAATTTGGGCCGACATAGCCAAGGTGGTCTTGTCAGTGATGCACGAGGTGCATGAGGGCAACCAGTGCTGCAAGCGCTGGAATGACCTTGTCAGATCCGCCAGAGTAACATTTATTTACATTCACTTATATATTTATATAATTTGAATTGTAAGTGTAATGAGTGATTAAATTCAGATGTGATGTCTTCAAAGCCTGCGTTTACGGTGTATGTCTTTAGGTAAAGAATGATAATTATCATAATAATAATGATTATATCTGTTGGTTATGTGTTATATCAGTGTCTGTGACAGGACCTAGCAATGATCTTATGCAATGATCTCATGCCATGTCAGGCTGTTGTTACCTTTTGCAGAAGCAGCTTTCAAAGAATAGGGCTGAATAGCGGCGCACGGGTCACCAGTCATCAACAAGCTGACAGACATCGAGGAGCGGGTGCTGGCACTAGTGGGGAGCCACCCCCCGATCGGCCACGCAAGCAGCAGCAGAACCTGATGTGATGTCACGTGAGTAAAGTAGAAACCATTGCGCGATGTAAAGTCAATAGATGCCACACCCACTCATATCTGAACAATAATATGTGATAGATGATTGATGAAAGTTATCTAATTAATGATGGCCTCATGAAAATCATTGTAATGCAGAATTTGGTAATGTTCATCAAATGTGATGTCTGTGAAGATTTTGATAGCGGTAGTGCTTTTGTCGTGCATATGCTGTGAATCACCTTGTCACCTAGCACCCCCTTCTCCTCTAATAACCTAATTTATGTTTTGTAGCTCAGCCAGCAGCGCAGCCCCATGCAACACCACTGAGCCAAGAAGGTGCTGATCCGGCGGTGGCCTCGGCGGGGGATCGTCAATCTGGTGCTGAGGAGCTCCGAATCTCGCCCGTAGAGCTACAGGGTGCCTTCTCCACTGATGACAGTGCCGACTTTGAGGAGCCTGCAAGGACAAGCTCCATAATGCAACCCCGATGAAATCTAGTGTTCCTGCGGCCATGCCCTCCTCCACTGTGGAGGTAGCGGACCCAAGCACTTTGCTGCAGGACATCCCAAGTGTCTCCATGCCACTGCCGACCCCGCAGGACTGACGCAGCAGGACTGTTCCATGTTTGGCAGATCTAAGCAGGGAAATGGTACACTTGTCCAGGAGGAGTGTTGAAATAGGTCGGCAGATCCTCCAGACAATGGGGGCATATCCCAACAGCTAGCCACCATGTCTGCCACCATGACCAAGTATGTGCCCATGGATGTCAGAGGCCCTGGAGGTGATTGCCAGTGGGCTACCAGTGTTCCCGGAGCGCGGCACTGAACCTCAAGGTGCCGCACCCCCATTGCCAATGACACATGCGAGCCAGGAGGAAACTCGTGCTACTGGCTCAGAGGATGTTCCCTTCTCGGGACCATTCTCTCCAGCATCCGGCCAACCAGTGGATCTGTCGACGTCCCCCCCAATGACTGAGGAGCACTGCAGCAAGGCGGCTTGGAGTCGGGGGGGGGGGGGGGAAGGGTAGAGGTGGGGAGAAGCGGGGGGAAAAGGAAAGTGATGTGCATGGCCGCAGGAGTTGTAGCTGTGAGAGTATTGATGATGTTGTTGTTGTTACTGAATAAATATTGGGTGGTTTGGGGGAAGGGGGGAGAGGGGCACCTTGTTTTTTTGCATTTGTGTTCTAAGTTTATGAAGTTTTGTTGGAAACGTGAAAAATGTAATGAATGATATAAATGTTGTAAATTTGTTGTGGGGTGGGGTGTTTTATACAATTACAATTATGATTTTCTACAAATGTTCTCATTAAATGTTTTTTATTTCACATAACATTGATGCGTATTTTCTTAGATAGCTGCACCGTTACACACTGGTGATTCCTTAACATGAAAGGGAATAATTCAACGTAACTTGAATCAACTTAAACTTTAACTGTTATGAAAGAAATGCACACCATTCATGTATGAGCTGCAGACACAGCAGTCTTGCAGCTTTGTAAATACCACCAACATTATTTCAAACAAAGCGCTCATTTATGAGCTGCTGGCGTAAGGGTCTTGCAGCTATATAGCCACCACGGGCCCTTTCCTGCAGTCTACACAGGGGCGGGGGTATGGTTTCATCGTCAGTCTGATTGTCTGCCCCGAGGTCAGTGTCCACCTCATTGTCCTCCTCTTCCTCTCGCTTCTGAGGTGGACCACCAGTCCCTTCCGACAATTTTTGTCCCCTCCTGATAGCCAAGTTGTGCAGCATGAAGGACAACACCACAAATTGAGCTACCTGCTCAGGGTGGTATTGTAACTCGCCTCCAGGCATCTAAAGCGCTCCAATGGTATTCTCGACAAAATTGCGTGTGGCTACGTGGCTCTCATTGTATCGCTTCTCGGCTTCTGTCTGGGTGTTACACAGTGGGGTCATCAGTCAGGTGGCGAGGTCATATACTTTGTCACCAAGCATCCAGCATTGACCTTGTGGCTGACTGGTAAACATGTCAGATACAATGCTCTCGCGCAGGATGTGAGCATCACGGATGTTGCCCGGAAATTTTGCATTTACTGCCATTATAATTTACTGGCGGTCAACGACGAATTGCACATTTAGGGAGGGGAATCCCTTTTGCTTCCGAGAAAACCACTGCATCCTGAAAAGGTGCCGGTATGCCGATGTGCATAAGTCTATTGCTCCCTGCACCTTGGGGAAGTTTGCTATTCTGGAAAATGCTAGAGCCCTCTCAGTCTGTGCCTCCCTGGTCAGAGGGAATCTGATAAAGTCGATCCTGTGTGCGTAAAGGGCTTCAGTCACCTGTCGAATGCAGCAATGTGTGACATGCTGAGATATCGTGCAACTGTCGCCAGCTGAGGCCTGAAAGGAACCCAATGCGTAGAAGGAAAGTACCGCAGTGACCTTGACCTCAACGGATAGTGCTGTCCTGATGGTGCTGGCAGGCTGCAGATCTCCCCTACTGAGCTGGCATATCTCACTAATAACCTCTTTCCAGAAGCGCAGTCTCCTAAGGTACATGTTATCGGACAAATTCAGGTAAGACCGTTTTTCCCTGTAAGTGCATGGGGTGTAAGTTCTCGTCCTCCTCAGCAGTCTACCATCTCTTTGATTGGGCACATAATGCTCTTGAATATACCTTCTGTCATCTCTAGTCTGCAGCATCTGCGTAGTCATCAAGACAGGCTGAGAAATTACAGGCCCCATTAAAATAGCAATCTGTATTATACCTATTGTTCACAAACAATAACTTTACCTACTAAAACACCTAAAATAAATTCAAATCGTCCACAGTATGATAAGATGTTTGTTCAGATGTTCAAATCACCTTAAAAATAATTCCAGTGTACATCAAAACTCCTCAGAAGTTGAAGCAGCCTTTGATATGAACCGACCTCCGATTTACAAAATGGCATCCATACCGCTGTGTTTAGTTCAGGTGAGAGCAACTTTTTCTCAGCGTTTTTTTCGGCGAGCGATATTTTCCGCGATATGTGGGCGAGGTGCTGAAAGTAATTCTCGCCAATATTATGGGTGTTAATTTCACCTATTCTGATCTTTACTTCAGAAAAAAATGGACGGGCGGTATTATTAATTCTCGGCATTAAGTAAATGGGCGTTATTCCATTTTGTTGCTAAATGGGCAATATCTGGGCGGTATACCTTATCTCAGTGTGGACATTAAGTGGGCAGTATCGATGCAAAAATAATGGAAAGTCTAGCCCTAGAAACTGAGAACATTATAAGATAGATTTGAGTAATTGGGCTACACCCATTGTTGTTGTACCTAAAACAGATGGTAAGGTAAGGTTGTGTGGTGGTTATAAGGTAACCGTAAACCAGGTTCTAGAGTGCAATCTACTCAATACATTGCCTCATGTGGAAGATTTGTTCACAATGCTGACAGATAGCCAAATCTTTCCAAAGTTAGATCTAACAAATGCTTACCAACAACTTCAGTTCAATGAAGAGTCCAAGTCATGCTTGACTATAAATACTCACGTAGGCCTACCATTTGGAGTGTCTTACATGTTTCAGGGGGTGATGAATCAAATTTTGCATGGAATTGAAGGGGTAGTGTGTTATTTAGATGACATACTCATTTCAGCAGCAAACAGGCAAATCCAGGATAAGGTATTGAATGAAATGCTCAAATGGATAGAAAAGCAGGGAGTATGAGTGACTGCTCACAAGTGTGAGTTATTTCAAAACTCAGTGGAGTACTCAGGGCACAGAATAGACAAAGGTGGCTTACATCTAACCAAGGGAAAGCTGGATGCAATCAGAAATGCACCCACTCCCAAGAATGTCTCTGAACTTCCATCATTTTTGGGTCTTTTGATTTATTATGGAATGTTCCTCCCAAATTTGGTGAGTGTTACATCCACTGAATGAACTGTTGAGAAACAGGTCCATTGGAAGTACTCAAAAGAATGCGACACAGCATTCAACAAAAGTGTAAAATGCAGTTAGTAGAGAGTACCATGTTAGTTTACAATGATGTATTTGAGGAGATGAAGCTAGCATGTGATGCCTCTCCGTATGGAGTTGGAGCAGTGATCTCTCATGTACTAGTTAGTAGGGAGGAGAGACCAATTGCTTTTGCTTCAAGTACTCTCAGTGTAAGTGAGCGTAATTATGTGCAGATCGAAAGGGAAGCTTTGGCATTGATTTTTGGGGTCAAGAATTTCCACAAATACTTGTTTGGTCTTAAGTTTACCATCATTGCGGACCATAAGCCTCTGACAGCAATCTTCCATCCAATGCAAAGATGGGCTTTGATTTTGTCAGCTTATACATAGGACATTAATCAGCTGATCACAGTAATGCTGATGCTATGTCCAGATTGCCATCCCCATCACAAGTTACACGCAATGGGGTAGAAGTGTTCTATTTTCCATACATTGATGAGCTGCCAGTCACAGGTGAAGAGATTGGTAGAGCAACCAAACGTGACCCAATTATGTCAAATGTATATGATTATATAGCAAATGACTGGCCAAACCAGGTATCCAAAGAAGATATTCATCCATATTTTGTTCATAGGAATGAATTGTCAGTGGATCATGAGGGGAGCAAGACTGGTTATCCCAAATAAGTTCAGATGTAAATTGTTAGGAGATCTTCATGACCAGCACCTGGGAATGTGCTTGACCAAGAGTTTTGCATGCAGTTAGAGATAGAGTACATTGTCAGTTAATATACAACATGTCAATCAGTGAGCAAGAAACCACCATCAGTACCATTACAGCCATGGAAATGGCTTTGCAGGGTGTGGCAAAGGTCACATGTAGATTTTGCTGAGCTAGAAGGACAGCAATTGTTCATAGTGATAGATAGTCAGTCAATGTGGGTCGAGATGCTTCTGATGCGGATAATAACAAGAAGCAAAATACTAGACAATTTGCAGATTGTATTCTTCATATGGCCTCGCAAAATAAATTGTGTCAGATAATGGGCCGCAATTTTGTTCAGAAGAAGTTCTATAAGTGGTTTTTCCCTTGGTGATTTCGAATCACCCCCCTTACAACAGTTCTAGACACCGGAATTATAGTAGTGAACAGAAATACAGTTATAGCCAGATCTTTTGATCTCAACCATCGCAATGCTTTTATTCAAGTTAAAGCATACACCTGCACCCAGTAAAATATATCTTGGTGGTGTAAAACAAACAAACATCGTACAACACACAATCATGGTCCATCTGAACAGACCCCTATCGCGAAGTACACATGATTAAAACAACCCTGCTTGGTTAAATAGGGCACCACCGAATCTGTCCAACAGAATGTGCGTAGGCCTATGATCCTTGCAGAAAAACCTCCCCACTAAACCCCAAAGCTTGGTTGGGACACACGGCACCTCTTCACACTATGCGGTGGTCTTAAAGATGTTTGGGCTGGGATAAATGCTCACCAATTACCCCACTGGCTTGCTCATTGCTTCTCCCAATGAGCGTATCTTCTGGTTCCGTACCAATCTCTGGTATTAAGTCCAGTCTCAAGGTCAGCTTCCCAGTCGAAGTAGCAAGGCTCTCTTTGCTTGTAGATGCTGGTTTCTTTTCTCCTTCCCAGGCAGAGTGCTCAATCCTTGTGTGCGTTGAATGAAGCAAGCAAGTATAGAAGAGGAGAGAGAGAGAGAGATGGCAGCCAAAACTGTCTCTCCTATTCCTGCAAAAATGCTTCTTTTCGTGCCAAAGGTTAGTCCTTCGCCTCAGGCAGTACAACTAAAAAGCAAAAGAAACACCTCTTCGGACGGTGTCTTTGTCAACTGTCTTGTTCCTAGGGATAAGGCTCCAACAAGTCTGGGTGGTCGAAAAGCTTCCTTTGTGTCTTGAGCACTGACCAATCTTCTTGATCTCTCACTGATGAGTTCCCATTACATGACAAAAGGGTCCTCCATTAGGTTCCTTCCTGCGATGCTTTCCTGCCCATCTGATGTGTATTCCTGTGGAACATGTGTGGACCTGTCCTAAGTCCTGCTCTTCAGAAAATGTATCCAAAAGCAAAGTCGAAAACTTAAAGTCCAAAAGTTTATGCTTTTGCTGTCGATGTTTTTGCCGAATCCTTACAGCATTCACACAATTCATGAACAGAGACGATGTGAAACATATCAAAGTTCCACCTTATCACCCTGCTTGAAATGGTGCAGCAGAGCGCACAGTACAAATTGTAAAACGTGCACTCATCAAGCAAATGTTGGATCCAAATCCAAAGAAATGTCAGTTGTCGTTGGACCACAAACTGGCAAATTTTCTGATTAGTTATCATTATACTCTTCATACCACTACTGGTAGAAAACCAGCAGAGTTGTTTCTCAAATGACAGCCACGAACCAGGTTCTTGTTGTTAAAGCAAAACTTGGCACAGTCAGTAGAAGAGAAACAATTAAGACAGAAAGAGAATCATGATAGATGTTGAGTAAGAGAGAGAAGTCTGAAATTGAATCCGAAGGTTAGAGTGAAGAACCATCACCATAAATGTTTAAAATGGGTACCAGGAAGAGTAGTGAAGATATGTGGCACTCGCACATATTTGGTCAAGATGTTTGATCATGGACAGGTTAGGTTTGTTCACATTGATCATATTTTACCTACAGGTGTGGAAGGAGCTGAAGGTTGGGATGATTTAATTTATTCTGATGAGTCAGATAGTCTTGTTACACGTAGAGTACCAGTAGCAAATTCTACATCAGATGTACTAGAAACAAGTCCAAGAGAAAATCAGATTTTAAGTCTAAGTCCAAGTCAGGCAGATAAAGAGTTTGAAAATGTATAGAGTCCAAATGTAGATCAAGGACAGCCCTTGGAGAAAACCTCAGCTCAGGCTTAGCCTAGAATGAGTCAAAGTCCTACACAAGATCAGATAGTTTTGCTCAGGAAAGAAGGTATCTTCAAAACAGAAAACTAGTGGTTAAGTTTAATCTGTAAATATGGAAAATAAGTTCATATCTTTTGTTGTGTTACAGAATGCTTTAGCAAAACTTGGAAACATGAAATGGGTTCCATTTGAGAAATGTATACTAGGAGTTGTGTATACCATGCAAGTCATGTACAATGATTATTTGTTATAATTAACTTCTTCAATAAGGAGCAAAAAGTGTTGTAGAACTACCTAGTGGACTACTGATGCATTTAACAAAGCCATGTGCTCTGCACAGTTCTTACTTTAGAGCCATGTTGTGCAGTTGTGTGTATTTACTGTGTCTCAAGATATCACAGCAGTGAAGGCCAGGACCTGGAGGTTGCCCCTGACACTCAGGTAGGTGGTGGTATTGACTGCCAGGGCCATCCAGCAGAGGTCATGCGATTGGGAAAGGGGGTCATTTCTTTGGCAGGGGAGGCCTAAGCTTTCCTTGTGGGGCCATAAGAAGCCTTCCTGCTGAGTTTCTGTGTATTTCCAGCATTCTGCGTATTTCTAGCACTTTTTATTTTTGATTCAGTTTTACAGCATTTTCAGTTTTTCATTTTTATTTTAAATATAAAGGCCCCCAATTCTTGCCAACTGCTCGTCCTCTGCCACTGACCCTGGCGGTATATGTGGATCAGGGTGAGTTTGTCCAATTTATATATTCCCAGCAGGGGTTGGTGCCACTCGGGTCATATCTTGGGTGCCTGCCATAACATGGGAGGAGGAAATAGCCTTTCTTTTCAAAGGACCCGGGTGACTTGGATGCCTTTGTTGTTGGGGTCAATTTGTGATGTCTGGCAGCCTGTCTTCAGGGGTCCAACCAAGACTCAGACCTGAATCCCCAGGTGGTCTGATCGACTGAGGACAAGGCTGGTATGTGTTCTTGCTCGCTGCGTTCCAGCCATCTGGTAGATCCGAAGGCCATTGCCATGAAAATCCCAATTTTGGATTCTCCTTTGCCAACTATGTCCCCTCCGATGTAAATTACCTAATTTAGGGTGAGAAGAGGTTCTACCTGGCAGTGAAGGCCAGAATGTGGCATGTCTGGGTCTCCAGACTTCCACTGCTCTCCTGCTCATAATATGGTGGGACAGCATTGAAAGGCCTTGGGTAATTTGGGGCGTAAATGTGTAGTTTTGATCTGCAACACACTGTTAACAGGTTATATATTCAAGTATCTTATAAGTCATGTTTTATTTCATAATAAGATGTTATGCCGGATTACCATTCTTGGTTTCTAAAGCACCAAAAGATTCAAACATTATAAACTGAGAAGGAGAATGCAAGGTTCTGCGATATTGAATCTTGGGCTCTATCATGATTCACGTATTTGGACAATACATTCAAAGCATAGATGTTTGATGTATAGCCAGAAGACAAATACAGTTATATATATTTTTGTCTGTACAGCTCAATAAGCGAGAATGGCTCCATTGTACAATTTTCTAGCAGTATTTCAGATTTTGTGATCTGTGTGCTGTCTGCTTATAATAATGGTTTTATTCTGTCCAGTTAGAGCAATGGTACTCCTAATATGACCCGAGGGCCACTTGCAGATTGCTGTCGCTTCAGCAACAATTTTGAATCTTTCTGACATTTGATGGTGCTTCACAGAAACAAAAGCAAATGTCAAGCAGTAGCAAGAGATGAATTAAGGGAAGTGACTCCTCATATGGCTGTAAAGATAGTTTTTGCAATGGATTTTGAGAGTTGGGTGAGTGATAACATGCCAGAAGCATTTAGCAGGAGAGTTACAAAGTAGCTGAAGGCCTTGCACTGAGGGTGAAGTAGAACAAGGCACAGATACAAAGGAGTTTTTAGAACAGAGAGCTGGAGCCAGTTAAAGAGACAGGGAGGGTAAAGGTCATAGAAAAATTGCTAGACCAGGGAAGAGATTTTTAATTCAACAAAAGTAATTTTAATTTGTTCAACTGGAAAGGAGTGTGGGAGCAGCTAAAATGGAATGGTCTAATTGACAATCCATTCCTGCTGATTACCCATTTTAACATCGCTGGGCGTGGCCACAGGTCAGGCTCCCACAGAACTCCAATGTTGAGCTTCATTAATAAATGCAATGGGTGTAATGGATTTGCTTCATGGGTGCTTTGCTTAAGAACTCATAACAACACATTTCTATTAAGAACTAGTTGGTTTATTAACAAAGGTTCAACAATCACACTACACATTACCAGTTCACCTACAATTGCATACCTCATCATCGATGACCTAGACCCAACTGACTGGGGTTTTATTGAGTCTTGCGAACATCACATGACTGGCTAAGCCACTCACAATGGGACAGTTCTACAACTACTTTGCAGAAAAACAGAAAATCAAATGCCCCCTGATTAAAGGGGGAGGGGCACACCAAACACTTTCAAACCAATGCTCTCCTGTTTATTTTTTTTTGAGGGCACTAAAACACAAATTATCCAAGTGGCCCCTGGCTAAAAGGTGGGGGGTGGGGGCACTAAAAACCGGCACAAACAACAAATTAAACTTTAGACATTAAATTCAAATTAAAATTTGGTTGCCAAGGGTGATGATGCACTCCAGTCCCTCCGGCGCCCACCTCTCGCGGAAGGCCACGAGCGTACCAGTGGACACCGCGTGCTCCATCCCCAGGGACACCCTGGCTCGGATGTAACTGCGGAAGAGAGGCAGGCAGTCAGGCTGAACGACCCCCTCAATCGCTCGCTGCCTGGACCGGCTGATGGCCCCCTTGGCCATGCCCAGGAGCAGTCCTACGAGGAGGTCTTCCGACCTGCTCGCTCCCCTCCGCACAGGGTGCCCAAAAATCAGGAGTGTGGGACTGAAGTGCAACCAGAATTTGAGGAGCAGCCCCTTCAAATAATGGAATAGGGGTTGCAACCTCGCACGCCCCATAAAAACATGGAACAGGGACTCCTCCAGACCGCAGGAATTGCAGGCGACCTGGGAGCCCATGAACCGACATAAAAACTTATTGCACAGGATTGCTCTGGCCACCACTCTCCAGGCCAAGTCCCCAATAAATAGAGGGAGGACTCCTGCATAGAGTGCACTCCATTGGGGATCCCCGCCACATCCGGACGGCAAGATGGTGTGCCATGGCGTGTCCGGACGGCAGACGAGGATGGCAAGGTGGAGAGTGTGCAAGAGCGGCCCGGACAGGAAACCCCTCCACTCAGAAGTGAATGGCACGGAGGGGATTTCCCCGAGGAGGCTCAAGTTGTGAGGCGCCGGCTCCCGAGGGAGGTTTCGGGGCTTGGCACCAAAGAGGAATTCCTTCTGGACGCGGGTCAGTTCAGACGGGATCTGCCCACGTGCTTGAGCCTCCTCGACACACCTAACGGAGTCAGGGCCCAATGTTGTTTTTAGCGACTCGATGACATTGGCCGTGCGCTGGACGTCGGCCAGTTTAGGCGCCATGCCAGCTCGTCTAGCGCCATCCAGCCCGCTCTCTGCCATCGAGCAGGTCCCGGACCCTGGTCACCTCACCAGCCACAGCCCTCTCGTCTGCCTGCCAACTAAAACTGCGGGCGTGGAGGTACGGATTCCTGAGCAGCGGCTCCTGCAGGACAGCCGCCACTCCAGACGGGGGTGAGCTGTGCTTCGTGGCGACTCTGTTACAGACCCTGATGAGTTCCTTGTAAAAAACAGGCAGCCGCCGCATGGCGGTCCTGATGCCCCCCAGGCTCACAAACAGGAGCTGCATGTCATAATTGAGGCTGTACTGCTGGCGGAAGAAATACGTCGCTATCGCACGCCACCTAGGAGGGGGCTCGACATAGAGGTATCTCTGCAGAGTCTGAAGATGGAAAGTCGCATGCTGGGTGCTGACACACACCAATGTGTGACCACCCTCCCAAAGCAGGAGCCTCAAAACCACAGCAGAGACCCAGTGCCTCCAGTTGTACCAGACGTAGTCCACAGGCTTCTTCTCTATCTTGACAACAAATGCAGGGGGAGGGGTCAAAGTGACCAGCCGGTACCACAGCATAGGGGCCACCAGCTGGTTTATGACTAGCGCTCGACCCCTGTAGGACAGCACTTGGAGCAGTCCTGTCCAGCACCCTAGATGAGCGACGACTTTGGCCTCTAGCTCTTGCCAATCCACTGGCCAGGCTTCCTCGTCAGGGCTAAGGTAGACTCCCAAATAGAGGAGATGGGTCGTGCTCCAGACAAAAGGCCTGAGCTCCTCTGGCAGGGAGTCCACCCGCCACTGACCCACCAGGAGTCCGGAAAATTTCTCCCAGTTGATCCTGGTGGAGGATGCGGCCGAATAAATCTCTTGGCACTCACGCATCCTCCGCAGGTCAACGGGATCCTCAACCATGAAGAGCACGTCATCGGCGTAAGCCGAGAGGATGACCTCCACGCCCGGCCCATGCTGAGCTAGTCCCGTCAACCTCTTTCACAAGAGGTGCAGGAAAAGCTCCACGCAGATGGCATATAACTGGCCGGACATGGGGCATCCCTGGCGTACCCCTCTCCCAAAGCGAAGGGGCAGTGTCAAAGACCCGTTAACTTTAATCAAACACTCTGCGGCGGCATACAAAAGTCGGATCTGGGCGGCGAAATGCGTCCCGAACCTGAAAGCGCGCAGAGTTCCGAACAGATACGTGATCCACCCTGTCAAATGCCTTCTCCTGGTCTATGGAAAGGAAGGCGACCGACAGAGCAGCCTCCAGGGAATGGTGGACCAGGTCCCAGACCAGATGGATGTTGTCATGGATTATCCGGTTCGAGACCGTGTAGGACTGGTCGGGGTGGATCATGTGATCCAGCACGGTGCCAAGGTGAGCAGACATCACCCTGGCAAAGATTTTGTAATCCGTGCTGAGGAGGGAAACCGGGCGCCAATTCTTTAGTAGGCGGAGATCGCCCTTCTTAGGCAGCAGGACGATGACTGCCCTGCGTCAAGAGAGGGGCATCACCCCATTCGGCAGACTTTCCCCCAGGACCTGCGCGTAGTCGCCGCCCCACCCCCCCCCCCCCCACAAGACATCCTAGAACGCCCTGTGGAACTCCACGGTCAGCCCGTCGAGACTTTCCCCTCGAGAGCTGGTCGAGGGCACCGGTCAGCTCCGCGAGGCTTAGTGGAGCGTCCAGATTTTCGGCGCCCTCGGGGCCGACCTTTGGCAGGGTCCTCCCACAAAACTCTACGAGCTTCCTCGCTGGACGGATCCGGAGAGAACAGAGCCCTGTAATAGCATCGGGCCCTGTTACTGATGCCCTCCGGATCCGAGACCAGAGATCCGTCGTTGGCCAGCAGCGTCAAGAGCTGCTTACGGACCACCTATCTTCTTTCCAGCGAGTAGAAGAAGGGGGAGCCGCGGTCCAGGTACTGGAGGAACCAGATCCGCGACCTCACGAATGCGCCTCGGGACCCGACGAGCTGCAGGTCCTTCAGCATGGCCTTCTTTGCTTCGTACAGCGTCCGCAGGGCCGGTTCCTCGACAACTTGTCCAAGATGGGATTCCAGGTTGAGCACCTTCTTTTCCATGCACCCCACCCTGGCCGCGCGCCTCTTGGTTGACCCCTTCGTGTACTCTTGACAGAAGAGACAGACATGAGCCTTGCCCACGACCCACCATGAACTCAAGGAGTTAGGGACGAAGATTGGGGTTCCTCACTGTTATGTATTGTCCAAGTACATTAAATGTATAATATAAGTACAATGGTGCACCACAGAGGGCGCTGTGGTGGGAGACCTGAAAGTACCTGCAAGAGGTAGTGTAAAAGGCTGCCCTCCACACCTGAGAGGCACTCTGGAGCTAAACAGTAAAGGACCAAGGTCACTGCAGTTATTACAACACCAGACCATGTGGAGCCAGTGATTTGTGTGCTATATACACCACATTGGCAACGAGGACACGGACGAACCTCACACAAACATGGCTACTCTGGGCTCGCTAAAGGACTTTACCCGTGGGCAATGAATGCGAGGCCTTTACGGAAAGGCTCGAGTACTACTTCACAGCTAACAACCTGACGGGGAACATGGACGCACTGAGAGAGAAGCGTAAGGCGATATTGCTTTCCAGTTGTGGCGATGAGGTTTACTGTCTCGTCAGGGATTTGCTGGCACCTGCGAGTGTCAGGGTCAAGTCATATGAAGAGCTGGTCGCACTAATTCGTGACCAGTTGAAACCAAAGGAGAGCATCCTCATGGCCAGACACAAATTCTACCATCACTGCAGACCTGAGGGCCAGGATGTCACCAAATATGCTGCGGACCTCAGGAGACTCGCGACGCCGTGTGATTTTGGCACACACCTTGACAAGGCGTTGCGAGACGTTTTTGTTATGGGGATTGGCCATGAGGGCCTCCTTCACAAGCTGCTAGCCACTGAACTCACAGTCACCCTGACAAAAGCCATCACCATCAGCTGGGCATATATGACCTCGACTTGCAGCACCAAGCAAATGATCCATACAGTCTCGAACCCGGCAGGCACTGTCCACAGGATAGCGCCCACCACGGACAAAACTGCAGAACGTGGCTCTGCGGAGGAAGCCATGGGGCTCACCGGTGCAGGTTTGTGGAATACACATGCAATACCTGCCACATGAAAGGCCACCTTCAGCGTATGTGTAAAAGAAATCAGATTCACCTTGTGGCTGAGGAGATGGTGAATGATCCACTGTTCAGCGAGGAGCAGGTAGAAGAAGATGAGGTGTTGGGACTGTATACGTGCACTGACGATTCGCCCCCAGTGATCATGGAAGTCAAAATCAACGGAGTTCCAGTGAGTATGGCAGTGGATACAGGATCGGATCCATCGTTGATGAGTCATGGAACTTTTGAAAAACTGTGGGTCAACCCGGCTGCACCACCCAAGCTGGTCCCGGTCCTGGCGAAGCTGCACACCTACACCAGGGAACTGATACCTGTTCTCGGCAGAGCGGAGGTGCAGGTATCTCATGGGGGAGAGACGCACGGTTTACCCTTGTGGGTCATTGCAGGTGATGGGCCGACACTACTCGACAGGAGATGGATGGGGAAGGTCCGTGGGAGCTGGGAAGACTTCATTCCTCCACAGACTGCTGCTCCCCGGGTTCCCAAAGAGCAGTCTTGTAGGTGCGGGCCAATTGCTGGGGTGCGGGCCAGCGGGGCGCTGCAGGCGATGAGCGGGAGGTCCATCGATGGCCGACAAACCGGGGGGGCCCACGCAGAGAAAAAGTCGGGCGGCGGTAGAGACTACAGCGGCGGCTGGAACTGCAGGAGAGGAGGCTACAGCGGCGGCCGGAACGGCAGGAGAGGAGGCTACAGCGGCGGCTGGAACGGCAGGAGAGGAGGTTACAGCGGCGACTGGAACTGCAGGAGAGGAGGTTACAGCGGCGACTGGAACTGCAGGAGAGGAGGTTACAGCGGCGGCTGGAACGGCAGGAGAGGAGGTTACAGCGGCGGCAGGAACTGCAGGAGAGGAGGCTACAGCGGCGGCTGGAACGGCAGGAGAGGAGGTTACAGCGGCGGCTGGAACGGCAGGAGAGGAGGTTACAGCGGCGGCAGGAACTGCAGGAGAGGAGGTTACAGCGGTGGCTGGAACTGCAGGAGAGGAGGCTACAGCGGCGGCTGGAACTGCAGGAGAGGAGGTTACAGCGGTGGCTGGAACTGCAGGAGAGGAGGTTACAGCGGCGGCTGGAACTGCAGGAGAGGAGGTTACAGCGGTGGCTGGAACTGCAGGAGAGGAGGTTACAGCGGTGGCTGGAACTGCAGGAGAGGAGGCTACAGCGGCGGCTGGAACTGCAGGAGAGGAGGTTACAGCGGCGGCTGGAACTGCAGGAGAGGAGGTTACAGCGGCGGCTGGAACTGCAGGAGAGGAGGTTACAGCGGTGGCTGGAACTGCAGGAGAGGAGGTTACAGCGGTGGCTGGAACGGCAGGAGAGGAGGTTACAGCGGCGGCCGGAACGGCAGGAGAGGAGGTTACAGCGGCGGCTGGAACTGCAGGAGAGGAGGTTACAGCGGTGGCTGGAACTGCAGGAGAGGAGGTTACAGCGGCGGCCGGAACGGCAGGAGAGGAGGTTACAGCGGTGGCTGGAACTGCAGGAGAGGAGGTTACAGCGGCGGCAGGTATGACCCAGGAGAACGCGACAAGTTTCATTTCTAAGATCTTTCCAGACGGGCTTCTTTCTCCGCACGTATAATCGCACAATCGATCCAGCCTCCTTAAAAGCTTCCACTGCTTTGCTATGGGTTACTTCCCTTACATCTACAACAATTACCTGAAGGACGCTATCATTCCACTGCAGTCCCTCCTACCATGATTGTTGTAATGAGAAGGCTCGGATCATCACCAACATGTGGATTATCGGTGCTACCTGCAATGCTGGAGCCGAGACCAGAATTTCCCCCCTTCAAGCATGATTTTATACTTTCTTTCTTTTTTGTCTGCGAGCTCAAGATGGCGGCGGACCTCGTGGCAGCAGTGCTCAGCAGACATAGGCCAGCAGAGCGACTAAAATGGCAGAGCCCAAGGGAAGCCTCGTGGGAACCACAAGATGGTGTCTTAAAAGGGTAATGCATCTGGGAGCCTTAAAAGGGCCCGACACCATTGGTGGTCCCCACAAAGAGACTTTTGTAAGGCAAGAGCAAGTCTAAAGGAGTAATGAGACTGGTATGGTGACGTGATAGGATAAGAGTTAAATTTTCTTTTCGATGAAATTTTTTTTTGATGCTGGTTGGTTACTGTGTTTGAAAGGTTGAAACGAGGGATATGAAGGATGTACAATGCTGAATGGGTACTGTGTTTAAATATGATGGACATGAATGATTTACGAAAAGAGTCATATCACGGGGTACAAGTAAAACAAGTAAAAGAGTTAACGGACCCGTGCTGCAGATGAACCGCTAAGGCGACTACTGAGCACAGAGGCAACGCACCAGTTGCGATACCCTGTCTCAGCACAGCCCAGTAAAATGGGAGCAGTATACCGCCACCGTACCTTACCCAGTGGAGCTGGGATCAAACAACTGTTCAGTGCACCTACAGTCTTTTGACATACCAGCTGTACCACATATTATATGTACCATACAAATGTACCGTCTCTGTGTACCTGTTTTCTGTTGGAGGTTATACCCGACACTTCATCACCCATGCGAGGACTGCAAACACCACATGCTTGCACCGAAAAATCTCTGCATGGGATGGTCATGGACTCACACTCACTAACCCACCAGGACGAACGAGGCCGAGGTTACCGGCAATGGCTTTTGGAACTATGGGTGGGGGTGGAGGGGGGAGTGAGATGTTATGTACTGTCCAGGTACATTAAATGTATAATATAAGTACAATGGTGCACCACAGAGGGCGCTGTGGCGGGAGACCTGAAAGTACCTGCAAGAGGTAGTATAAAAGGCTGCCCACCACACCTGAGAGGCACTCTGGAGCTAAACAATAAAGGACCCAGGTCACTGCAGTTATTACAACACCAGACCGTGTGGAGTCAGTGATTTGTGTGCTACATACACCACACTCACCTTTCCCGCCACCACCCTCTCGCCCAGTGGGTGTTCATGAAATTCATGAACTTTAAATTTTTCTTTTCCTGCCAGGTCGAGCAGATCCCAGGGACTGTCAATGTTTGGTTGGGTGGGCTCAGTTTCGGCCTTTTCGGCCTCGCCCGCCTCAGTCCCCGGGACGCTCGGCCCGGCGGTGACACATTCTTGTGGTGGCCCCACGACCCCCACCCCCCGCAACAGGCAGGTCTTTTTCTCCATCCCCGGGAGGCAGAGGCTGGGTAGCCTCGGCTGTCTCCCCCTCCCCAGGGACAGAATCAAACCGCCTGCGGTGTGGTTTGGGAGCGCTGGCGGGGGACGCGCGACACGCGGCGGGCACCAACTCCTCCACGGAGTTCAACCTCCGCTTCCTTGGAGTGGTGCCTCCTTTTTTGTCTGGCGGTGGGGGGGGGGGAGGGGCGCGCGGAGGCAGGGACACCTCCATGTCTGCTGAGGCCTCTGGCTCCGCTCCCCCCTTTGAATTGTCTTTCCCGCGCCTGAGCCCGACCGCGGGTGGTAAACTCTCCACGGTAGCGGTCAAGGGCTCGAGCATGGGCTCGGGATACCCCGCGCTCGCCGGTGACAGGGGTTGGCTGAGTGCGGTGATGGGGCTGTCTGGCCCACTGAGGGGACTAGCCTGAAGTTGTTTCGTTTTGCAACACGCCTTCTTTCCGATCGGACGCACTCCTTCCCCGCTGGAGGCCGCGGAGGCAAAGGTCTCTGACAATGCCCGCGCACCTATAGCTTCCGGCACGTGGACGGTACTAGGGGGAGGAGTGGCGGTGGCGCCAGCCTTGGCCACTTTTGCTGTTTTAGTGGCCTTGGAGGCGGGGCAGTTCTTACGAATGTGCCCCACCTCCCTACAGGCGTGGCGCTGCACGCGTGCGACGTCCAGAAGACACGGTTGGCAGTCCCCTCGTGAACCATATTAAAAGACCTTTCGGTTACCTCCTCCCGCGACAGCCGAAGAAAAAGCTGGCAGCGGAAGGAGAACACATGATGGAGGCTGTCCTCCCTGAGGCCGGGCGGTATGGGGTTTATCCCCGACTTTACCTCCCCCAGTTGATGTAGGAGGGGGAGGAGGAGCTCACCGGGAACAACCTTGAGATGACGACCTTCTGCGCAGTGGCCTCGAGCGAATCCACTGGCAGGAAGGTCCCGCCCACCATGAGCCCCTTTTCAAGGGCCAGGGACACCGCACGCTCTGACCCCAGGAAGAACACAGCCTTGCCGTACATTTTGGAGGTGGCAACAATGGCCGAGGGGCCGACTACCCCAGCCATTCCCCTCACACACTCCTCAATGGTCATGTTGGGGTGAGTGTAGCTCTTGAACCCATGTTATTTTGTAACTAGTTTAAATGGTGGCAGGACAGCAAGAGGCGCCGTGGCTGTGGACATCACGTGGACATAGGTTTTCGCTGGCCCTGCCACTGGCGTAGATGGACTCGCCATTACAGGGTCCCTTTAAGGGTTACACTCACCCCAAAGTCACAGGCCTAATGATATTAATTGGCCTCCTTGAGCAGTGTGAGCTCTTAATGAGACACACCTCTACCCTACTTAACAACTGGGGTATATTTGAGAGAGAGAGAGAGAGAGAGAGAGAGAGAGAGAACGGACAAACACACAAACAAACGCACGCATGCACGCACGCACGCACGCACGCACGCACGCACGCACGCACGCACGCACGCACGCAGTGTTGGTTGGGTGCTTGCAGGGCTGCATTCCCCGGATGGTAAACAGGTAAAGTCTTAATAGATGGTCTTCTGGTGGGGGGAGATGATGTCTTCACCTGGGATAGCTGGAACCACCCAGGCCCAGTATCTTAACAATGTTTAATTAATTGGGTAACAAGTCTTCACCCAGGTAGCTCCAGTTAATGCAGGCCAGGCAATGGGGGAGGGGTGCTTTAGTAGTGTGTGGTGCCCAGTTATTCGCAAAACCCCACACACACATCCCCCCGTGATGTTCCGGCCTTCTTATTTATCTTCTTTCCTCCCCCCACCGATAAAACAAAGTCTTTTTGGGGAGTGCACCAATACACCCACCTATAGCTTGTTATAGTTGACTCTCCCTTTTTCCACACGGGATGATATTTATTCTCAGTTTGTTGATGTTTTATGTTCTTTTCCCCTCTCTCCAACTCTCTGTAGCAGTGTTGTAAAAGCAGTTGATCTCCTCCTCTCCCCCGAAGTGTTGAAGCAGGAGGCCCCTTCCACCTCTTCCTGGGGTGCACTCAGGTTTGCAGGCCTACAGGCAGGAGCAGTTGCAGCAGCTCTTCTCTCCACCAGCTCACAGCTCCAAGTGAATAGGCCATGCCTCCAACAGCTCTACAACTATTTTTGTAGAAAACAATAAAACAATTAAATCAAGTGCCCCCCCTTAACGGGCGGGACACTCCAAACATTTTGAAACAAATGCCCCCTCATATTTTTTTTGCGGGGGGGATTTTTTGAGCGCACAAAAAACACAAATTATACAAGTGTCCCCTGGCTAAAAGAGGGGTTGGGAGGGGGTACACTAAAACCGGCACAATAAAGAAATGAAACTTTAGACATTTAAAGCAAATTAAAATTTGGTTGCCAGGGGTGATGATACACTCCAGTCCCTCCGGCGCCCACCTCTTGCGGAAGGCCGCGAGCATACCGGTAGACACCGCGTGCTCCATCTCCAGGAACACCCTGGCTTAGATGTAACTGCGGAAGAGAGGCAGGCAGTCAGGCTGAACGACCCCCTCGACCGCCCGATGCCTGGACCAACTGATGGCCCCCTTGGCCATGCCCAGGAGCAATCCTACGAGAAGGTCCTCTGACATGCTCGCTCCCCTCCGCACAGGATGCCCAAAGATCAGGAGTGTGGGACTGAAGTGCAACCAGAATTTGAGGAGCAGCTCCTTCAAATAATGGAATAGGGGCTGCAACCTCGTACATTCAATAAAAACATGGAACACGGGCTCTTCCAGACCGCAGAAATTGCAGGCGGCCTGGGAGCCCGTGAACCGACTTAAACATTTATTGCACGGGACTGCTCCGTGCACCACTCTCCAGGCCAAGTCCCCAATAAATAGAGGGAGGACCACCACATAGAGTGCACTCCATTGGGGACACCAACCTCCTCCGGACAGCAAGATGTTGCACCATGGTGTGTCCGGATGGCAGAAGAGGATGGCAAGTTTGAGAGTGTGCAAGAGCAGCCAGTACAGGAAACCCCTCCGCGCAGAACTGAAAGGCACGGAAGGGATTTCCCCGAGGCGGCTCAGGTTGTGAGGCGCCGGCTCCTGCGGGAGGTTTCAGGGCTTGGCGCCGATGAGGAATTCCATCCGGACGGGGGTCTGTTCGGACGGGTCTCCCCACGTGCTTGAGTCTCCTCGACGCACCAAAAGGAGTCAGGGCCCAGTGCTGTTTTTAGCGATTCGATGGCATTGGCTGCGTGGCGGATGTTGGCCCAGTTTAGGCGCCGTGCCAGCACGTCTGGTGCCATCCAGCCCACTCCTCCGCCATCGAGCAGGTCCCTGACCCTGGTCACCTCGCCAGCCACAGCCCTCTCGTCCGACTGCCACCTAAAACGGCAGTCGTGGAGGTACGGATTCCTGAGCAGTGGCTCCTGCAGGACAGCCGCCACTCCAGATGCTGGAGAGCTGCGCTTGGTAGCGACTCTGTTCCGGACCCTGATGAGTTCCTGGGAAAAGACAGGCAGCCCCTGCACGGCCGTCCTGACACCCAACTGCTCGACAACTCTTTTGTTGCAAAAACAAAGAAACAATTAATGCAAGTCCCCATTATTAAAGGTCGGGGGGGGGGGGACACCCCAAACATTTTTTACGTGCCATTTTTTTGTTTTTTGTTTGTGGGTTTTATTTGTTGTTTTTTTTTCAGGGCAACGAGATGCAAATTATACAAGTGCCCCCAAAGTGGGGGAACACTAAAACCCGGCAATAAAACAAATTAAACTTTAAACATGTAAAATCAAATAAAAATTTAGTTGCTGGGGGTGATGATACACTCCAGTCCTTCCGGTGCCCACCTCTCGCAGAAGGCCACGAGCGTACCGGTCGCTGGACACTGCGTACTCCTTCTCCAGGGACACCCTGGCTCGGATGTAAGCACGGAAGAGAGGCAGGCAGTCAGGCTGAACGACCCCCTCGACTGCCCGCTGCCTGGACTGGCTGATGGCAGCCTTGGCCATGCCCAGGAGCTGTCCTATGAGGAGGCCTTCGGACCGACCCATTCCCCTCCGCACAGGGTGCCCAAAGATCAGGAATGTGGGACTGAAGTGCAACCAGAATTTGAGGAGCAGCCCCTTTAAATAGTGGAATAGGGGCTGCAACCTCGTATATTCCATAAAAAAATGGAACACGGACTCTTCCAGACCGCAGAAATTGCAGGCGGCCTGGGTGCCCATGAACCGGCTTAAAAATTTATTGCACGGGACTGCTCCATGCACCACCCTCCAGGCCAAGTCCCCAATAAATAGTGGGAGGACTCCCGCGTAGAGTGCACTCCATCGGGGACCCCTGCCTCCTCCAGATGGCAAGATGGTGTGCCATGGCGTGTCCGGACGGCAGACGAGGATGGCAAGGTTGAGAGTGTGCAGCCCGTACAGGAAACCCCTCCACGCAAAACTGAAAGGAACAGATGGGATTTCCCCGAGGCGGCTCAAGTTGTGAGGCATCGGC